>NC_000075.6:40151385-40818885 GCF_000001635.26 Mus musculus
TGAAACAAGTGGCTCTATTCAACTTTCCTAGAGCAATGTGGCAAGCCCACATTGTTGAATGATGGCAGAATTTCCTGTCAGACTAAGCAGGTAAACAGGAACTAAACAGTTCTGATGCTTCATCTGTTTTACAAGCAGCCTTCATTCGAGTAACAAGAACATCACTATTTATGATTGTGGAGATGCACAATGTTCCCAGACAAGCACTAAACGATCTGGGGCTAATTTTACACCCCATTAATCACTATTTACATCAGTGTTTGTATCAAGCCCAACATTTTTAAAACTGCAAGGCATCTCACACAATGAATTACTAAGTTGCTTATAGAGCAAGCCGGTCCATGATGTACATTGCACAATTTGAATCACATATTTATATATGTATTTCTAAATTTCTTGAGAAATCTTGTGGGGAAGGGGAAACACCAGTGCGCTTCTCCTTGTACTCTGCAGGGTCCCATCTGTGACAGTAACCAACTGACTAAGCACCCCCTCCCCCAACACCCTTACCCAACAAGTTCTTACCGGGTCTCTCAAGTCGATCTCATACTTCTAGATTCTGTCTGGCCATTTGAAAACCCGACACGATCAGCATCTATGTAAAACAGTGGATGCTGATAGGTATGTTTGGAACAAGCTGTTTTAACTTCTAAGCACTGTTCACTATTTGTCCTTTTCTACTGTTTACATATCATAGTGCATTGTGTTTTGACTGCTCCTTGATGGATCACTTTGTCTCTGGTCTCTTACTATTTAAGATAACCAGTTTGTGAAACTTGAACTAGAACTAGTTTTGTCTTCAATTCTACCCCCTCAGTTTCTCTTTGAGGTCATTTTCCACAGGCTTGCTCTCGAGGAAGTGATTTTTCCAGCAGCCGTTTTCATTATTCCTATTATTTCATATAATTCTTTTTATTAGGTATTTTCCTCATTTATATGTCCCAAAGCTATCCCAAAAGTCCCCCATACCCTCCCCCCCACTCTCCTACCCACCCACTCCCACTTTTGGGCCCTGGCGTTCCCCTGTACTGCAAGTCCAATGGGCCTCTCTTTCCAGTGATGGCCGATTAGGCCATCTTTTGATACATATGCAGCTAGTCAAGAGCTCCGGGGTACTGGTTAGTTCATAATGTTGTTGCACCTACAGGGTTGTAGATCCCTTTAGCTCCTTGGGTATTTTCTCTAGCTCCTCCATTGGGGACCCTGTGATGCATTCAATAGCTGACTGTGAGCATCCACTTATGTGTTTGCTAGGCCCCTGCATAGTCTCACAAGAGACAGCTATATCTGGGCCCTTTCAGCAAAATCTTGCTAGTGTATGCAATGGTGTCAGCGTTTGGAAGCTGATTATGGGATGGATCCCTGGATATGGCAATCACTAGATGGTCCATCCTTTCATCACAGTTCCAAATTTTGTCACTGTAACTCCTTCCATGGGTGTTTTGTTCCCATTTCTAGGAAGGGGCAAAGTGTCCACACTTTGGTCTTCGTTCTTCTTGAGTTTCATGCGTTTAGCAAATTGTATCTTATATCTTGTCTCAAAGCTGAACAAAGAATTCTCACCTGAGGAATACCGAATGGCAGAGAAGCATCTGAAAAAATGTTCAACATCCTTAATCATCAGGGAAATGCAAATCAAAACAACCCTGAGATTCCACCTCACACCAGTCAGAATGGCTAAGATCAAAACGTGGTATTTAGACCAAATAAGGACTATGGAAAAATTATAAACAGAGGAAAGGAACATACTGAAATGAAAAGATGAGACCTTTAAGTTGTATGCATAGGAAAAGGAGAGAAACCCCAAGTCACTGGAATCAAGCACATCATCAAAAAGATCAAAGAAGAAAAGTTCCCCAAACTAAGGAAAGACATCTCAATAAAGATACAAGAATCATGCAAAACCCCAAATAGACAAGACTGAAAAGAAATATTTCTAGAGCACACCGAGGTTAAAACATGATAAATAGAATTGGTAATGTATTTACTATACTGTTAAAAAAATGTTAAGATAATGAAAGTATTCTGACTCTCCTTCTGCCAAAAAACTATTTGTCAATATGAGTTAGTGTATGTGTTAATTAGCTAGATTTAGTAATTCTCCAATATACATATATACACATATATTTCAAAATAATATGTTGACATTGTTAAATATATATGATTTATGTCAAATTTTTAAAAATTTAAGAAACGTTTAGTATTTTGGTTGTTTTGATGCTTTTGATGTAAAATAATAATAATAATAATAAAATAATTGGAACTTGAGATGGCTGGCAAGAAGCCTCAGCACATAGAGGCACTGTTTACTACTGAGTTTGATGATGTGATTTCAACTCCCAGTACTCACATGGTGTGAGATGAGAACTGACTCCCACGAGTCTTCTCAACCTCCTTATGAGGGCTGTGGCATACAACACAGAGTGGGGGGAAAGGAAAGAGAGAGAAGGAGGAGGGGAGGATGAGGGAGAGGAGAAAGAGAGGGGGGAAGGAAGGGAGGAAAGGAAAGGGAGAAGGGAAAGGAAAGGGAGAAGGGAAAGGAAAGGGAGAAGGGAAAGGAAGGGAGAAGGGAGGGGAAGGGAGAAGGGAAGGGAAGGGAGAAGGGAGGGGAAGGGAGAAGGGAAGGGAAGGGAGAAGGGAAGGGAGCAAAGAAGGGAGAAGGGAAGGGAAGAAGGAAAGGGAAAGGGAAAAGGAAAGGGAAAGGGAAAAAGGGAAAGGCAAAGGGAAAGGGAAAAAGAAAGGGAAAGGGAAAAGGAAAGGGAAAAAGAAAAGAGAAAAAAGAAGGGGCTGTGGAGATGGCTCAGTGGTTAAAAGCACTGACTACTCTTTCGAAGGCCCTTAGTTCAAATCCCAGCAACCACATGGTGGCTCACAACCATCCATAATGAGATCTGACACCTTCTTCTGGTGTGTCTGAAGACAGCTACAATGTACTTAGATATAATAAATAAATAAATCCTTAAAAAAGAAAAAGAAATGTTTAAAACGTCTTTTTTATAGTTGAACTATAAGAGAAACATAAACAAGGCATCAACGGCAGAAAGGCCTTATTATAGGCTAGAGGCTCTTGGTTCAGGGTGCAAATGCTTTCTTTAAGATTCTTCTCCTTTGCTTCTTTATCCCATCAGAAGAGAAAGATTTCAAGGAGTCATGAAGCAACTGTGACTCTAAGTTGCCTCCAGTTGTGGAAGTACTTCCCCCGAGAAGCATAAGTCTTGGTATGACTCAAATCATCCAACTCAACAAAAGAATACATCAAGGTTGGACTTCAAGTTCAATAACAAGCAGTATTATTTCCCTGTCCATATCCTCCACAGACTCAAAAGACAGACTGCAGCCGCTGTAGTCAGCTAGTAACAAAACCAAGAATTTGGCTTCATGGGTCCCAAGCATCTCTCTGATGGCTTCTGACTTAGGGACAACACTTGAAAAGGTTGAGAGAAATGTATTATACATAAATAACCAAGCATACTATTATCTTTTATAGGTTATTTCTTTCATAAAATAAACTTGTTGAGGAGGACTTCAGAGAGAAGTTGGCATTCGAGAATTTTAAGAATTCAGTAGTAATTTACTGTCAACTTTTAAACTCGAAAGGCATCAAGTTTTGAGCAGAATCAAACTCACACAACAAAAAAAAAACAAAATTTCATCTAGTAAAGAATAGCTTTCCATAAAATGGAGGCAAAGGACTCGCCACACACAGTTCTCTAAATCGTAAACAAGTATTTTTGTATCCATAAATATTAACATAACATGAATGGCATCAATTTATAATTAGCATTTGATTCCTGGGGCATGCTGAAGGAACGCATTGTTGGACTCACTATTCTTTATGCATGAAAACATACTACAGGCCCACAAAGCCAGAAGAGACTCTGGCAGGAGGAACACACAGCTGTTTCCTACATACTGGTCATATAATCGTTAATAGAAATAAAAGCAGCTGTTGCAAACAGCTGAGGATAATGCAGATCACTACAGATTAAAGACGTAAAGTGGAAACACTGACTCTTTCTGGGAAACCCAGGAATCAGGGGAAATTGTTATGGTGAGACCTAGTCCTTGCATAAAAATCAAATTCCTTGGTTCCAGTCATGCTCCACTTCCTGTTGTCGACAGGACTGGTCCAACCACCAGTCCTCAATAAGCCAGTGAAAAGAGCCAAATTAAAAGTGGAAAGAACAAAATAAAGATTGATTTGATAAGGCTACATTGGGAAGAGGAATAAGGAAATCCAATGAATTCCTCCAACTCTCCTCTCACCTCAGACATCCTTATCCATTGTGTGAGCATCCCGCATCTCGTCTCAGCCTGTGAGGTGATCTGACAAGTTGTTAGAGCTGTGTGAAATCTCTTTCTGGGAGACAAGTTCAGCCTCTGGCTGGTGCTTTTTCTTTTTGCCAGCAAGAGATTCCTGGGGAAAATTTCTACTTCTTTGGAGCCAATTGTTTCAATAGTATGATAGTCAGATTGAGAGACTTCAGTGTCTTTTTTTAGAATATCTTCATTTCTGCCAGGCATGATATGCTATGCCCAAATTGCAGGTACCCCAAAGACCATCAAGGAGCCAATTATGATGTAAACCACATAAGGGTCTTTAATTTGAGCTCGAAACAAGGTCTCTAGGGCTCTCAACTTTGAAACAGGTCAGAGTGAGTGAGAACCCCCGAGTCCAAGAGTTTAGAGTTTTTATTGTGGTTATTGCAAACTTGGGGAATTTCCATATGGGTCAGCAAGTTAATATTTTAAAAACTGCATTTTTGGAGTAATCTGCAGGAACCAAACACAAGGGCAGAACCACACGACAAACAGGATGGTCAGGTTATTTATTCACTGCAGGATGTCTTAGGTTATCTCTATGTACCTTGGTCCTGCTAATGTAGCCTGGCTGTTGCTAAAGGGGGCAGGAGAGGTGGAGGATGTTTGCTCAGGTGGGATTTTCTTCCTGGAATTGGAGTTTAGACACTGATCTCACATAAAATGGAGTTTCTTCAAAAACGGGATTGGTTGGGTTTTACAGTTACACCACAATGTATTTCTATTTCCTCAGTTGCCCTTGATTATAAAATAAAGTGACTGTGTTGTTGTGTGACAGGGAACAGGAGGATCTGAGCCAGTAGGTGCAGCAGTTCCAGGAGACTTTGTTTGTAAAGTAGATATACTGCGTTAATGCTTAAGGAAAAGCATTTACCAGAGCCCAGAAGATCCTGAACAGATAACAAAGCGTCCTTAAAACCATCCAAGTGGAAGATGGGGCTCTAGGTTCCCCTTTTCTCTTTCTTTCTCTTCTTTCTTGCTCTGTCCCCACATCAGAGATAATTGTGAAAATTGTCTGAGGTAAAATGGAGTCATACATGCCAGACTACAAATGCGTGCACATGTGTAGAGCTCGAGACCATTAAGGAAGTGTGCCTTTGAGCACCCATGCTTGTAGGAACTATTACAAACCCTTTCTGGAGGACTTTTACAAGCAGACACCCAAATAATAATTTTCATAAGAACTTTGTTTGGTTTTGAACCCTGGGCCAAGGGACTGAGGTGCCTATCTTACTCACCAAAGCAAAGATGGCCTCCAGGTTCTCCTAGCATCCCTCAGTCCCTACCTGACATACCCTACCCTCAACTGTGAACTTTCCAGCCCTTTCTCCAGTGGTTCTTCCTATATAACCCAAACTGTCCTTACTATAATCTAATCCTCTCTCTCTCTCTCTCTCTCTCTCTCTCTCTCTCTGTGTGTGTGTGTGTGTGTGTGTGTGTGTGTGTGTGTGTGTGTGTGTGTTTCTCTCTGTGTCACTATCTGTGTCTCTGTCTCTCTGTCTGTCTCTCTCTCCATACATGCTTTCTCTCTTTCTCTTCCCCCTCTCCTCTCTTTCCCTTCCCGAGATGACTTCCCTGGCCTCCTCCCCTGGGCACCTGAGAGCAGCTTCCCAATAAACTGTCCTTACTATAATCTAATCTAGCTTGAATAGGCACATTTCACTGGTGGCGAAATAACTTATCAGTTTCCAAACCAGAGTTTTCTTGAGAAATGGGATAGCTATCCAGATGTACAAAAATACTTATCTGACACACTGTTAATGTTCTATTAATGAACGGATGATGAACTCCTGCTAGAAGACTTTGTCACCAGCCTTCTCTTATTTCAAAACAAATTGATCTCTCTCTCTCTCTCTCTCTCTCTCTCTCTCTCTCTCTCGACTTGGTTCAGCACAACTTTAATCCCTTTCTCTCTCTCTCTTTCTGGGCACATTTTATTTTTATTCGATATTTTATTTATTTACATTTCAAATGATATCTCCTTTCCTGGTTTCCCCTCGGAAAATCCCCTATCCCATCTTCCTCCCCCTGCTTCTATGATGGTGCTCACCACCTACCCACCCACTCCGGCCACCACACCCTGTCATTCCCCTACACTGGGGCATCTAGCCTTCACAGCACCAAGGACCTCTCCCCCCTTTGATGTTGTTTCCCCTTTTCTCAGCCTCCTTAGTTTCATACATAGCTTACATTGTAATGTTTTTAATGTCTTTGAAGAATCTCTCTCTCTCTCCCTCACACACACTTTCTCTCATTCCCACATTGTTATTTTGATTGACAAAATTAAGTAAGTAATATATCTCAGGCCAATATAAAATGTCAGTATTAAAACCTTCATTTATCTCAATCTCTTTTCATCCATCTACTCCCTAATCATGCCCTGCCATGCCTCTTCTGAAAGGCACTTATATGAGATCTTATATCATGGATATTATTGTTTAGCTCTGACTACAGACAGCCTTTACATTCTTCTCAACTCAACTAAACTTTGAACAAACCCAGCAGCGATTCAGAGCAATGGCAGGGTTTCAGAGTGCAGGAAAAATTCTCTGAGGCAGGATAGAAAGATAGATAGGCAACGTGAAGAGGACATGATAGGGAAAGCAACCCTTAACTCAAGAGTCTAGTTAAAGTCTCCAAGAGATGCTAGAAGAATACCTTGACACAACTAACAAAGTTCACTAATGAAGATTTCCTACATAAAACTATTTCTTTTCATATGTGGATACATCAAACCTTATTTGAACCATGTTAAAATAGCAATGGGGACTGTGAAAATGGCAGGTGAAGTGGTTCTCCTGTAAAATTACAGTTCAAAGAACAATTTAGAAAGTATAATATGGAGGGTTAGTGTGGACAAAGAGACAGTGGGTTGGGAAATCACACAGAAGGCTCCTCACAAGGTTATGGGGAAGAACTGCAGGCTAGAAAACCAGGAAAGGATTAAGGGGATACAGGGATGGTGAGAAACCCTTCCCCCTAAGGCTGAGGATCGAGACACTTAAGTTGAATCAAGCTCTGAATTGCCTGCAAAGATAATCCTTGTGTTTCTAAAGATACTTTAATGAAGATGTTCAAAACAAGTGTAACATGCTTACTTATAACCAGAATGTTTGTGACCCTGAGCTAGCTGTGTCACCATTCCTATCTCATCTCTAAAACATCTAAACAATACACCACGTAAAACTGCTCTACAATTTCATTTCCAAGAGAAAACAGAGATAAAATGGAATCAGTTCATAAATCTTTGCTTCATTTTTTAAAACTACATTTCTGCATGCACTGAACACAAGAACAAAACCACCTGATGAACAGGATGGCTAGGTTATCTATTCTCTACAGGGTATCTTAAATTATCTATATGTACCTTGACCCTGCTATTGTAGCCTGACTGGCTATTGCTAAGGGGGAGTGGATTGTCATAGATGCTTGCCCAGGAGAACTGTGATTTTCTTACTGAAATTGGAGTTTAGCCCCTGATCTCACAGAAAATGGAGTTTCTTCAAAAACGGAGTTGGTTGGGCTTTATAAGTCTTCGGGTTGTAACTTCATCTCTAATACAGTAGGGACTTTTGCTCAAAAGAGGCCCCCATCTTGACTAGACAGGACATGGAAGTGCCCAGTGGTAACATTTAAAAGGGTGTTACCAACCACTAAACATGCCTTTTGTGCCAGAAAATGCCCAACTCCTGATAGTCACGTGTCCCACGTGGTGCCCAAGAAGCAGATGGCAGGCAAGAGCCTTCCCTCATTTGCTGTTTTAGTAAAACTGAGGCTGTGCCTGTTCTCCTTGGGTTTGCATCTCAGTTCATGTTTTCACTTTTCTTCCTTACAATACAGGTTTGACTCTTGGAAAAGGCAAAAAGTATGGATGTCTGCTTTTCAAATTCTCTCTGCTTGCCAGTCTCCTCCCTGGACAACTCCATCCACTTCCACTTCTTTAACCTGTTGGCAAATGCAGTTTCTTTTCTCTCTTTCTTTCTTTCTTTTCTTTTTTCTGTCTGTCTGTCTTTTTCTTCTTCTTCTTCTCCTTCTCCTTCTCCTTCTCCTTCTCCTTCTCCTTCTCCTTCTCCTTCTCCTTCTCCTTCTCCTTCTCCTCCCCCTCCTTCTTCCTTTTCTATTTCATTTACATCCTTTAATTTTCCTTTGTTCCCCCGGCTTACTTTTACTTTTTCTTTTCCTTCCTTGCTGAGTTCTGAATTTTTTAAATGGGTGTTGTTTTTTCATTTTTCCCATTTGTTTTGCAAGTTGCTATCTTTGACCTCTATTTCTTTATAGAGACTCCTGATGTTTTGAGCACAGTTTAAAATGTTTCCAATACCTTTCCCCTCTTAACAAGGACACAGAATCCCTGGGATGCTCTATCTCCTGGCTCACTGGACATTGTTGTCTCAATGGCTTAGTCATTTTTAAGCCCTTGGTTTAAACTGGTTGTTGTTAGTTTCTTTAATCGGACCCTGTGGTAAAAAATAAATAAAATAAAATAAAATAAAATAAAATAACCACAATTTGATTCCTTTGGAAATATTTCCATTTTTTCTAGTTTTCTAGCTGTGAATTTAGAGGATGGCAGTATCTTCCCTCCTCTTCTGGCCCCTACTGCGCTGTGAGATAGGTAGTGTAGCCTCTACTGTCATGTGTAATGTGTCCTCTTGCTCAAGCTACACCACTGTGTCATGGCTGCTCTGCATCTACCTGTGAGACGTTGGTTTCTTTTTGTTTATTCTACTTGGGATTCACCAGAATTTCCGAATCTGCGAATCACTGTCATTGTGCCCTTCAGTTTCAGGTTGTTTTGGTTTATGACTTATGTTTTTTTATTTTCCCTATTCATTTATTGATTGATTCACTTTACATCCCAACCGCAGCTCCTTCTCCTCCCGGTCCCCCACCCCCCCACACACACACACACATATCAACTCCTCCCATCCCCGCTCGCCTTCTCTTCTAAGAAGGTAGAGCTCCCCTCCCATATCAACCCACCCAGGCACATCAAGTTCCTCTCCTTTGTGTATATTGGGCCTGATTCCCTCCTGTCTTGTAATTCATTCATCTATTCAGGCTGCATAACACCTCTCATTTAAATAACCCATTACATTAAATTTGCAAATTTTAACATACTTATGTTCTTTGGAAGTCTCATAAATGACTTTTCCAAATTTGCTTGACTATTTCTTGACTATTTCAGCTCTCTCCTCATTTTAATGCCTTTTTGTTTTGTAAGTACTTTTCTATTTTTTTAGATTAAGATAGGGTCACTTCCCTTCCTTCCCTCTCCTCTCTCCCGGTGCCTCTCTTTGCTCTTTTTCAAATTCAAGCCCCCCCTCTCTTTTTTTATTAGTTGTTGTTACATGCGTATATGTATAGGCATATATATTCCTAAATATAACCAGCAAATTCTGTATGATGCTATTTCTTATTTACATTCTCAGGTCTAGGTTTCATTCAAATTGACTTTCACTGCTCTTAATTCTTCAAAGAAAAGAATTGTAGGAAGGCTACTAATTACCAAATAGAATGTTCCCCTTGACCTATAACTGAGATTATATATGTCACATGGATTTTTTTTCACCAGTTCACAGTTCTCCTGGGAGCATAGCACTTCTTGGTCTTGGGAACCTTTGAAGTTGATCTCAATCCTCACCCAAATGCAAAACTTTTGCCTTCCATTCCTGAGGACCAAACCCTGGTCCACCCACCCCTGCATGCACAACTGGCACCATCAAACCCAACCGACTTGTCACACTGATGGACCCACCTCTTCCTGGACTCAGATGGCTGCCCTAATTTTGTAAGGTTCACTAACATAGGTAAAAGGTTGGGGCTTCAAGTTTAAGTTCTTGTGCTTCTTTTCACAACCTGTACAGCAGAATAGTTTCCTAATATCTAAGCTCCAATGTTGTCAGAAAGAATAATCTAAGGCTGAAGAATTTAATTTTTAAAATTAAAACTTCTATGTGATAGAAAACTCCATGAAGAAAGTGGTAGAAGAAAAAACAGACAGGTGAAGATAATGTGTGCAGGCAACAATGAATCTATATGAATCTTTACATATTGTTGAGGATGAAAACGGTTCTTGCTCCAAAGAAAGAAGTAAGAGCTCATGCTGAGTGACTACAGCCTAGAAACACAGATTCAGGCTGCCTTAAGGACATGCTCCAGTATGGAGGTGATTACCCAAGTTTTTAATCACAGGGGAAAGAAAAAGACAGTTGTGAATCAATACATTTACAAATATTTCAGTGGAGACGCCAGGCAGCAAAGTGGAAAATACCTTAGATTTTATATGCTATCTAAAAGCATTTCTAGTTTTGAAGTTGACCACTTCATTGATAAAAGGGTCTTCTAAGGAAATACATCTCAAAAGTTTTACCTAATAATCAGAAAGATCCTGAATCTGAAGCAGACATGGATGATAAAATGGCTACTCAGGGGACAAAATGTAAACTGTGCAACTTGAGTGAGAAATGTCCCCCCACAGGCCTGGGTATTTAAACACTTTGTTCCCAGTTGGTAGTGCTGTTTAGGGACACTAAGTCTTTGGAAGGCACATGTGTGCTGGAGGAAATATGTCATTGAAGGCAGACTTTGGCGGTTTATAGCTTCACCTGACTTCCCTGTCACTCTCTCTGCTTCCTTTATGTTAGCAGTTCTCAAGCCATAAGTCTCAACCCCTTTAGGGTTCAGACAACCCTCTCATGGGGATTGCGTATCAGATATCCTGCACATCAGGTGTTGATATTACATAACTTGTAACAGTGGCAACATTACAATAATGAAGTAGCAACAAATCATTTTGTGGTTGAGGGTCACAACAATGTGAGGAACTGTATTAAAGGGTCACAGCATTAGGAAAGTAGAAAACTACTGCTCTACATGGATGAAAGAAATGGGATTAGCATGCTTCCTGCTCCCGCTGCCCGCCATGTCCTTCCTGTCTTCCTGGACTCCAGGCTCCTTGATGGTCCACCTAACTAAACCCTCTCTCTTTCAGTTGCTTTTGGTCATGCTATTCTATCAAAGCAAGAGAAAAGTAACTAGTACAGAATATGACCTAATTTGGGCTCTGGTCCTGCGACATTCTACCTCCCCACAATCATCAACTTCCAGTGAGCCTGCAGAACATTCACCATAGGTATCACTCTTTCCAGAAACTTCTACTCACTCTACATCCCAACCAACCCTGTTTTTGAAGAAACTCCATTTTGTGCAAGCCCTGGGGCTAAACGCCAATGCCAGGAAGAAAATCACACTTGCGCAAACATCCTATAATACCCCCACTCCCACCATTAGCAACAGCCAGACTACAATAGCAGGACCAAGGTGTATAGAGATAACCTAAGACATCCAGAAGAGAATAGATAATCTGACTATTTGTCAGGTGGTTCTGTCGACATGTTTAGTTCCTGCAGATTACACCAGAAATGCAGTTCTTAAAACATTAACTTACTAACCGATATGGAAATTCCCCAAGTTTGCTGTAACTACAATAAAAACCCTGCATCCCTAGACTCGGGGCTCTCATTCTGACCTGGTGCAAATTTGAGAGTCTGAGAGACCTTGCTTTCCAGCTGATAATAAAGACCCTTGTGTGTTTTACATCACAATTTGTTCGCCAGTGGTCTTTGGGTATCGGCAACTTGAGCATAACGCTCACAACAAATTATACAAAGAATTGGTTTTCATGATCAAACAATTTCATAGTAGGAAAATTATAGATTCGCCTATGTAAACATATTTTTATTTTATATGATCAGTTGTCTTTGTTTTTAACAATGTATGCAAGACATGAGGCTTTCTGTGTGATACTATTTTAAAACTAGTATTTGTTCTCAGGAGACACATAATATGATAGGAAGACCATGAAAATTTGGAAACATAAATTGGGGGGGCAGGTGATAAAGATGTGTGCATTCACGTAGCTTCTTTTTTCTTCCTGTTTTAATAGAGGGGGTTGGGGGTGATAAGAATGGGGGAAGGGAGAGGCAGTGATGACTTTTCAGAGTTTAGCTCAAAACAGATTGACGGGTTGACCCAGACTGCAAATTCCATAAGAATGGTAGTTTTAAAACTGTTTTCTGTTTTCTTCTCGCTAGGTTGCCTATATCTGAACAAAGCTCATCACACGGGCTTACAAAGTGAATCTTTACAGAAAAACTGAACATTTTCACTGTGTGACTCTGATAAATATGCTGTTTCAAATCTACAAGCTGAATGGATGCTTTAATAAATAAGGCTGGAACAACTGCACAGTATGCCTAACAGCACACATAATGAAGACAACACACAATGAAACGAAAATGAATGCTCTGCAGGGTTGCTTGCAGAAGCCAGAGACTCCAACTTATTTTCCAACATACAATATACATGACAATGCATGCAGACTTACCAAGTACATGCAAACATGGCAATGACAGGAACACCAGCAGAGAATTGACTCAGGGAGGGGATGTTAGCAACAACTTTAAAACAGACACCACACACACACACACACACACACACACACACACACATATATATATATATATATATATATATATATATATATATGTATAACACATGTTACTGTAACACAATAAAAATACAGATGGTCTTGGTGAATGAAAGATGGGGCAATTGCTTATGAAAGCAAATATTAAGAGACACAAATGTGGTGCGGAGTGAACATGGGGAAGCAAAAGAAAACAAGGAAATATGCGACTATGAAGTGAATGCTCAGTCTGAGAGTCGAGCGACTTAAAGAAAAGGATAGGCTGAAGCCTAAGAAGAAAGATCGGGGCACACTGAAGGAAAGAGAATTCCCCCAGCATCCTTCCTGCTTGTTCTTCCAGTATAATACACAGCTGGGTCCACCTTACCACATCCTTGTCGGTACCAACTTCATCAACTTTTCCATTAAGGCCAAACTGGACTTAGTGTAGTCAATGATGGACTGTGTGTATGCCAAGTGTATCCCTTGTATAACTGATTGTGGAATGGCTGAAACTGAGAAATTGGGACAGAAGTGTCTTGTGGCACTAAGAATCGCAAAGGATCCACGGTTTGACCGATTGCCTTGTACACACAAAGGAACCTACACTGACGACTGCTTGGTACAGAAAGTAACTCAGCACAAGTGTTACATTGTGGCCACAGCTGACTGTCACCTCAAACAAAGAATCCGGAAGATCCCTGGCATCCCTATCATGTACATTTTTAACCACAGATACAACATCAAGCGGATGCCAGATGATTATGGAGTCCCTCACTTCTAATTCTCACTCTGCCTGCCATTCTTGGACCATCTCTCTCTTGTCCGTTAATTAAACGCATTTTCTGATTTAAAAAAAAAAAGAAAGAAAGAAGGAAGGAAGGGAGGAAGGGAGGAAGGGAGGAAGGGAGGAAGGGAGGAAGGGAGGAAGGGAGGAAAGAAAGAAAGAAAGAAAGAAAGAAAGAAAGAAAGAAAGAAAGAAAGAAAGAAAGAAAGAAAGAAGGAAGGAAGGAAGGAAGGAAGGAAGGAAGGAAAGAAGGAAGGAAGAAAGAAAGAAAGAAAGAAAGAAAGAAAGAAAGAAAGAAAGAAAGAAAGAAAGAAAGAAAGAAAGAAAGAAGGAAAAATGTGTCTTGAATAATGAGAACATTGATTGGTTGGACCTTACAGGAGGAGAGAACACTAGAGAGAAGTACCTGAGGCCTGGAGCCCAAGTCTGTGTTATAACCATGCTTCAGGACACTCATGTTTTATGAAGGAAAAAAGGAACCTCCAGAGACAACCATGGAAGAACTTTGTCAATTCTGTTTGAACATCAGTATAAATAAGCATTCATACAAAACAGTCAAACTATTTTTTAGCCATGATATAACATTTAGATAATTATATTGTTAAGTATGTCTTTCTTCATAGGATCTAGGGTTTACAACATTTCCAAAGAGGATGCCACATTCTTTGTCATGAACAAGTTTTACATGTGTGTTTGTTAGTGTGTCTGTGTGTGTGTGTGTGTGTGTGTGTGTGTAATTTTTCCTACTCAAATGTGAAAACTCCCTACAGACCTAGCTTCCCTCCCAATTCCTCCTCTTTCTTTACTTTTGCTCCATTAAATGACTGCCTGGCTAATCTTACGATTCACATAAATGAATATAAAATCAGTAAATCGTTTTGTTTCAAAATGTTGGTGTGTTTACATGGGCAAAGAGAAGCATATAGGAGTTTAACCTAACTGCTATCTAAAACTAATATCCTCCATGACAACTTGCCAAGGAAGTCCTTTATTCCATCCCAGTCTTTTCTTGTCCCCTTCAATACCTTTCCTCTAGAATGTCCTTGCGGTTTCTTTACACACGTGTGCATGCACGCACACGCGCACATACGGGGGGGGGGGAGAAGGGAGGAGAAGGGGAGGGGAGGGAAAAGGAAGGTAAGGGGAGGGGGGAGGGAGAGGGGGAGGGGAGAATACCAAAAGCAAATAGAAGAGATCCTTGGTACAACCAATGTAATTGGTCAATTTGTTATTTCTCCCAGTGTCTCTTATTTCTCCTGCAAATATTTCAGGGTCGCCTTCCTCCTAACTGGCCTAGCACCTTCTCCTCTCATTACTTATCTGTCTATGTTGTGCTTTGGAGGCAATATTTACATTCTGTATTTAAAGGGCTTCTCCAAAGCATTTAATTATTCAACTTTACTTGCTGGGGAATTCTATTCAATAACATTTTGTATCTTTTCTCTTTTATTTATTTACTTATTTATTTTATCCTCAGTGTGAAAACATTTTGTTTCTTAAGGCAAAAGCTGAAGCTACATTAAGATTTGGATTTGAAAAAGAAATAAAACAAAACAATGCAGCTCTAGGAACATCATTACCCACAATGTGCAGGAAGAGAAGGTAGAAGCCAGCTGGCTAAGGCAGGCCTGCTGGCAGCTGTAAGACAGTCATTTCCAGAAGTTTCTAGTACTGAAGCATCTTCCTGCCAAGTTCCTGGGATGTGGTTCTTTTCCTGCCAGAACAGAAATCCTCTCCTGCTGATTTCACTCATGACCACTCTTCTCAAACCAGTTGTCCTACCTTCCTTAAAATTTCCAAATTCCTCTCACTTAATGTTTAGCTGTTTCAAATGAGACTTGCTTTTCTTCCGCTACCAACTTTTTTCTAAGTGAAACACTAACAAAGTTTTTATAAAATAACTGCAATATGGAAAGTATGTATTTATAAACATTTATCCCCTTTTGCCCAAACAAATCAGGTTTTAATTTTTTGCTGAATAATACTTTTTGGTTTCAAATTCATTGGAAAATATAGAATTGATAATTATATGAATGAGGTCAATGTCCTAGCTTGCTTTTCTGTTGCTTTGATAAAACACTGACCAAAAGCAACTCCAGGGAGGAAAGGGTTTGTTTGGCTTACACTTCCACATTACAGTCCATCTTTGAGCAGAGTCAGAAATCCAAGCAGAACTATAAGCAGGAACCATGGAGAAATGTTACTTATTGCCTTGCTTCCAATTACTTGTTCAGCCACTGTTATATAACCCCAGGACCACCTGTCTTGGGTAACACTACCATAGGGACTGGGCTCTCTCACATCAATCATTGATTAAGAAAATGTATCAAAGACTTGCCCCCAGGCCATTTTGATAGAGAGAATTCTTCAATTTAGTCTCCTCTTACAAGATGTTGCTAGTTAGTGTCAAGTTGACAAAAACTAACCAGCTCAAACAACAATGACTCTGTGCCCTGTGGGCACATACCTGTACTAAATACACAATGAGAGGAATGAGGGTTGAGAATATGTAACCTCACATCTTTGGGGGTATGCTTGAAAACCATCAGTAGATTCCTGAAGCTATGGTAAGTTCCCAAGCATATGGAAGTGGCACTATTAGGAGGTGTGGCCTTATTGGAAGAGGTGTAGCCCTGTTAGAGGTGTGTCACTGTGGAGGCAGGGCTTTGGGGGTCTCCTATATGTGCTCAAGTCTGGCCAGTGTGATCCAAACCCTCCTGCTGGCTGCCTGCAGAAGATATTCTTCTCCTGGATGCCCTTGGATCAAGATACAGAACTCTTGGCTCTTCCAGTACCATGTCAGTCTAGATGCTGCCATGATTCCCACTATGATGATAATGGACTGAGTCTCTGAAACTTTAAGCCAGCCCCATTGAAATGTTTTCCTTTATAAAAGTTACCTTGGGCCCTTCCTGTCCATGCCAGCACCAGGGTTCCTTGCCCGCCGAGTCTCCGGACACCCGCAAGGACCCCCACAGGATCCCCCATGGGATCTTAAGACCTCTGGTGGGTGGAACAGAGCATCTGCTCCAATCCAATCGTGCGGGACCTGAGACTGCATTAATTAGGAAAGCAGAAAACCCGGCCTAATCAGGGTCACAAGTCCCTTCCGGTCCATGCCAGCACCGGGGTTCCTCATGTGCGGAGTCTTCGGACACCCGCAAGGTCCCCCACAGGACCCTCCACAGAATCTTAAGACCTCTGGTGAGAGTGGAACACAACTTCTGCCAGAAGGCAGGTTCGACCACCAGATATCTGGGCACCTTCCCTGCAAGAGGAGAGCTTGCCTGCAGAGAGTACTCTGACCCCTAAAACTAAGGAGAGATCTAGTCTCCAAGGTCTGCTGATAGAGGCTAACATAATCATGTGAGGAACAAGCTCTAACCAGAGACAACTATAACAACTAGCTCCAGAGATTACCAGAAGGCAAAAGGCAAACGTAAGAATCCTACTAACAGAAATCAAGACCACTCACCATTATCAGAAGGCAGCACTCCCACCCCACCTAGTCCTGGGCACCCTAACACACCCAAAAAGCTAGACCCGGATTTAAAAACATATCTCATGATGATGGTAGAGGACATCAAGAAGAACTTTAATAACTCACTTAAAGAAATACAGGAGAACACAGCTAAACAGGTAGAAGACCTTAAAGAGGAAAAACAAAAATCTCTTAAAGAATTGCAGGAAAACATGACCAAACAGGTGATGGAATTGAATAAAACCATCCAAGACCTAAAAAGGGAACTAGACACAATAAAGAAAACCCAAAGTGAGGCTACCCTGGAGATAGAAACTCTAGGAAAGAAATCTGGACATAGATGCAAGCATCAGCAACAAAATACAAGAGATGGAAGAGAGAATATCAGGTGTAGAAGATTCCATGGAGAACATTGGCACAACAATCAAAGAAAATACAAAACACAAAAAGATCCTAACTCAAAGCGAGCATCAGCAACAAAATACAAGAGATGGAAGAGAGAATATCAGGTGTAGAAGATTCCATGGAGAACATTGGCACAACAATCAAAGAAAATACAAAACATAAAAAGATCCTAACTCAAAGCTTGTACAACCACTCTGGAAATCAGTCTGGTGGTTCCTCAGAAAATTGGGCATAGTACGACAGGAGGATCCCGCAATACCTCTCCTGGGCATATATCCAGAAGATGTTCCAACTAGTAAGAAAGACACATGCTCCACTATGTTCATAGCAGCCTTATTTATAATAGCCAGAAGCTGGAAAGAACCCAGATGCCCCTCAAAAGAGAAATGGATACAAAAAAATGTGGTACATTTACACAATGGAATACTACTCAGCTATTAAAAGGAATGAATTTATGAAATTCCTAGGCAAATGGTTGGACCTGGAGGGCATCATCCTGAGTGAGGTAACACAATCACAAAAGAACTCAAATGATATATACTCACTGATAAGTGGATATTAGCCCAGAAACTTAGTATACCCGAGATATAAGATACAATTTGCAAAACACATGAAACTGAAGAAGAATAAAGACCAAAGTGTGGACACTTTGCCCCTTCTTAGAATTGGGAACAATCACCCATGGAATGAGTTACAGAAACAAAGTTTGGAGCTGAGACAAAAGGATGGACCATCTAGAGACTGCCATATCCAGGGATCCATCCCATAATTAGCCTCCAAACTATGACACCATTGCATACACTAGCAAGAGTTTGCTGAAAGGAACCTGATATAGCTGCCTCTTGTGAGATTAGGCCAGGGCCTAGCAAACACATAAGTGGATGCTCACAGTCAGCTATTGGATGGATCACAGGGCACCCAATGGAGGAGGTAGAGAAGGTATCCAATGAGCTAAAGGGATCTGTAACCCTGTAGGTGCAACAACATTATGAACTAACCATTACCCTGAAGCTCTTGACTATAGCTGCATATCTATCAAAAGATGGCCTAGTCGGCCATCACTGGAAAGAGAGGCCCATTGGACATGCAAACTTTATATGCCCCTGTACAGGGGAACGCCAGGGCCAAAAAGTGGGGATGGGTGGGTAGGGGAATGGAGGGGGGGGAGGATATGGAGGACTTTTGGGATAGCACTGGAAATGTAATTGAGGAAAATACATAATTAAAAAAATTATTTAAAAAAAAACTACTAAAAAAAAAAAGAGAAGTGAAAAAAAAAAAAAAAAGATCCTACCTCAAAACATCCAGGAAATCCAGGACACAATGAGAAGACCAAACCTATGGATAATAGGAGTAGATGAGAATGAAGATTTTCAACTTAAAGGGCCAGCAAATACCTTCAACAAAATTATATAAGAAAACTTCCCAAACCTAAAGAATGACGTGCCCATGAACATACAAGAAGCCTACAGAACTCCAAATAGACTGGACCAGAAAAGAAATTCCTCCCGACACATAATAATCAGAACAACAAATGCACTAAATAAAGAGAGAATATTAAAAGCAGTAAGGGAGAAAGGTCAAGTAACATATAAAGGCAGGCCTATCAGAATTTCACCAGACTTTTCACCAGAGACTATGAAGGCCAGAAGAGCCTGGACAGATGTTATACAGACACTAAGAGAACACAAATTCCAGCCCAGGCTACTATACCCAGACAAACTCTCAATTACCATAGATGGAGAAACCAAAGTATTCCACGACAAAACTAAATTCACCCATTATCTCTCCATGAATCCAGCCCTTCAAAGGATAATAACAGAAAAAAAACAACACAAAGACGGAAATCATGCCCTAGAAAAAGCAAGAAAGTAAATCCCTCAACAAACCAAAAAGAAGACAGCCACAAGAACAGAATGCCAACAATAACAACAAAAATAAAAGGAGGCAACAATTACTTTTCCTTAATATCTCTTAATATCAATGGACTCAGTTCCCCAATAAATAGACTAACAGAATGGCTACACAAACAGGACCCAACATTCTGCTGCTTACAGGAAACCCATCTCAGGGAAAAAGACAGACACTACCTCAGAGTGAAAGGCTGGAAAACAATTTTCCAAGCAAATGGTCTGAAGAAACAAGCTGGAGTAGCCATTCTAATATCGAATAAAATGACTTCCAACCCAAAGTTATCAAAAAAGACAAGGAGGGACACTTCATACTCATCAAAGGTAAAATCCTTCAAGAGGAATTCTCAATTCTGAATATCTATGCTCCAAATGCAGTGGCAGCCACATTCATTAAAGACACTTAAGTAAAGCTCAAAGCACACATTGAACCTCACACAATAATAGTGGAAGACTTCAACACACCACTTTCATCAATGGACAGATCGTGGAAACAGAAACTAAACAGGGACACAGTGAAACTAACAGAAGTTATGAAACAAATGGACCTGACAGATATCTACAGAACATTTTATTCTAAAACAAAAGGATATACCTTCTTCTCAGCACCTCACGGGACCTTCTCCAAAATTGACCATATAATTGGTCACAAAACAGGCCTCAACAGATGCAAAAATATTGAAATTGTCCCATGCATCCTATCAGACCACCATGGACAAAGGACGATCTTGAATAACAACATAAATAATGAAAAGCCAACATTCACGTGGAAACTGAACAACACTCTTCTCAATGATACCTTGGTCAAGGAAGGAATAAAGAAAGAAATTAAAGACTTTTTAGAGTTTAATGAAAATGAAGCCACAATATACCCAAACCTATGGGACACAATGAAAGCATTTCTAAGAGGGAAACTCATAGCTCTGAGTGCCTCCAAAGAGAAACTAGAGAGAGCACACAATAGCAGCTTGACAACACACCTAAAAGCTCTAGAAAAAAGGGAAGAAAATTCACCCAAGAGGAGTAGAGGGCAGGAAATAATCAAACTCAGGGGCGAAATCAACCAAGTTGAAACAAGAACTATTCAAAGAATCAACCAAACGAGGAGCTGGTTCTTTGAGAAAAATCAACAAAATAGATAAACCCTTAACTAGACTCACTAGAAGGCACAGGGAAAGCATCCTAATTAACAAAATCAGAAATGAAAAGGGAAACATAACAACAGATCCTGAAGAAATCCAAAACACCATCAGATCCTTCTACAAAAGGCTATACTCAACAAAACTGGAAAACCTGGATGAAATGGACTAATTTCTAGAGAGATACCAGGTACCAAAGTTAAGTCAGGATCAAGTTAACGATCTAAACAGTCCCATATCCCCTAAAGAAATAGAAGCAGTCATTAATAGTCTCCCAGCCAAAAAAAGCCCAGGACCATATGGGTTAAGTGCAGGGTTCTATCAGACCTTCAAAGAAGATCTAATTCCAGTTCTGCACAAACTATTCCACAAAATAGAAGTAGAAGGAACTCTACCCAACTCATTCTATGAAGCCACAATTACTCTGATAACTAAACCACAAAAAGACCCAACAAAGATAGAGAACTTCAGACCAATTTCCCTTATGAATATCGATGCAAAAATACTCAATAAAATTCTCGCTAACCGAATCCAAGAACACATCAAAACAATCATCCATCCTGACCAAGTAGGTTTCATTCCAGGGATGCAGGGATGGTTTAATATATGGAAATCCATCGACATAATCCATTATATAAACAAATTCAAAGACAAAACCACATGATCATCTCTTTAGATGCAGAAAAAGCATTCGACAAAATCCAACACCCATTCATGATAAAAGTCTTGGAAAGATCAGGAATTCGAGGCCCATACCTAAACATGATAAAAGCAATCTACAGCAAACCAGTAGCCAACATCAAAGTAAATGATGAGAAGCTGGAAGCAATCCCAGTAAAATCAGAGACTAGACAAGGCTGCCCACTTTCTCCCTACCTATTCAACATTGTACTTAAAGTCCTAGCCAGAGAAATTCGACAACAAAAGGAGATCAAGGGGATACAAATTGGAAAAGATAAAGTCAAAATATCACTTTTTGCAGATGATATGATAGTATATATAAGTGACCCTAAAACTTCCACCAGAGAACTCCTAAACCTAATAAACAGCTTCGGTGAAGTAGCTGGATATAAAAGTAACTCAAACAAGTCAATGGCCTTTCTCTACACAAAGAATAAACAGGCTGAGAAAGAAATTAGGGAAACAATATCCTTCTCAGTAGTCACAAATAATATAAAATATCTTGGCATGACTCTAACTAAAGAAGTGAAAGATCTGTATGATAAGAACTTCAAGTCTCTGAAGAAAGAAATTAAAGAAGATCTCAGAAGATGGAAAGATCTCCCATGCTCATGGATTGGCAGGATCAACATTGTAAAAATGGCTATCTTGCCAAAAGCAATCTACAGATTCAATGCAATCCCCATCAAAATTCCACCCCAATTCTTCAACGAATTAGAAAGAGCAATCTGCAAATTCATCTGGAATAACAAAAAAGCTAGGATAGCCAAAACTCTTCTCAAGGATAAAAGAACCTCTGGTGGAATCACCATGCCTGACCTAAAGCTTTACTACAGAGCAATTGTGATAAAAACTGCATGGTACTGGTATAGCGACAGACAAGTAGACCAATGGAATAGAATTGAAGACCCAGAAATGAACCCACACACCTATGGTCACTTGATCTTTGACAAGGGAGCTAAAACCATCCAGTGGAAAAAAGACAGCATTTTCAACAAATTGTGCTGGCACAACTGGTGGTTATCATGTACAAGAATGCGAATTGATCCATTCCTAGCTCCTTGTACTAAGGTCAAATCTAAGTGGATCAAGGAGCTCCACATAAAACCAGAGACAGTGAAACTTATAGAGGAGAAAGTGGGGAAAATCCTCGAAGATATTGGCACAGGGGAAAAATTCCTGAATAGAACAGCAATGGCTTGTGCTGTAAGATCAAGAATCGACAAATGGGACCTCATGAAACTGCAAAGCTTCTGTAAGGCAAAAGACTCCATCAATAAGACCAAAAGGCCACCAACAGATTGGGAAAGGATCTTTACCTATCCTAAATCAGATAGGGGACTAATATCCAATATATATAAAGAACTCAAGAAGGTGGACTCCAGAAAATCAAATAACCACATTAAAAAATGGGGCTCAGAACTGAACAAAGAATTCTCACCTGAGGAATACCGAATGGCAGAGAAGCACCTGAAAAAATGTTCAGCATCCTTAATCATCAGGGAAATGCAAATCAAAACAACCCTGAGATTCCACCTCACACCAGTCAGAATGGCTAAGATCAAAAATTCAGGTGACAGCAGATGCTGTCGAGGATGTGGAGAAAGAGGAACACTCCTCCAATGTTGGTGGGATTGCAAGCTTGTACAACCACTCTGGAAATCAGTCTGGTGGTTCCTCAGAAAATTGGACATAGTACGACAGGAGGATCCCGCAATACCTCTCCTGGGCATATATACAGAAGATGTTCCAACCGGTAAGAAAAACACATGCTCCACTATGTTCATAGCAGCCTTATTGATAATAGCCAGAAGCTGGAAAGAACCCAGATGCCCCTCAACAGAGGAATGGATACAAAAAATGTGGTGCATTTACACAATGGAGTACTACTCAGCGATTAAAAGGAATGAATTTATGAAATTCCTAGGCAAATGGGTGGACCTGGAGGGCATCATCCTGAGTGAGGTAACGCAATCACAAAAGAAACCAAATGATATGTACTCACTGATAAGTGGATATTAGCCCAGAAACTTAGTATACCCGAGATATAAGATACAATTTGTAAAACACATGAAACTGAAGAAGAACGAAGACCAAAGTGTGGACACTTTGCCCCTTCTTAGAATTGGGAACAATCACCCATGGAATGAGTTACAGAAACAAAGTTTGGAGCTGAGACAAAAGGATGGACCATCTAGAGACTGCCATATCCAGGGATCCATCCCATAATCAGCCTCCAAATGATGACACCATTGCATACACTAGCAAGAGTTTGCTGAAAGGAACCTGATATAGCTGCCTCTTGTGAGACTAGGCCGGGGCCTAGCAACCACATAAGTGGATGCTCACAGTCAGCTATTGGATGGATCACAGGGCCCCCAGTGGAGGACCTAGAGAAAGTATCCAAGGAGCTAAAGAAATCTGCAACCCTGTAGGTGCAACAACATTATGAACTAACCAGTACCCTGGAGCTCTTGACTCTAGCTGCATATCTATCAAAAGATGGCCTAGTCGGCCATCACTGGAAAGAGAGGCCCATTGGACATGCAAACTTTATATGCCCCAGTACAGAGGAAAGCCAGGGCCAAAAAGTGGGGATGGATGGGTAGGGGAGTAGGGGGGAGGGTATGGGGGACTTTTGGGATAGCTTTGGAAATGTAATTGAGGAAAATAGGCAATAACAAATATTTAAATATAAAAAAAAGTTACCTTGGTCATGTTGACTCTTCACAGCAATAAAACCCTAAGATACATGGCAAAAAGATTGATAATATCTCCCCACAGATTCTAGCAACGTCTACATACAATTGCTTTCTACATTTCTTATTAAGTCAAGAGTTTTCTTTTTTTTTTTTTTATTTGAAGGAAATGGTATTAAGATCCTCTTCAGTATCTTTAATTTGCAGCATCATGCCCCTTTTACTTTGGGACTGTTATAAAGTAATTTAGAATCACTTACACATAAGTGCTGGGGATATCACAACTGTGGGTCTGATAAGCAATATGCAAATAGGTGCCATACACAATCTGGATAAAAACTGTAAGAGGATATAGCCTAAGAACACTAGGCAGAGTGATGTAATAGTTCACACTGACAATCCAAATAATGTGTGAAATTGTTGAATTATTTATTTCTATAATTTTCCATTCAATATACCAAATCACTACTGGCCATGGGTAACTAAACCACTCCAGTCAAAACTGAAGATAAAGAGCTGTGGAGACTTCAAAGATCAAGCATTTGCTGTGCAAACAAGAGCACTGAAGTTCAGGTTCCAATCTCCACATATATGTTGGATCGTAAGGCTAGAAAGGAGGCTCTGCAGTACTTTAGGGGGATTCAGGTTCAGATCCCAGCATTCTCATGGCCACTCACACCTGTATAACTCCAGTTCCAGGGAAACCAAAGCCCTCTCCTGGTCTCCATAGACACCATATATATGCCACATAGGCATATACGCAGTCGAATACTCATATACACAAAATGAAAATAGATAGATCTTTTTCTTTAAGTTGGAAAGGCATGGTGGCCTGCTTATTATCCAGCATTGGGTGGAAAGAGATTGGGGATAGCCATGGCAGGCTGGCTAGCTAGGCTAGCAGAGTCAGTGTGAGCTCCACACTCAGAAGACCCGCCCGCATCTCAATAAATAAAATAGAGAGTCATTGAGAAAAACATCATGCTTAATTTAGGCCTTATATACAGGCACACACATGCACACAAATCTGTACACACATGTACCCACATGCATGCAAACATGCACAAACACACACACAAAAAAAATCCCTGTGGATAAAGAGGAATTACTGCTTTTAGAGAAAGCTCTGGATGGCTCCAAGAAACCAGATTTTGTCTAGGTGTACCATTACCTCATTGCTTGACACTGATTAAGTCACCTTCTCCTCCAGAAACTAGTTTCCTTATCTATGTAATAGAACTGATCAACATTAGGCTTACTGAGACACTGTGTTATTATTTATCCTCTTGTTGCTGCATCTCCATACACACTTGAATTTATTCCATTTGTGTTGTGTTGTGATCACTTGTTTGAATTTGTGATTCACTAGTATTGTAGTACATTAATCTTACGTCTTTGCATGTGCAAAACTGTGTGATATAGCATCTATTATAACCAACGAAGGAAGAAAATATGGAAAATGGCATTTATGATCATTTTTACTTTGTTGAAGAAAGGTTCTACAGGGCTTGGAACATAAACTTGCGAATACCTGCAAATTTTCCAAGAAGTCTAAATTTTCAGCAGATGAAAATACAACAGGCATCTCAAGAGAAAAAATGACCAAGGTTACCATTTAATGGTTAATCTGTTCATAGTAGTAAATGAGCAACTTTCTTAATTAATCATTATATCTGTGGAAGTGATCACATATCTTAACACAGAAGCTTTATAGAAGTCGGGGGAAAAGTGATTTTGTTTATAAGACTTGGAAATTTATTTTAAATTTTCTCTAAATTTCATTTATTGTAGGCACAGAAAGCAGATAGATAACTCGATTGTCTACTTTCCAAAGCTTCAATCAAATGCAAGAGCAAGATGGTTACTCAGCCAAATAATGTAAAATGCTGTCCTAGTGGAAAGAACATGACGAGAGCTAGGTATGCGGAAGTTACAGAGCACTCGTTGCTAGGAGAAACACTGCTCCGTGTGTGTTCAAGCATTCACATCTTCATATATCTAGGCTGTTCTGGAAGATTTTATCTTTGCTTTATTATTTTACATTTTGAAACAACTCTGAATACTCAGTCCGAATCCATTCTAGGTATCCTATAAAAATTGAGTTTTTCTTTCTTACCTAGAAGCCTAAAAAGGATGGTGGTACAACATGTTTGTTTTTTTTTTTTTTTTTCTAAAAACTGCTTCAAAGGATTTAGAGGAATGTTCAAAGTGCCTGCAGAGCAGATGTTCACCAAACCAAATAGCGATTTCTTCTAAAGACCATTACTGTAATTCTGTTTCTTTGGGACTGCAATCAGGAAGAGCACTTAGCATCAAATGCCTGTTTCATCAGTCTCAAAGGCTAATACAGAGCCTTCAACCTGGAAATGTTTGTAAAGAAAATGAGCATTGAGTAGAACCTTCAAATTAGAGAACTCAGCAAACTCGAACCACATACATTATGATAAAGAGGATATTTCCAGTAGGATATGTTTATCAAGTACCAAAGCTAGGGGAAATGCAAAATTAAACCTTACATATATAGTAAAATTGATAATAATATTTCAACCTTGAGGCTTGGAAGAAGAAAAATATTTACCTTCTTGATTCTCTAGCAGACTTGCAGGACCCAAGTCAGAGTAACCCGTAACTTTGCTTTTTGTTGTTGTTGTTTTGGTTTTTTGTTTTTTGTTTTTTGTTTTGCTTTTTTTTTTTTTTTTTGCTTTAAATGGTTTTAAAATGAAATGTCTATTTGAACCTCATAGTCCTTTCATTTTTAGCCCCCTCTTCCTTCTCCAAGTTCACTCTTCACCTTTCTCAATTCCACTTACCTGTGTTTATTAGCAAATTGTTAATATCAGTGTAAATATGACTGCTAAGAATGTATTTAGTCGCACCCTGGCATTTAGATGTTTATATTTCAAAGAACTACTCAAGACTCAGAATAATCCAAGACCAAAATTATTTATTCTCCAATAATAGATCTTTAAGTATATAATCCTGGTAGAAATAAAATTATTTGGGATACATGGCTATCTTGTTACCCAGGTAACCATTCACAGTCTGCATCCATGACAGAGATTTCCTCAGTTTTGTTACAAAGCAGAGACTAGTGACAATCCTAAGCATTGACAATTAAGCTTCTTAAATACAAACTTTCCCAGAATTCAAAGGCTTTCAAGCATCTACATGAAAATTTCCATACCTGATTGATGTCAAAACGCAAATACACTGAAAATATTACCCCAAAGTACTTTCAGCCTATCTATATAAAATATAGCTGAAATATAAATGGACTGTTGTGTTTAAATTCGGTTCCCATCCCCAAGATATCTCATTATGACTATGCAAGTGTTCCCAAAACTGAAGCAAATCTAAAATCTGAAACTCCCCTGTACTTAACTTTTTGTCATTTGTTGGAATGATGGATCTGTACACTTACCATTTACACTCCAGTTGACAATGGTTACTGTCCCCGTGCCCAAGGCAACTACACTGTGAAAACTGATGGCTCAGTACAAAGCCTGTCAGAGGCCCTTGGTGTGGGACATTTATACATCAGAGCCTTACAATAGCTTCTGAATGCACTTCACCTGTCATCACAAAGTGAACCAGGGTTTTATAATTCAGAAAACAGAAAATGAAAATCAGTGTACAAATGTGAGGACACTTTCATGCATGGTGGTAACACTGGGCTATTTACTTTACTGTACTGTACTGCTTATAAGCCTCTGTCAGACTCCAGGTAACAGATGCAGTTCGTGGTTACTTACCAGAGAGAAACAGACTGGGAGGAATATGAAGTTGGCAGCAAACATCTCTGCAACGGACTGAATACTTACATTCTCCCCCAAATCCACACGTTGGCATCCTAACCTTGAAGGTGGTGGTAGCAAAAGTGGAAAGGTTAGTGAGAAACCAGGCCTTCAAAGATCCACCCTCATTCCTAGGATTACAGAAGCCTCAGACAGCTGGCTTGTCTCTTCCCAAGAGAAGATCGAGTAAAATGGTGATCATCAATGAATGGAGGAAGTAGGTTCTCGCTACGTTAGCATCTGTAATCACCTTCTCTTGCACTGTCCAGCCGCTAGAACTGTAAAGTTAAAAGAAAACGTGTTTGTGCTTTTCATAAGCCAACCTATGTATGGTGTTTTGTTAGAGTAGACCAGACAGATGAATGCCCTTTAATGTTGATGGACCAAAATGAAACTGCAATGGTTCGCAACAAGCGTAACGGAGAGTCGGAGCCAGATGACACTCAGGAACCGAGGCAAATATGCAGTCATCATCCAGGAAGGAAACAAACCAACAGGGAAAGCCCTGCCCACACTATAGGATGGAAAATCCCTAGGAGGGAATATGGCAGAAGTCCATGTGTTACAGCTGTTCCCTTAACTACACTATTTAAAAAGTTCTTTAAAAAGATCTCTTGCTGAAGATCAAGTATGACAATGGAAGTTGGGCATGGCCATGGAAAGGAGACCAAAAAATTTTCCTCTAAAAAATGTAATGGTGTTAAAAAAATTTTTTCTCACTTGGATTTTTAAAAAATGAGTATCTATTTGAATAAAAATAATAAAACTAGAAAGAACAAAAGAAAGAAATAAAAGAAAATAAAGAAAACACAAGAGAGACAGACACACAAAAACAAAATTCATAAACACAAAATTGGAAATCATACTATACAAGCCAAAAACCAGTAAGACAAAAATCCCCAAACAGAAGAGAGTCCCCTTGATATTGCAAACTTTATATCCCCCAGTACAGGGGAATGCCAGGGCCAAGAAGCGGGAGTGGGTGGGTAGGGGAGCGGGGTGGAGGGAGAGTATAGGGAATTTTCAGGATAGCATTTGAAATGTATATAAAGAAAATATCTAATAAAAAAAATTTTTAAAGTTAAAAAAAATCCCCAAACAATGTGATATGAGACAAAACATCTATAAAAATGCCATTGAGTTCATCTTGTGTTGGCCATTTACTGCTGTGTGTGTGTGGTTAATATATCCAGTGAGGCTCCATTGGAGAAAACTAATTGTTCCTTTGCAAGCAGATGTCAACTGGAGATAGCTTCTTGGCTCCAGTTGTGAGCAATTTATAATTCCAAACCAATTTTCATATTTCACAGAAAGCCTTCTCCAATGATGAGTTATTAATGTTCCCTTTATCAGCTCTCTAAATAGCATTGAACATGTGGCTGTCTGACTTTTCATTAGTCACCTTCGAGATGGTTCATACAAAACTCGAATACAACTCTACTTCATTTGCTCTCAAATTTCTGTGCCCTTGACCATTTGCCATCTCATTAATAAAGTGTCCTACCCACGATTCATGTGGAGTCCCTCACTTAACCAGTCAGATACCATTGATTTCCATTCTTAGTGAACCTGAGAAATTGAACATCTAGTAAGTAAAAGTGTAGGTTCTCGGATGAAGATTAATTACCTTAAGAACACAAGAATGATGGATACCAATTAGGACTCAGAAACTGCAAGTTCTTGAGCTTGACTTGTGAATAAACTTTTAGTGAGAACTTCCTTTCCTCCCAGGACCATCTGAAGCTCATCTACGGGGACTGGTGTCTCAGAGGAGACTAGAAAGGTGGCCCACTAACAAATCATTATTTTCAAAGAAGAAAACTTGGACTGGTATGAACTCGTCCGTTAATCACACTCAATGCAATCCTTCTAAACACTGAGGAATTTTCTTATTTCTTAAACTCTTTATGGAGAGAATTCAATGATGCTGAAAGACACTCGCCTTCAGATCTGAGAAGGGGTTCGTTTTTCTTTACGGGAAGTAAAAGAAATACTTTTTTGTGTGTGTTTGGAGACTCCTTTTCTCTCAGAAGAACCGAAAGCAGAGGCACACTTCTAGACCAGCACTGCTGTCTTAGGCATCCTCAGTACCGTAAGTATCTCTTGGCTACAGAGAGGAAAGAGCTATTGCTTAGGATATTTGGTTTTCTTTAGAATGAATAAGTACAGTTAACTTTGATGCATGGATGTCGTCAAGCAGATTCTAGCAACTGAATTTCAGCCTCATACTGTAAAATCATGACCGTGCCCTCAACCTTCTTCAGCAAAAATGACATTTTTCTCTTACACCTAACCAGGATGCTGAGTCCTTGAGTGGATTTCACACTAGCTGTTTACTCGAGTTCTATTGTGGAAACATCGTCAAGTGGTAATTCTTGTTAGTTTCCCTGTGAAATGTATACTTCATAGTATCTGTGCTTGAATCTTCAAATTAACTCTATGACCAGAATCTTAAGAACTTGAATTTGCCTACGTCAACAATTAAAAACTTAAAATAAACAAGGTTTAGGGCACTACTAAAATGTAGCTCAAATCCAGAAAAGAAAATACATATAGTAACACTTTTTTCTTCTAAGACAATGAAAAAGATTTAAAAGGACAAAGTCCTTTATTGCAACAACAGAGCTTAGAAAACTTAACAGAATCTCAAGCCAGTCAGCAGTAAATGAGGTAAGAAAGACTTGGGGACTCAGGCAACCTGGAAATGCTGGAAGCAGAAACAAGAAAGGAAACAGCATTTCCTGTTTAGGAAAAGATAAAGCAGGGAGATTTACATGTGGCAAAACCTTAATAAGGAGAAGCCAAGTGCAAGAGCAAGAGCAGACTTGGAGATAAATTATGTAGAACATAGCCTCTGTTATGACTTAACCAGGTATGTAAAATACAAGGAGACAGCACATTTAAATGCATGCATACGTCAGTCTACACAAACTTATAGATAACTGGGGGCATACTGTCAACAAGCTATGCACTTATATATCATTTAGCAAATGCTGATCAAGGGTTTACTTCACACGTTCTTCTATATGTAGGTCCCACAGATACTATTGAAATCCTCAGCTTAGCATCTATGAATAAAGCAAAAAAAAAAAAAGGATAATTTGGTTCTTTAAGTATTCAGATATAGACACGGCCAGATATAGACATGTCTAACAAGACATCCTTGTTAGAAGGATATAGATACGGTCTCTTAGCTGGCCTAAATATAGAAAGTTGGAGAAGACTTTCTGTGGAGGGGACCCCTAAGCTGAGATCAAGAAGTCAAGTAGGACTTAGTCTACAATGAAGATAGTGGGGAAGAGCATTAAGCGATCACTGAAAAGCCAAGAGAAGGGTTGCTCTCTCAGAACAAGAGCGGAGTGAGCAAACTCCCGTCTGCAAAGGACCACATAGAGGGTGTTTTAGTCGCGCTGGGGGCCTGTGTGATCTCTAGTACAACTGCTCAAGTCTGCCGTTTAGCACAAAAGCAGGCAGATAAAACCAAAGCAAGTGAGGCTGGCTGTGCCACAAGAGAACTGTGTTTGCCAAAACAAGGCAAGGCTGGAAAAGTGGACAAGGCAAGGTCCTCGACGGCCGTGAATGTTACGCTAAGAAGGACGTGAGGGATCGACCTTACTACAGTTTGAGCTGTGAGCAGGAGAGGGAGCTCAGTTAGGGGCTGTACCTTTACACTGATGAAAGTTTAAAGACACAACCTCAAAGGCCAATATGAGATTCAACCCAGGGGCGGGGGAGAATAAGGCGCTAACTCATTGATCTCCTGATCTCAGAGAAGGTAGAGCAGTGTCATTTGACTCGACACATCACAGCATTCCTAATGGGGAATTAGAATACCGACAGAATATAGGACTCAATTTTGGTAAGCTGATATAGATCCAAGTGTTTAATCTAGTGTTTGAACTCTGAAGCCTTCGCTTCCTAAAGTTGCATTTTCTTTGGGGGGCGGGGGTGGTGTGAGGGGTTGTTGTCACTTGTGTGTATGAGACATACAGCTTCCTTCAGAAATATCACAAAAAGTCCACAGGGTGCTCCAAACCTTGCCTGCGCAGTTGTCTGGGGAGCTGCCACCTATTTCCTGATAACGCTAGTAGTTCACCATCCCTTCTGTTGGGCACTGCAGCATCTGGCACTCCTATTAAGGATCACTCCTCTCAGCAGGTTCTGTGCTTCCATTAGCATCTTTTCCATTGCCACTCCAGGATCCTCATTATTCCTGTATCAAGCCAGATCCTTTAGAGACATAAGGAGAAAATGGCTCTTTCTTGTCTGCCCCTTGTGTGGTTACCTGGATACCATGTTGTTACTGGGCACAGGATCTCAAACGAACTCATGCAGATACCCCCTAGACTTATTCAATAAGCTTAATTCCACCTGCACATGTTAGGGATGAAGGGGGACATCACACTGCCTACACATGAGTCTCCCCATGTGAACAAGACTCAAGATCTTCCCCTACAAACGTTGTGTGACTCCATCTTCAGAAAAAGCCTGATTCCCAGATCTAACTCATATGAAGTTCCTTTCTCTGGTTGTAGCTCACAAACATGGGATCCTTGCCCCCTCCCTGTACTCAACCCTAAGACTAAGTTTTATGCTTCTTTTTCTCTGACTCTGTTTTCTGTTCATGTGTCTCTGGGCAAAGGGTGTTTTCTGAGTCTTCCCAAAGATACTTGTGTGTGACTCTACCAAGTGATTTTTTTTCCATTGGCTGGGTCATTCAGAGTGTTTATATATCCTGATTAAGTGGTAAGTTCCTTAGATTTTGAAACATAAAAAACTTTTATCAAGTACTGGGAGAATCCATCCATTAGCACTATGACATTTTATATTAATTTTATAGTTTATATTTACATTTTATATTTATATTTTATTTATATTTACATTTTATATTAACATTTAATATTATTTTTACATTTTATATTAAGCAGAAGAGGCTGTCACTCTCCTCTACACAGGAAATGAAGGCAATCCTATGTCTACCATAGGTTAAAAAGTCCAGGCAGATGGCCAGTTACATCGGCCATTAATGCAAAGTCAAAATTTTCTCCCTTTCTCCTTACCATTTCTTAGAAAGTACTCAGCTTATGGTGTTACAGAAAATGACCTTGTTTTGGTCTGGAGAAGAGAAGAGATGAAATAGAGGAACTTTTCTCCCCTAACCACTCAGTGTTCATTCACGCAAGCTATCAGTGAGCCAGTGGCATCTTCCTTCGAGCTGTTGTTGGTGTACTTTAAAACTGTACAGTTCATCTCCCACTACTTTGTCTTATCCATTTCAAAGGAAAAGGACAAGGAAGAATACTCTTGTTAACACAGACGGTTATTTTACAGCCTCCTACTGAACCTTACTAGAACCAAAGGAAAATTCTGCCCATGAATTTGCACATGCAAATGGGATGGTTTATTTACCAATGAAAGGTAATGAGTCACAGAAAAAGGGTTTGATGGAAATATGTTTTTCTAGGATTTTCAGTTTGGTATCATTAGCGGTTGTCGGGGTCCAACCTCGACACAGGACCGCAGTTCTCACCTGGAAGCAGGGATATCTGGAAAGCACATGATACATATGCAGACTAGTCTTTTGGGTACAAGTTGACAGGCAATTTTTCAAGGCTTAAAGTTTCTCTCTCTTCTCTCTCATTCTCTGCTCTCTTTCTCTCTGGCTCATTTGCTCGCAGCTTGAGGCTGCACACACTCTGCATTCTCTTGAGCGCTCTGCTTTTCTCTTGTGTGCTTTCCTTTCCTTGAACTCTCATGCTCACACACACCTCTGTACATTCCCCTTTCACTCTCACACACACACTTCACACACATCTCTCACACACACATACACCACACGCACTCTTCTTTCCCTCACACACACACTCTCCGTTACACACCTACATTCTCTCCTTACTCTTTACATTCTCGCCTCACTCACTCTTCTCACATTCTCTTCTCACTCTTCACATTCTCTCTTCATTCACTCTTCACATGCTCTTCTCATGCTCGCTCGCCTTTTTCTTGCCCCAGTCTTTTATTGATACTCCAAAAGCAGGTTAAAAAAATAAAATTAAAAAATAAAAAGGACATTGTATAATCATTGCCAAACCAAATCCAAAAAAAAACCTTGCCCCACAAAAAAATTAAGAATTACAATTGTTCCCCAAAGCTTCAAGCTTCCCTATTCACAGGCCTATAGCCAAAATAATAATAATTGCAAACTTATCATTACTTAAACTTTAACTTATTATACTTCAGAGCTCAGAACGCTGAGGCCAGCTACTTGCATTTTCTTGTGAAGCTCTAATGATAAATGTCCTGGGCAAAGCTGCCAGGCAGTGGCCAGAAAGAATCAAGTTAACCCTTAACTCAGTAGTTCCGCTAGCTTTCTTTCTTTTCTTTTCTTTTCTTTTCTTTTTTTTTTTTTTTTTTTTTTTTTTTTTGTCTTTTCAAGACAGGGTTTCCCTGTATAGCCCTGGCTGTCCTGGAACTCACTTTGTAGACCAGGCTAGCCTCAAACTCAGAAATCCACCTGCCTCTGCCTCCCAAGTGCTGGGATTAAAGGCATGTGCCACCACACCCAGCCTATCCACTAGCTTTCTGCTTCTGCACATTGCACACAGTGACTCTCCTAAGAGTCCCAGTGTTTGGACTTAGTTTTACTAATATAAGATTTTACATATTCTATACTTGTTTTACTAATATAAGATTTTACATATTCTATACTTGCTTATCCAGGAACCACTCTCAAATATTATGTAAAACTTATTTCATAACTTCAATAAATTTTTCCTTTCTTTTCTTTTTTTTCCATTAGGACTATGCTGTGCTGTGTCCCACGCCTCAATTTTTAATTGTTAAAGAATCATTACATCAAGGAACATCTAGTTTCACAAAATTAACCAGAGCAGAAGGAAAAGGAAGTAAGAAAGTCAGATATAATAAAATAATTATGCACACCAAGGACAACTGAAAAGCAGTCACACACAAATGAAATCTACTCAGCCATTGTCTAGGGCTAAGGTTAGGAGAAATGGGAACAACTGTTTTTTTACAAAGAGCTGCCGCGGGCTACTGAGATGTCTCCATCCCAGCCTACTGCAGGCAGTCCCTGTCATTGTGTAGTGTCCCCAGCAAGCAGTTGCTTATCTTTTTACTTATTTAGGTTTGAAGTCTACAGCTCTCATTACATGTTTCCATATATCAAGTAACTGACCCTAGAAATTTTAATTTAAGGACATTTTTCTCCTTCCTCGAGAGTCTTGTTTTCTCAGTCTGTGTCATTTTATTAAGTCCCCCAAAAAGAAAGGACCTTAATTAGAATGTGGACCCATTAACAAACATTTGATTTAAAACTAACCACTATCGATAGATAGATAGATAGATAGATAGATAGATAGATAGATAGATAGATAGATAGATAGATAGGAGATAGAGGTGATATAGATATAGGTGGGGAGAGAGAGAGAACCTGAAATACAGCCATGTCCTGAAGGACCATAGATACAAATCTATTGCTGTTGTCGTTCTAACTCTTCTTGACTACGCGCTAAAATTTAAAAATTAGAAAGAAAGAAAGAGAGAGAGAGAGAGAGAGAGAGAGGGAGGGAGGGAGGGAGGGAGGGAGGGAGGGAGGAAGGAAGGAAGGAAGGAAGGAAGGAAGGAAGGAAGGAAGGAAGGAAGGAAGGGAGGGAGGGAGGGAGGGAGGAAGGAAGGAAGGAAGGAAGGAAAGAAGGAAGGAAGGAAGGAAAAAGAAAAAAAGCAGGCTGAAGCTGTGACTTCATGGTAAAGGGTTTGTCTAGCATGCATAAAGCCCTGAGGTACATTATCAGCACCACTGATTAAATAAATAAATAAGTGAATGAATGAATGAATAAATGAATGAATGAATAGCAGTGAATAGCCAACTATTTTTAAAATCCAATTTTTTGTTATTCATAATAGATACATCTAAAATGTAAACAAACAACAAGTATCCCTTGACTAGAATCATCGTCATTATCATCATCATTGTCACATTCTAAGAACGACATCCTTGCTGTCTTCCTAGGAGATCAAAGGACATGAGAAATGGCACTGCAATCACTGAGTTCATCCTCCTCGGTTTCCCTGGCATCCAAGGCTCAGAAGCCCTTCTCTTCATAGTGATCTTTCTCATCTACATATTAACCCTTTCGGGCAATGGACTCATTATTGTCATTGTCTGGGTTGAGCCCAGGCTTCAAACTCCAATGTACTTTTTCCTTTGCAACTTAGCCTTCCTAGAGATCTGGTATACCACCACTGTCATCCCAAAATTGCTAGAAACCTTTGTAGTATCAAAAACAGTCATCTGCACTGCCTGCTGCCTGCTGCAGGCCTTCTTCCACTTCTTCCTGGGTACCACTGAGTTCTTGATTCTGGGCAGCATGTCTTTTGACCGCTACCTGGCCATCTGTAAGCCCCTCCGTTACCCAACCATTATGACCAGCAATCTCTGCCTACAGCTGGCCCTCAGCTCCTGGCTAGCAGGCTTCACCATTGTCTTTTGTCAGACAATGCTGATTGTACAGTTGCCATTCTGTGGCAACAATGTCATCAACCATTTCTACTGTGACGTGGGTCCCATCTTGAAAGCTGCCTGTGCGGACACCAGCATATTGGAACTACTGGGTCTCCTGGCAACGATTCTCGTGATCCCAGGGTCACTCCTCTTCACCATCATTTCTTACATCTACATCTTATCCACCATCCTACGGATCCCTTCAGCCACTGGCCGCCAAAAGGCTTTTTCTACTTGTGCCTCTCACCTGACAGTAGTCTCTCTGCTCTACGGAGCTGTCTTGTTTATGTACCTGAGACCCACAGCACACTCCTCCTTTAAGATTAATAAGGTGGTGTCTGTACTAAACACTATCCTCACACCCCTTCTAAATCCCTTTATTTACACCATTAGAAACAAAGAGGTGAAGGGGGCCCTAAGAAAGGCCATTACTTGTGCAAACAGGCATCATGCAAAGTGAAACCTTCAGTACATCAAAAGGAGCCGAATGCAGATGCTAATGCAAGGGCTGACAGTGAGGCAAACCTGTAGAAGAGTATGACAAAGGTGTCCCCCTAAATATCAGAAATTCTAGAACAGCGTTATCCAAAGACAGAGCTAAAAAAGCAAACTGGTGAGTAAGGTCCCCATTAAATTATCTAAAATGAGTGTAAATGTGTTATACATAAATGAACTGGAATTTCTCCTTAAAGAGGAAAACGTCTCCGAAATCTTCAGCCAAAACATCTTAAGATTCTCTAAGATACATGTGGCAGAACTCAGGACTTGCTTAATTACAAGCTAAAGGGAAAAAGAGCAAAGTCAGACAAATGTCAGTAAGTTTTTAAAGTGTGTGAAGAATCCTGTTTCCCTCGTTTATTGATAACTGTTAGATTTATGCAGCAGCAGGAAGAGACAGGAAGTCTGGCTTTCAATAAACAGGGCTGTGTTTATTAGCATACATAGTGAGGGGCAGCCTCTCTCCCAAGGGAAACTTGGGATTTGCCAAGGAAAACAAGCTGGCTTTGACCGTTTATAGGGACAGAATAAGGGGCTAGGAATGAGGAAGCTGTTACAGCCATAGGGGGCTGCAGGACTCTCCTTCCTGAAAGTACTGGCCCAAAGGAGATAAGCTCTCGTGGGAGACTGTCTTTACAGACATTCCTTTCTGTGCTGACCAGTAAGGCTTAACAAAGTCATCTGTAATCTCATAGGAATCCTGTTTTACCACTGAGACACTATCAATAGCTGTATCTTGCTGCCCCACGCACAAGGCATCCCATGCCTTGTTGTCTCAGCCCTATTGCTTTACTGTAAGAGAAATGCACTGGAGTCTCCTTGTCAATGCTGATGGTCTTTCAAAAAATGTCTGAAATGAACCTGCTTTCTGTTTGGTCAGTTGTTAATAAGGCCCCCTCTACCTTGACACGATACACAATTTTAGGCAAGATGAAAGGGACTCATTCCCAGGTAGTATAAAAACTCAAAGGCATCTTGTAATATATATATGATTTCTATTTTGTGGATTATTTCAGTTTCCAGAATTTAGTCCCAGTAGAACAGGCACAAACACAAGATGCCTCAGAGCTAATATCACTGAAAGCCTTGTTGGAGAATTCCATTTCTGGTTTCTGTGAAGTTCATGACTGTGAAGGCTCACTTGCAGATTTAGCATGCAGAGCCCCTAAGAAGCAAACACACACTTGGGCAAGATATCTGTCAAAACTCTAATGATGATGCCAGCGAGTCAGCTTGTAGAGATGAGTATTACATATGCCCTTTTCCCAATGATGAAGACTATCATTTAAAACCCATCAAAACTTAGCATTTTAAAAGGATTATTGTACATTCCTTTCGGTATTAAATTGAACACATACACTCAGAAACAGGCTGTATGAGAAAAGTGTTATTATCTCAATTGCTATACCTTATGTTCACTAAAAAAAAAAAAAAAAAAAAAAAAAGCAGCTCTACATTGGAATTGATAATTCCATGGATTTTACCCAAAGCTATCTAGAAAGTAATGGAAATTGCCTTGGATAAGAAAATGTGGATATTAGCCCAAAACCTAGGATACCCAAGATATAAGATACAATTTCCTAAACACATGAAACTCAAGAAAAATGAAGACTGAAGTGTGGACACTATGCCCCTCCTTAAAAGTGGGAACAAAACACCCTTGGAAGGAGTTACAGAGACAAAGTTTGGAGCTGAGATGAAAGGATGGACCATGTAGAGACTGCCTTATCCAGGGATCCACCCCATAATCAGCATCCAAACGCTGACACCATTGCATACACTAGCAAGATTTTATCGAAAGGACCCAGAGGTAGCTGTCTCTTGAGAGACTATGCCGGGGCCTAGCAAACACAGAAGTGGATGCTCACAGTCAGCTAATGGATGGATCACAGGGCTCCCAATGGAGGAGCTAGAGAAAGTACCCAAGGAGCTAAAGGGATCTGCAACCCTATAGGTGGATCAACATTATGAACTAACCAGTACCCCGGAGCTCTTGACTCTAGCTGCATATGTATCAAAAGATGGCCTAGTCGGCCATCACTGGAAAGAGAGGCCCATTGGACACACAAACTTTATATGCCCCAGAACAGGGGAACGCCAGGGCCAAAAAGGGGGAGTGGGCGGGTAGGGGAGTGGGGGTGGGTGGGTATGGGGGACTTTTGGTATAGCATTGGAAATGTAAATGAGCTAAATACCTAATAAAAAATGGAAAGAAAAAAAAAGAAAATGGAGTCATCTTTAACAATCTACAGAGAATAAAGTAACAGTGATGAAAGGAAGAGAACAAAGGACCAAACTTGATCCAGGAAAAGTCTGTGTCTATTTCACCAGGCCAAGGGATGCCCAGATAACTGGACAAAAATCTGTGTCCCTTACACACCCTTGCCATGTGTTTGAGTGTGGAAGTTATTAGCACTTGAATCAGTGGGTCTCAGTCAATCTGTTGAGAGCTGAATAGAAGAGAAAGGCAGGAGAGAGCAAAATACCCTCTTTTAAGGCAAGGCATTGTTTCATCCTGATATACCAAGAACCTGATCCTGGAACCTGCTGATGCCGGGTTTGCAGCGACACCCCACCTTCACCTACCTGTTCTGGGGCTGGATGTCGCCACCAGTTTCTCAGCTCTCCATTCTGCAGTCCACACAGATCCTGCACCATCATCTCAGCCTCCATAATTGGAGGAGCAAATTCTCATACTAAACCTTCATTACTTAGTACCCTTCTCGGGGTACTTAGCCCCATTAACGATAGAATTTTAAAATGCACTAAGAAGAAACCTCAAAGACAATTTTATTAGACAAAACAAAAAACAAAAAACAAAAAACAAAAAAAAAACAGAGCAGGCAAACTAAATTTCAGTTTCAGCCCCTGCCTAGAAAAAGAAAATGGACAAGAGGAAGAAAACAAACCTGTCATTGTAAGCAGTCACATAGTGCAGCAGAGGGAGGGATACTTCAGAAAATAATAGAAAGGCTCCAAGTAACAGAAAAAGCATACTTTGGCTCTGTCCAGTGTCCTCAGATAAAGATTTAAAAAAAAAAAAAAAAAAAAAAAAAAAAAAAAAAAAACGAAGGGGAGGAGGAGGGGGAAGAGGAACAGGAAGAGGAAGAGGAGGAGGAGGGGAAAAGTATACCTTAGTCAGGACTCAGAAGGGCAGACAGACCTGCCCATTCTGGCACTGACTGCCTGAACTGAACAGAATCAGGTTTCTGAAAAAGTACATTATCTATCTCATTAAAGGGATACCGTCACCAACTCCCATGTCTTTTACCACGGTATTAAGTGAACTTGCATTCTGGTGGGGTGGTCAGGTGATTGGCTGGGCACAACTGGATTAAATCTCACGATTGCTCGGTCTTCAGCCAGGCTAGAGGTAGACTCCATCCACTCCTTTGACCGAAGAACAGTCTTCCAGTTGGGGCTTCAACAAAGCTTTGATCAAGGGTGTTGTAACACCCTCTGCAGAACACAGCTGCCTCTCTAGCAAAAGCAATTAACATGTCCAGTTCAAAGTATGCTAAGCAGTCTCGAGCAGTTTGTCCCATGAACGGAAACGGTTTTCAAGAAATGGCTGAAAGGAGAAGACTTGCACATGTCACCATGTGACATTCAGGGCAAGATGGACTATAGAAGTGTTAGGGACAAAGACAAAAATGAACAACTTAGATCAGGGAAGACAGTGGCAAAGAGGCACCAAAATAGCACACAAAGGTTAATAGACAACACCACCATTTCCTTACTGAGCTTCAGTCTACCTTCCAGTTTTTAGTTCTAAGACCAACAGTTTGTGTTTTTTCAAGACGGACAGAGTTGACAGGCAGATGTTCTGGCGGCCCGGCAACAGCTGTGCATGAAGGAGCCAGCATTCAAATCTAAACCTTTCTTTTTTTATTCTTCCATGCTTGAAGGAAAAGAAAACTGCGTGGGAAGGAGGGGATTCTCTTGTGGAGATGTAGATACCAAAACCAACATGAAAGATGAAAACAAAACCCTGTAGGAAGTGGACAATGAATACCACGCCTAGGAAGGTGATGGGTTTGCCGCAAAGGGGACTGGCCATAGAGGGCAGCAGTCCAGGGAATGCTTCCCGGCATGGGTCTCACTGGAGAAGCCCCAGGCTTCGACCAACAGGAACACAACGAGTGGACCAAACCTCCTACAGCCTAGACAGGCTCCAGCACCCCTTGGAGGTGGGGCGAGTGGTCGCTTCCGGTTCCGGGCGCAGAGGACCCACGTGTTCCGACCCGCTGGGCCCCGCGCGACTCGGATCCCGCTCGGCTCTTTCGGCCGGGAGTGGGTGGGGGAGCACCGGGCAGGGGAGGAGCCGCCGGAGCCGCGGGAGACGTGAGTGTCGGGGACCTGGCCGGCGAGCGGGCACCGCAGCGGGCGGGGAGGGAAGGGCAGGAGCATTGGGAGGGGCAGCAGACCCCGCCCCCCCGGCGCCGGGGGACAGCGCCTGCCAGGGAAGGGGTGGCGGCGGGGTCCCCGCGGCCTGGGCGTTGTAACCATGTCACCTCCTCGCGGCCAGAGCCGGGACGTCCGGAGACAAGGGTGGCACTCCAGGCTTCTCTGCCCAGCCACCTCCTTCCGCCCCCTCTGGGGGCCTGCGGACATGCACTGTGCCCCTCGGATTGCGTCCATACCAACCGCTCCGGTGCGCTAGAAGCCAGTGGGGTGTAGCCTAGGCCCCTTGACGCCCACCTTCCCCTCTCTTCAGACTTTTCACTCTGCATCGCACATTGCTCCAGAGCCCTCCCTGCAGGTTTTGCCTTCCCTCCTTCCCAGCGAACCCCGCCCCCTTCACATGCGATCTTATCACCTGTGATCCTTGCCAGTCCTTGGCCGTCTAGCGTGTGGCTCTCACCTGGCTTAGTGACAGGCTCAGAACTTCCCTGTAGAGCTAGAGGCTACTGTCTGCACTGTCTGAACTTCTTTCTTCCTACCCCTGACAACCAGCTCGGGGACCTCTTCTCCAGCTCATCTCACCATCTGCGGGACTTTCCATAGTGGACTGAAAGTTTGCTAGTTTTTTATTCCATGGCCGACCTGGTCCTCTCACACACTTTCCCCTGGGCTGTGGCTGTCTCGTATTCTACACATGGATAGCGCTGTCTTTTCTCTGTGCAGAACTCCCCAAAGGGAGATCTCTAGGTCCAGCTTATCGTCTTGGTCGTGGTTAGGAGTGCCACATCTAGGGTTTTGCTGTCAGGTTATTCTGTCCATAGTCTACAGGTGAAAGGCAGTAGGGAAAGCTTGGGGCAACGAAGTCACAAGGCATCTCTCTGTGCAGCTTTTTCTTTGAAGCAGCCCCATGGACCTTAATCCAGAAAACAGTTTCAATGAAGTGTCAGGATGGCTGTGAGAAGCTTGCTAGGAGAAGCAAGTGACAGTGGGATATTTGGAGGCCATCAAATATCTTGAGTCACTTTCTGCTATTGCTGCCTAACATAAAAGGGTTAGGAGGAAGGCAGTACATTTTTCTTCTAAGACAGCTGCTGACCTTTCCTCCTGTCTCCTATGTACACACCCTTTGCATTCTACCTGTATAATTGCAGGAGACAGTCATTCCAAGGCCACTGCAAGACCTACATCACTATTGAGGGACTCCTGTCGTTTCAGAATATACAGGTGTGGTGACTATACCACTCAACACAGGCATAAAACAACCCTAGGCTTTCTGTTTTATTTTCCTCTCCTGCCTGAATGTCAGCGTTGCTGGATAAGTTTGTGCTTTTCTGCATGAAACCTCAAATTTACTTCCTTTGCCCAGATAGTGGGTATGGAGTTTATCATACATGAATCCGCATGTAAGACTGAAGTGGTGCTCTGTGTTCTGTATTGACCATTTTGAGAAACACTATTTTTGGCCAGACCTCCCTCTTGGTACCTGCCTTACAGAGGTTTGAGGACAAAGACTTGCAAATACTAGTAGTGTTGACTAATCTTTGATGGGTGATCTTACCATTCGAGTGTGAGTTATTTATGATATTACATGCTTTTAAGACAGAAAGCCAAATGCTCTATTATCTTTTGTGGCATGTTAAGATGAAATACTGATGAGGGTTTGTTTCTGGTTTGGTTTGGTTGCTTGCTTGCTTGTTTGTCTTAGGACAGTGTCTCTCTATATATAGCTTTGGCTGTCCTGGAACTCACTGTAAAGACTAGGCTGGCCTAGAACTCACAGGGTCCCGCCTGCGTCTGCCTCATGAGTACTGAGAGTAAAGGCTTGCAACCAGCTCCCTTGATTTTCTTGATTCCCTTGATAAAGAGTTTCCCATTGCTGATCACAGGTCAGATCTTATTCTAGGTTTCGATGTGAATTCCTGATAGTGCTAAAGTTCCTGCTGTTCCCTGATCAACTTTGTCACGGCTTCTTCCCCGCTCTGCTCAGCACTTGGAATAGTAGGAGATATAATATTCAGTGTATGCTTATGAACTGAATCAAATCTGTGCACTTCTCCCCTCAAAGTTTCTCACCATTGATACTAAAGCAGTCTGTCTCTATTGAACAGTAAAGCAAGGTAGACTTGATTGATAAATTCCCCAAAGAACTTAGAATGTTTAATACCCAATTCCTACAGCTGTCTGAATGAAGGACTTATCACCTAGGAGCGCTGGCACCCACTAATTACGGTACTTCTGTTGAGGCGTGTATTTATTGAGCTTCTTTCCCCGCAAACTACCTGGAAGAATGATTCAGGTCTAGGAACATATCCTTGCTTAGGGGTCCCAGCTTACCAAGGAAAAGACACTAAACTACCCACGAGGAATGACTGCTGGGATTTCCTCTGTGCTCTCAGATTCTGCTAGGTCAAACCACAGAGATCCCAACCTTTGTCATATATATATGCAAGAGAGCCTCAGTCCAAGCCAGAAGGAAATCACCTAGCATAGAGCACTAGGTAGCCAGGATGTATTGGTTGTATACACATAGACAGTAACTTTCCTGAGTTACCTACATCCACTCCTGGGGTCCAGCTATTGTCTTATTATTTATCCTTTTCCTATTAAGTGATCCTTTCTCTGTTGTAAGATTATTGTTGCCTGTATTTGTTGTGGGAATTTTAATATATCTGCATAACTTTGGCTGCCAAATAATAAATGCTGTTTTCTTCCTGGTGGGTGTCAAGTGTTATGTCCCTTACATTTTCAGCTTCAGATTAATTTGTGGCATTTTGCCTTAAATTTGTATTTAAAGATTGACGCACATTATTTAAGTCAGTAACTAATCCTGGGTACTACCCATTAAATGTAGGATGATTCACTTCATGTGGAGGTTAATGAACATGGTCATAATGGCCAGATATGCAGGTTTTTTTCTCTTAAAATATGTATTATCTCGGTTCTTAAATAAGCCTCCTTCATTATCCCTCACTGATCCATTGTGAATCCAACAGTAAACAAAGAGTTTGTCTTTGTTAATCTTGAAGCCCCTCCTTAGCATCCTAAGATCTGGAAAGCTTCTCAAAGGTTGATCCACTTCTTTGCCTTTAGATAGAAAAATCATCTCCTTCAAAATGAGCCTATTGATACAACTGGTCCAGGATGCCACACCTTACAAAGTAGAGCAGGGTATAGGATGTGAGCCTCTGTCTCTTTATCATTGCTACGCACATCTGTGTGTATAAGGAAACATATTATTAATTTTCAATTTACCATATTGTCAATGACATTTTTTATTCACCTTAAACCTTGATGTTGACTATAAAGGCAGTCAAATTTCAGAGTAGAAGATAATTAAGCCTCTGACCACCTGACCATCTTGTACCAGCCACTGCCTATTTGACCTCTCCTCTTCTTCCTATCTTCTCATTTTCCATTCCTCTTTCTGTTTCTTAAAAGCTATTGTAATAAGCTTTGAGCCAATATTCTCTTGCTTCTCAAATATGACTTTTATGAGAGAAGAAGTGGCAAAACAAAACATTTCTCCAGGTGGGGCTGTAGCCCAGTGGTAGAGCACTTGCCTAAAATGCAGAGTTCTGGACTCCATCCCAGGTCTTCGGAATTAAACCAGTTTCAGCATGGTTTAAGGCACACTGATCATGACATGCTAGAAGGACAAAAGCCAGGGCATGCGTCACTTTCACTTTCTTTGCCTTCCGGGTTGAGCTTTCACAAGACTTGGCATATTCATGGCTATGAGTCACATGCATCCTGACAACTGCAGAAAGGGAAGGGTCTTTGCTTTGGGTAAGTAGAAGCCTTACTGATTCCATCTTCAGATAAAGACTCTATCACCAAGGTTCTGTCCCATCTGTGTTCAACAACTTACTTAATTCAATTTATACTGCCTCCAGAGCAAGTCCTGTTTGCTTTTTGGTTTGAGTTTAACACTTCATTTGTGATATGACAATAAACAGACCAACCCTTTCCCCTCATTTTTCATTTGTAATTATGAAGAAATAAAATAGACTGTATGCTTATTTTCTAAGTCTTGATTTCTCAAAAGAACTTAAAGGAGCTTGAAGCAGAAAATGAGCCATATTGAACATCTACCCTGTGCCATCTTCTACGCCAAGAGATTTATATAAATTATATCATTTACTCCATAAAATAAGCATGTGAGATAGGCATGTTAACCACCTTTCAAGAGTAAGGCTGAGAGTTAGAGAAATTGTGCCATGTGGCTTATGAGAGTAGAGATACATATTCAAAATTCCAAAGCCATGTTACCATTACATGGAAAGCAGTGGTGTGCATCTGTATACATAGCAGTTGAAATAAGGTCAAGAATTTGGCGAGTGGAATGGCCATATTGTTACATCCTTTTGTGGCACAGCAGCATTGGAAGACAACAGTCAAGAATTTAGTTTAGTTTTTTGTTTGTTTTTTAATTTGAATTCTAGAACAGCTTGAAGGCCCTAGTAAGCTCCAGTAAGCAGTTGTTTTCACAGTCCCAGACTATGAGGCTACATTTGTCACTTAAATTTTGTGACTTTTCCTGGAGAGATGTGACGAACTATCCCTACAATACAAGATATAAATGACAGATCAAAGAAATTCTTCTACCCATATAGGTTGGTAAGTCATTGAGTTCATTAGTAACAGCTTGAGTAAAGGGCTACTCAGAGGCACAAAGGTAACTACGGCACCAAAAAGTTCACTCCAACTCTTGTAGCTATGTGCCCATAGTTCCCTGTTCAGTCTCAAGGTGGCTCCACCAGAGTCTTCACTACCAGTTGCTTCCTGTTTGTATCAGAAGAGGGGGCTCATGAATCTTGTGTATGAGCTTGCTAAGTCAGTGACCTTTCTGAGTCATTAATTTATGAGGCTTATGGGCCATACCCTCTGCCTTTCCGAAGGGGAATGTCTTATTTGGAAGGAAATAGCTACATGGCATTCACTCCTGTGGCTCTTATGTTCTTTCCACTCTATCTTCCAAGATGTTCCCTGACCCTTGGACGGGGTAAAAAAGATGGGTGGATATTTTCTTCCATTCCTACCTTAGCATAGGGGCCAGTCACTTATTCTCAGCAGCTTGACAGATTATATCAGTCTCTTCAGTTTTGCAATACCCATTTGGAGGGACAGCCTTTTCTTCCATATTAGACACTGATGACAGCAGAAATCTGTGAATATAAACAACTGTTTCAAGGACAGGTAGGTGCATCACATTGATATATTAAAACTGAAACAGTAGTTTGTTTCTTTTTTTTTTCTTTTATTAGATATTTTCTTCATTTACATTTCAAATACTATCCCGAAAGTCCCCTATACCCTCCCCCTGCCCTGCTCCCCAACCCACCCACTCCCACTTCCTGGCCCTGGCATTCCCCTGTACTGGGGCATATAATCTTCACAAGACCAAGGGCCTCTCCTCCCATTGATGGCCTACTAGGCCATCCTCTGCTACATATGCAACTAAAGACACAAGCTCTGGGGTTTACTGGTTAGCTCATATTGTTGTTCCTCCTATAGGGTTACAGACGCCTTTAACTCCTTGGGTACTTTCTCTAGCTCCTTCATTGGGGGCCTTGTGTTCCATCCAATAGCTGACTGTAAGCATCCACTTCTGTATTTGCCAGGCACTGGCATAGCCTCACAAGAGACAGCTATATCAGGGTCCTGTCAGCAAAATCTTGCTGGCGAATGCAATAGTGTCTGTGTTTGGTGGTTGTTTATGGGATGGATCCCCAGGTGGGGCAGTCTCTGGATGGTCCTTCCTTCCATCTCAGCTCCAAACTTCGTCTCTGTAACTCCTTCCATGGGTATTTTGTTCCCCATTCTAAGAAGGAAGGAAGTATCCACACTTTGGTCTTCCTTCGTCTTGAGTTTCCTGTGTTTTGCAAATTGTATCGTGGGTACTCTTAGTTTCTGTGCTAATATCCGCTTATCAGGGAGTACATAACATGTGTGTTCTTTTGTGATTGGGTTACCTCACTCAAGATGATATCCTCCAGATCCATCCATTTGCCTAGGAATTTCATGAATTCATTCTTTTTAATTGCTGAGTAGTACTCCATTGTGTAAATGTACCACATTTTCTGTATCCATTCTTCTGTTGAGGGACATCTGGGTTCTTTCCAGCTTCTGGCTAGTATAAATAAGGCTGCTATGAACATAGTGGAGCATGTGTCTTTCTTACTAGTTGGAACATCTTCTGGATATATGCCCAGGAGAGGTATTGCGGGATCCTCCTGTAGTACTATGTCCAGTTTTCTGAGGAACCGCCAGACTGATTTCCAGAGTGGTTGTACAAGCTTGCAATCCCACCAACAATGGAGGAGTGTTCCTTTCTCCACATCCTCGCCAGCATCTGCTGTCACCTGAATTTTTGATGTTAGCCATTCTGACTGGTGTGAGGTGGAATCTCAGGGTTGTTTTGATTTATTTGCATTTCCCTGATGATTAAGGGTGTTGAGCATTTTTTCAGGTGCTTCTCAGCCATTCAGTATTCCTCATTGAGAATTCTTTGTTTAGCTCTATACCCCATTTTTTAATGGGATTAGTAGTTAATTTCTTAACCCTTGGTCTTCCTGCCCTCTGTAGCCACAAATTTTTGAACAGAAGTAGTTATCATCCCTCTTGTAGAATAATCATTAAATCTAAGCAGAAAGCAATTGGCTGCATATGTAATTGTTGTAACCGCTATATGTTCATAGTAGTAGTACATAGAATTTATAGAGCAGGACTGTTGGTGACATTTCTCTCACAGTAGACTGCATAGTACCTTCTGACACTATGAAAGCCAGAACCAGCAGGTGAGAACCTTCCAGCTCAGTCCCAGATTGATTTCTCATGTTCCATAGACAAAGTATGCAGTGTCTTCAGTAGTAGTCTTACTATTTGTTTCTAATGTAAAACCAACAGCAGTGTCAATAGCTTATAGGGAAGCGGGGTAGGAGGTGAGCAGGGAACTCAGCCTCCTTGGCCAGTAGCTCATAGCTAATCACTCCTAACACTGGAATTTACTCAAAAACTTCAGAGACTGGTTTTTCTCATTGCTTTAGGTTATATATACTCTGTCTCAAGAAGGCATAGTAAGTACTTATGTTTCTGGTTCTCTACCTTGATACTTGGACTGCCCATCTGTACTCATGTCCCATAGCCTTGTGAATCAGGCTATGAGGGACTATCTCATTCTTTGTTTTAACATCTGTTCAGTTAAAACTTTTCATGCATAGGGCATTCACTTAGGTATTGGGCCACTAGCCACCGCAACACCTCATGCTGAATCATGAATTTCCCTTTTGATTAGAGGTTAAAATTGAGGGCTATGTTCTTTTACTTCTGACTTACTTTTGCCCTCTTCACTCACTTATTTTCCCAGTGGGATTCCAGTTTTTTAGTTGGGGGTGGGGGGTTGGAGTGGAATGCTTTTTAGCAGGGGTCTAATTTGTATTGTCTTCCTTGCACCTGCCAAATGCAGGAAATGACAGCGCAACACCTCATCTTACCTTACCAGGTTTTTGTTTTCTTGCTTGCTTGCTTGCTTGCTTTTTGCACCTTCTACCAAATCAGAGGATAGCATCCATGTGTCTTTTTTCATATCAGAATTCCTCTTCCATGGACAAGTGCTTTCCAGACAGACAGCTGAGCTCAGCTGTGACTTTTCACTCACAACAGTGGCCAAAATTGTTGCTATAGCCTGCTTATGGCCATAGCCCATGTATTGTACTTTCAGGATTGGCATACATTCTCAAGTTTATTAGCATTTTTGGGAATGCCCCCAAAGTCACCTGATAGGCTCAGTTCCCTGGGGAAGCATGCCACCTCATAGCATGTAGATAAGATGGTAAACTTAGCATTCCCTCAAAGGACACTCGATTCTCAGTGGCTTTACCTTGGGTGGCGTGTCTTATCACCCATTAGTGGAAACATGTTTCTGAATTTGCCACTACAGAAAGGAAGCACACTATCCTCTGGCACATGCAGAAAGGCCGTCAACATTGGAATTGCCTCTGTAAGTGCTCTGGTCTCCGATCAGTGTTAGTGCATGCCTCAACCTGTCATTGTCACTGTGCAGCTGCTCCTCCCCAACTCATCTTTGATCCTTTCAGATTCTGTGTCCTTGTTAGTTGTGTTGCATGCCTTTTGAATGGGCATGTGAATAAATGTCTCTTCACCACCCCCACCCCCCAAAGTGCTGACGACATACCAAAAAGAAATGGTTCCGTCCAGACCTGATTTCGTGGTCTGGTGAATTTATTAGGGTTATTTACAAGAACATGGGTGAATCAAAGGCATTTACATCACCGAAAAGGTCTGTCCCAGCATGGGTGAAATCATAAAGCTATCTGTCACCCTGGATCGCCCTACTTAAAGGCAGTGCCACCAAGGAGTTTGCTCTTCCCAGCAGTTGCTTGCTGCTCATGTAATCTTGGGAACTGAGCTTGATGATCTAACAACTTACTGAGCTTCCTGAGTTTTGTAAGTTTTGTGGACATCCTAAGCCTTGTTTTATTAGCCCCCTAAGTTTTTTTGAGCTTCACTCTTTCCTCGGGAATGTTTCAACTTAAAGGAAATGGATACACACGCAATATCTAAGTCTACTAAATATAATCATTTAAGTCCAAATAGCTAGTTAATTGTCTGAAGACTATTTTCCAGAAAAAAAGGCAAGTCACCCTTTTCCTATAGCTACAAAAGATGTCTTTTAGGGTACAGAATTGATAATTCTTTTATGTCTTCTGGTTTTCAGTGCTTAAGAGAACTGAGTTAGCCACCTCTGTCATGTGACATCTTCAGATAAGGAACAGAGAAAGCTAAGCCAAGAGTGGCAAATAGATCTTAGTTTCCCCTTGCCTCCTTCCAAATCATCCCTCATGTACTTAGCAGTGCATACTCAAAAGGCCAGGTCATGAGACTGCCCCATCTTATGAAGTGTCTTTGCAGACATTTTCTAGGTGACTCTTCTTAACGAATCATTTACTATTCCTGGCCTGGTTATCATGGACTCCCACATGAGTATCCAAGAGCCATCCCACTTCAGGAGACTAGGAAAGGGCCACTGGTGACAGGGAGTGAGCACTGGGTAGAGGGGCCAGCAGCCCAACCCAAAAAAACTTGCTACAGAGCCACCAGGGTTGATGCCAGGGTTTTATCTGGCTGTGGAACTTTTCCAAGGACACCAAAGAAAGATAATGGAGTTGGAAGGCCAACAAATTGTAGGTATCATGCATGTAACCATGCACATCCCATGAACTGTAGGGTAAGCGGTGAAAACCAGTTATTCTTGTCTCCATTAATGCTTGACATTTGCATAGCATATTTGAATTCATGCCACTTCACTGCATTAAAGTAGTTATCTACAGGGCTTTACCTTTTACAGGGTTGGTTCTGGTGTGTGTGAGTCTGGAGCTGGATCGTGGTTCTTTTGGAACCTAATGTATATATAGCTTTGCCCAGCTGCCATGCCTATCCAACCCCATCTCCTGCCAGGGCAAGGAGTCCTTCCCCTCTTCTTTGCCACTGTTGATGACCTCTTTCCCTCCACCTGAGTTTTTGCGATTGCTAAAGTAAATACAAAGCGAGCAGCAGGACTATCAACTGTGGAACATTTAAACACCCTGGCAAGGCTGCGTTGGTTTTTGGGTTTGTTTTTGTTTTTTTTTTTTTGGTTTTTTTAAGAGTGAAATCACTCAAAGCAGGATTCCTTCTTTCAGAACTCGCAGTGTATGGAACCTTTTGGACATGATGCTCCTTGAAGACCAAGGGAATTTCTAGATGACTTCACTGATCTGGTTCTCAGACATTTAAAATAATAGAGATCTTTTTATTAAGCTAAGTTACCTTGCATAGCAACTCTGTTTATCTGCCTTAAAGGTGAATGTTAGCATAAAGGGATATATATCTGGGTAAATAGTGAGTATTGACATTAAATTATTTAATGTCTGGTTGGTGTTTATTAAAGCTGATTGAAATCTCAAAAAAATTTTTTTCAAATGCCCAGTTATGTGTAATGTACATTTGAGTTATCCCTAATGTGACCTGAAGATTACTTATGACTTCATCACACTTGAAACTTGGGAATGTCTTGTTTATGTACCATACAAACAATAAATTTTTCTTTATTCAGCACACATTTTGCTGAACACATGACTAAGTACTAATTCATATGGCATGGTAACGATCCTTCCCAGAGGCAGAGACTCAGTGAATGTTCTCTGCCCTCACCAGTTATGAAGCAAGTACCTATCTTCTTGCTAGACTTTGGTTTAGGGTGCAGTGTGCTCCTCCCTTCAGGATCTTATAGTCTCGTTTGTAATTCTGCCACTAGAGGAGCAGTTTTACAACACCATGCACACTGTGCTATGGAGACCATGTCTTTACTCATCATCTAAGAGGGTTCAGTGGGGCAAACTCAGAATAGATCAGATGCAAGAATGGAGCCAGGCAGATGAAGGCTTAGGATAGTTCATAGAGAAGCTTGGGAAATCTTGGTAAAGGGAAACAAGATGCAAAAATAGTAATTTAAGCAATGGCTCTCATGGAAGTGGCACTCACAGTAGAGAAGAGAGGCCCCAAGAGATCTGGTCTTGAATTTTGAGTATTGGAGAAATTCTTTGGTGAGACAAAAATCTCTTGGGGGACTGGAAGACAATTGAGTGGTTAAGAACACTTGCTCTCACAGAGGTGCTCCCAGCACCAAATATCAGGCAGCTCAGTCACCTGTAACTCTTCTGGCCTCCTCAGGTACCTGTACAAACGGTAAATCACAGTCTTCTTAAAAGGAAAAGGGAAGAGGTTCAAACAACATACTAAAACTACTTTTTCAGGGATACCGTGAAAAGGTAACATTAAAACCAATCCGAGGCCGGGCGTGGTGGCGCACGCCTTTAATCCCAGCACTCGGGAGGCAGAGGCAGGCAGATTTCTGAGTTCGAGGCCAGCCTGGTCTACAGAGTGAGTTCCAGGACAGCCAGGGCTACACAGAGAAATCCTGTCTCGAAAAAACAAAAAAAAAAAAAAAAGAAAGAAAGAAAAGAATTTAATTTGGTTCTAGCTCAGCACTAATGGTTTTAGTAATCTCAGATTTTTTTTTTTTTTTTTTTTTGGTTTTTCGAGACAGGGTTTCTCTGTGTAGCCCTGGCTGTCCTGGAACTCACTCTGTAGACCAGGCTAGCCTCGAACTCAGAAATCTGCCTGCCTCTGCCTCCCAAGTGCTAGGATTAAAGGTGTGCACCACCAGTTTTAATTCTACCAAAATACAAAACAACAACAATAAATAAATAAATAAATAAATAAAACACTAAAGATGATCATATAATTAAAAACAAAAATGTAAGCTATCAAGTAGTAGAGAAACTTAGCATAAGATACCATAAGAATAATAGAACTAGGCAAGATGGTTTAATGGGTAATGGTGCTTACTGCTAAGCTTAGTAACCTGATTCATAGAACCCAGGTGGTAGGCAGAGAACCATCTTCTGCAAGTTGTCCTCTGACCTCCAGTGTACACTGTGGCATGACCACATCCACACACAATTTTTAAGAATAGTTGCATAACTATCAAAAACATAGAAGCCATGTTACAAATGATTGAAGACAATAAAATGAAATAACTTAGATTAAGAGAAATTTGGAAAACATGATTATATAATTATTATATATGACACTTTATATGTCATATAAAGTGTCCCAACAGTCAAGGGTCAGCTGGTGAGAGTCAAGTGATAACCTTGAGAGTTTATTGCAGGCAACTGCAATGCAGAACAAAAATGACTGATCAATAAGGGACCCTGGGCTGGCTATCATTCTTGTCTGGAGGAGGACAGAGCCAAGACCCCTTGTAAAACTTGAACTCAGTGGTTCACTCTGCTCACACATAGTACCAGACACAGGCCAGTACTTTTCCAGGGTGAGACTTTAGTCACTCAGAATGTGGCAGATACTGAACTAGAGCATTTAATGCAGATGAAGACATGATGGATTTGAAAGACATTTGTTAGACAGAATTAACAAGACTCAATGACCCAGCAAAGTATGAGTATAGGTGGGGGAAGACTGGCTATGGGTGCTAAGATAGCAAGAAAGTATGAGAGTAGAGATTCATAGGGCTTAAGTGCATTTATTGTGTTCTTTGTAATAGGAGAGTAAAAAAATCACAGTTGCTAACATCAAGTTTCTCAAGGAAAATAAGCAGTGGCTATGTAATAAGACAGAAAACAGAATGGATGGACCAAGGTTGCTTTTGACCCATTTAGGTGACTTCTAACCATGTGTAAGGGTAGAGAGAATAGGATCAAATTAAATTTCAGAAGACATGAACCTAAGCTGTCTTAAAAGATAAAGTTTAGCCAAGCTAAAGGTCACAGGTACTAAGAGTCATGTGTGACTTTTCTCCAAGCCAACCAGCTTCCATCTTGGAGCATTCAGCTGTGCCCCCTTGCCAAGGATCCCAGCTGCGCTTTTTTAATAGTTCATTCCCAACCCCAAGTATACAACTGGCAACTCAGCAAATTCCCTGCAGGAGGGGCCAGAATACACACAGTCACACCAGAGAAGACGAGAGCAGGGCTTCCATCTGTGCAGTTGTGGGGAAGCCTTTGGGTAAAGCTTTCTAGGTGTGAACTTTGGGGGAAGAGTGACCACATCCTGTAAGTAACCCCTCACCTATACTCCATAAGGATGTCCAATAAACTCTTTTGTTCCCTAGAGTGAAATTTGGTGGAATCATGCCTTCATTTATTAGGAACTTGAGACAAAGGATAGATATTGTTTATGTTTTCCCTTGGGAAGGAATTTTAACAACTGCTATTCCAAAGCTAAAGTTCATGGGACACTTGTAAAGATTGTATGCACCCAGTTCAGGAATGGGGGGTGGGGGGAGGAGCGCATGGCTATAAAGGATTGCAAAGGGAATAACTACCTTAAGGCCAGCTAGTGTGTGATATACTTAAAGAATCTTACTTAAGAGAAAAGCAGGAATGATTGAATGATCTTCACTAGGGGAAGAACATGACCAGATTTAGATTTACTGTGACAGCCAACAATGAGAACACTGTAAATTGGGGTGTCCAAACTTTTGGCACTAAAAAATAATGTTATCTACAAATGTGCTTGTTGGACTGTATTCATAACTATCCTGGGAAATGTGTGGCCCACAGGCTGCAGAGAGATCTTCCTACTAAAGAATGCTGACTTGGAATAGCAACTCCAGAGGCAGTTACCGTTATCTAGATGAGAATTGGTTAGGACAGCATCAGAGCAAGGGAGTGACACAAGGTAACAGCCACCCAGTAAAGAGTGTGCCACGGGTATATTCTTCAAAAGACAGCAAGGCCTGAAAAGCCAGGTTGGCCCTCAGTGGTACGGGGGATGGGTAAGATAGACTATAAAAAGCTTTGCATCCTCTGCACAGTTTTTTCATTTAAAACACATTTTTATAATACCAAGTAATAGCATTAAGAAAATACTTTAGAAAGTTAATAGTTAACATTGAAATTCCATCTCCCTTCTGAACACAGAAAACAGTAAGACATTTGATCTCAAATTTACTCTAACAGAAATATTTTCAGCTCCATACTGTTGATGAGCAAATAATTTACAGAAAAAAAAAACTTCCCATGAGGCTATACTTCTATCCCACACCTTTTCAGTGATAGCAGGCAAATATAAGTCCTTTTCGTCCCCCTTCTCTTTATATTACCCAATCGGGATCTCATTAGAATGATAAGCAGTCCTTGGAAAGCTATAACTACATAGACATACTGAATCAGATTGTGAGAAAAAGCTTCACAACTAATGTATTATCTCTTACTCCTTGTTGAGTACTGAGGGAGCACACGTAGGAAGTCATGACTGTAGTTCAGGCAAGGTGGTGAGGACCACCCTGAAGTAGCAGGCAGAAAGAAGAGTAAAGGTTGAGAAGTTTAAGAGGTAGCATTGGTTTAATTTTAAACAGTGAGAAAAAAATCATAAAGTTGAATCCACAAATTACTAAACTAAGTATTTTCTTTACAATTGGTCCCTGCCAAGGCAGAAAGAAGGTAAGTTTGCAAACAAGGCTAGAATAAATGAGTGTCCTTTGAACAGTTAGGGGTCAGTGAGTCATCCCGGTAAAGATGTCTTAGCAAGATAAAGGCAGGCTCTGGGGGTGGTGCTGTTAGTGTCTTTCCTCTAGAGTGCTGAAAATCTCCAAGAGTTTCCATTTGACCAAGGTTAATATTAGTTTCGTGCAGCCTTGCGTAACATATGTCCACCCTGCTGATGGCTCAAGATATAAATACTATACGCCTGTGAAACAAATCATGGCCACTGGGGCATTGTTTGTAGGCATTCTGAGCATCGTTTCTCCCAACCATGTAAGGACTGTGGGGAACTCACAATGTGCTGGCTGTAGTACAGACAGGAATTGAAGGAGCCAAACTAAAGAACTGAGCAGGAAGGAAGTAGAAGAAAGGCATTAGGAGGTAAAGCCACACTATTGTGAGTAGAGCGGTGTACTGTTTTTTTATGGGCTAGGAACCTTCCCTAGGAAGTGAGGGAAGAGGACCTTGCCAGGCCTATCCCAACTTGATTTTATTGCAACATGCAGTTATGGAGACTGGGGAAGGGGGGAGTTAATTATTTCAGAAGTATACAAAGGATCACAAAGTCAGAACTGTTGTCTCTGCATAACTGCAGGCTTCTATTCTCTTTCATCTTTACTACTCTACCCTAGGTCCCTTAGGAGGAACCCCTTGAGCTACCCGGTCTAAAACACGTTATCGCCAGTGTGAGGGCTAAATGGTGTGATAACACCCAAGAGCCAGGAAATGGCAACAGCCTTGGAGCCAGAGGACCAAGATCTTTGGGAAGAAGAAGGAGTTCTGATGGTGAAACTGGAGGATGATTTCACGTGCGGGCCAGAATCCGCCTTGGAGGGCGATGATCCTGTACTGGAGACCTCTCACCAGAACTTCCGACGCTTTCGATACCAGGAAGCATCAAGCCCTCGAGAAGCTCTCATCAGACTTCGAGAGCTTTGTCATCAGTGGCTGAGGCCAGAGAGGAGAACTAAGGAGCAGATTCTTGAGCTGCTCGTGTTGGAGCAGTTCCTCACTGTCCTGCCTGGAGAACTGCAGAGCTGGGTGCGAGGCCAGCGGCCCGAGAGTGGCGAGGAGGCAGTGACGCTGGTGGAGGGTTTGCAGAAACAACCCAGGAGACCAAGGCGGTGGGTGAGGAGGGGGAGTCCTGATCTGTGTGATGTGGAGGGGGACTGTTCCTCAAGGCTGGATCTGGGGAGAGTATGAGGGTCCCATAAATTATCCTTTAAATTTTACTGGTTCTGCTTTTGGGTTTCATCTAGAACCATGAGCCCGGTGGGGCCGGGATGGATGTGTGCGAGTGTGACTTTCTAGGCTTTGAATCACCTGCCTGTGCCACCTAAAGATTGGGTTTTAAATTTCTTTGGATGTTGAACCTTGGGGTCCTTAGAAAGCAACTATTCTGACTTCCTCTAGTTTCACCTAGACCCTTAATCCCAAGACCCCTTTCCTAGGATGGTAATCTGAGAAAACAAACAGTAAGCAGCCCTGAAGGATAGATGGAAACCTCAGGGCCCCAGGTGATGAGATTAAAGGTTGAAAGAAGGGGGAAATTAGAAGAGTCCTAGGGTGTCCCCTGCCTTGTCTTTGTAAAGATAACTGGTTCTTCGTGTGCCTTTGCAGCTTGAGTTTCCCCTCCTCATCTCGTTCCCTTTGTGAGTGTTCCTCCCAAAGTACCCCTGATGACAAGCAGGAATTTTCTCCTGACTCCATCATGACTGGAAGTTAAAATTGTTCCCAGGTAACCGTCCATGTTCAGGGCCAGGAAGTCCTGTCAGAGGAGACCCTACACCTAGGGCTGGAGCCGGAGTCCTCCAGTGAGCAACAAGATCCAACACAGACCTTGACCACTGAGCAGCCCCATGAGGAAGCCCTCCGAAGCCCAGATCTGGGGACACAGGAACAGGAGACCTTGCAGCATGACGAGGAGCACCTGCCCCTGCCGGAATGTGGTAGGAAGAAGCCTCAGCAGAAAGGAGAAATTTTGGCAAAGTGAAGAAGAAATTGGGAGGCGGGGTTCTCTTGTACCACAAAGGCTGAACAAATTCTAATAGAAAGCACAGAATATTGATGCTGAGAACACGACCAGCTAGAACCTGCCTACAAATGGGGCCAAGTTTAAGTAGTGGTATTCTTGAGTGTTCCCAGCATTCCAGTGGAGTTATAGGTCGTTGTGACAATTCTGCCCACTTTAGATCAGCTTCTCGACTCTCTTAGCAGAGAGAGTAAGTAGTTAAGGACACTTTGTGTTCACTCTAGTAGAGGAGGCTCAGCCTCTGGCATTTCATGTTGCTGACCTCCTTTTGTTTTGTAGAGGTTCCAGTGTCCCAGGATGTAGACCTTCCCACAGAACAAGGGTCTGGACACCCAGAGATGGTTGCTCTTCTCACTGCTCTCTCTCAGGTAAATCCTAATTCAAAATACATATTTGAGGATTTGTTGGGTGTTAGCGATATGCTGAACAATAACGGATGTAAGTGTGCATGCTTAGAGTAAGTTTTCTGTTCTTTCTGTGGGGATGCAGGATAGGGGAAGAAACTATAAAATTAAACAGCTGTTTTCAGCTCCAGTCTTCATCGTCTCTTTATTTGCCAGAGGTACTAACTGTTCTTTTCTTCAGCTAGACTACAACTCCAGAAGTAGTAACTAAAGGCACTAAGTGGGGTCATTTTGCAGTATTCAGTACAACTTTGAAGTTGTTAAGTGAACAGATTTATCATTTGTAAGAGTGCCTAGCGTGACTGTGATAATATTTATGAGCTAAATCTCTTGATCTGAAATTACGGGGCTGAGAAAAGCAGATAGAATTCACTAGTGGTTTAGAGTTGTAGTCTAGTAGTTGTAGTCAAGTAGTCTTTCTTGTTCTGACCATGGAACAATTCTTAGAAAAGATGGTTTTTACCAAGGCCTCCCATTAAAACAGCAATTAGGGAGTTGAATGATTTAAGGCCCATCTTGGGTTTTAAACCATAACCTGAAGAAGAATATAGTTTGGCCTGAAGAAAGATGATAGGTTGGAGAAGCAGAAGTAAGGCCAGTGTTTTCCTCAAGTGCTGAAGGTTCCGAATCAGCACCATTACCAGGCTCCCCATGGAAATCCTTCTGCATCTTCCCATTCCCTTTGTCTCTGGATGGAGCCTACCTCAAAATACAGTAGGATACCTGAAGCATCACGTCCTGATGGGATCCTTGTGTCATTGCAGGGACTGGTCACATTCAAGGATGTGGCTCTGTGCTTCTCACAGGATCAGTGGAGTGATCTGGATCCAACACAAAAAGAATTCTATGGAGAGTATGTCTTGGAAGAAGACTGTGGAATTGTGGTCTCTCTGTGTAAGGAGTTTTATGTATTTCCATGCCATTCTAGCCACAAACATCTTTTCCTGTTGGAATATAGGGAATCGGAGACCTTGAACTACATGTACTAAACTTTCACTAATGCATGCCTACCCCACAGTGAGATTAAAGATCAGTTAGCTGACAAAGATGACACCCTTCCAACAGAAAGGAAGAAAGAACGGTGCTTGAAAAAACAGTGAATAGAAAATGAGAAAATACAGTTATTGTTTTTGAGTTCAATATTTAACTTTTGAAGTAAGCATATGAGTTTTGAAGCAGTCAAAACAAAGATAATCGTCCTTCAACAAGAGGGGAAAGAGCAAGGAACACGGCAAGTAGTCTAGTTACTGAGGCTCGGGTGAAAGCACTAGAAATGCTCAAGATGGGCAGCACAGAGAAACGCCAAGATGAAGAGTAGTGATGTCCGACCAGTTAACAGAGGCCTTTGCTCTGCCGTCTACCCGTCCAGACAGATGCTCTTAAGTCAAAGAAGTGTTGAGCCAATCATGATGTACTCTTTTTCCCGTCTCTTGAGCAGCATTTCCAATTCCCAGACTAGATGATACCTCCCAGATTAGAGAAGAAGAGCCTCAGGTCCCAGGTGTCCATGAGTCTCAAGAGCCTGCAGAACCAGAAATCCTGAGTTTTACCTATACAGGTGAGGAGTATCAGACAGGGCTGGCCACCACAATGGGCAGTTCCCTCTAGTCAGTGTGTCTCTTTCCTCCGGGGCCTTTCTCATTGGTTCTTTTTCATGATTTGATTTTTTTGTTATGGTCTTACTTTATTGACTTGCCCCACAGCCCACTCACTGGTTCTTCTAATATGCCATCTATCACTAATGCTTCCTTCCGAAAGGCAGACCCCTCCACCATTATCCTTTCCTTCACTCTTCCTTCCATTTCTTAGAAAACCCATTCAAAATCCTCTCATTGTATAACAGATAAAATTGTTCTTATAGCTTCTCTTTTTCTGTTCTTGCCCCTTCTATAGGAGACATGAGTGAAGCTGAGGAAGAAAGTGTTGAGCAACAAGATACACACAAGTCTACTTTGGCAAACACAGAAGTTCACCAGTCTCCAGATTGGGAAATAGTCATTGAGGATAATACCAGTAGACTTAATGAAAGATTTGGTACAAACGTTTCTAAAGTTAATAGTTTCACAAATATTAGGGAAACTATGCCTGTTCACTCCCAATCAGGGAGGCAGCATCATTGCCCTCTATGTGCAAAAAGCTTCACGTGTAATTCTCATCTTATTAGGCACTTAAGAACTCACACAGGAGAAAAACCCTATAAATGTATGGAGTGTGGGAAAAGTTACACACGGAGCTCACATCTAGCTAGGCACCAGAAAGTCCATAAGATGAACACTCCTCATAAACATCCTCCAAACCGGAAGACTGTGGATGGCCCTCTGGTCCAGTCTGAGGTAACTACCCGTGTGGAGAAACCATATACCTGTGATGATTGTGGAAAACATTTCCGTTGGACGTCGGACCTGGTCAGGCACCAGAGGACACATACAGGAGAAAAACCTTTTTTCTGTACTATCTGTAGCAAAAGCTTCAGCCAGAAATCTGTGTTAACGACACACCAAAGAATCCATGTTGGAGGCAAGCCCTACGTGTGTGCGAACTGTGGCGAGAACTTCAGTGAGCAGAAGCAGTATCTGACACACCGCAAGACACACGTGTCTGAGGAGCACCATCTGTGCAATGAGTGTGGCCGCTCCTTCAGCCATAGTGCAGCATTTGCCAAGCACCTGAAAGGCCATGCTTCAGTGAGGAACTGCCGCTGCGATGAGTGTGGTAAAACCTTTAGCAGGAGGGATCACCTTGTCAGACATCAACGAACACACACTGGGGAAAAGCCTTTTACCTGTGCCACCTGTGGGAAAAGCTTCAGCAGAGGCTATCACTTAATCCGGCATCAGAGAGTCCACACAGGAAAGACCAAGACCTAGCTAGGGGCCTTATGTGGAGAGCTTAATTCCGCCGCCAACTGAGACGGATGGGTTCTGTGTTCAACCTGAGAAGAACTCTTCTGAGGCATCTCTGACCTGCCCGTACCTTACATCACCTCTTCCAACTACCAAACAAAAGCCCCATCCAGAACGACTCAGCTTTTCTCAGTTGAGGCTTCTGTTTCACTGGCATGCTCCTGCCTCTACCTCATAGGTGTGGTGTAGGAGATGTGGGACTTAAGGAAATTTGGGTCACTGTATTTTGAGAAACATAGGCTGCTCTAGATCCTGGAGACTACTTGACAGCCTCAACTTCAGTGTGGTCAAGGATAAGTACGTAGGTCTGATAAGCGACCAACTTAAAACGGTCTGTCCTTACTGGACTCAAACCTTAAAGCACAAAACCCTAAACTCAAGATAGGAGGTTTGGGTCCTGATAGATTTGCCACACTGACGGGATAGCTACAGTTTCTCACTAACTCGCCTCTTCACTGTACACTTTCCTTTGATGCTGGAGACAAAGGGGAAGAATTTTGAAGGACAAATCCTTAAGGCTCCTTCACAAGGATTTTGACAGGCTGCTCCTTTCCCCATTGTCAGAATGACACTAAGTGCCACATACTGCTACAAAAGCGGGCCTAAGCAAAAGCCTCTTGGGGTGTACCACCCCTGTCTAAATACTCCTGTCTACTATTCAGCCACTGTCAGTTTGTCCCTTACATGCCTACTGCAAAAGAGGTGTAGTACTGGAGTGCTGAAGAACTCAGTAAAGCATAATTAAGACATGGTGAAATCCATTCCATTCCCACATAATGTTTAAGCCTGCCCTCCTTCATTTGGCTTGTGAGAAGGGATCTAAAGCTCTTGTTAGCATAGAAAGGCACTGTATCTAGTGCAGAATCATAATTGACTGAGAGAGACTAGAGGAGATATAAAACCAGTTCGGAAGACTATGAAACAGCTGTTGCCACTGGCTGAGACTATTCTGACACCCAGTCCTTGGTATCCCTGCCTGGGTTCTCTAATTTCTGGGAAGATTATGAACCCTAGTACTTGGGACCCTGAGAATTCATCAGAGTAAAGGGATTTTTATGTGTCTTGTGTTACTTGGTTTTTCATGTGTAAGTTCATTTTCATGTAATTGTGAACTAAAAAGTAGTATCTCCTGGTGGCCTACGGGTCTTTTACCTGTTCAATGTTCCCAGGAGGCTGAAATTTTATGACCTTACATGTCTGATCATCTATCTGAAAAGGACTGAGGACAGATATTCCATAAATGGGGCACAGGATGTGGGATTAAAGCATGAGAAGGAAGATATACATCTATGCCTGGTTTCTTCTGCTTATTTTACAATCACAAAGGGATATGGTGGGTTAGCAGGCATCTTCTCAGCTCTAATCCAATAGGGAAATTCTCTTAACGATGGACTAGTCAAATTTTAATGCCAGTCAATCATTGTCGTGAAGATACATAAGAAATAAATAAAGTGGGCTGGAGAGATGGCTCAGTGGTTAAGAGCACTGACTGCTCTTCTGGAGGTCCTGAGTTCAAATCCCAGCAACCGCATGGTGGCTCACAACCATCTGTAATGAGATCTGATGCCCTCTTCTGGTATGTTTGAAGACAGCTACAGTGTACTTACATATAATAAAATAAAACAATAAATCTTGGGGCCGGAGTGAGAAGACAAAAAAAAATTATTTAAAAGAAAGAAATAAAGTGATATTTGCAACCAAGTACCCCAATTTACATTTTACCTGTTCATTTTCTAGAGCTTCAGGTTTCTGATAACCTGCGAAGGCCATTCCTGCTATAACTAAATAGATTTGGAAGGACAAAGTTTCTTCCACACTAAGCGAAGCCTTGGAGCTGTTAGCATAGGCCAAGCCTGGAGTTTTCACAAGAGACTAATATTCTTGTATTTTCAACCATGTATCTAAAGTGTAAGCAGAATTTGTCCTATAAGAAATGTCACTCAAAAAATAGTGAAGCTCATACTAATCTCGTAAGGACTATAGAACACACTGGAAAGGGAATTGGCTTTTCTCTGATTTGCCTGCTTCATTTCAGTAAGTACAAACCTGTCAAGACAATTCTCTAGAAGAAAAATTTGAAACTGATGTGGTTAGGTGAAATGGTGTTTCTATTGCTATTGTCCCTGCAAAGTCTCCTATGCTGATAGAGGTCTCTGGTCCTTTTTGTAAATTGCTGTGTCTTCTAAGACTTCTGGATAGATGCTTAAGCTCCCAAGTCTGAACACAACCCACAAAAGAGCATCAGGGCCAGCCAACAGTAGTACCTCGTAAGAGGAAACAGCATTTCTGCTGACCCTAGGGCCTAGTATATTCATTCTGCCAAGGCATGCTTCTAGAATTAGTGAAGTCTAGTGCTATTGTAAGGACAAAAAGGCTGACTTGGCATTATATGGAAGACGCTGTAGTCTGCTAAACAGAATATCTAGGTGGTTGAAGCGGGCGAATGATGTGGGAATAACCAGGGATCATTGAACTTTACCGCCACAAAATTACCAAGAGAGCAAAGAAAGTATGTTCCAAATGAATTCACATGAACTCAGTAGAAATTGCTGAAAATTGTACTAGCATCAAGTTATTAGAACCAAAATCTACATTCAAGTCTTGCTGCCTCCAGACTCCAAGGCAGGTGATAGATTTCAGAAAGTGTGCAGTATTTCCACTAAGTGAAAAAACACAAACTGTCCCTAGTGCTTTGGTGAAGCTGGCAGACATAATCTGTTCCAGACCTTTCTGCTAGGAATGAGCAGCCCCCTGATTACCCCGCTGCAAGAGAAAGTGAGATATGTGTGAGATGCATTTAGAGAGCACTTTCAGTAACCAGGCTTCTAGGAAGGACAACCCAAATGAGCGTTAATGGAGCCCCGTCATGGCTTTGTAGAACAAAAGCAAGACACATCTCAACTGGTGGCCTCCTTTGCAGATTAATCATCCTGAAACCTTCCCGACTGTTACTGTATGTCTTATTAGCACACAAACACACTAACAGTCTCATCACGCATTTACATGATGTATTTTGATCATATTGATGTGTATTATCCGTCCTCATTCCCTCCCACTCCTGCTAGTCCCTGTCTTTTCTCAACTAGTCCTCATTCTTAACATTCATGTGGGTGTGGGCAGAGGGGACATCCCAAGGTGTTTCATCAGGATGGTTTTTGGAACATGAGCACCTTGGCAGTGGCTATGCCACTGAAGAAAATGCCTCTGTCCTATCAACCACTCACTATACATACATATTTAGGAAGGGGTGGGAGCCCATGAACCCCTTCCCAGTCCATGACAAAGTATTGACAGGCCAAGATTGTGTACGTAATCACCTGCTGGGAGTTTAAGAGTACAATAGGCATCCATGCAAAGAGGTCAGTTTTCCAAACTACGATCTTCCATCCTTGGCACAGAGATTTATTCTGAGCCATGGAAACAAGGTGTAAGTGTATCATTTATGGACAGCATTCAACAGTCATTTAATTCTCCATAGTTTGATCAGGTACGAGTCTGCACTAACCTCTGGCTACTGCAAAAAGAAGCTTCTCTGATGAAAGCTGACGATAGTGTTAGTATATGGACATAAACTTAGTTAGAAGGCAATTTGTCAGGCATATTAAGTACATTTCGGGGAAAAAAGCAGAACCTTCCCCAATTGGGCCTATGACCTCATCAGACACAGGCTTTTGATTGAGTATGCAGTACCAGACTTGAATTCCTTCTTGTGGAATAGACATCAAATCCAATCAGAAAGTGTTTGGTTATCCCTATAACAGGTTTGACGCTATTGCACCAGCAGGCTCATCCTGCTTTAGTAAGTATTATTGTACCCAGGACCACGGATGAATAAGACTATTAATGATAATTATCCCCCCAACAGCCCGTATGGCATCTTTCAGCCCTTAGGCTAGCCAGCAGGAAGGACATTTCCAGCTTTGTGGGAAACCAATGGCAGTGGTAATTGCCTGTATTATTTTAGGGGACATACATAGTAAGTTACCTTGCATCCAATAAGCTTTCATATAATCATCTATGGCTTGGGTCTGGAAAGATGACACTGCAGTTCAGAGCACTGGCTGCTCTTCCAGAGCCCAGGTTTGAGTTCCAGGATCCACATGTCCAGTCATAACCTTCTATAACTCCAATGCCAGGGGATTTGATGTCCTCTTCTGGTCTCTGTGAGTACCAGGTGGCACACACAGTACACAGATATACATGCAGGCAAAAAACTCATCAAAATAAAATAGTAAAATAATAACCGTTGGCTCCTAAGAGCAATTTTACCCACATTCATACTCCTTTGGGTTTTTATTTTATATTTTTGTGTACCTATCAACTATCAGATTTTCTCATTACCTTTTCACACATTGTTAGTTTTGATCTACTGTCCCTACCCACCTCCTCCCCATCTCCCTGCCCTGACTGTCTCTATGTCAGCCTTTCCTGCTGAGAATTCCACCTTCCAGTTCCACATTACATGTCTCCACTACCCTCTCTCACCTTAGTGTCTCTTTTCCCCCTTTCTACTTTCCTGGATTCAACACACTTTTATTCCTGTATTAAAAAAAAAAAATACACACATAAAAGAGGCAGAATATGTAGCACTTATCTTTCTGAGCATGGATTATCTCAAATTTTTAAGAATGTCATCCATTTCCCTGGAAATGTCACTTTTTCTTTCAACAGACTAGAATTCCTTATGTCTGTGCACGCTTTTCCACTATCCATTCATCAGTTGATTGGCACCTAGAATGGTCCTGTGCCCTTATTATTGTGAACAGAGCAGACATGAAATGCTGCTGGCCGTACATTGCCTAGTAGGATATCGAGTTCTTTGGGCATGTATCCAAGAGTAGCAGCCACAGCTGGATGTACAAGGGCTCACCTTTCTTCATATCCTCACCAACATCTGCCACGACTTGTTTCCTAAGGTGATAGCCATTTTGTCTAGGGTGTGTGTTTTCAAATGCCTGCAATGGCCTGAAGAGGGCGTCAGATCTCCTAGACCTGGTGTTAATGGTAGTTGTAAGCCAGGTGACAAGGATTCTGAGAACCAATCAGAAGTTCTGCAAAAAGTAGCAAGTGTTCTTAGCCAATGAACCATCTTACCAGCCCCTGTCAAAATCAGTTTAATTTGCATTTACCTGATGGCTAGGACATGTAATACATTTTAAGACATGTATTAACCATTTTAATGTTTTCAGAGCCTTGTTTGGTTCCTTAGCCCAATCTTATTTTTTCTTGTTTTATATTTTGAGTTATAGTACTCTATCAGATATATATAGTTGGTAAAGATTGCCTCCCATTCAATATGGTGTCTCTCCAATGAACAGTTTCCATTGCTGTATAGAGGCTTGTAGTTACATGATATCAGACAGTGGCTATATTTCCTAAGCTACTATAGCCCTACTCAAAAAGTCTCTACCTATGAGAATGTTGTGAAGACCTTACTACTCATTACTCTAGCCGTTTTTAGAATTTCAGGTATCTTGTGTGAAAGTTAATAAACTTGGGGTGAGGTTTTTTTGCAGGTGAGAGCTAAGAATCTACTTTAATTCTTCTACATATAGCTATCTAGATTTCCCCAGCACCATTTGTTTAAGATGCTGGCTTTTCTCACATTCATATTTGTCAGAAAATCAGTTGGCCAAAGCTGCCTAGCCATACACGTGGGACCTATTCTTTTCCATTGATCTACGTGTCTATTTTAGTATCAGCATCATGCTGTAAAATAGCAACTTAAATCATGCATGGTGAAGTAACATTCCCTTTTTCAGGAGTTTTTAAAGATTATTTTCTGTTTCTGTAAGCAATGGAATTGGATATTTGATAGGAATTTCACTAAGTCTGTAGACTGTTTTTGGGAGGATGGCCATTTTCCCAATAGTAACTCTTCCAACCCACAAGCATAAGGCGGTCTCTGCAGTCTGGTGTCTTTATCTGTTTCCTTCTTTAGTATTTTCAAGTTGTCATTATAAAAGTCTGTAACGTCCTTGCTTAGGTTTTTTGAGGCTATTGTGAATGACATTGTTTTCCCTGATTTCCTTCTCAGGATTGTTTCAGGACAGGGAACACGAAGACTACAGATTTTGTGTGCTGTTTTTATAGCTTGCCACATTGATGGAAATGTTTGCCTGTTCTACATTTAACTAGTCCCACTTTCAGGGCATGTTGTATATAAAATCATGTCACCTGCAAACAAGGATATTTTGATGTCCTATTTGTATCTCTTTTATATCTGTCTCTTGTTTTATTGTTCTAGCAAAGACTTTGTGTTGCAGGGAACTGAAGCACAGGAGTGGGTACCCTTGTCTTACTCCTTATGTTAGTGCAAATGGTATCAGTTGTGCCCTCCTTAGCATGATGCTGGCTGGAGGCTCGCAATATAACCTTTATTGTGTTCAACTACATGCTCTGCATTCCTAACATTTTCAGAATTTGTATCATGAAGAGATGTTGTAACTGCTGCCTGTCAAAGCCTTTTCTGCATCTATTCAGGTGATCATGTGATTCTGTCCTTAAGTCTATTTTATTTTTGGTTTTGGGGGTTTTTTGTTTGTTTGTCTTTTTGTTTTTTGTTCTAGAGCTTTATTATAGAAAGGCAGGGGGAAAGAGAGAAGGTAGAAAGAGGGAGAGAGGTCGGCCATGGCCACGTGGAGAGAGGGGGAAAGACAGAAAAGGAAGGAGGGCTAGAGTGTAAGAAAGGTGAGAGCTTCAGGAGCCTTTAAGTCTCTTTGTGTGACATATTTAGTGACTTACCTATGTTAACCATTCCTGAAGACACAGAATGAAACCAGACGGACCCTGAGTAATGACCTTTTTGACAAGTTTGCAAGATATTGACATTTTTTAAATTTTATCAGTTCATTGAGGATTTCATTAATGAATTTTATCATATTCAAACTCCTCCCAGACTCACCCCCTTACTTTCCCTACCCACAAAAAATTGTGTTCTTTAAGTCCAACAAGTCCAATTTGTGCCACCTATATACTTGGGAGTATAACTATAAACTTGAATGTGATTGACCTACCAGGGGACATCCCTTAAAGAGATTGACTCCCTCTCTCTCTCTCCCAGACACTATTAATTGCTGATAGCTCCTTCGTGGAGTGGGACTTCATACACACCTTCCCTCTCCAGTTAGGGATTTTATATGGCTTAAATTTACACAAGTCTTCACATGCTATCACAACCACTGTGAGCTCATATGTGAAAGTGCCCTGCTGAGGCCAGAAAATACTGGGTCTTTTTTTTGTCATCAGCTTCCTCCAGCTCTTATAATATTTCCATACCCTCTTCTGCAATGATTCCTAAAACTTGAGAAGAGAGTTGTGATAAAGATGTTCCATTTAGGGTTGACCATTTCACAGTCCCTAATTCTCCACATGTTGAACAACTGTGTCATTAACTGTGTTAATAACCATCTAACAGAAGGAAGAGGAGGAGGAGGAGCAGGAGGAGAAGCAGGAGGAGGAGGAGGAGGAGGAAATGCAGCTTCTTGATTTCTTGATCAGGGTTGAGGTATTCACTAATCCAGGAGATATACGTAGTCATTAGGAGTTAGTTTATTGTTTCCATTTGACAGAATGGTATCAGTAATAAAAGCAACATAATACTGCCACTGAAATAGATCTGTAGATCAGTGGAATGGAAGAGAATACAAAGTGTGAAGCTTAGCAGCTTCAACCACCTGACTTTTGTTTTTTGGGTTTTTTGGTTGTTTGTTTGGTTTTTTTCAAATATGAAGGTGAGAAAAGCCGACGTTTTAAATAAATGGTGCTGGAAAAACTAAGCATCTACATGTAGAAGAATTAAAGTAGATTCTTCGCTCTCACCCTGCAAAACCATCCACCCCAAGCTTATTAAAAACTTGCATATAAGACACCTGAAATTTTAAAAGCAAACAGGGAGTAGTGAGGTTACTTCAAGACATGCTCAATGGTAGAGACTTTAGGGATAAAGCTGTGGTAGTTCAGGAAATAGGCAATGACTGACGATCATTGACAATCATGTAACTACATTTCTATAGAACCTTACTAATTTCCTGACTTTTATAGATACTGAAAATGAAATCCACATCGCTGAAGATTCAAAGCTCTCACAAACAAAAGAAAATACAGCATTTGCCTTTCTGGATATAGGTTTTCTCACTCAGAATGGTTGTTTCCAGCTCCATCCATGTGCCTATGTTCTTTGTAAGAGGGAAAGGTAAAGAGAGTGGGCCCGCAAGTTGGCTCAGTGGGTAAAGGCACCCACCACCAAGCCTGATGACCTGAGTTCGATTCCCAAAGCCCACATGACGAATGGAGAAAACTGACATTTACGAGTTGCCCTCTGATCTTAGTCACCAGGGAGAATAATATGAACTACCATAACAGCAACACTAATCCAAACTGGATATAGAAATATAATAAAAACCAGGTAAAGCCAATTACTACAACACCCACAGAAGAAAATGCAAAAACAGGTAGTGTAATCTCTGAAGTTAAAAAAAAAAAAAACAAAAAAAACAAAAAAAAAAAACTGCCTCCGGGGCCAGCCTGGTCTACAAAGTGAGTTCCAGGACAGCCAGGGCTATACAGAGAAACCCTGTCTTGAAAAACCAAAAGAAAAAAAAAGATTAAAAAAAAATATTAGTAATGATAGCAAATGAAGTAAATACAGTCATGACAACAAGGGGAATGGATCACAAAAATACAAGGACAGAAAACTGAGAGAAAAAGATGCAAGAGCTCAAATGTGATTCTACACTAGAGAAGATATGTAAAGTTAAAGATAAGAATAATGCAAAGGAATTAAACAATACTGAAAATACACTACACAGGGGTAAAACAAAGCAAAACATTCAAATAGTGACAAAGAAATTAAGGAACCAGGCCACTTCCTGCCACACTTGTTGCTTTTACGTCCAAACCAACATTCAGCCATCCTTAACAGACTAGAAGATTCTTACATTGAGGATATGTGGGGCTGGGGCCAGTCCCTCTTCCTGCTGGAAGCAGGCAACATGTGTTAGGGAGGTGGCCCCAGAGATCAACATGTGCTGGTCATGCATGCATTAATAATTTTACTACTTCGTTATTTCCCCTTTATTGACTTGTCAACTGTATTTTTAAGACACCATTTTAGTGGTTACCCTTGACATCCCAGTATATACCTCTGATTCCTAGTCTCCAAACCGTCACCACTTCTTCAGTAATGCCTAAGCTGCAAGCATTTCAACTCCATCCGTTTTCTCCATCCCAAGTGTAACTGCTGCCATGTATTTTCATAAGGCATGATTTTTTGCTTCATACAACCAACCCTGATGTAATTGTCAAAATATTTACCTGTTCTAAGGCTCAATGCTCATTGAGTTTCATGGTGTGATCAGTATTGACATAGTTTAGTAATCCTTTCAAAGAACCAACTACTTTGGTTTATTAACATGCTTTCTTTTTTGTCATTACTTTCTATATTTAGTTTATTGCTTTTTTAAAATTTATTGAGTCAACATTTTGGCTCATTAAATTTTGAAGCTTTTTTTCTACTCTCTAATGCCCCTCAGCACTGTCTTCAGAGTGGACTACTAATTCTCATAAGTGGTATTTACATTTTGCTGCAGTAGTGTTTGCAAAGTTTTATTAGTATTTCTTTTTGATGCAATGATTGTTTATAAGTGAATTCAAAAATCTCCAAACATATGACAATGGTTGTTTTGGTTTTGGTTTTTATCTTCACATAAAATGTTAGAGAAAGAAAGCCATATTACATTCATCCTTTGATACTTCAAGACTTTATTGTCCCATAGTTTAGCCATAATTTTAAATGATTTCTTTTTCTCTGTCACTCAGTAGTTAATGCTGGTCTGAAATTCATTATGTAGCCAAGGCAGACCACAAACTCACAGAAATCCTACTGCTCCTACCTCATGAGTAGCTGGACTCTTAGGTTTGAGCCTGGCTAATCTTAAATATTCCATGCCTGCATGGGAGCAGTACATACTATAAAACTCAGAGACGGATCTTTATTGCCATAAGTTATTACATTTTGTTAGTTAAATATGTAATGTACCTTCTTTATTTTTCATTTTGATCTATCAAAAACTGGGAGTGAATGCATTTAAATTGCTCACTAAAATAATAGGTACACTATTTGTTTCCATATATGCTATTCTGTGTTTTCTGATTATAGAGTTTATAGCTTGGAAGAATTGATGGAAACATCTAAAAACAGAAGACGTTTAGAACTCCAAATTGACATACTCTTGAAAGAAGCTCACCAGATTACATTATGGCTAAAGTGCCAAGACTGTAGGACAAAGAAGCAACATGAAAAGCTGTAAGAGGAAAAGGCCAACTTGTGTGCAAAGGGTAAAGCGTCAGAATCATTCCAGATTACCTGGCCAAAACTAGCAGCCAGCAAATCAGGGAGTGTGTACGTGAAGCCTTGGGAGTAGAAAGCTGTCAGCCAAAATCAGTGCGTTCAGCAAGCTCATCATTTAAAGTCAATGAGGAAGTAACATTTGGAAGATTAGCATAAAGTAAACAATTTATGAGAGCTAAATGAGCATTGCAGGCAACACTTGAAAGAATTCTAAACAAACAGGAGAGTTTCAAACAAGGAGGAACACCAGTCACCCATTAGTGTAAAGGGTTCCCCTTTACACACATCTTCACCCTCATCTCTTGTCTATTCTCTTAATGTGAGCCACTCTGACTTGAAGGACCTGAAATCAAGTTGTACTTTCATTGGCAAGAAAGTCCTTTCCGAGGACAACCATACAGGCACACATTGCTGCCCTGGCTTTTTATGTGGGTCTGGGTCTGAACTCCTCATGTTTGCACAGTAATATAAGCACGTCAACAAGCCATCTTCTCCTGAGCCCGGTTTCCATTTTTTCATCCCTTCTCCTTCCCTCTTACATTCCCCAACATTTTTCTTCTCTATTGTACTTTTGGTGGTTCTTAGACATTATTATTATCTTTTGTGCTTTTTTACATTTATTTATTTATTTATTTATTTATTTATTTATTTATTTTGGTTTTTCGAGACAGGGTTTCTCTGTATAGCCAGCCCTGGCTGTCCTGGAACTCACTTTGTAGACCAGGCTGGCCTCGAACTCAGAAATCCGCCTGCCTCTGCCTCCAGAGTGTTGGGATTAAAGGTGTGCGCCAGCACACCCGGCTTAATTTATTTTGTTTTGATCTTTTTAACTAATGAGAAATATTTTTCTGGGTTCTTGCTCTTTTTCTCTCCTTGCTAACACTCCCTCCACTTCTGTAACCCACTTCTCCATAACGCTCCCCTTTCTCTGTCTCCTTTGCTTGTCACACCTGCTTACTGTTTTTGCATTTACCCTGATGTTTTTTATTTCATAGAACATTCTTTATTCATTCTAGTGTTTCTATTTTATAATTTTTTATGTTAGTTTAATGGGCTTTAATCAAATTTAAGTTTAATTCTTTAAAGGTAAATAATATAATGCTTCTGTTGCTAATTTTTTCCTCTGTCTTGGAGATACAGAGGGCTGAGCCCTCCGAAAGAGCATCATCAGTAAGAAGATAGCCAAATAGAACCAGAAGAGACGTACAAGCCAACAGACTGTAACACAGAAATATGAACAGTGAAAAAGAAAAACTGGCTGACAGTGTCCTGCAAAATATCAAAAACTTTCAATTACTGGGTTTCAAAAACACCTGAAATAAGCAAAAACAAAACAACAACAACAAAAGAAAAAAAACCAGCAACAAAAATAGATGAATACTATAAAAGTTCCCTAGTGAAATGATCAAGGTACAAACAAGCATATTAGTCCAACCCACGATCAGGATGGGGAAGCCAACAATAGAGAAAAAAGACACCAAAATAAAAGGAGGAGTAAGCACCATGGGCATGCACAACCCAAAATAACTTCAGGAAGGAAGCTGAGGTTCTGAACATCACAGCAGTGGGGACAGAAAGATTGTGCCAGATGTCTAGGAAACTTGCTGTGGGATTGTGTCTCCTAGAAATGACAGGGAAGCTATACCCATGACAACATGACAATATGGCTGCCTGGACAAGACCTGAACAAGGGCAATATTAATAAACATGCTAATGTAGAAGGAGGAATTCTGATGAGGTCCCACTTCTAGACAAAAAACTACCGGAAACTAAGGACTGCTGAGAGAGGGAGACTTAGTCTTCTCTCAGAGATGACTCCCTCCCGCAACTAGCTACCCAATGCCAAATGGCAAGCCCTGAAATCATTATAGACATACGAGCAACGCTAATACAGATTCAGGGCTGTATTATTCAGAAAAGGGCATGTCAGCTTTTCCTGGAGACACTCTGATGACAAAAGAGAGATACAGTAAGAAACAAAGGTCCTTTGCGTTACATTCAAATTTTCCTTTCATCAGCAAGTGTGAATGACAGTGTATAAGTTAATCTACTCTCAAATAGATTCAATGTGGATATTGGTAACACACGAAAAGGTGAACAGTTTTTAATGAACTCTGACCAAGGGCTAAATTCTGAGCATGAGCATGTCTTCTCAAAGAAAATGAAGGCAATTTCATCAAGGAAATGCTCACCTGCTTCCTTTCAGACCTACTTGCAATTTGAAATAGTACCACTAGAAGGCTGCTCCCAACACGGGAGATTCACTCAGCATTCAGGGACTCCAGGTCAGCAAAATCCTGCTTTAGGATTAGGGAAATGGCTGAGATCCTAAAACCAACCTGAAAGCATCCTACTATCATCCCTGAGTTTCAAGAGGCACACATACAAAGCCTTGCTACTTATGACCAAGTAGATCTCCGGACCTAAGCCGGACTATGCAACTAAGCTGTTCGGTAACACTTTTCCTTGTGGCACTATGACCTGAAAAAATTCTAAATCAATACATCAAGGCAGGGTGCTGCGGGACTTTAGCAGAGAGCACAACATCACACCCGACAGGGAACACCTTCAGTCCTCCTTAGAAGCAGCAAGAAATTAGAGGGGTTGAATCCTCTCTGAGCGCCCCTTCCCTCCTTCTCTTCCCTTCCTTCCCCTCCCTTTCTTGCCTTCCCCTCTCCCTGTCTATTCTTCCTAAGAATAGCTGGCCACCATCTTCTAAAGCTCGGCTGTGATTTGTGATAATGTCTCCCTTTCCCTTTCTCTGAATATCTGTCCACGGCACTAATTTTGAATTATTTGTAAGGACCCACATCTATACCCATGTCAAGTCTCCCTGCTCACTGCCATCACGTGGCATCCTAACAGGCACATCTGCATTCAGAGGTACCACATTCTAACTCACCCATTATGTAATCCTTAAATATTGAAGTCTGCCCTGTTACTTCTCATAATGTAGTTGACAGTGGGATTGTTAAATATTGAGTTTGTCCTATTATTTCTCAGGGTACAAGTGTCCAGCGGCCCTGCAGCACGTAGGGGACGAGACACAGATACTTTGCCCTTGCTTGTAGACTCTTTCCTCAGGAAACATCTTGGTCCACCCCTTGGCTCTTACCCATACTTGCTTGCCAGTTCCTCCCTATTCTCAATTCATTCTCCACTTCGCCCAAGAAGCAACCTTCCATGTCCCCTCCACACTCATCCATCACAGCCCTGAGCACATCATAATCGTGTTCCTTTTCTCAAATAAAGAAAGCAACTCACTGTCATTCATTTTTCCAGTAGCCAGCCCAATTTTGGTTCATGTTAGAAAAGCTTCCGTGTTCATCAAATAGTAATTTCATGTCTAAAAAAAAAAAATCTCCAGGAGTCTATGTGATTATCAATCGATGGCTACAGGCACTCTTTGTAATATAGTATAATGCAAGATAGAAAGAAAACGCCTCTTACTCGCCAGTTTAATGGAACATTTGGGAGAGGACAAGGAACTATTTCCTGTGACCAGTCATCACATGAGCTTCTCAAGAGAGAGAGAGAAATGCAAATGGACTGGAAAGACGGATCCATGGTTAAGGATGCTTGATGCTCTTCCAGGGATCCTGTGTCTGTTTGGTTCCCAGTAGACATATCAGGTGGCTCACTCGCAACTCCAGCTGCAGGGAATCGGACGCTGTCTGCAGCTCCACCGGTACTAGCGCATGACCATGATACACATAAATTTATACACATGCACACACGCACTGAGAGGTCCAAATACCCTGGCTTTGAAAATCTTCAGTTTCCCAGGAAAATGAACAAGATTCCTCAGGGGAACTATGAACATTGGGCCATTAATCAATGACACTGGGAAAGGAAGGATAAGTCCAGAAGTGAGTCAGTTCCTGCAACACCTAGCCGAAGAGGATAATGAGGTTAGAACCGAGTCGGTTCTTGAAATTATTCAAAGCCTCACCAAAAATAATAAAACTAACATAGCAACCAATCAAAATGTTACTAATTACAATGCTGCGCTTCTAGCCAATGGTGTTAGAGGTTATCTAACCCTTCTAGAAAATTCCCCTAGCCCTGCCAACTCCTCTGGTCACTGACATTGTGGTGAATGGTTGACCCCTGCAGGCTGGTTGTTTCTAAAGAGTAAACGTCTTTGCTTTGCATATTATTTGAGTCTGGGGAGTCTGAGTCTCAGCCCCTAACAGCACGTGCACATTTAAAAAGCAAATCTTTGAGAGAGAAGGGTACAAAGGAGAAAGTAAAACAATTGAGACATTGGCCCCAACACCGACAACAAATCTAGCTTACCACCACATTCTGCTTTCACCCCCACCCAAATCCAAGGCCAAGTTCTTACTACTTTGGTGTAGAAAACTTTCAGAATACATCTAATCCTGACAGATAAAAGGGATTCGGGTATGACTACCAGTACCCCAGTCATAACAGATCTAAGGCACCTCCCATTGTTCTCTGTCAGAAGGGAACTGTCCCTAACTGTGACCACTGACATCAAGGCCACACCCTTATATCTTATAACCTGGACAGAGAAGTCATCCATGGAGGAAGGCACGCATGATGTCTCTAGACCTCATCAATCCACTGTTGCCTTTCATCCTAATGGTGGGCTGATGAGTGACTTAGGAGGGAGAAAGAACTGAGATGATCAGTGAAGTCTGGCACCCCCTCCCACCTTTGTCTAGGACCCCCTCATCTATCTGTAACCAGAGGTGACTCTGGGTCTCCCAACAGTCGTTGGAGGTGGAGACTCTGAGCAGCCAAACTAAGGAAAGAGATGTTGGGTAGGTCAAGCTGTTCAGGGATACAGTTCTCATGTCTGGAGGGCCTTGTAGTAAAGTGGCTGTTTTCTGAGTAACCCTCCACCCATCTTCCTGTTAGTAAAGTGGACATTGGCACAATCATTACTTTAATCCATTGTGGACTCCCTCCCTTTCTGAGATGAGTAGGCCCACACGTTGTATCTCCCCAGGGAAAGACTGTCACACAGCAAGCTCAGGCTGCAGGGATTTATAGTCAGGCAAAACTACAAAAAAGTCCTGAATTTGGCGCAAACAAATCTAATTTTAATGTAGGTTTCCTTGGAGCAGCCAGGGTTTAAAGCATACACCTTTGGGTTTTACCGTATGCTGCAGTGTCTGGCACACGGCAAATGCACAGCAGTGTGTGTTCGATCACGGACTGATGAATGAATTGGTGAACACTGGCTTTTTCAGGCCTTTTTCCTATAATATTCCATTTTTTTAGCCTCTGAGAATGTCAAATATTTTTGAATATATCTCAGAGTATGTTCAGCACCTGCCACACAGTTAGAACACAATGACCACTGATTGACCGCTTTTCCTGAGTATATACCGCCCAGCATCTTAAACTGTCATCAGCTGCTCAAGTAGTGAAAGTCACACAAACCTAAACCTCAAGTGTTTTCAACAAAATGAAAATAAGTATATAATTTTAAAGAAAAAAATAAGTATGTGGAAGAAATACGCAATGTATTTTTTTTATGTCACGTATAAAAGAAAGCTCAAAACAAGGCATAGGGGTTCCTGCCTGTTACTCCAACACTCAGAGGACAAAGGGAGGAGGATTGCTGTGAATCCAAGACAGGAACTAACTAGTGAATCCTTGGGCAGCCTGGGCTACAGGGTGAGACCCTGTCTCAAAACACACACATACACACACACACACACAGAGACAGAGACAGAGAGAAATAGAGAGAGACAGAGACAGAGAAAAGGAAAGAGGCAGGGAGAATTTAAGAATGAGCTCAAGGGCTGGGCAGTGGTGGCGCACGCCTTTAATCCCAGCACTTGGGAGGCAGAGGCAGGCGGATTTCTGAGTTCGATGCCAGCCTGGTCTACACAGTGAGCTCCAGGACAGCCAGGACTACACAGAGAAACCCTGTCTCAAAAAACAAAACAAAACAAAACAAAACAAAACAAAACAAAATGAGCTCAAGGAATAAGTAAGCCAACTGACTTTGCATCCTCCTGCTCATTCACTCTGGACACAAGGTGGCGACATTTCATCATCATGGAGTGAGTCCTAAACACCTGTTCTTTTTATTCAGCAAGTGTACAGTGGGAAGCATAAGCTATGCACTAGGAAATTAATGAATAGTGCATAGCTCTTGGGTATAAAGGAGCTTATTATCTATGAGGTTGGAGAGCTATATTGATAATGTAAAAGTACAATAATGACATAAAAATATAACATCTTCTGGGAGCAACGCTCCAAACAAGACAGGTCGCACATGAGGACATGCAAATGGGTACAAAGCACAAGGGAGGCGGGAGCACCGTTATCAGCAGGAAACTTTAAACCATCAGGTCCGTGAGAGTCTACCATGCACCCCAACAGAATAACTCCACTGAGAAGGGCTCAGAACCCCAGAGATGGTAGGTCTGGGGAGCAACTGGGCTCTCTCCCACTCCTGGGGAGGGGCAACTGAAGCCAACATTTGAAGAGTTCTTTATAGTTGTTGCTAAAAGCATGTTACAGATACTTCTGAGTGCTGGTCAGAAGAAATAAAATGATTATATGCACCCATGGAAAATTACATATACTAGCAAAATACTGAAAACAGTCAACTCTCCATCAATAATATAAGTATGTGAAAAATTAGAATCATAATCTGTAGCCCAGGCTAGCCTCAAATTCATGATCCTTTGTTGTGCCTCAGCAGCAGCCTGCGGCAGGGGTGTGTGGGGGGGGATTATAGTTACGTGCACTCTCTCCATGTTAGGTTCCTTTTTTCTTAAGGAGACAGACACCACAATGAGATTATAGGAAGTTCAAAGACAGTTATTTTAGGAACGGAGCTGTTTGAATAGGATAAGTGGCATAGGAGACACTGGTTGATGACCAAGCGTCCTGTGCCCTCAGCCCCAGGCTGTAGCACCACAGAGAAGGATGAGGTGAGTGGGCAGGGGAGGCAGCCACGGGGGCTGACATTTGCCATGTTGAACCAGCACAAAGGAGAGCAAATTGGGTAGCTGAGAACTGCCAGTCAATCAAAGTCAACCTTGTTTGAACAGAAAGAAAACAGCATTGGGAAACCGCCCAATTTAAACCAAGGGATCGTTTCAAGGCTTGAAATTAGACATGAAAAAGAAAAGCATGGTTTCAGCAAAGCCCAATTAAAGCATGAAAAATCCAATTTGGATCGAATTGGCAGGCCTGTCTCAGCACTGGGGCAAGATACTTATCTGGTCCAGGCGCCACCACCCAGAGACATCCATCTCCCCCTATCTGCCTCTCCTTCTCCAGCAAACACACTCCCTGGCCTTCCCTACAACACGTATGGTCCTAGCCCGCTTGCCAATCTTTTATTCCATCCATCCGTTGTCTAATGTGCTGATTCCTTTTATCTTGACACCTGCCCTGGTCCAGTCTTGTCTTGCAGTTGGATGAGTGATTACAGCAGCTGCAACAACTTTCAGGAATCTGCTGGCTTCAAACATCTGAAATTTCCTTTCTCATTGTTCTGGAGACTCGGTGCTCCAAACTAGTTTCACTGAAGTCCAGGAGTTGGCCCAGCCTCACTCTGGGGAACTGGAAGAAAATCCATTCCTAGCTCCTTCAAGGTTGGGGAACACCTGATACCCTAGACTTGTCCCTTAACCGCTACTTGTATAAGCTTGTTTGCTATGAGTCATCTCCCTTTCCCTCTGTCTCAGGAGACCTTGGTGGCATTTAGGAACCACCTGGATAACCCCTGGTAATCTGGGTAAAATACTTAATAACCTAAATTACCATATAAGGCAGAATCCACTTTTTTCCCGCATATGGCAATGTTCACTATTTCTAGGGATTGTTTGGTTCATTGGCGAGCCCATCGACCCGTCTGTCAAGTTTTCATACCCCAGAACTAAACAAACCCTGTTGGTAGAGTGGTGGCTGAGCTGGTGGTAGCTAGCGCTCAGAGGTAAAAGCACATATGTACACATGCAGGGGCCCAGGCCCAACTCCTAACTTCTCTCTTTCTCCTGTCAAGTCTTCTAGCAAACATCACTGGTCGCATTTTTGCCAATCCCCACATTCTATGACTGTTGGAATGCCTATCTACCACCTAGTCCAAGGCAGACTAACTCTTAAAGTTTAACAAGGCTTCTAACTGGTTCCTCTGCCTCCTTCCAATTGATATGACTGGGGAGAGCATCTAAACACCACTCTCGGGTGGTCACCTCCCTGCCAATTATCCAGTGGCTTCCCATCACATTTAAGACGAAGATCTCCTGTGTCTTCCTTGTTCTTCTGTGCTTTGCTCCCCATCCTCCAGTCATGCTAGCTGCCTACTGCTCACTCGGTTCCATGCTCCTGTCTCACAACCTGGCACCTTCTCTTCTCTCTCCAGGACTCACTTCCCCAGACGTTTCCTCAGGTTGTCCTTTGATCTCAAAGTCCCTGTATAGCTGTCACTTACTCAAAGAGACCTCTTTCTGATACCTGCTTTTAAAACGTCTTGCCGGGCAGTCATGGCCCATGCCTTTAATCCCAGAACTTGGGAGGCAGAGGGAGGCGGATTTCTGAGTTCGAGGCCAGCCTGGTCTACAGAGTAACTTCCAGGATAGCCAGGGCTACACAGAGAAACCCTGTCTCAAAACAAAAACAAACAAACGAACAAACAAACAAACAAAAACGTCATCTTGCCACACGTTAATACCCAACACTGAGTTGTGTATTGTATGTCCAAATGACTTTTTCCACACTATAATATTCATTTTCTGAGAACAGGACCAATAACATTCTGTTCAACACTGGACAGAGCAGGAACATGCTAAACACTGTTGAGTGGATAAATGAATGAGTGAGTGAGTGAGTGACAGATCCTAGAGTGTGGGCGGTAAGGATTTGAAAGCAAAGCTCTTTCAGGGGACCTTCCTCCATTCTCCCAACCACAATCCCAAGTAAATATAGCTGTACTTTCTTCTCAGCTTGAACATCTCCACCTGCTCTAACGCAATGTTAGAGCTGCAGAGGCAGGGACAGCAGCCACCCCCATCTCAGCTTTCTGATCAGCCTTCTGGGGATGTGGGCAGGGTGGCCAGCAAGCAGAAAAGGCTAAAAGAACGGAGCCAATGAGTGAGTGAGTGCTGGGGGCAGGGAACCACTCTGTCATGCAAATATTAGACATTAAAACAAAAAGTGAGTGTTGTCAAATTAGGATTCTCTGTACGTTTTTAGCGGAAAAGCTGCACTTGATAGGTACCTGAGGCTGCTGGCCTTCCATGAGCCCGCATGGCGTCCAAGCTCAAACAGCATCTTACATTTTAGTCACCTCACCACCCTCCAAAGGAATATGCATTTGCTCTGTCATCAGTAAAAATCCACATGCAGAAATGTCATAATATCAATAAGCAGCTGGAATTTCAGAGACACGCATCAACTTGAATTTCAAATGAGTATTTCTATCTACTTGCATTGGTCACTTTTCCTTGCTATGACATAATGCCTGAGGAAATCAACTTAAAGGAAGTAAGAGTTATTTTGGTTCATGGTTTCAAAAGTTTCAATCCATAGCTGCTGGCTCCACTGCTAATGGACTTGCGGTGAGGCAGACCGTTGGTGATGGGAGGATGTGACAATGGAGGTTGCTCACCTCATACCAGAAGGGAACCTCAGAGAGTGACAGGTCAGGGAAGGAGATACAATCTTTAAAGGAATGTCCTTAGTGACCTATTAGGCTCCACCTCCTAGTTTCTACCATGTCCCAATAATGCTATCACATTATGAATCTATCAATTATAAATCCATTGAGTAGCTCAGAGCCCTCACTAATCATTTTCCCAAACCCCACTTTTGATCATTGTATTAAGGACAAAGACATCAACACATAATGTTCTGAGGGGTCATTCCATGCCTAAACCATAACAGGATTCTTCATGAGTACCTTACTGGGCATCTGTTTCCTTATCCATAGAATCAGGATAAACTAAGCACATGTCTGTAGTCCTGTCCCTCAGTCAAGGCCAAATGACAAAACTGTCTCAAAACACTGAATGTCTGCTGTTGCCCAGTAATACAGTGCTGTTCTAGCATGAGGGAAGCCCTAGGTTCAATCCCTAGTATGGCTAAGTAAATATAGTGATAATGATTATATCTTAAGAATATAACAACTAAATGTTCTAGCCCACCACAGGACAGGACTATCATAAATATCCTCTTGGCATTTTTTCTGTTTTATTGGGTTCTTATACCTCTATCTCCCTTCTAGCCACCCTCCCTCCCAACTCTTGGTAGGAAAAAAAGAAGGTTAGATATTGTTCAGTCAATAAAATAGACTGATCTGGGGCATTGAGTTCCTTTGGGGCAAGTCCAATCTTTGCAGTCAGGGTACCTCCAACTTCCTCTTGTCAAACCATAACAAACAGCAATGGGGAGAAGCAGCGTTTATGGAGTGCCCCGGCTCTCTTGGGACTCTGGCATTTATACCCTTTCCAGAGTCCCCAGAATTAAACTACCTACAATTGGCAATTATCATGCCCTAACTAGTGCATGAGGCAAATCACAATCACCTACTGTGAAGCAGCCTCTTATCCCACACTGAGGATTGAAACCAAAACATATTCCCATAACATGACCGGAATTTTAAAGAAGCCAATATTCTCACTACAACATCCTTAGTCAACTTTTAAATGGAATGGGGAGGGCACAGAGGTGAGAGCGATGACTGACAGCTACCACATTCACTCTGCAGCAGGTCTGGCACTGCAGTATGATCAATCTGTCTCAGAAGTTTTGGGATGAGATAACAACAGCAGCAACGACTTGCACTTTGTGGGGAAGGGAATTGAGCCTAGAAGGACTTGTTGATTCAACCAGAATCACACAGTTAGTCTGCGGCAAAACCAGAGCTGGGACCCTGATCCCAGACTCCTGGGATCTTGATGCACAGCTGGTTCTAGGTGATTCTGACAGTCTCGTTGCTTTTAAGACCTCACACTTCTTCCATAGCTCCAGGACAGCTGTATAACACACTCCTCTAGGGAGACACTCCCCTAGCAGGGAGCAGACCTGGTTAATTCTCTGAGTCTCACTACTCAGTCCAACGGATTTAATCACAGGTGCCACTGCAGAAAGGGTTAATCTAAGCACCAGTGGATGTTGGTGGTCTTATTTCCCACCCTTATGCTTTGGGGTGGTGTGGGTTAGTGTTACCAAAAGAAATTATCAATTTTTGTTCATCAAAAGTACAAATATCAGGAATAGAAAGATGGCTCAGCAGTTAGAGCTGAATGCTCTGCCAGAGGTCCTGAGTTCAATTCCCAGCAACCACAGGATGGCTCACAACCATCTGTAATGGGATCTGATGACGTCTTCTGATGTGTCTGAAGAAAGCAATAGTGTACTCATATACATAAAATAAATAAGTCCTTTTTTTAAAAGTGCGAATATCAGCAGTTACATTTAAGAGTTCAGCCTTAGTAACAGTGATTTTGTGAAAAGCAAGAATAATATCTAACTTTCAGTTAATGCCTCTATGTGCTAGCTACATAGATTACTTCACATAATTTCCACATCCTTGTAAGTGTCATCATTGTCATCATCATCTTTACCCGAAAATGAAGAAATTGAAACATCTGGAAATTTGGCAAATATTCACAGGCAACACAGAAAATAATGAGATACAAAACCTAGCAATTTCATTCCAGAGCTCCCACATCTAACGTCCCTCCTCCTAGGGCTTCAAAATCCAGATCCCTGACAGATTCCATCCTTCCGTCCTTGGGGCCCCTCTCGTGAGTATGGACGTGTCCAATTCTGCTTTTTGTCTGTCTGCTCCAGTCCTGACTGTGACTAACTGGAGTTTCTTCATCGCTGTGTGATACCTGCCTATGGAAGAGCTATCTATGATTCTTGTTGGAGTTCCTCACTGAGAAGTGAATGAGTATATAGCCATCCACAGAACATGCTGTTTTGTTAGTCACACACTGCTTTCTGCTTCAGTTCATCTGACCCCTCAGTCTCTTCCACGGTCCCAGGAGGATTCTGCAGCCCACACCTACCCCTGAGAGTGCAGCTGACACTTATGAGGAGAGCGTGGGAGATGCGCAAAGCACAAGACTGATACCTGGATGCAATAAGATCACAGCCTGATTAGCAGACAGAATATAGAAAAGGGAATACAGGACAGTACACGTGGGGCATTGACAGAGCTACACCATTTATTACACAATAAAAGGCAGACATCTGGCCTGGCACTGATGAGGAAACAAAGAGTAATAATCAGGATATAATCCAGTTTCTACCGATCACCTGCTTCAAGACCAATATCCCAGTGTTAAAGAGAGCCCCACATGGAAACAAATTGACCTTTTTAACTGCAACCCCCAGTGCACCCCATGAGGTGGCAGGAGCAGCATCTGCCGCTCTCTACATATCACTCAAAGCTATTTGTCCACAAAAGTCCACAAGTGACCAAAATTAAAGTTTTCTCCAGTGCCTACCCCGTCTGGGTCACAGTAAATTACATCCCTAAAAGCCACACTTTTTTTTTTTGGCCTTTGACTCTGACAGATAATGCATATTCAGGTAATTTTTTTTCAGCCTTTCTACTAGCAAAGCCTCACGTATTTGCAGCCATTAAGCCTATGCACAGGCACATGAGGCGTGACCAGGAAATCAATATAAGCCAGTGAAATACGATATTTTTCTTCCTCCCTTTGCTCCTCTAAATGGGGAAAGTTTCCTGGGGTGTGCAGAGAGCAGCCAGCCTCACCATGCCATTTCTCCTTCCACACACACAGAGTGAAGAGATTGGTTTCTTCTAAGGATGTAGGTAAGGGCTAAATGTAAAGACTTTAATGGTATGGTAAATCTACCCTCACATCTCCCTCCCTCACGTCTTAAGGACGATTATGGAATCTGTTCCAGGAGGATGGGAAAGAGCTCAGAAAAGGACAGGGTGACATCTCCAGCTTTCTGCTTCTAGAGAAGAGGACATCATGGTAACCACTCACATTAGTCTTCACGCTTTCCTAGAAACCTTTCTTCCCAAGTCCCAGTCCTACGACTTGTCTCTGCTTACTGCTCTACTTAGAACCGCTTTCTTTCATCTAAAACCATTTATTATTGACGGCAGCTTTTTATCCTGGTCTTCTGCTGCTCAGACTTTAGACCCTGGCAGGTTTGTGACTCTGTAGCAGGCACCGTCGTCACCCCTGGTAGAAGGAGGCACTGGACAAGTTCAAGGAAGACAGTCAGGGTGAAGTCATTGCCTTAGCCAGCCATAAGATAATAGCAATTGAAGCACCTGTAAAAACCAGGCATATATTTTCCTCACTGTTTTTGAAGCTAGAAATCCAAGATTAAAGTGCCAACATGGCTGGTTTCAGTTAACAGCTTTCTTTTTCGGGTTTCATTTGGCCACCTTCTTGGTGTGCTCACATGATTTGTGTGTGTGTGTATGTGCCTGTGTGTGCCTCTGTGTGTGTGTGTGTGTGTGTGTGTGTGTGTGTGTGTGTGTGTGTATACAGAGTGTAAACTCCTCTATAACTCCTTTTACAAAGTCACTATTCTCATTGTGAGCCTCTCAACATAGTCATCTCCCAAATCCCCAGTAACAACACCACACTGAGAGTTCCAGCTTCAATTTACAGATGTAGTGGCCCACTTCAGGGTATCGATACTCTCTGTTCCTGTATGAATCGACTGTGATGGAAACAGATGGGTCCCTTGGGTTAGGGACCACATACTTCTGTGGTGGCTTCTGTGTGTTTTTGCCAGATCAGTGGCTGACAAAACACAGTCTGGTACCTGTGTTGTAATGCCATCTGCAACAGAGCTGCTGTCAAAAGACAAAGATTTCTAATATCACCCTTGGAATGACTACAATCAAAAACCAAAACCACAGTGCCAACAGGCCTTGGACAAGCACATGACCATCTCGCTGGTTAGTTCAGGATAATATCATGCACAGAGCAATCCCCCTCAAATTAGCTGACTAATAAAAATAGTTCATCTTTGTTCTGTTTCTGCCATAGTCCTATGAAAAGTCCATAAGCTAACAACTCAATGGCCACACTACGTAGAGGCCCTTCCAAAAGGGGAGCCCAGAGTGATGCCTGTCTCTCTCCCATTTCTTCCATCACATCAAATGGGAGCTCTGGATGCTGATCTTTTTTCCTTTCTAGAGATTTATTTATTTATTTTGTGCATATGAGTACACTGCCATTGTTCTCTTCAGACACACCAGAAGAGGACACCAGACCCCATTACAGATGGTTGTGAGCCACCATGTGATTGCTTGGATTTGAACTCAGGACCTCTGGAAGAGCAGTCGGTGCTCTTAACCACTGAGCCATCTCCCCAGCCCTAAGGATGCTGACCTTCTAATAAATCTGAGTCCTTCTTAAACTTGTTCTCCACAGTCAAACATCCCATTTAGATCTTCCTACGCCTGTGAGATTCACTATTCAAATCTGAGAGACAGGGACCCGGAACCAATAGCTCTTGAGTTCTATAAGCCTGGGAGGAGAGACTTCCTCTGCACTCAAGGATGCCCCTGGCCCCACTGTCATCGTGACAGTGGCTATCCCATCAGAGAGTCATAGGGTAGTGTTAAACTGAGTCTTAATACTTATTTTCTTAGACTGTTTTTGGAAAGAAAGAAAGAAAGAAAGAAAGAAAGAAAGAAAGAAAGAAAGAAAGAAAGAAAGGAAGGAAGGAAGGAAGGAAGGAAGGAAGGAAAGAAGGAAGGAAGGAAGGAAGGAAGGAAGAAAGGAAGGAAGGAAGAAAGAAGGAAAGGAAGAAAGAAAGAAAGAAAGAAAGAAAGAAAGAAAGAAAGAAAGAAAGAAAGAAAGAAAGAAAGAAAGTGAGAGAGAAAGAAGAAAAAACTGTCAGGTATAGTAGCCTAGATGTTAATTTTTCACCTTGTAAGTATACAACTTACATTGTCAGATTTTTTTTTAACATTTTCTAGCACAAAAAAAATGTCATATAATCTTTATATGTACTACTTAATTTGAAAGCATATACAAAGATTGGTAAAAATGGAAATCCTAAAGCCTGAAAAGCCTGAGAAATCATAAAATTAAGGCTTTGCCTCTCCCGCCACAACTTGCCTTCCACTCCTAATGTCCACTCCCTAAGATCTCCTTTTAGCACACACTAACAAGGAGAGACAAACTAGACCTGAAGTGATGTCCTGAGTAGCTGAAATTAGGATTCCCAGTGTGTGCTTCCCTGGTGATTTTAAGGCCTGTTGTGACTCTTGATTAAAACAGACAAACAAACAAATAAACAGATTAGGAAAATAAATAAAACTTGGGGCAAATTGCAACAGTCTCCAGAATTTCATTACCTGAATCATAGACGTTTTGCATACACAACCAATGAGAAAGCACATGAGTGCATGCAGGCCTATGTAAAAATCAATCTTTGAAGTTAATTATTCTGAGTTCAAACACCGCTGCCCTAGCACACAGACACGCCCTGCTCTGGTTAGAATAGTTTGAATCTCCAAACTTCAGGTGTTGCCTATGTTTTGATAGTAAGAAGCAGCGCCTTTAAGAGGTGATTATGTTAAAAGCTTCTCCCTTTATACCCTAATAAAAGAGGTCTTTGCATAAAATCTAATTTGCTTGGCCTTCACCTATCTCCCCAAAAGGCACAGTACCACCACTCTCCTCTGGAAGATGCAGCTCAAGGTCCAGTCTTGGAAACAGGGAGCAGCTCTCACCAAACAAGAAAACACCTTGACCTTGTACTTCCCAGCTTCCAGTGCTGTGAGAAATGGATGCCTGCTCTTCATAAAGTGCCCTACTCTTACATTGCAAATGGACTAAGACACCACCACACTATTGATCTGCAATCCTGGCCACACATCAGAAGCACCTGTCACTTTCTGTGGACGTCCACTCAGAGTTTCTGACTATCAAAGCAGCAGTAGAGATCAGGGACCAGGATGTTGCAGAGTTACTGGGGGTTTCTATCCTGTGAGAACCGAGAGGCTCTGTGTCTCCACTGATGAAGCTGTTTGATCTTGAACATGGGCAGTAACTTGGAAGAACCATTGTGGGGACTTTGAGTTACATGTAGTGACTTGAAGGTGAGTTTTCCCACATTCCCTATAAAAATGGGGGATGTAGTGACAACACCGTGAGGACAAATAGGGCAGACAAGAAAGAGCAGCAGGCCAGACATCTGGAAGAGGAGAAACCACTTCCCACTGTATTTTATGAGTCATATGCACATTAATACAAAAGTAGGAAGAATAATCAAAATCAAAACTGGAAACTAATATTTCTATATTTCTATAGCTAACATCATATGCTAGAGACTCCCCTAAGTTTCAGGAACTTTGCAAGGATGTCCACTCTCAGAATTCTTATTTAACACAGTAAGGGAAGTCCCAATTAGAGGAAGCAAGAAAGGAGACATTGGGAAAAGATCTTTCCAATCTTACATCGAGAGAGGGCTAATATGCAATATATACAAAGAACTCAAGAAGTTAGACTCTAGAGAACCAAATAACCCTATTTAAAATGGGGTACAGAGCTAAACAAAGACTTCTCAACTGAGGAATATTGAATGGCCGAGAAACACCTAAAGAAATGTTCAGGGGTCTGGAGAGATGGGATCCAATGCCCTCTTCTGGTGTGTCTGAAGACAGCTACAGTGTACTCTTATACATAAGATAAATAAATAATTTTTAATAATTTTTTTAAAAAGGCTTATTTTGCTGGGCAGTGGTGGTTCATGACTTTAATCCCAGCACTTGGAAGGCAGATAGCGGTGGACTTCAGAGTCCGAGGCCAGCCTGGTCTACAGAGTTAGTTTCAGGACAGCCAAGACTACACAGAAAAACTGTCTCAAAAAAACAAAAAAGAAAAAAAAATTTTTTAAGCACCCTTAGTCATCAGGGAAATGCAAATCAAAACCCTGAGATTCCACCTTACATCACTCAGAACAGCTAAGATCAAAAACTAAGGCAACAGCAGATGCTGGCAAGGATGTGGAGAAAGAGGAACACTCCTTCACTGGTGGTGGAATTGTGAGCTGGTACAACAACTCTGGAAATCGGTTTGGCAGTTCCTCAGAAAACTGGACATAGTACTACCTGAGAACCCAGCTATACCACTCATGAGCATATACCCAGAAGATGCTCCAACATATAACAAGGAAACATGGGCTGGTGAGATGGCTCCGTGGGTAAGAGCACCTGACTGCTCTTCCCAAGGTCCGAAGTTCAAATCCCAGCAACCACGTGGTGGCTCACAACCATCTGTAACAAGATCTGACTCCCTCTTCTGGAATGTCTGAAGACAGCTACAGTGTACTTACATAAAATAAATAAATAAATCTTTTAAAAAAAAAAAACAAGGAAACATGCTCCACTATTTTCATAGCAGCCTTATTTATAATAGCCAAAAGCTAGAAACAACCCAGATATTTTTCAGCAAAGGAACGGATACAGAAAATGTGGTACACAGTGTAAATTACTCAGCAATTTAAAAACAATGACTTCATGAAATTCGAAGGCAAATAAATGGATGGAGCTAGAAAATATCATCCCGAGTGAGGTAACCCAGTCACAAAAGAACACACATGATATGTACTCACTGTGGAGAGCTTTTGGAGGCCACTTCTAGAAACTTGGAGGGAAATTGACCTCTGGCCAGGACAAGGAAGAGAGCTTAAGGAGGGAATCTGACTTTGAGCTAGGACTCAAGAAAAAGGCTCGGACTAAGAACATTTACATTTGAATTAATGCAAATCTCAGAGCCGACTCAGCCAAGGCACATGTGGCATTCCTTTTGTTTACAGGATTTTGTTTACTGCCTTGCTTTTTTCTTGACCTAGAACTGATCTTATTATTTTGTGTGTACAAAAATGGTATAAAAGCAGACTGGAAAAATAATAAACCCGCTTCAGCCTCAGAACTGGCTGGGGTCATGCTACAGTGTTGTCTAATTGTCCTTTTTCTTTTTAATCCTTTGCCCCTGCCTGGGAGAACCTGTTGACCAACTGAGCTGGCTCAGTCACTCACTGATAAGTGGATATTAGGGAAAAAGCTCAGAAAACCCATGATACAACTCACAGACCATATATGAAGCTCAAGAAGAAGGATACCTGTAGTTTGGATGCTTCAGTCCTTCTTAGAAGGAGGAATAAAATACTCCCGGGAGGTAGAGGGTGGGAGGGACTTGGGAGGAAAGGAGGAGGGGGAGGGGAAAGGGAGAGCAGAATCAGGTATGGCAGCAGTCGGGGGCGATATACTGAGGGTCAGGAAATAGAACAGAGGTGCATAGCAATAGAGGGCGGGGAACAGGGAGTAACCACCAGAAAGTTCCAAAATTCCAGGAAAGCAAAATGTTCCCAGAACCCAACGGGGGATGACCTTAGCTGAAATACCCAACAAAAGGGAGGGTGAGCCTGTAGATACCATAAGCATCTACCCACTCATTTCCAAAATTTTAACCCAGAATTGCTCAACCTCTGCACATGCATACATGGGCAAGTGCACACATACATGCATGCGCGCGCGCGCGCGCACACACACACACACACACACACTTAGGTTTATTTCTCAACACTGAAAGAAGAAATGAAGACAAGTGAATGGGGGGGGGGTTCATAGTGTAGTTCACACGGGCACCAAGGCCAGACTTCTGAGTCTCCAAGATGTTCCCACTGGGAGTCCGGTAAAGACGGCACAGACTCAGTATTTGTAGTCAGGAGAACTGACAATTGTTTTTTAAAGGTTAGGGAAACTGAAGGCCAAATTAAGAGGGATTTTTAAAATCTGTTGTTGTGTGAATGGTGCTTGTGAGTGTGATCGTGTGCTCTGAGTGTGTGGAAGTCTGAGGACAACTTTCAAGAGTTGATCTTCTCCTTCCCGGTCCCGGGCTCCCTGCATTGAACTCAAGTGGTCGGGCTTTCCTGGTAAGCTTTTGCCCGCTGAACCATCTCTCCACCTTGACATAAAAATGTTAAAACTAAGGTATCTCCCAAGATGTTAAAGACTTCTTCCTGAGGGTTAGTCGCTGGCAAGGGTCATTGTAGTGCGCTGAGATTGGTTGGGTGGAGCAAGAAATGCACACTCCAAGGGGGAAGCAGCTGCAGCAACAGAGAGAAGTAGACCGCAGCACTAGAGCCTGCTGGAGAAAAGTTAACAATGCCTGAGAAAGAAAGGGAGCCTCACAGCTCAAGGAACGGAGTGATGTCCTTGCGGGAGCACAGGCCCAGCACAAAGCCAGCAGCAGACAGGCAGGCTGGGGTAGATCTGAGGGTGCCACATGGGAAGTAGGGAACACATCTGTGTGGGTGGGTGGGTGGAATGAAGGGGGAATTTATTCTGGATTTAAGGCAGAGACTGCACTTCTAGTGGGGGTGGGGGATGGAAGCTCTACCTTGTGGGCGTGGCCCGTTTGAGAGCGAATGTCCCTTTGCTGAGGGAGCACGGCTTCCCCTCCCACCCAGAAGGGAGAGCGGCACTGCCTGTTCCCACACACCCTCCCTTAGCAGGCTCGAGCACATTAATCATAGTCTTCCTCGCCGTGTACATTAGCACAGCTTTCCCACGTCCGGAAAAATGTTCCATATTTATGCCCTCATTTAAGCCTCACTGTTCACTTGGGCGTTCATCGGGGAAGGTAGAGTTTTAAAGCTTAAAAAAAAGAAAGAAAGAAAAGAAACGCGGAGGTGTCGTGAAGCTTGTGGCTAAACGGTTGATTTCGAGTTGTGAGGGTATAATAATCAACCCTGAACTAGCATTTGTACTCTGTGCTTTCCTATCCAGCCATGTTGGCGCCCAGGTCACAGGATCTTTTGCAATATGAAAGTGCAGGGGAGAGATCTTCGGAGAGAAACGCTAACAGCCAAATCCAGCCTCACGGAAGCAGCCTTGCTTCCCAAGGAGCTGGGCTGAAGGCAGAGCACCAGCTCTTTCTTTGGTGGTCTGTTGTGTGTCTTAAGAAATGCAAGAAAATATCAAATTTCACCCCAGCTGGTTTGACACTTTCAGGTAATTCCTGTCCTAACCATACATGGATCCTGGATTAATGAGAGTATATTTTTATCTCTCAACCTTTGAGCTGAAGCTAAGAGAGCTGCTGTTCTTTGCCTGCTGGATGAGGTTGCCATGGAAACTCTTTCAGGAGAAAAAGCACCTCCCCCTTATAATGTGACAACAAGCAGGAACTAAAACGGACCATCCACTCTAAGATGAGAATGGGGGTGTGGTACACAGACCAAACAAAGCATTACCCCTCCCTCCCCTCCTTCAAGATTCCCTGTAACCCACAATTATGAAGTGTTCCCCCAAACAGATTCATGTCCAAATACACAACAGTAATGCTCTTTTGACTCCCAAAATCCTGATCTTTACTGATACTTTCTTGGGCATGGCCTGGAAGGCCAGGTATAGCTAAGGGCACCAGTTGCGTGTATTGTGTCTGAGCTGGCTTCATGTGACCAACATGTGCATTTCTTGTCCAATGACAGCACACTGCAGGCTTAAAAGGAACCCAGCTGTCGGGCGTGGTGGCGCACACCTTTAATCCCAGCACTCGGGAGGCAGAGGCAGGCGGATTTCTGAGTTCGAGGCCAGCCTGGTCTACAGAGTGAGTTCCAGGACAGCCAGGGCTATACAGGGAAACCCTGTCTCGAAAAAAAAAAAAAGGAACCCAGCTAAGAACATTTCACACACAGATACATAAAGTCAGACAGGCAGAGAAACACATAAATAAATAAATAAATAAATAAATAAATAAATAAATAAATAAATCCTGCAGATTAAAGCTTTGTGGGGGGGGGGGGGCAGCTCACTTTTGAGATACTTTTTTCTCTTCAGGATTCAGTATCTGATTTGGAATATATTGTCTTTTCAATATTCCTGGGCTGAATGCATCTTTGAATACAAAGAGAGATGATAACTCAGATTTACAACTGAGACTAGAACACAGGTCTCTTATAACTTACACAATCCCTGCAATGTTTGCATCATTAGGACTGTGAAGGATTTAAAGCATACATGCTACCCTCACTAGGGTGTATCCCTAGTAACGAAGATGATCGTTTTTAATCATTTACTTGTGCTTTTCAAGGGTAGGAATGAGGTCAAGTCTTGCCATGTAGCCCAGGCTGTCCTCAGACTTGCAATTCTCCTCCCTCTGCCTTCTGAGTGTTGGCCATAGGTGGGCACCATCGCGCCCGAATGAGGGCAGATTGTCATACACACTGCTTTGCCATTAGAGCCAAGAAGAGTGCCTGGCATACTGCACATGCTCCATAGGTGTCTGATGATTGATTTATTAACTCAATGAATGTTTGAAACGGATGGATCAAAGAATCATGTGTAAAACAGTGACAAGCTGTCAGAAGACATCAGCCCAGGAAATGGTAGTCACTAGCCCAAGAATACAAACAGTATCAATGAGAGGGAAAAGCTAGAAATTCAGCTCTAGATCTTATGCTGAGCTGCAATGTCACCTACTTCCGAATTCCCAGTACCATGGAAAATGCTGCACTTGATTTGTGGTCATAGCCTTTCCACTTATCGCTGAGGATCATTTTCTGTCATCTTATTATATAAGGTGCTTTTACCCTGGGGGAATTCCATTTTTCTGTGAATGTTTTTGTCATCTCTAACCACATCTGATGTTTTTGCGATCAAGTATAGCTACAAAGGAGGACTTAGGATCTTTACATAGGGTCAGTACCCTCTTGGTTTCCTTCCTCCCTTCCATCTTTTTTCTCGTTTTCCTCCATTCTCCCTCCCATCCTCCCCCCTCCCCCTTTCTCTCTCTTCAGTCCACAGCTGTCTTCTCTATACCTGGATAAGACCCTTCCCATAAACCCTGAATAACTTGCCTACAAAAGCTTACTGCATAGTTACAAGTCTCAGGAAGAGCCTGGATGTTTGAGGAAGAATACAGTATTCAAGGATGGAAGACAACACTAGTTTTTGTTGTTTGGCTTTTGTTTTTGTTGGTTTCACTGGTAGATTTTAGATCACCCTTGTAGATATCGGTATTCTGCAGAGTATGTGCTGTTTGGTTTTATGTCAACTTGACACAAGCTAAAGTCATTTGAGAAGAGAAAAACCTCAATTGAGAAAAACATACCCACCAGATTGGCCTGTGAGGCATTTTCTTGATTGTGGACTGATTTAGGAAAAACTTATATACAGTTTTCAGATATAGGAATGAAACAGAGTAAGCAAATAGCTATCATGCAATCATGAAGTCCCAGAGACCTAATCAAGCAAGGTTGCACTAAGGCAGCACAGGATAGCTCAAGTGCAGCTCAGACCAAGAGCTCAGTGACCTTGGGACTGATAACCACAGCCCTTCAAGCTGGGAAGTAGGGTTGAGTTCTCAGGATCTGGAGAACAGAAGCTTCCCCAAGACCCTGGCCCCAAGCCTTTCTAAACATGTGCCTGGTTTAGGCAAGGAACTAAGTTCTTTCTCCATACCTCAAAAAGAAAGTCCCTGATCAGCCTGGGCCTCACCTATCCTGATTTCTATGAAGAGCTACAGGCAATTAATGGATGCTAAAAAAGGAGAATCAGCCTCCTCCAGGAACAAGCCTCCTGATAGGTTATCCAACCTCAAATGGCTAACCCTAAAACACACACGGACACACACAACACACAGACACACACACACACACACACACAAACTTCTAACAATAATAAGAAGTCGTGAGTTTAACAAGGGACATGAGAGGAGTTGGAAGGGAGAGGATCAAGTGAGAAAGATGTAAACATAGTACTAACATACAGAATTCTCAAAAATGAATACACTAAACATTTCCTTCAGCAAAGAATTCATTGATTAAGACAGAGCTGAGAGTGTCGCTGAGCAAGAGTGCATGTTCAACATATATGAAGCCTTGAGTTTAATTCTCATGACTGCGGGGGGGGGGGGGACACAATGGAGCAGGGAGAAAGAGGAGGATGGAAAGAAAGGAAAAAGGGAAGAGAAAACAGAGGAGGCAGGGAAGTCACTCAAATGGTGTCACATGGAGTTGGGCTCTGGGGTAAATGTGATGACCCAAAAGGCACAGAGTTCCTGTATTAGACTGAAGGTTTAATACACAGATCCAATATACCAGTGATAGAAAGTGTCCATTTGTTTATGGTGATTATCACTTTGTATACAGAATGTCTCAAATCCATGAAATGAGCTAACTTGGCAGATACTGTGAAGTATGAAACCTGTGGGGTCAGAAGGAAGAGTTCAAGAATCAAGAGTAAAGAAGGCAGCTGGCACAGGAAGTCAATACGCTAGCATAGGAGGTCAAAACTTGCAGGGAATTCTGGAAAAACACTTTGTCCAGATGGAAGCAGAACCACAGAAGAGACTCGTAAAGGAGTTAGACGAAGCGGTCCACCGGCTACTGCAGCGGGCTGCTGCTGTTCAACAGAGCCAGTAGTCTAAAAATAAACTGGAAGCAGGTCAGTCAGAGGTGAGAAAGACCAGCTGAGACCACGGGGGAACCTTCCTTTCCATCTACATGGCATTTCTGTGATGCTTTTCTTAGGGCAAGGGCTGTTCCTTCACGTGATCGCCTGCATTTGATGCAAGTTCTTTTGCACAAACCTAATTCCCACCCAGGGTAGGGAATGCTGGAAAATAGAGTTCCCAGACTAAACACCATCTTAAATATCTTGTAGCTGTGAGCAGGAGAAAGCAAGAATTATTACATTCAAACCCACATAAGAGCCTGGAGCTACACAGAGAACCAACCATGAGACCAGCTCAGAGACAAGGAACTAAATAAAACATGACATGTCAGCTGTACTGTGATCAGCTGTGGCCTGTAGTGCTGCTATTGAGAGATGTGTAAAACTAGGAACTGAGCCATCCCTTTCCATTATACTTTCACAGATTCATAGTCATTCTGTTTCCTTATACATTATTTTAGATACATATTCATCAAGAAATAAAGAAGAACGAAAAGTACTGACTCAGCTGATTCCCCTACAAACCTTCTCCCAGGGGATACTAAAATTAATTCCATCAATCTTGTTCAGCTATGAAATTCCATGGTTGTTCTACTGTAAAATCATTTAATATTAAAACGTTTTCTAGATATAATTTTTTAAAGTGTCTCAGCTTTGCCTTTCCGAGTTGATTTTAGTAGATGTTCCTAAAATGATAGCATCGGTAGATGACATGACCACTGACCCCATTTTTGCAAGCTTGCAAGGCTGCAGACATTGCATTATGCAGTGCGCATCCCTAGAAGGCCTGGAGCAAAGCCAGGTAAACAGCAAGAGCTCCATGGATGCCTTGTTTCCTCAGTAAATCCTGGGTATTCTTCACGGCTGCAGACAGCTCAACACAAATCCTTTTATAACTTCTTTATTTTTCCACTCTCACGCTACCAAAATCTACTCAGAGACCAACACAGTGTTCTCAGACTATTTCCTAGTTCAGGCTTCTTCATTCAATTCCCCATATATTTAGTGACTGCAAAATATACTTTATATACTATTCTAGGCATCATATGAAATATGAAAAACCAGCAGTTGTTCCTTAACTTGTAGAGCTTGCCGTCATGGAGGCAGTAGACTGCATGTCGTTATACACAGAGACAGTTGCGCCGTTACAAATGATAATCTATGCCAAGAATGCAAAGCCAGGGTGCAACGTGGAAGAATGAGTCTCTGTCTCCATGCAGTGGTGAAAGATCATCTCTTTGGAATGACAGTTAAGCATGAGCATGAAAGATCAGAAAGAGCTAATCCTATACAGAGGAAAAAATAGCTCTCACAGAGAGCAACGAGACTAGAGCCCAATGAGCAGGAGAGGCTTGGTGTAAGTTGAACCTGGGGAGGTTGGCAGTATTCAGACACTGTGAGGTGCTTTGGGTCTCCCCACCCAAGCAACTCCTGTAACAAGTTCGAGTACCCATAACTTATTGATAGAGAGTGGTGTAAAAAAAGCCAATGAAGGGTGTATTGAGCAAGTTACCTCTGGGAAACTTGCATCTCATTCTCCATGGAAACTCTGGGACATAGTACAAATAGAACCGACACTCAGGAGGCTAGGAAGCTGGGCTCCTCATGAATAAATCCCTATGCTCTAAGTAATCCTCCGGAACTTCCAGACCACTCCGTGCAAGATCAACACACTCATGGACAGAAAAACGCAGTCAGGGGCTCTGCGGATCATTCGGTCTGTAACGAGCTTGCCTTGTAAAGCAGGATGGCCTGAGTGTGATACTCAGAATTCACAGCCCCCCAAAAAATGACCATTATGTCTCAGGGATATAGAGACAGGCAAAGCTGTGACCTGCTGGCAGCCAGTCCATCCTACTTAGCAAGTCACAGGCCGTCGAGAGACCTTATTTAAAAAATAAAATAAGCCGGGCAGTGGTGGCCCACGCCTTTAATCCCAGCACTTGGGAGGCAGAGGCAGGTGGATTTCTGAGTCCGAGGCCAGCTTGGTCTACAAAGTAAGTTCCAGGACAGCCAGGGCTACACAGAGAAACCCTGTCTCAAACCTCCCCACCTCCACCCCCAAATAAAATAAAATAAAATAAAATAAAATAAAATAAAATAAAAAAATAGGAAGACTGACGCCCTCTGCTGGTCCTTTCAGGCACTCAAATACATTTAGCATGCATTCATACAGATACACATGAATACCCATTTAAAAAAATAATAAAAAACCTTTTTAAGAGATAAAGTGTCTTAGGGTTTTATTGCTGTGAAGAGATGGCATGACAGCATCAACTTTTGTAAAAGAAGACATTTAATTGGGGCTTGTTTACAGTTTTGAGGTTTAACCCATCATCAGCATGGCAGGAAGCATAGTGTGCAAGCAGACATGGTGCTGGAGAAAGAGCTGAGAGTTCTATATCTTGATCTGAAGGCAGCAGAAGGAGACTGTAAATCACACTGGGCATGGCTTGAGCATATATGAGATCTCAAAGCCCGCCACACAGTGACATACTTCCTCCAACAAGTCTACACCTACTCCAAAAGGTTTGAAAAGGTATGGACCATGCACATGACTCTATTGGGGGCCATACCTTTTCAAACCACCACACACCCTTCAACTGTGATCTGAAAAAAGCTCTTTCTTCTTTAAGTTTGTTGTCATATATTTTTCACAGAAATGAGAAAATTAATTAATATGCTCTCTCTCCCTCCTCAGCTCTTTGACCTTATCACAGTTACACAAATGCAGCTGCTCCTTGGAGAGCTGAGGTTTAGGTATACAGCATCTTAAGAGTGCAATCTTACAGGCTGCAAAGGGCTTGGGTGCATCTTAGTTTTCTCTGACATCAATGTATTTTTCCCTCTAATTTCATGCTCTCTTTGTATGGAAAACAGTATACGTGTTTTTCTTTTTAATTTTAAAAAAAGAGGAAAAATATAAAAGTTCCTTGAACCTTTTGCCATAGGATCTTAGCTTCATGCACTCAAGACAGGTTAAGCTGAACTTTTGAAAGTGCTCTCAGAGTCAAATGCTTTTATATTGTATCTGAGCTAAAAACTTGCTTATAGTCTACCATCCATTTCTTCTTGCTTTGAGATATATATATATATATGGTTGGTGATTAACTGTTCCTGTCTCTGAATGTAATAGTTACCTGCCAATCTTGACTCTTTCATATACCAGATGCTAGAATGAATTACCTCCCTTTTATGTCAGTTAACAAAGGCAATGCCCAGGTCAGGGTCAAGATGGCATCATGGATGAGATGTACTGGAGAATATGAACCCAGAGCAGGTCCAAGTCAAACATGCAGCAGGTATCCAGGTCTGATGAGGTGTTGTCAACAGCCTCCTGAGGAGCACTCACACTCAAGAATAGGGTGCTGGGGTCTTAGCACTGTGGTTATGGGTTCAAAAACAAAGGTGCCCTCCACCAGTGGCTCTGGTTCCACAGCCCAAGTATTTTTTGCTGGCTTGGACCCTTTTCTCATTGAGACAAGGCAAGTCATGTGAATTGAAAGCAGAAAGAGGAAATCTAAATAAAGCCCTCCAACTTGGCAGTTGTCATGATGCTCATCTTACCTCGCTGCATTGGAATGAGCATCAGGCTGCCTGGACAGGAAACTCCAGGAAAGCTGTTGGTGAGCTACAGGTTTCCAGGCAGCTGAGCCAGGCTGTCTAGAAGTGGAAGCCAGGGCTTATCAACAACAGGCCACTAGCAGGATAAATAGATTACATCACTTGGAATAGATTCCTAGCTGTTTTTCTACCTCCTTCCTGCCATCAAGGAAGAAGGAGAGGTAGGAGAATGGGGGAGGGGCAAAGAAGAGAGGGAGGGAGGGACAGAGGAAGGAAGAAAGGGAAGGAGAGATAACAGAAAGGAAGAAAAGAGAAGATCAAAAGCCACCCAGAAGGAGCTCTCTCTATACATGCTATAAGGCAGCCCAATTAAATGGTTTCCTTTCTAAGAGTTCCCGTGGTCATGGTGTCTCTTCACAGCAATGAAATCCTAACTAAGACTGATGAATATATGGAATGGTTTGGAGGGAGGAAAGGAAGGGGAAAATGATGTGATCATTATTTCAAGAAAGAACAAAAATAAATAAATAAAATGATCAAGGAAGGCCCATTGGCCAGCCAACCTAGCCAAAATGGTTCATTGAGAGAGTCTATCTCAAAAAGTAGGCAGAGAAGTGACTGAGGGAGACACCCAGCATCAACCTCTGTCCTCTATATGAACTTACATGGATGAGCAAGTGCACTGTGTACATAGAGTTTCTTCATGGAAGCTTCATTGTCTTTATACCAAACATTTCTTTATGCAACTGTGATACAGGGAGGTGTCTTCTTCCATCTACCATTCCACTTCACCACCACCGCCACCATCATTATCAACCACTATTTTGAAACAGAATCTCTCACTGAACCTAGAGTCGCCAATAGGCAACCATGGCTGACAAATGAGCCATTGAGATCCTCTTCCCCTTCCCCCTCCCCTCCACCCCTTCCCCTCTCCCTCCCCCTCCCCTCCCCCTCCCCTTCCCCTCCCCTTTCCCCCTTCCCCTTCCCTTTTCCCCTCCCCCTCCTCCTCTTCTTCCCACTACGGGATTAGGCATGAGTCACCAAATCCAGCTTCTTATATGGGTGTTGGGAATCTGGACTCAGGTCTTCATGATTGCACAGTAAGTGCATGACCCACTGAGCCATGTCCCTCAGCCCACTATTCTCCTTTTCTATCATCTCTGTGGAGCTGAATACCATTAGTTACCTCATAAATATAGTTACTAATGCCCTGGGTTATTCCAACACTTTGAAGTTGTGCTCCACTTTGCTTGCCCTGGTCTTCAGGGGTAGTGTCTGAGTATTGGTGATGAACCCCTGCAGCCATTTGTCTAGATCTATAGTAAACCCATTCTTTGCTGATTCTACTGATAATCATATATATATATATATATATATATATATATATATATATATATATATATATGTGTGTGTGTGTGTGTGTGTGTGTGTGTATATGTGTATATGTATGTATGTATATATATATGTGTGTGTATATGTGTATATGTATGTATGTATATATATATATATATATATATATATATATATATATATATATATATATATATATATATATATATATATATATATATATATATATATATATATATATATATATATATATACATACATACATATACCTTCATTTGCCTCTAATTAATCTCTCTTCCTACTTCCCAGAAATGTTTCTATTTTATTCTCATTCTCTTTGAGTTCTATTTTGCTCACCTCTCATGACAGATGATTTTATTAGTGGTTTCACTGATGTATTTTCTGTCATTTGAGCAACTTCAAACTCTTCTTTTCCTACCTCAGTGTATCCTTCTTCCTCCTCCTCCTCCTCCTCCTCCTCCTCCTCCTTTTAGTGTCTATTCCTTGTTGTCAACTTGACTATATCTGGAAGGAACTACAATCCAGAATTTAAAGGCTTACCTGTGATCCAGATCTTGAGGCTGGGAGATACAAATTTCTGTCCTGAATCTTGATATGGAGATCTTGAGACATAGATGCTATGAATCCCAGGAGACTAAGGCAAGGAGATCTCTGAGTTCAAGGTCAGCCTGGGACAAAACAAGTCCCAGATCCAGACATGGTGGTACATACCTTTAATCTGGGCCACACCTTCTGCTGGAGACCTACATGAAGACATTGGAAAAAGGAAGATTTGCTCTTCTTTGCCTGTATGCACTTACTTGCCAGCACATCTGTTGGAGTCTACTAGCATTATGAGACTGAGCAACTACAAGATCTTTGAACTTCCCATTCACAGTTGACCATTGTTGGGGAGTTGGACTACAGATTGTAAGTCATCCTAACAAATTCCCTTACTTTAGAGAGATTACCCATAAGTTCTGTGACTCTAGAGAGCCCTGACTAATACACCCCTCCACCTCTAAATCTTGACCTTACAAGTCAGAGTTGGTGCTCTTGACCCATGTCCCTTGCCCAGTACTGTGCTTTTCCAGCAACTCTCTCCTGGATCTTCAATTTCTCCCTCTCTGTCTTAGGGTTTTGCCCATAGAGTCGTATCTTACTTCTCCTAAAATCTCATCATCTCCTTGTCCTTCTTTAATTCTATCAGATGTTCTGAACGTAGAAAAGAGCCACTTGCACCCACGATTTAACTTCTATTGTGTTCTTACTTCCTGCTTCTCCTACATAGTTCCTCTAAGGTCATAGCTAACTTGTCTATGAATTATTCCTTGCTACAGAACTTCCTGTTGACATGGAACCTTCTCTGAACTTATTCCCTGATGCCAAACTGCTTTGATCTCCAGTCACTTTGATCAGTCTGCTACTCCTCTACCCCCACTACATTTAGACCTTCTCTAATCTTGTCTCTTTCATAAACTCTACTTCCATGACTTCACCAAGAGCAAGTTATCACCAAGAGCAGCATCAGTATCTCAAACCTAAATCATTCAAATAATACCCAAGACTTTATGCTTCTCCCCAAACCCCACTCCAGCTATCATCTTGATAAGACACATATATTATGGACTGATGTCCTCTGTGGTCAGTATTGGAAGTTTTCTGCTCCTGCACCTGCCATCATGAGAGAGACACTTCCTCCTTTACTGCACATCTTGCCCAGTGATCATATTCAATGAATGATAACCTCATGATTCTTCCAACATCAAATTTCTCCAGCTTACTGTACCCTACCCCAGCCCCCAACTTCCCACTCACTATTGCTTCTGTAATCAATTCTGTTCCTCCTATTCCAGTTTTCCTATTTCTCCAGATTCACTTTTCTAAATACACTTAATCATATCATTTTACAATCGTGTTATCCAGCAAGCACACTCCAAAATCCTTAAATGGGCATTGACTGTCAGTTAGCTTGCCAACATAGTGCATCTTTATCTCTCCCACCGTGTACACAGCATTCAAATAAATCACTCACTCTCTCCATCTCAGATCCTATTTCCATGCTGTACAAGTCTGCTTGTGCTGCTTTCCTGGAAACAGCGTTATGTTTTAGAATCACACTTCCTGTTGAAATCCTGCCTTTGTTTTAGGATCTGTCTTGGATGTAACTCTTTATGCAATTTTTTTCCTGTTTGGGGTGTAACTTTCCTGTTCTCTGGTCCTATCTATTTTCTGTTTAATCTATTTGGCTTCACAGTTATTGATGAATATTCCATCTTCTCGCTGTTGATGTCTTATTCTGGCTGTAGACTATGAATATCTTTAATTCTTTTTTATTTCAAGAATTTTATTAGGATCTACAGATTTAAACATGAAAGAAAATTATCAGTATTCAGTATTTCTTTATCCAGAGGAAAACAGTAGTTAAGTTTCTCATTTCAGTTCTCCAGGAAAAGTGAGTCTGTCTCTACTGTTGTGTGTTGTGAGGGGAGCATTACTGAAGTCTCATGTGTCTATGTGGTAGTCTGAAGGCAAATCTTTGATTCTGAGACGATACCACAGGCGACCAGTAGGTACAGTCCCCAAAACACCCAGTTATAAAGTTATTAGGCAAGAGTAGAAATGTGTGTAGTTGGAGCCGTGGGGAGGGTTGCCATCATGGTGTAGAAGGGAAAAATGGGTCTGAGGCAGGAGGAAGGAACTGACAGCTACACACCTCAGGGACTCTCAGTGGGACATCATTTGTCCATCACTGTGCCTTTGTAAAATATCAAACATAGTCACACTCTTTTACAAGGACTTTCAGAAGTGCAAATCTTGAAAAAAAGTTAAGTTATGGTCTCAAAAGACCTGAACAAATCCTGAATAGATCCCTCCCTTTGTCTCCTTTCAGTTTGGGGGACTGGTGTGTTGGGCTGGTGCTGGCCACACAGCTGTTGGGCAAATCTGGATCCACAGTGATGTCTTATTGTTTTTTCTATTGTTCTAATGAAATAGCCTGACAATAGAGGGGAAGGGTTTACTTAGCTTATGGTTCCAGGTTACAGCCTATCGTAGCAGAGAATCACAGCCGATGAAGCTTGAGAGAACTGGTTACTTTACATCCACAGTCAAGACCAAAGCTCCCAGTGAATTAATGCATGCCGGTGCTCGGTTGGCCCTATCCCTTTCGTTCGGACCAGGACCCAGACCATCAAATGGTCCTCCTACACTCAGGGTGGGTCTTTCCACCTCAGTTAGCCCAATCAGGAAAACGACTATGGTTAATGAGCCACCTCTGTCCGATAAGTGTAGCAATCTCCCTTATCAAGGAAGCTCCTCCTTACAACAAAGGGAGAGCAAACCTGAAAACTACACATATTAGACACAAGAAGAGATCGCAGGATTGTAGGGAGCCCAGACCCACTAAATACACTGATGTCACACTTCCTGCATCTATGGCTCAGGAAACATCTCTGAAGAGGGCAGAAGGATTGTAAGAGCCAGATTATTAGGACGCCTAATGTGAAACAGTCTCTCCTAGATATATGTCTGCATAAACAAGATCGAACCAACGGCAATCTCAATAGACAGATTAACAAGAAAGGGGGGCCAGATAGCCGGCCACCTTCCTGGTGAGAGCACGGGGGTCTGCCAGGCCTGAGAGGTTTGTGGCACAGGCGCCGGCGGGAGCCGTCTTGGCTCCGGGACTCCACGGAGGGCAGGCTGCACGGGTGACCGTGTGGAATACAGAGTGCCAGCCGTTTCTGGGACGGGCGAGAGTCGCAGAGCTTCTGGGCGGCGCCATCTTCAGCTCCAGACAGCCGGCCACCTTCCTGGTGAGAGCACGGGGGTCTGCCCGGCCTGAGAGGTTCGTGGCACAGGCGCCGGCGGGAGCCTTCTTGGCTCCGGGACTCCGCGGAGGGCAGGCTGCACGGGTGACCGTGTGGAATACAGAGTGCCAGCCGTTTCTGGGACTGGCGAGAGTCGCAGAGCTTCTGGGCGGCGCCATCTTCAGCTCCAGACAACCAGCCACCTTCCTGGCAAGAGCCACAGAGCTTCTGAGGCAGCGCCATCCTCAGCTCCAGACGGCCGGCCTCCTTCCGGACAAGAGCCACAGAGCTTCTCAGGCAGCGACATCTTCGACTCCAGACAACTGGCCACCTTCCTGGCCAAAGCAACACAGCTTCTGGGAAGGATCCTGTTTTGGGCCTTCACCTTCAGCCAGGAGGAGGTCCAAACACCAGATAACTGTACACCTTCCCTGAAAGAGGAGAGCTTGCCTACAGAGACTGCTCTGACCACTGAAACTCAGAGAAGAGAGCTTGTCTCCCACGCCTGCTGATAGAGGGTAACAAAATCAACAGAGGAACAATCTCTTAACAAAGACAACTATAACAACTAACTCCAGAGATTGCCAGATGGCGAAAGGTAAACGTAAGAATCCTACTAACAGAAGCCAGGACCACTCACCATCATCAGAACCCAGAACGCCCACTTCGCCCAATCCAGGACACCCTAACACACCTGAAAAGGTAGACCTGGATTTAAAAGCATATCTCATGATGATGGTAGAGGACATAAAGAAGGAATTCAATAACTCACTTAAAGAAATACAGGAGAACACTGCTAAAGAATTACAAGTCCTTAAAGAAAAACAGGAAAACACAACCAAACAGGTAGAAGTCCTTATAGAAAAACAGGAAAACACATCCAAACAGGTGATGGAAATGAACAAAACCATACTAGACCTAAAAAGGGAAGTAGACACAATAAAGAAAACCCAAAGTGAGGCGACACTGGAGATAGAAACCCTAGGAAAGAAATCTGGAACCATAGATGCCAGCATCAGCAACAGAATACAAGAGATGGAAGAGAGAATCTCAGGTGCAGAAGACTCCATAGAGAACATCGGCACAACAATCAAAGAAAATGGAAAATGCAAAAAGATCCTAACTCAAAACATCCAGGAAATCCAGGACACAATGAGAAGACCAAACCTACGGATAATAGGAGTGGATGAGAATGAAGATTTTCAACTCAAAGGACCAGCAAACATCTTCAACAAAATTATTGAAGAAAACTTCCCAAATCTAAAGAAAGAGATGCCCATGAACATACAAGAAGCCTACAGAACTCCAAATAGACTGGACCAGAAAAGAAATTCCTCCCGACACATAATAATCAGAACACCAAATGCACTAAATAAAGATAGAATACTAAAAGCAGTAAGGGAAAAAGGTCAAGTAACATATAAAGGCAAGCCTATCAGAATTACACCAGATTTTTCACCAGAGACTATGAAAGCCAGAAGAGCCTGGACAGATGTTATACAGACACTAAGAGAACACAAATGCCAGCCCAGGCTACTATACCCAGCCAAACTCTCAATTACCATAGATGGAGAAATCAAAGTATTCCACGACAAAACTAAATTCACCCATTATCTCTCCACGAATCCAGCCCTTCAAAGGATAATAACAGAAAAAAACCAATACAAGGACGGGAACCACGCCCTAGAAAAAACAAGAAGATAATCCCTCAACAAACCTAAAAGAAGACAGCCACAAGAACAGAATGCCAACATTAACAACAAAAATAACAGGAAGCAACAATTACCTTTCCTTAATATCTCTTAATATCAATGGACTCAATTCCCCAATAAAAAGACATAGACTAACAGACTGGCTACACAAACAGGACCCAACATTCTGCTGCTTACAGGAAACCCATCTCAGGGAAAAAGACAGACACTACCTCAGAGTGAAAGGCTGGAAAACAATTTTCCAAGCAAATGGTCTGAAGAAACAGGCTGGAGTAGCCATTCTAATATCGGATAAAATCGACTTCCAACCCAAAGTTATCAAAAAAGACAAGGAGGGACACTTCATACTCATCAAAGGTAAAATCCTCCAAGAGGAACTCTCAATTCTGAATATCTACGCTCCAAATGCAAGGGCAGCCACATTCATTAAAGACACTTTAGTAAAGCTCAAAGCACACATTGCACCTCACACAATAATAGTGGGAGACCTCAACACACCACTTTCATCAATGGACAGATCGTGGAAACAGAAACTAAACAGGGACACAGTGAAACTAACAGAAGTTATGAAACAAATGGACCTGACAGATATCTACAGAATATTTAATCCTAAAACAAAAGGATATACCTTCTTCTCAGCACCTCACGGGACCTTCTCCAAAATTGACCATATAATTGGTCACAAAATAGGCCTCAACAGATACAAAAATATTGAAATTGTCCCATGTATCCTATCAGACCACCATGGCCTAAGACTGATCTTCAATAACAACATTAAGAATGGAAAGCCAACATTCACGTGGAAACTGAACAACACTCTTCTCAATGATACCTTGGTCAAGGAAGGAATAAAGAAAGAAATTAAAGACTTTTTAGAGTTTAATGAAAATGAAGCCACAACGTACCCAAACCTTTGGGACACAATGAAAGCATTTCTAAGAGGGAAACTCATAGCTCTGAGTACCTCCAAGAAGAAACGGGAGAGAGCACATACTAGCAGCTTGACAACACATCTAAAAGCTCTAGAAAAAAAGGAAGCAAATTCACCCAAGAGGAGTAGACGGCAGGAAATAATCAAACTCAGGGGTGAAATCAACCAAGTGGAAACAAGAAGAACTATTCAAAGAATTAACCAAACGAGGAGTTGGTTCTTTGAGAAAATCAACAAGATAGATAAGCCCTTAGCTAGACTCACTAGAGGGCAAAGGGACAAAATCCTAATCAACAAAATCAGAAATGAAAAGGGAGACATAACAACAGATCCTGAAGAAATCCAAAACACCATCAGATCCTTCTACAAAAGCTTATACTCAACAAAACTGGAAAACCTGGACGAAATGGACAAATTTCTGGACAGATACCAGGTACCAAAGTTGAATCAGGATCAAGTTGACCTTCTAAACAGTCCCATATCCCCTAAAGAAATAGAAGCAGTTATCAATAGTCTCCCAGCCAAAAAAAGCCCAGGACCAGATGGGTTTAGTGCAGAGTTCTATCAGACCTTCAAAGAAGATCTAATTCCAGTTCTGCACAAACTATTTCACAAGATAGAAGTAGAAGGTACTCTACCCAACTCATTTTATGAAGCCACTATTACTCTGATACCTAAACCACAGAAAGATCCAACAAAGATAGAGAACTTCAGACCAATTTCTCTAATGAATATCGATGCAAAAATCCTTAATAAAATTCTCGCTAACCGAATCCAAGAACACATTAAAGAAATCATCCATCCTGACCAAGTAGGTTTTATTCCAGGTATGCAGGGATGGTTTAATATACGAAAATCCATCAATGTAATCCATTATATAAACAAACTCAAAGACAAAAACCACATGATCATCTCGTTAGATGCAGAAAAAGCATTTGACAAGATCCAACACCCATTCATGATAAAAGTTTTGGAAAGATCAGGAATTCAAGGCCCATACCTAAACATAATAAAAGCAATCTACAGCAAACCAGTAGCCAACATCAAAGTAAATGGAGAGAAGCTGGAAGCAATCCCACTAAAATCAGGGACTAGACAAGGTTGCCCACTTTCTCCCTACCTTTTCAACATAGTACTTGAAGTATTAGCCAGAGCAATTCGACAACAAAAGGAGATCAAGGGGATACAAATTGGAAAAGAGGAAGTCAAAATATCACTTTTTGCAGATGATATGATAGTATATATAAGTGACCCTAAAAATTCCACCAGAGAACTCCTAAACCTGATAAACAGCTTTGGTGAAGTAGCTGGATATAAAATTAACTCAAACAAGTCAATGGCCTTTCTCTACACAAAGAATAAACAGGCTGAGAAAGAAATTAGGGAAACAACACCCTTCTCAATAGTCACAAATAATATAAAATATCTCGGCGTGACTCTAACTAAGGAAGTAAAAGATCTGTATGATAAAAACTTCAAGTCTCTGAAGAAAGAAATTAAAGAAGATCTCAGAAGATGGAAAGATCTCCCATGCTCATGGATTGGCAGGATCAACATTGTAAAAATGGCTATCTTGCCAAAAGCAATCTACAGATTCAATGCAATCCCCATCAAAATTCCAACTCAATTCTTCAACGAATTAGAAGGAGCAATTTGCAAATTCATCTGGAATAACAAAAAACCTAGGATAGCAAAAACTCTTCTCAAGGATAAAAGAACCTCTGGTGGAATCACCATGCCTGACCTAAAGCTTTACTACAGGGCAATTGTGATAAAAACTGCATGGTACTGGTATAGAGACAGACAAGTAGACCAATGGAATAGAATTGAAGACCCAGAAATGAACCCACACACCTATGGTCACTTGATCTTCGACAAGGGAGCTAAAACCATCCAGTGGAAGAAAGACAGCATTTTCAACAATTGGTGCTGGCACAACTGGTTGTTATCATGTAGAAGAATGCGAATCGATCCATACTTATCTCCTTGTACTAAGGTCAAATCTAAGTGGATCAAGGAACTTCACATAAAACCAGAGACACTGAAACTTATAGAGGAGAAAGTGGGGAAAAGCCTTGAAGATATGGGTACAGGGGAAAAATTCCTGAACAGAACAGCAATGGCTTGCTCTGTAAGATCGAGAATTGACAAATGGGACCTAATGAAACTCCAAAGTTTCTGCAAGGCAAAAGACACCGTCAATAAGACAAAAAGACCACCAACAGATTGGGAAAGGATCTTTACCTATCCTAAATCAAATAGGGGACTAATATCCAACATATATAAAGAACTTAAGAAGGTGGACTTCAGAAAATCAAATAACCCCATTAAAAAATGGGGCTCAGAACTGAACAAAGAATTCTCACCTGAGGAATACCGAATGGCAGAGAAGCACCTGAAAAAATGCTCAACATCCTTAATCATCAGGGAAATGCAAATCAAAACAACCCTGAGATTCCACCTCACACCAGTCAGAATGGCTAAGATCAAAAATTCAGGTGACAGCAGATGCTGGCGTGGATGTGGAGAAAGAGGAACACTCCTCCATTGTTGGTGGGATTGCAGGCTTGTACAACCACTATGGAAATCAGTCTGGCGGTTCCTCAGAAAACTGGATATAGTACTACCGGAGGATCCAGCAATACCTCTCCTGGGCATATATCCAGAAGATGCCCCAACTGGTAAGAAGGACACATGCTCCACTATGTTCATAGCAGCCTTATTTATAATAGCCAGAAGCTGGAAGGAACCCAGATGCCCCTCAACAGAGGAATGGATACAGAAAATGTGGTACATCTACACAATGGAGTACTACTCAGCTATTAAAAAGAATGAATTTATGAAATTCCTAGCCAAATGGATGGACCTGGAGGGCATCATCCTGAGTGAGGTAACACATTCACAAAGGAACTCACACAATATGTACTCACTGATAAGTGGATATTAGCCCAAAACCTAAGATACCCAAGATATAAGATACAATTTCCTAAACACATGAAACTCAAGAAAAATGAAGACTGAAGTGTGAACACTATGCCCCTCCTTAGAAGTGGGAACAAAACACCCTTGGAAGGAGTTACAGAGACAAAGTTTGGAGCTGAGATAAAAGGATGGACCGTGTAGACACTAGCATATCCGGGGATCCATCCCATAATCAGCTTCCAAATGCTGACACCATTGCATACACTAGCAAGATTATGCTGAAAGGACCCTGATATAGCTGTCTCTTGTCAGAGTATGCCTGGGCCTAGCAAACATAGAAGTGGATGCTCACAGTCGCCTATTGGATGGATCACATGGCCCCCAATGAAGGAGCTAGAGAAAGTACCAAAGAAGCTAAAGGGATCTGCAACCCTATAGGTGGAACAACATTATGAACTAACCAGTATCCCGGAGCTCTTGACTCTAGCTGCATATGCATCAAAAGATGGCCTAGTCGGCCATCACTGGAAAGAGAGGCCCATTGGACACGCAAACTTTATATGCCCCAGTACAGGGGAATGCCAGGGCCATAAAAGGGGAGTGGGTGGGTAGGGGAGAGGGGGTGGGTGGCTATGGGGGACTTTTGGTATAGCATTGCAAATGTAAATGAGCGAAATACCTAATAAAAAATGGAAAAAAAAAAAAAAACAAGAAAGGGGGTAAATCTCACTGGTTCCCACCCCTAGACAAGTAACTCCAGGCAACTGATGACTGCTGAGAGAGGAAGAGTTAGCCAAGGGCGAGCTGCCTAACTCTTCAACATAGAATGGCTAGCCCTAAAACCATATACATACCAACAACAAACACAGATTCAATGGGTTGTATTTATGTATCTCTCTCTCTCTCTCTCTCTCTCTCTCTCTCTCTCTCTCTCTCTCTCTCTCTCTCTCTCTCTCTCCCCCCACACACACACACACAGTGGGAAGAGGGAAAATTGCTGTAATTATATTTAAAATAAAAGGTTTTAGTGTAATTAAAATAGAAAATCATTCAGAGTAATACCTCCAGGCCAGCCTAACCTAGACAATCCCTCATTGAGACACCTTCACCAGCTGATTCTAGACTGTGTCAGATTGACAATTAAAACTTGAGGTTATTGGGTCTGGAGAGGTGACCCAGCTGTTAAGAGTGTGCACTGTCCCCCCAGAGAACTCAAGTTCAGATCCCAGAACCCATGCCACCCCAGCTTCAGGGGAATCTAACACTCGTGGTCTTCACAGCTACCTGCACACTCATGTACACACCGACACACAGACACACACACACTTATGCAGACTTAAAAATTAAAATAAGATCTATTTTAAAAACTGATGGTGATTCAGAGAAATTTTAAAAAGCAAACATTCAGGAACAAAGGACTGTGATCCTGTACATGAGCTAAGTGTCAAAGTCATATAACCTCTACTGAATTTAGCTTTCTGAGACTCAAATGAGGATTGCCGTGGTGTTGACTCCAAGAGGATGAAATGTGAGTTATGAAGATCATATGAAGGGTTAGCTACATACATATGTTTAATTCTGTTTATTCTGGTAAGTCACTCTGAAGTGGAATCATTATTATGCTGACTTTGTGTCTAGAGAAACCAAGGCTCAGAGGGGTTCAGTAACCCTACCCAAGGTCAGAAGTCACAAGCAAGGCTCCCTGGGAGAAGCTATTCTTTTAAGTAAGTACAGTTGGCCACTCCACCCAGGCCCTTGCGTGGAAAGGACAGTGCTGTTCTATCTGTTGCTTCCCTCCTTGCTGTGGCGAAACATCGCTGGAAACAACTTCAAGGTGGATTCGTTGTGCTCACAATTTCAGAGCATTTTCCATTCATCTTGGTGGGGAAGATGTAGCAACAGAAACATGTGGCAGCTGATTTCACTGTGACAGAGGTCAAAAACCAAAAATCAAACTGGGATAGGGAGGGGATATGGAGAGAGAGAGAGAGAGAGAGAGAGAGAGAGAGAGAGAGAGAGAGAGAGAGAGAGAGAGATTGCAAGTGTGTCTATGTGTGCACCTGAGTGTGTGAGTGTGGAGGTCAGAGGTCAATGCTAAGTCTTCTAAGTCTCGCTGAGCAGGTGCTGTTTGTTTTATTTTTTTAATTATTTGAGAATTTCATACATATGCATTTGATCAAATCCACTGCCTTTCCACCCTCCCCTGTAATCTCTACTATGTTCCTTCCCATGTTCATCTGGTCTTAGAAAGGAAGCAAGCCCACTCTGTCTAGGTAGTGCATAGGTATCATCTCTTAGGGCCCGAATCCCCAAATAATACTGACACTCCCTCCTCCAAAAGCCATCAATTACCCCACAGCTCCTCAGCTAGGGGTGGGAATTTTTTTTGGTGTTTTGTTTTGTTTGTTGTTGTGTTTTGTTTTGTTTTGTTTTGTTTTGTTTTGTTTTTTGAGACAAGGTTTCTCTGTGTAGCCCTGGCTGTCCTGAAACTCACTTTATAAACCAGGCTGGCCTCAAACTCAGAAATCCACCTGCCTCTGCCTCCTGAGTGCTGAGATTAAAGGCGTGCACCACCATGCCCCGCTAGGGGTGGGAATTCTTGAGCCCCCCTCCAATCCATACTGAAACTTTGGTGGCCTTGATCTTGGGCAGGTTTTGTGCACGAAATCACACAGTGAGTTTATGTGTTTTGTTACGGACATTCACTACCTTTGGCTTTTACAATCTTTTCTGTCTTCTGCAATGGTGCCTGTGCCTTGGGATCAGGGAGTGTGATATAGCTTTCCCATCTGTAGCCAAACTCTCCACAGTATCTGCACATTGACCACCTGTGGGTTTCTGTACTAATCACCATTTCCTGTTTAGAAAATATCTCTGATGAGGGTTGAGAGATGCACTACTCTATGGGTATAAAGGTAAAAATTTAGGGAGGCAGTTTATTACTATGTCCACTTAGCAGAATAATAGTATTAGGTTCTCTCTAATAAGGGATAATAGGTCCTATGATCTATTCTTGGAGGTAGGATATCTCACTAGGACCTAGGACTCACTGACTCAGCTTGACTTCTGGCCAGAAAGTTGAGAAATCATTCTATCTCCATTTCCTAAGTGCTAGGGATACGGATTCACAGCATGATGGCCAGGTCTCATGTGAATACAGCACCTTCCTCAGCACCTTCAAGCTACTTTAACTCTGAAAGGACATCTTCCAGAGAACCTTTCCACCCCTGAGCCAACCAGGCCCCATAACCTGGCAGAACCATTAGCCGGGGAGCAGGTTCCAGACATATGAAGGGAGATTCAGATTCACACCATAGCAGTCATTCTGTGCAAAGTCCTATAGATTCAGAACCACAAGAGTAGCAACCCACTAACACTCGATGTGCCATTCTTTGTCTCTGGGAAATTCTACCAGTTCTATTTTCAAATACCACCTTTTTAGAGATGCCCCCAATACTTTTCCTTTATGGCTCCAGTCTCCAGCAATGACCACATTACCTCAGTGTTTGTGAGAGACAAAACCAGAGACTAGTGCAGTACATGGCATAGTTCAGAAACTGAAGAGAGCTTCGTAGATGGTGAATAAGATGTCACACACAATCATTCAAGCCCTCAGACACCAGTCTTTCCCCATACTTATAGCAAATAGTCTCATATCTTATGGGTACATAGTGGATCTCATGAAACAATGGCATGCATCTCAAACTAAAGCTAATTCGTTAGCTCAAGCCACGCAGATGCTTCTCTTACGAAAAACAGATCAATGGCGGAGGGGGGGGGATACATTAGTCAAACTTTCTCTTTGAATGGGATTCATTGCATTTCAACAGGCACACTTGGTGCCATGTTATCCATCAGGCTCTCTGCCACATGCAAATCCAGGAAGGGACTGGGTGCTCTAATCATAATGCCCCTGCTTCCTGCTCTAATCCCACACTTCCCTGGCTGATGACAACTCTCCGCAGCTGGCTCGCAGGATGAGGGAATGATTTGGGAGCCTGGTATCTCGAAGTCTCACATGTGCTCTATGACCACAATTTAAAATACACAAGTTTCTTCCTTCTCTTTGTCCCAAAGGGTGTGCACTCTATTTCGAAATCTACTTAGAACAGCAAAACCAGGTCACATGACTTCCCTAGAAGGGACTGATTCCCGTGTCAGGACTCTTAGCTCAGGTTCATGCTAATCAAAAAACGGTTCTCCTGATTTTCTCTTATGTTTTGAGAGGTGAGCCCCAGGAGTTCAGACCACCTCCCTTGGCATGTATTTACCTGTGCCTCTCCACCACCACTCTATGGATCATTTGGGTTTCTGCTTTCTCTAAATCAATATGTACATCTTAATGTACCATTTTTTTTCTATCATGGTATTAATGCTATCTCTAACCAAAACACTCACCCCTGGGAATCTTGGTGAAATAACAGACAAGAAGACTAACTTACCCCTGTATATCAGGCAGGCCTTTCCCCCTTCATTAGCATCCTTTTGTTCCCATTATCCAGAATTTTGAATGTCTCCAGTTCCATGTAAACCTCCTCCTCAATCTCTGTGTTTTTACACTTGATCATCGAGGCACTGCACCCTGCTGGATCTTCTCCTGTTTCTCTTGATGAGACATTTTCTCTTCCCAGAATTGATTCTGACTTCATTCACTTCCATACTACCCACACTTTCTCATCCATTCACTACTTTTTGGGTTGAATCCTCTATGTAAAAGACCCAGTGTCTGCCTTCACCAGTCTATCTCCAGGAGCACAACAAGGAACAGATCAAAGAAAGCTGTCGTGAAGAAACATCCTGGTGGGAGCAGTCAGAACATTAGCAAGCACATAAACTGAAATCAAATAATTTTGGGTTAGTGAGGGAAGACATGAAAATAAAAAGAGAAAATGAGGTGCAGAAGCTTCAAGCAATGGAGGTGGGCAGGGGCTGGTTTAGAAGAGGGACCACTAAAAGGTGAAGGCATTTGAAGCAAGATTGCAATGGTGAGACAGCCACAGAATGGGAAACAATTCAGGATGAGGGCGTGTCATATTGGGCACAAGGGTTGTGATGATATGGTGCTTGCTAAGTTTGGAGGTCATTTGTTTTCTAACGATGTGTAGCTGGAACACTGTGGGCAAGGCAGAGAGTTGTTAACATCTATGAGAAGGCAGCCAAGGCTTAGGGTCAACTTGTTACACCATGAGGAGGATTCTAGACTGTACTTAAGGACAGTAAGATGATATGAGAGGGCTTTGAGTGAGCAAAGTACAGTCATGGATATGGGCTCCAAACTAATGGATTCCTCCAGTCACAGATGAAAAATATTCAAGAATAAACAACGTTTAATATAATGTACATAGTTTCTTTCTTTTTAGCTGTGTGTGTGTGTGTGTGTGTGTGTGTGTGTGTGTGTGTGTGTGTGTGTGTATTCATGCCACATAATGCATGTGGAGATTAGAGAACAACTTTTGGAGTCTGTTCTGTCCTTCTGCCATAAAATTCAGCAATAAAACTCAGGCCCTCAGCCTTGGCAGCAAGTACCATTATCCACTGAGCCATATTGTAGCCTAACTTTTTTCTTATTGCTCTCCAAACAATATAATATAGCAGCTATGTGCATTCATTGCATTAGTTACTGTAAGTAACCTAGAGATAATTTAAAGCATAAGGGAGGACATGTAAAGGTTATATACAAACTCAGTTCCACTTTATAGGATGGCTTTGCACATCTGCAAATTTGAGTCTCTACCAAGCACCTGTGGACACCAAAACACAATTATATATCACTTTGTGAAATTTAGACCTCTATGTCAGTTGCTTAGAAAGCTGATCATATGGCATCTTGGTCCAGTTTTAGTTACTATGACAAAATGCCTGACATGAGCAACTTAAGGGAGAAAAAAGGTTTGCTTTGTAGAGGTGTCACAATATCATGATAGGAAGATGAAGTGGTGTAGAACTCACCTGTCTGCCTGCTTTGGTCGGAAGCAGAAAGACAGATTATCAACACTACTATGCTTTCTCCCTTTTCTTTCAGTCCATCCAGCCCCAGCCCCTTGTAATGGTGTCTTCCATATTCTGGGTAGATTTCTCCTTCCTGGGGAAGGCCCTCACAGACACAACCAGAGTGGCCCTTAGTAACCTCCTATGTGCTCAATGCAAGCAGGCTGGCAGTCAAGATCAATCATCACCCATAGCCTTACATATCAGCAAGAGCAGAATGTTTACGACAGAGAAATGTCAAGCTAACATCAGCAAGACAGAGCAGCACCCATCACAAAGACGAAGGGATAACTTACCATGTTAAGTGCTTTAAAAGCTTACGGAACAAGGGCTAGAGAGATGGCTCAGCAGTTAAGAGAACTTGTTATTTATCCAGAGGACCCCAGGCTCAGTTCCTAGCACCCACATTTTGTGGTTCACAATAATCTATAACTCTAGTTCCAAGGGATCTGATCTCCACTTCTGGCTTCCGCAGGCACTGCATGTACACCGTGCACATATGTACACACGAGCAAAACACCCATATACATAAAATAAAATTCAAATTTAAAAACACATCCCGGCACAGACCAGATGGACTTCAAGAAACTTAACGTACTTATAAGTATGGCAGAAAGCTCCTGCCAGAGGGAACAACAGAACAGCGAGAACAAGTGCTCTGGGTTTTCTTTTTGTTTTTGTTTTTCTTTTTTATTGGCTGTTTTCTTTATTTACATTTCAAATCTTATCCTCTTTCCCAGTTCCCCCCTCCCAAAACCCCCTATCCCATCCCCCCTCCCCCTGCTTCTATGACAGTGTGCTCCCACCCACACACCCACTCTCACTTCCCTGCCCTTGAATTACCCTACACTGGGGCATCAAGCCTTCAAAGGACGAAGGGCCTCTTCTCCCATTGATGCCCGACAAGGCCATCCTCTGCACATATAAGGAGCTGGTGAAATGGTTTGTGAGAACTTGAAGCAGATACACTTTCCAAAACCTCAGAACTTACCAAGGGAACATTTCAAATTCTGCTAATAAATCCTCAGAACGGGGCTGGTGAGGTGATGGGTTTTGGAGCAAGGGTTCTTGCACCAAGCTTAATGACTTGAGTTCTATATACAGGACTGACATGGTCAACTACACACATTGTCTTCTGACCTCCATACACATTCTGGAACACACTCCTCTGCCCACACACACACAGACACACAGACACACAGACAAACACACACACACATAAATACACAAAACAAATTATAATCATACTTTAATCGTGATGTATTGGTTCTGTGATATAAATCTAATTACTCTCACCTGCCTTTGATTGTAATTTTTTAATGTATCATGCTGTATATGCGTTAGTAGGAAAACATGTTTGGCCTCTATGACTTCTGAAAAAAAATCCATTTAAGCTTGAGTGAGGCCTCGAGAGCATGACAGTAGTCCTGCTCTGTGTTTTGCTTTTATCTGTTTGCTTGCTAAAAACTGTGTATAGATTAAGTGATTTTTTTTATGCCAAATTTAAGCAGAAAGTTATATTTCATGACTGAATTGAAATTGAACAGAACTATTGACAGAGTGTGCTGCCTGGAACGAATCATACCCAACAGTAAGCTCAAAGTTTCATGATACAGCTTTCCAGATTCTATGCACACATACAAAATGACTGCAGCAAGTCAGGTAAACTGAACAAACAAACAAACAAACTTCCGATTTTAACCGAACGCAAGCCCATTGTGAAGGACATGCGGTGTTTGAATATATTTTTCCTCTTGAGCAATTTTCTTCTGATTCCATCAGATTTGTTCTGCTCAGACCACACAAAAAGGACTAGCTCCTATTCATAATGTCAGAGAATCATGTTGATGAGTGAAAAAAGTAGCCAGGGTAGTCAGAGATTGGGGTTGGCTAGAAACTATTGTACACTGGAGAAGTTTAGTTCCAAACAAAAAGTTCTTGCGATGGGTCATGGAGGAAATGACTTCTTTATTGAGGAAAATGTATCAAGAACGATTAATGCAGCTTGGGGAGGAATGGGTATAGAAGTCAAATGAGTACAAAGAACTTCCTTACGCGTCAGAAGGGGGGGGCGGGGGGCGGTTAAGCTGTGAAGAGCCAGCTGTCACACAAGAGAGTTCCAGCACACTCGTCAGGAAAGCGCCTCACTGATTCCTGAGTTGTGAAAGATGTTGCAGATTTTGAGAACCTCAAAGGCTGATCCTCAACACAAGATGGCGTTTTACGACCCCGTGGCTCTCGGCCCGGGAAGAAACCTGACTGAGGACCTTCTGTGACTGTGTATGTGACATTTAGCAGGGAGCATTTCCTGTGTATAGTTCATTTACCGTCAGCTGTTACTCCGCATTCCCTTTAGGAATATCACTGTTATGCCCCCCCCCCCGACCCCCACCCCTTTTTGGCTAGAGAACAGGAGAAAAGGGCCTGGGCAGGAGCCAGACTTTTGTACCAGTCTTTCACCATTAAGCCTTCCCTTCGATTCCAGGCATGCCTAATCCGTTAAGTCAATTCGAGTTTATAACTGAGTGTAAAGGTTCAGGTTTCCCTTCCAGAAATAGGGCGGGGATGCTCAGCAGCTGCTAGGACTCGGAGCGTCTAAGAGTTGGAAACCGTCTCAACATCACATCGTCTATCTGCCTACAAATGGTTGGGGAAGGTGGGGCACCTCAGATAACTTGGGAAACGAGAAATCATCCTTCCTTATCCCTACCCTAAAGCTTATCCGAAGCTCGCATTTGGAACTAGACTGAGCACTGAGGTAGGGACAGGTGTGCCACACCCTACCCTATTTGCTACAAGCAGAAATTGCCTTGCTGTGTCCCTTGTGTGGGAACCCATTAATCAAGGCAATTCAAAGGCTGGGGAGGCAAGAAGGGGGGGGGGGATAAAGTAGAGGGCGAAGAGAAGCCAGCCAGGAGCTAGCTGGTACTGTAACTATTATAGATGACATCATTGCTTCAAAGAGATGTGTCCCTCCATTCCCCAGAGCTGTGGGCAAGTGTATTTGGGAGGCAGCAGGAGTGGGGTTGCCTGGAGGGGGTGGGTAAATAGGTGGAAGCTATGTGTGTGTCCATAACTCAGAGAGAAACCCAGACAGTAGAAAACCGAGGTGACAGCCAGCTAGCCAGACAAGAAGCCACCGCGGTCGGAGGGTGTTTGCGCTCCTCCCCCTCTTCTCAACGCGCCAGCCCTGGGAGGGGCACGTGGGTTTAGGGGTGGGGAATATGTGTCCAAGGGGGAGGGTCCATAGCGACCAAAGCGGCAGAGAGCTGCCTGCGCATGTCAAGGCTAGCAACACATTCAGCTAGGGGGTGGCCCTGGAGAGGGGCGGCTTGATCACCCAATCGCCCAGCATCGGGGCTTCGCAGGATCCAGAGACGCGCCCCGCGGAAGGGGGTCCCCCCCTCTACCCAGCCTCCACCTCTGAGATCGCCAGTCCCACCGAAGCTCCCGCCTCTTTCCACGCCTGGTGGACCTCATGGGAGCCCGGGGCTGCTGTGTACAAGACTGAAGTGGAACACATTCTGTAGCCCAGACGACGGCTGGAGTGGGGACACGCCCAGCTGGAGAAGCCTGCCCCGCCGTAGAAGCCCGAGATTCTGAGTCTCGGTGGATCGAAGTCGCTGTCCCTAGGGGAGGCGAGAGGTGAATCAACACTGACTCCTTCCACAGGCCAGCATCCCCGCGCCGGCTGCGAGACTCCCTTCCCAGTCCACTTTGCTTTGGTTGCAAACGCAAGCAGAGGAGAGGGTTGGAATTCCAAGAGTGGGGTGGGCGGGAAGGCTACTGTCCGTGGTGCTGAGCCAAGCCCCGAGGCTCGCTTTAGCGAGGTGGCTTCAGCTGACACCTACACTGGGCTCCAGATCCCGCAGACCCCCTAGGAAGGGGACTTGACCTTTTTCTTCCTCCTCCCACTCAGAAGGTCCGCTCCCTTAGGGGCAGTTAATCCCTGAAGGTTTCCTCGAAAGAATCAGAGGGCTCAGTCCTTGACAGAGATCCTCTCTGTTCAGTTCCAGAAACCACTTACGAGAAAAGATGCCTGCCTTCAACAGATTGCTTCCCCTAGCTTCTCTAGTGCTCATCTACTGGGGTAAGTACAGCACCCTGCCTTGCAATGTGCTAATACCACGCATCGTGCTAACAATAACAACACTTAAGTGATGTCGATGGTGACAAAAAGGAGCTCTGGTTTCTCTCTGTGCATTTTTGCCAGACATGGAGATCCACACGCGCTCCCAGAGACCTGGGTTTGGAGGTTTGCAAAGGCACCTCCCTGCTCCCTGTGCCTTGATTTTTTTTTCCCTCCTAACCATCTTTAATGCTTCTCTGATTCCCGTCTTTCCTAATTTTTATTTTTTCTCCTCCCTTCCCCCTTTGCTGAAAAGGAATGTATCCGTTTATTATTTCAAAATCTTGCTTGCATTTTTTACATTTGCATCGCTCAGTGAAGAGTCAGTCAGTCCTGAAAATCTCAATGATTTGGTGTATGTGTGTGTGGGGGGGGGGGGCACACTCATTTCTCTCTATGGTTTAAAAAAAAGCACAAAACCTGGATGCATGAATTTTGAGAGAGAGAAACTATAGCTTGTCCATCTGTTAAATTTTAACTAAGAATGGATGGGATAGCAGTTCCAGCCATTTGCTGCTGTGCACTGATAGACAGATGAGAAATGCATTTAGTTTGCAGGAACTGAAGGGCTTTGATATTTGGTAAGCTGGTTTTGTTGTTCTTGGGTTTGTTTCTGGATCTTTGTTTTTTTTGTTTTTTGTTTTTTTCTTGGTTGTCAGTTGTAAGAGACTCAGATGACATTGCCCCTCCAAATAAGGGACTTGTGACAATAATGCTGGGCTAAACAGCTTCAAGCATAGCTCACAATTGGATACCTGAATGTGTGCTAAGGGAATTGAACATCTAAGTGCTAATATGTGAGTGTGTGACACACACAGTGTTTTACAGTATGTTAATGTATGTCTCTGTTTATAAGTGTGTGCCCAGGCATGCATCTGAGCATGTCAGTATGAGTATCTGAATGGACTAGTGAGACTTAACAGTGTGTGTGTGTGTGTGTGTGTGTGTGTGTGTGTGTGTGTGTGTGTGCTTCTAACAGTTTTGCTTTCATGTCTTTGACTCTGCCCTTGGTTCAAGTATAGGTGCTCTTCAGTTGATAAGTCAGTTTGTATGGGTTTAGCTTACCTTCCTCTAAATTCAAATCAACAAAACCATAATGGATTGTACCCACCTCCCTTACATAAAGTAGGCTCGTGGGATTATGTTCCTGTGATGGGCTTGGCTCGCACTCTGCCTGTGCAGTGGCAGGCATGCCTCCTTGCCTGAATATCACTTTGTCAAGCCTTGGATACTAACTGTAGCTGAATGTATTATTTAGATTTTGCACGTGACCAGAAGAGGAAGGAACCAAGTTTCCTGTTGAACAAAATGCCTAGTGAAACAAGAACAGGAAAGAAAAGGAAGAGAATGATGCCAACCCCAAGGGCAGACTCACCACAACCCATTCCCTGTAGCCTACAGGAGACTTGGAGATGAAGCTGACATAGGGGCTGCCAAGGAGCTCATTTGTCTTGAAGATCAAGGTTGATATTTGCTCCAGGGAAAAGCTAGGCCGGTTGGGCTTAAGGAAGGTTAGTGTGGCAGGATAGGAGAAGGTGTGGCTGAGGCTCACGTTGTAGAGAAGGGTCTGCCGTCATCTTTCCAAACTCTGAATTCCAGAGGGTGGGGAGGGCAGTCTTGGCCCTCTTGCCCAGGACTCACAAAGCCCTGTGTCTCAGTTCTATCTCTGCTCTACCACTTTATTTTTGTTAGGTAACATCCTCAGAATGTCTGATAAATATGAAGCTTGAAAGTTGTCACAGATTACATCAAACATGCCTTTCAGCTGACAACCCAACCATAAGAGAACACCTACAGAATATTATTAGAATATGCAGAGGGCCCAAACTTCCCCCAAAATCTTTGGGCCGACTAACTGTACAAGTCACTTCTACCCCTGCTCATCCCAAGGTTTTGTAACCCAAACATTGGCTCACCAAAAGGGTTTCAGAATGCCTGGCTGTTTGTGTAAGGGAAGTAGCCTCACTAAAAAGTACAATTTTATTTTGTTTGCATATAATTCTAATATCCATTACTTCTTTTGGTCACTGTGACAGGGCAGAGTGACATGACTGATTTCCATTTTAGGCAGGAGAAGGTGAGTTCATAAAGGGCAGAGGGTTGATAGAGAGCAGTTATCTTTCCTGTCTTGGTCTTCCAGCATCCCTCGTAGACACATGTGATATTGTGTACAATTGCCAAGTGGACATTAGTCCTGGAATTTTCCCTCTGAGCCTCCCTCTCATTCCACCACCCGCCCCCCCCTTTCCTAGGAGTTCATCCAACTTTTAGCTCCCTGTGCCTTCTCTAGTTTTGCTCTACAGGGGTCCATTGTATTATTAGGGGGAGTTTTCTTCTTCCCCTGGCAAGCCCTTCCTGGACTCCATTCCTCCAAGGCCCTGCTAATCTGATAGGCTAAACTGTTTCAGGATGTTAACATCTAAAAATATCTTTATTCATAACCATGCCTTGTGCATTATTTACATTCTAATTAAAGCCTTCATTATCTTACTGTAGAGGAACCGTTCTAGGGAGAACTCAGGAAGGGCAAAGAAAAGAAAAGTCTGAAAGGAGCAGGGAAGTTGGTTCTAAGTGTTAGTCTGTAATCCTTGAGGCACCACCTTTGCCCTCACGATGGTCTTCATCATCGCTATAGAAATGATGGTGCATTCCAAGGTCAACGATGCAGGCTACAACATTCCAAGAGATTACGATTTATAGCCAGTGATGTGGCTTAACCCCTTCCACAGGTACCGCCTTGGGTGGGTACCGAGATGGTGTCACAGACAGAAAGGCAGTGAGACGGTGGAGAGACTGACTTCACTGTTGATAGGAGGAGCAAGGAGGTCCTAGGGTAGAGTGCAAGCAAAGGAGGTGGGGGAACTTTGTGGCCATTTTGCAATGTGCTGCGCAGGGCTTCCGGAGCAGAAGTCTCCTGCCTGAACACTGGACGTTAGCCAGGAGAAGGTTCACAGTGGGTACACGATCCAATGGCATGCTGAAGAGAGCAGCCCCATTCCATCCACTGCCACATGACATCTACCACCCTGACTGTGCAGTGTGCTTTCTCCCCTTCGCTACAAATAAGTGGTGGTGCACCTCCTCTGCAATCTGGTCTATGTATTCATGATAATACAGGCCCCAAACCTCTTTAACATTGCTAAGCCAGCTCCGCTATCCACTAGTCAAAAAGAACCTCCCAATCACACCACTGAACTGCTTTATATTTTTTAAAAAATTATTTCATATATATGTATGTGGTGCGTGCGTGTGTGCATGTAAGTATGTGTACATATTTAGGGGTCACCTAGAGGCCACCCCTGGAGCTGAAGTTACAGATGGGAAATAAGGTACCTGACATAGGTGCTAGGAACCAAATTAGGGTCTTTTGCAAGAAAGGCAATTACTTTCAACCTCTAAGCCACCTCTTCAGCTGCCTGAAAAAAAAAAATCATTTATTTCTCTTGGAGGAGAAGGGAACAGACATGAACCTGTGCACACATAGAGGTCAGAAGATAACTTGAGCGAGGCGGTTCTTTCTAACATGTGGGCCCTGGGGGTTGAATTCAGGCTGTTCAGCCTGACTATGAGTGGCTTTATCTGCTGAGCTATCTTGCAGGCCCTGTCCCAGCCTCCTAATCATTCTCTCTGCCTTCACCTTTGAAGTTGCTTCACCTGCCAATTTATTTTCCCCTTGACCATGCAGCATAGCAGAAGTCAGGCCATTCAACAGGGAACCCTGCAATGTTCCCTAGAGAGTGCTGCTCAAAAGGCAAAGCTCTGACTGTGACCTATAAGATTTGCCATGTTGGGGCCCTGACCTCCCTACCTCTCTCATCTCTCTGTTCTCTATGTTGGCTGGTTTCCCACATGTTGTCATTCCTCAAATATGACAGGCACACTTATTTGAACCCCAGAGTGGCTATTTTCTCTTGCTTGTCATGACTTCAACAAACATGCCTGTGGCAGTGGCTGCTGTTGCTGCTGCCTCTCTTCCTCCTCCTCCTCCTCCTTTTCCTCCTCCTCCTCTGCCTCCTCCTCTTCTTCCCCTTCTTCCCTCCCTCCCTCCCTCCCTCCCCTATCCTTCCCTCCCTCCCTGCCTCACTCTCTCTCTCTCTCTTTCCCCAGTGGCTTCCCAATGTCAGTGTTCCCCTTTTAATGAAGCTAGTCCTGTAAATATGTTCCCATTCCCTCCCCTCCCTCCCCTTCCCTCCCTTCTCTCCTCTCCCTCCTCCCTACTGTTTTCTTTTGTTCTGAATCCACCTCCATTGGAATCCAGGCTTCAAGAGAGCTGGAATGATTTCATTGATTCTTGGTGCCTAGAACAGTTCGGCTACACAGTGGGAACGCAATACATTTGCCAAATAAATAGAAGATAAATATTAGTAATGACAGTTATCCAAAGCAGAATCATGTAAATTAATCCATAGGCTTCTCATGACCTATCTATTGGATGTTTTATTTTAAAAAACCATTTTATTGAATAAACTGAGTCTCAGACAAGTTAGATAGTTAGACAAATACAGTCTTTAAGTTTCCGAATATCACCTTGCCCCTGTAATTGTAACTGTGCATCCCTTGGGATTTTCCTTCCAAGCCCGCGAGGCCATCCATATTGAACTGCTTTTTCTTTGTTGTCTTTCATTAAATATGGACACCAAGGATCTACGTTACAGGGACTTCCTGCTACACAAACCGTTACGCAGCAAATATGACACCACCTTTTTAGTTGCTTTGGAAGCAAGTCTGTAATGTAGACTATAAGCTTACCAGGTACCCAAAGTGTTTCTAATCATTTCCCCCAAGATATGGACCCTTCTCCAATAAATGATGAAACCCATCTTCTGTAGACTGCTGGATAAGGCTAGCCCACTTCCCTTGAAGGTTTAAAAGCCAAGGGTTTTTTCCACTTTAGAATTTTTAAAAACTTTACTTATAATGCCAACAGGCTCCAAATTCCAAGTTTAAAATGGAAATGAAATATGTTGATTTTTAATGGAATGGAAACATAGTGTTATCTTTTGACTCAAAGCTGAAACAAAATAGCCTCCCTTGAAGCTCCAGCCTCTTCTCAGATGAGTAGGCTGAGCACCTGTAGTGAGCGGCTTTTACATATTAATGTGCACTGTTTTACCTTGGAGCATCCGTATTTATCATTTATTCATGAACAGGGGTATCAGAGGATCCTTCAAAGTCCCATACAAAGACTGTTGGTGGTTGTTATACTTTTGAAACTTCCAAATAATTATCTATAAAATCTCTTATCAGATAGCTTTTTTATATTTATGGTTAGCTGAAACATCTGAAAATATATTTTTGTTGTTTAAGTTGTTATTTATTTAGAGACAAAGTCTCATATAATTTAGGCTGGCCTCAAATTCAATGAGTAGCAAGAAGAACCCTGAACTTCTAATCCTCCTGCCTCAGTATCCTGAGGGCTGGGACTGCAGGATGTAGCATCCCATCTGATTGTTCAATGTTGGAGCTTCATGCGCATTAGGCAAGCACTCTACCAACTGAGCTCAGCCCCAAACCACTATTTGTTCTTAATTTGTTGACTGGATTCCTGAATACAGGTTTGTACTCAGTAGCCCAGGCTGTCCTCAAACTTGCAGCAATCCTGAATATTCTAAAGTTCGGTTTGAGGACACAGGCCTGTAATCCCACCCCTCAGAGAGTAAATCGGGATTGTGAGTTCAAGGTAAACTTGGGCTACAAGGCAAGACCCTGTCTCAAAACACTGAAAGAAAAACAGATTAGCTGTGTCAAACTGATTTTTATAACTTTTAATATTGAGCATAATTGAATTTCGTTTCCATCTGCCAGGCTGAAATGTTGGAAGACAAGCCTGTTCTGTGTCCAAGTTTAGTATCCCGTGCTCCCCGACTTGCTCCTTATCAGGTCTTGCGGTCTGGTCTTCTCAGCCACTTTGGGTGTGGACTTATGGAACAGCTTCCTTTTGTTAAATGCAACATGCCATCCAGACTTGTTCTGAACAATTGCAGAATTCCTCCCCCTCCTTCCTTCTGCACACTGTACATCTGTTAATGTATCCCACGTTTGTTCTTGTTTGGTTGGCATCAATGCCCTGCTTTTGATTCATTCTAAATTTGCAATCTGACATAGTCACCTTCGATCCTTGGACTTGGGAGTTTCTAGAGGGTAGAAACCCAAAGTCCAAACCTCCATATGGTGGACAATGTGTCAGATGATCTGACCCCTCCAGAATTCTAATTTTGCCTCTGTACTCCGCACCGAGCTTGCTCCAGCCTAAGTGGTCAGTTCACCATACTCCCACTGATGTTGCACCGTCCTCCATGGGTCCTCAAACACAGATCTGATTCTGTCTCTCCTATAGAGCATTAGAGCACTTGACATAATACCCCACAGAGCACTGACAGGTCTTTTCAACACAGGTCGTATTGGCCTTTCTGTCTCATGTCCCACCAGCCCTGTCTTCCTTTCTCCCCAGCCAAACCCAAGTAACTAACTGCCTGTCTGGGAGAACTGGCCACCTTACTAAAATGACCCTTTGTGTGTTCTGGTTGAATCACCAAAGAAATGTTTTGTCGGTTGGGTTATATATGCATCGAGAGCATGGCTAGTAGGTTGTTCATCCTAGGATCTCTAATCCAGCATCAGACCAGGCAAAGAATGGATTTCTATGCCTGCTGGGTGTGTTCACATGGGTGAATAGTTGATGGATGGAAGCATGTATGACCCCACTAGACTGCAAGTCTTTTGGGGTCAAGCTTAAGACTATCCTTTGCTGCATCTTCATGGCTTCCAGTCACTGTTGAAGGATCCACTCCGCACCATCTTGCTCTAGGCTCATCCTGATCATGCATACTCAAGGAGCCCCAGTAATGGATACAAACATGGATCTCACTGTTTTCAAGTATGTCTCAATGATTTATTTTTCTTCTCTCTCTTTCCCCCTCCCTCCTCATCCCCCCCTGCCCACTCTGGCTGTCCCTTTCTTGCCACCCATCCTCTCTCCAGTCAGAGTCTGCTTCCCTGTGTGTGTAGAAGTACCCTCGGAGACAGAAGCCGTGCAGGGCAATTCCATGAAGCTGAGATGCATCTCCTGCATGAAGAGGGAGGAGGTGGAGGCCACCACTGTAGTGGAGTGGTTCTACAGGCCTGAGGGCGGTAAAGATTTCCTTGTATGTCAGACTGCCGCCTCTGGCTTTTCATGTGCTGGCCTATGGTGCTGTGTGCCTGGTTCCTAACAGTCTGGATAATGATGCCCTGACTTGCTCTCATGCCTTTCCTGAACCCTGACATCTTCTCAGCAGATAACTGACAGCCTTGTATGAACCCAGGGTCTTTCAAGGTAGATCACTTGGGCAGGGGTGAGCAGCCCTGGTTACAAGCAGGAACCATTATAAGAGGGAAACATATCGAGAGAACCTGTGTGGGCTAGGCTCCCAGGTAGACCTTTTATGGGTATGGTCATCTTCTGCACAGTACTATGAAATGGATTTAATGAAACGGAAAGAAAGAACACAGGCAACTTCCTGAAAAGTAGCTCAGGTGAGTTCTTTGAACTCTCACAGTCCCGGTGAAGCAGGAGCAACTTGGGGTGACCGCAGCTTGTGTCAACCGCTATGCCCAGGACAGCCACCTCTGTAAGTAGGTGCTTAGCATGTTCTTGCCCTGCTCTGTATCCCAGGTGGCCATGCTCCATTCTTATCTAGGAGGAATCCTCAGTCTTCCCCTCCCAATGATCTTGACACCAAAGGGTTCATGCCTGGCAGGAGAAGAAGCCCTGCAGGCTCTGTGCCAGGCTCAGGGCCAGGGTCAGGGTCAGAGTGAGGGTCAATTTCGGTTCTGGTTTGGGACAGTACTCATGGGGCTGTGATTCATTTAAATCTTTGTCAATACTTTCACTGACTCTGGAGCCAGGCCATCCAGGTTCCATTCTTTTCTCGGCAGTATTTAGCTACATGCCCTTGGTCATATTTAACCTCTGATTTTTCTAATTATTTTTTTCTTTTAAGTGGGAATAAAAACAAAAACTTCATTTGGGGTTGTTACCAAGAGTCATGAGCTCTGATTTTTAATGCCCTTAAAATAGTCCTTGAAATATGATAAGTGCTTGTTAGAAAGAAAAAAAAAACCACGAAACTCAAAAGAGGAACATTAAATTAGATTACATACACACATTAGATTTTTAGATTTACATACACACATGCACATGAGTTTAGATTTGCACATGGTGGTCTGATGGCAGACCCAAGTCTCCTTATCTTGATTTCTCTTATTTTCCTGGGTCTCTCCCACAATATTTAATGAAGACAACATGGTGGAAGTGACTTTCATCTGTTCGTTCTTTCTTTCCCCTTCGGTGGGCTCATTTCTGAATCTAAGTTCCATGTGGCACTTGCATCTAAGTTGGCTCCCTATCTGGTGCCAAAGCAAGGGCCAACAATGACTTTTTAGAGTCTTAGAATCATATACCAGGGAGGGTACAATTCAGATTAATGCCCAATTTCTAGGAGGCCAGAGGTCTTGGCTCGATATGAAGGGCCCATGGGGTTTAGGCCTGTGCGCTTGCTAGCCGCATTCACTGCTTCCACACCGTCCCAACCAGTTGACCCAACCGAGGAACTAAATTGTGGTTAATGTCTAGGAAATATGAATTCCAATTTCAGTCACCATCCATGGCTAGTGGAGACTAGATGAAAGCAGTGTGGTGTCAGAGAATGTTTGAGCTGGAAGCCGGGAAGACCTGACTTTGGTTCTAACTCTGCCCAAAGCAAATGCTCTCCGAGCATCTCTCCGTGGTGAGGTCTCAGCTCACGGGGCACCCTTCAGCATCATGCATTGGCCTGGCCAGGTTGTGCCATATTCACCATGGTAGATGGCATCTCAGAGCGTCAGGTTTCAAGCTCAGGGCTGTCAGGTATCTTCCCTGTTAACACAGTCGCCTTGTTGGTCTCTATGTCCTTCTCCCTCCCTGGCTGCCTTATCCCATATCTCACCACCCTTTACCTGCTTTCTGTCCCCAACCATTCGTTTTCTTCTTCCTAGTCTCCTTTCTTCTCCACCCCACTCCTTTTTTCTCCCAGCATTCTTTTTGACTACTCTATGCTGCCTCTCCCCTTACCATGCCATCTGTTTGCCTCTACCTACCTTGCTCTGTCTTCATTCTCTCCCGTGGCTTCCTCTGTCCCTCTTTATCCCTCCCCATTGCTCTGGGTCTTCTGCTAACATTGTCCCCTAGCTTTCCTGCCCATAGTAGCTTCTTCCACCCTGTCCCTCCCCGACTCTCTTGCCACAATCTGCTTCCGCCCCTCTCTGCAGATATATGAGTATCGAAATGGCCACCAGGAGGTGGAGAGCCCCTTCCAAGGTCGTCTGCAGTGGAATGGGAGCAAAGACCTGCAGGACGTATCCATCACTGTTCTCAATGTCACTCTGAATGACTCTGGCCTCTACACATGTAATGTGTCCAGGGAGTTTGAGTTCGAAGCACACCGGCCCTTTGTGAAGACCACAAGACTAATACCCCTGCGAGTCACTGAAGAGGGTAAGCCTGAGGCCTGTAGTCTCTTCAGGGGTGGGGCGGGGCGATGGACAGTGGCTTCTTATACATGAGCTTCTTAGAGAGCACACAAGCTCATGCATGTAGACCTGCCTTCCTACATAGCCCACTTCTTACAACATGCCCCACCAGAATCCCTTGCTGTCTCCCCCCCAAAGCAGACAGGCCAAAACACGATATTGGGATGACTTCCCTGGGAACAGTGCATCTTCCACAAGGCCTACAGCCAACGACTCCAACATGCCTTTTTTTCTGGCCAGTGTTGAATCCCTAATTTGTATTTAGAAGTCATCTCTTCTGCTCTAGTGAGCCACATCCTATCTCCAAACAAGTTGCTTTCAAATTTTAGTGAGCCTCAAGTCTTCTCGGGGGCTTAAAATTTTTTAATTTACATGTACTTACACTGTGTGTGTATCTATCTGTCTGTCCGTCTATATGCACACATGCTATGGCATGTGTGTTGTTCAGAAGACAACTCGTGGGAGTTGTATTTTTCCTTCTCCTATGTGGGAAGCAGGTTGAACTCAGCTCATCAGGTTTGGTGGCAGTCGCCTTAATTGATGACCAGCTTGCTGGTCCTCTCCCATCCGTAGCCTCTCTTCCTGTGTCTGTCCTCAGCCATAAGGGGGATGAGATGATAGTTCCCTAGTCCTTAAAGTCTCCAGACTCTTTTAGTTCATCGTTGGCAGGTGGGAAGTAGTCTCAGAAACCTAACATGTGCATCTCCCTCCTGATCTGAGTCCGGAATCATGGGGGATCCTCACAAACTGCTTTTGCGATTCTGTTAGGAGACAAAGCAGTGTGGTTCGTAGCCCCGGCAAGTGGTTCCTCCCAAGTCACAAGTCAGAGTGTGAACTCTGCCCTTCCTTGTGTTCCTATACCACCTTGCCATCCGAAGACCCTGCAGATGGTTATATGTCCAGCATAATCTTATAGGCTGCTGAGCAGGCAGTGTTACAAGCCATAAAAACAGAAGTCCCTAAGCAAGGAAGTGGAGGAATGATAATCTTTAGACCACTGGCTGACTTAAAAAAAAAACCAAGAAACCAAAAAACATGTATCATTGTTATAAAATCTAAGAAGTGACAGTGGCTGTGTCTTGAGACACTTAAATGAAGTTCTCAAAGTGTAGAAGGCTCAGGTCCCCTGAAGGAAAACTTGTTGATCCACTTCTGTGAGAGCTGTGTCCCCTGGTGAGGAAGAAGCAGGGGGGTTGACCAGGAAGCTCTCTGAGGTATAAATCCATTCAAAGGTTCCATTACCCTCCTTTGTTTATGTGCTTGTTCCTCCTTGGGGAAGGGAGCCTGGTGCTACCTTGTGTTCACCACCAGAAACTGTTGTCTGCTGCCTGCCTGACCATAGGCGGGTGCCTGTGTGTCTCTGCCCCCTGCTCTCTCAGGCTTTGGCCTCCAGAGATGCTGGGGACACAGTCAGTGGGGAAGTATACATCACTAAGCTAGCCTGTCTGCTTGGCACCAGAGCAGTCCTCAGGCTAGGAGAGAGGAGAAAACAAACACATAGAATAACAGAGCTGCATGGACAGGAGGGCTGGAAAGAACTTTGGGATAGTATTTAATCCATCTGCCTCCATACCAGCCTTGCTGGCTCAGTGACTTCATAGCTTGAGGTCCCGTATGTGTTCATAGGATTTCCCTGGGGTACATGGAGGATGTAGGTGTGGTGAGTGCTCTCCAAGGAGCTAAGGGCTTGCTTGGGAACATGAAGAGGGCATGAGGAAAAGGACCAGCATCCAAATCTTTCCATTTTCCAGTTACCCCTCCACATTGCATCTTTTCCTTCCACCCCACCCCCATCCCAAGATATATTTGCTTTTAGTTTTTGCCTGTGTCATATTTGCCAGCCACCCCCACCCCATATCACATGACAGATATTTATTTGTCCCACTCCTGGGGCCCCAGGGAATCTGCGTGCTTCTCCTTGTTAGCTTTTTCCAGGTTTAGTCTCTCTGTCCTTATTCCCATACAGGAAGGTGTGGCCACGTCTCCTACAGGTGATAGACATGGGAGGGAACCTTCCTGTTACTCCCTTGGATATACTGCACCACAATAGATAGCTATAGCACACATTTGCCAGGCCATAGCAAGCCCAGCAGAAGATATGTGAGGCATGTTTTAAATGTTCCTCTGCTTCCAGCTTCACCCATAACTTCCAGCTCCCATAGGAGAAAGCAAGCCAAATGTCTAAGTATCTAGAGATGAAACGGCAGGCTGGCCCTTCAAAAATACATTCTCGCAGTCGGTAGAGAAGCAGCACAGCACAGTTCCACCCGGGAGTGATTTGACTGGCTCGATGAAACTGCGCATGGATGTGACAAATTACGTGACATCCTGAGAGACATTTCCCCTGGAGGGGCTTTTTAGCAGAATCTGGGATAATTCTCAGGAGGCTGGAAAGCAGGACAGGGTCCCAGGATAGAGGTGGCCAAGGGTGGGACATATGGTGTAGGAAGAGGAGTCAGACTATGTAGATTCCTTTAATATCCTCATGGGTTCTTCTAGGTTCAGTGCTTATCTGAGCTATACATAAAACCAGGCTTTAGGCTGGAGCGTTGGTTCCATGGTTAGGAGCACTGGCTGCTCTTCCAGAGGTCCTAAGTTCAATTCCTATCAACTGCATAATGGCTCACTGCCATCTATAATGGAATCCAATGCCCTCTTCTGTCATGCAGGCACATATGCAAACAGAGCGCTTATATACATAAATAAATAAATCCTTAGGGGGAAAAGAAACAGGCTTCCTGGGTCTGTGGGACACATGCATTCTGAGCCTCATTTGTCCTCTTGGTAGCGGGAGAAGACTTCACCTCCGTGGTCTCGGAAATCATGATGTACATCCTCCTGGTCTTCCTCACCTTGTGGCTGTTTATTGAGATGATCTATTGCTACAGAAAGGTCTCTAAGGCCGAAGAGGCAGCTCAGGAAAATGCGTAAGTCCAAAGATGCATAAGTAATATCAGCTTACACACTCAGAATGTGAGCGCACTCAGAGGTGAGGTGTTAAGCAATCCCTATACTTGGTCTGCATTCCTCTTAACAATCTATAAAGAATACATTATGATCCCTATTATACACATAAAAATAGTATACCTAAATGAGTTTCTGTAAGTGGCAGACTGTCATAGTTACTATTTCTGTAGGAGAAAAACAACAAAAAGCCACTGGCGGGGTGGGGAGGGGCAGGTAGGATTCACTTTGTTCAAACTTCCACATCACTGTTCATCCTCAAAGAAAGTCAGGGCAGGAACTCAAGGCAAGACCCTTGAAGCAGGAACCAAAGCAGAGGCCACAGCCGAACTTCTCATTGGCTTGTGACGCATGGATCACTTAGGATGCCCTACCCAGGGGGGCCACCCAGCCTCAGTGACCTGGACCTTCTCACATCAATCACCAGTCAAGAAAATGCCTCGCAGGCTTGCCCATAAGCTAGTTTGATGGGAGCATTTTTCTCAATTGAGGTTTCTTTTTCTAGCTTGTGTTGAGTTGACAACGTAGCCAGCACAGGAACAAATTGAGATTTGAATTCAGGCCAGCTGTCTCTTGGCCTGCATATTAAACCACTATGGAAAAGACCAGCAGCGGCCAAGGCAAGCCCCGTAAAATTACGTATTCTCATAACCAGTTCACAGATGTTGAGTTGAGGCTTACTCACTGAAGACAAGCACGTTGACGTGTTGAATGGAGAAGCTGGGAATTGAACCCAGGCCTCTATTCTTAACATCTGTGCCCCTTCTGACATATTCAGCTTTTCTCTCTCCCCGCATCCTGGAGCATATCAATCCACCTGGATTTGTCATTTATTGGCTAAAGAGTGCCACAAAACACACTCTTTCTTTCAAAGCTTGGTAGAAATTGGATATCTCAAGCAGGGGATCTAATCCCCTACTGTCTGGCCTCTGACTTTTCAACTTTTCCCAAAGACTCCTCACTTAGAGTGAGTACCTGAGAGAAGTGCTGGAGTCTGTAAGGACAAGGGGCCAAAAAGCCCTACTGGCCTGTTGTTTGGGAGAAAACAATGAGGACATGGGACTAAAGTCCACAGATGTCCAGCGATACTGTTGAGGCAGTACCTAAAATGCCTAGGCCATGATTGCCTGGAAATTCTTGATAAAATTTAAAAATAACTCATTCTATGATACCCATGATCTCAGAGAAATAAAAATGACAACCAATTATGTGTAAAAACAGTACTTTTGGTTTGAGTGGAGGATACTGAGGCTTGGACACACTGTACCTCCAATAAGACTCACAGAAAAAAGAGAGTAGGAACTAAGACACCCCCACCCCCACCCCCAGAATAGCCAGAATTCCTAGAGAGCAACAAAACGTGGACCAGACCACTACCAGCTTCAAGAAAAGCCAAGGAACTTATCTATGCTGGCCTGACTCCAAGAACCAGAAAAGATTCTTGGGAATAAGCTTGTGCTTGCAGTATTTGGAATTTAAATAGATTCAATCCACATGATCAAGTGTTGCGCGCGCTCAACTAGCCAGGAAGAACGACGCTGCTACAGGATCCTTCTGCACACATTTATTCAGTCCTGTTTCTTCTTTCTCCATATATCTCCCTTGTTTATATCTCCCTTGTTTTTATATCTCCCCGAACCCTGGGCTTCTCACTCCTTTTATACTCTCTCTCATCCACGCACCGCAGGCCACGCCCCCTCGCCAGTCACGAGGCTTCAGCTAATCAGGGCAGCAGGGGCAAATCTCCACCAAATTGGATTCACCTGTATCCTGGTACACCTGCGCAGCACTCAAGATGTTTGTGTCTTATATGAGGAAGTCAGGTGCAAGTCATATGACTTAGCTGCAGTCCCTGGCGCCTTTGGGACTGCCGCCACACCCGCTCCCCACAATCAAGGAGACTTAAGATGAGAAATTCGGTTCAAATCTACAGAAATAAGAGGGGGAAAATTCCAAAAGAGACCCACTCTAGGCCAAGGCCTCACAAGATGACTCCCCCAGGCTAACTGTGGCTCAGCCTGCTTTCATAATCTCTTCCCACCTAGAACTAACTGAAGAATGCAATAGAGCTGAGCAAGAGATGGTACAGGCCGTGTGATTACGTCCCAGGAGACTCAAACACAGAAAGTGTAAAAATAAAGCTTTTAGAAAATAACCTTGTTTAAAATAATAAAAATGGGGCTAGGATGCGGTTCCAGATGAAAGCTTATATCTTCCCTGTGAAAGGCCTGGGATTCAACTTCCAGTGCCTCACAAAGATAAACAAAATAAAATATTTAGAGAAAAGAAGAGGAGAAGGAGGGAAGATGTAGAAGGAGAAGGAGGAGGAGAAGAAGGAGGAGGAGAAGGAGGGAAAATGAGGAGGAAGAGGAGGAGAAGGAGGAAGAGGAGGAGGGGGGAGGGAAAGGGGAAGGGAGAAGGAAGAGGAGGAGGAGAAGGAGGAGGAAGAGGAGGAAGGAGGAGGAGGAGGAGGAGGAGGGAGGAGGAGGAGGAGGAGGAGGAGGAGGAGGAGAAGAAGAAGAAGAAGAAGGAGAAGAAGAAGAAGAAGAAGAAGAAGAAGAAGAAGAAGAAGAAGAAGAAGAAGAAGAAGAAGAAGAAGAAGAAGAAGAAGAAGAAGAAGAAGAAAAAAAGAGCCACAGAGCAAAGCAAGGGGCAATTAGAGTTGACATAAAAAAAATTTTCTTTGAAAAATTTAAAAAAACAATCAACGACTCAATGAATTAATTCAGTGGAAGATTATCTATTGGTAACCAGAAGATAAATTTGAAAAAGTTGCATAGACTATGGCACAGATATAGAAAGGGATGAAGAAATGAAGTATATATAGAAAGAAATGAAATATAGAAAGGGATGAAGTAATGAAGAAACAGGAAGAGGGAAATAAGGTGATCTACTATAGAAGACAGAATGAGGGAGAATTACCTGTACGCAGAGGTGGGAGGTAGGGCAGAAAGGAACAGCCTCTCTAAGGAAGCATAATGTTTGTGGTTCTCTACTCAGGGTCAGCCATCCTAAGAGTGTTTTACTTTACAATGATGCGGAAGCAATGTATGCTCAGCAGATAGTTACTTCAGAGGTTGGGTTCTGATGTCTTCCCATAATAGAAAGTTTGTTCCCTCCTGAGGCTGGGCAGTCACTGTGAACCTCGGCCTCCAGGCAGCAGGAGGTACACTGTTGCTAAGGGAGCCTTGATGGTATGTGAGGTAGGCATTGCGATCATTTGTCAGGACATGACCCCCTAACTTAAGCAGCATCTCATGTCCTGAGTAGAGTGAACATATAAATCTACACTGAAAAAAAAATTCCTTTAAACAGATAAATGGCAACTACTTGGTACTCTCCATCACTACCATACGAGAGAACATTGGAAGAAATATTTATGATATCAGAAACATGACAAGGATGCCATCTCTCCAGGCTCCTGTTCAATACTATATTTGAAACCTTGGGTAAAATACTAAGAAATGTGCTCAGGTTTTTTTTTTTTTTTTTCCTGTTGCTGTGATGAGATACTCTGAAGAAAGCAACTGACAAGCACATGGGTTTATTTGGTTCTCAGTTCCAGGTTAGAGTCCAGGGAAGTCACCACGGTGGGAGCTTGAGAGGACTGGGTTCTACAGTCAAGAGCAGTCAGTAGTGAATGTATACATGCTCAGTTCATTTTCTTTCCCCTTTTATAGATCCCAGGATCCCTGCCTAGGGAATGGTCCCTCCGACAATTAAGATGGGTTGTCTTGCCTAGGTTAATGTAATTAAAACCATCCTTTACATGTTTAGAGGCTAGCCTTAATCTACATGATCCCTTTCGTACATGCCCACAGACTTGCCTCTGAGGTATTGAACCGACCATCACAAATATGAAGGAAAGGATAAGATTTACAAAGGAGGAAAATATATTATCCAGTACTTACACCCAAAGTACCAGTATCTACATAAAATTTCCTTAAGCAACCTCAAATCCAACTTCAGTCCTAGTCACAGAGACCATGCATACCATAGTGGTCCCATAAAATCACATCACCTGGTGAAAGCATGGTTTGTGCACTTACAGATTATGGGTGTCCACACAAGGACAAGAACGTACGATAAGACATTTCTCAAACCGTGTCTCTGATGGCAGAGGAGAGTAACACTCTACAAAGAATCAACTATGTCCCAGCAACAAATGTAGTAGCACATTTAAATCCTTAAATTAGAAAAAAAATTCATTAATTGCAATAAGGGCTGAGGAGATGGTTCAGCAGTTACAAGCACTTGCTACTCTTCCAGAGGACTCAGGTTCAATTCCCAGCACCTACATGGTGGCGGATAACCATCTATAACCCCAGTTCCAGGGTATCTAATATCTTCTTTTGACCTCCATGGGCACCAAGAACACACATTGTATATATATATATATATATATATATATATATATATATATATATATATACACACACACTCACACATGCATACATAGGCAGGAAAATCATCCATTACACATAAAAATACATCTTTAAAAGTATTTAACTGCAATAGTAACATCTGTTCACCAGTCCCTAGGAATAAAGACAACAAGCACGTGGAAGACCTCTAAGGAGAAAATTACAGAACCTTACTGAGAAACATGAAGAAAAGCAGAAGGGCAAAGCACAAAGCATCACTTTTCCAAGCAGTTCTTGCCCAAAATAATTTTCCAAGTCAATGAAACTCCAATACAAACCTCTATTGGATTTTTTTAGGGGACATGATACATTCAAAATAAAGGTTACACAGGAGCCAAGGAGCCAACAATCTTTAAACCAAAGCATAGCTTGATTATTTTAGGTTTTGCAAAGTTACACAGGACTTCTGTTACAGCATTCCTCTGGGTTTTTGTTGATGTTGTTGTTGTTTACAAAACTCTAAACAGGTAAGTACAGCTTGTGTGTCTGAAAGTTTGCCTATCACTGACCTACATCAGTGCAAAGAGAAAACAGTATGTTTGTAGAGTCATGAACACTACTTATAAGAATATCACAGAATTGTTTCTCTGTCATTTAGCTAAGGTTGAATGTAGAGCTAGCAGAGAAAAGTTTGTGATACTAAAATTAGATTACTCATCTCTCTAGACACCAAAATAAAGTGGGGGTAAAATTTAAAAGTAGAATGTAAAACTTGTAAGTTGCAATAAAATAGTAGGAAAAATATTATGTGTAAAATAGAGAAAATTATCTTCTTGTAGTTTAATAAGAATTCATATTTAAAGCATCATGTTTTATAGAAAAAAATTCTTAAATACCAGAAGTACAAATCAAAGATGGAAAAAAGTTAATTTTCACTACATTATATGTAAACCATCAATTGTTCTTGATAAGAAGCTATAGGAAAACTTATTAGCAACAGATTTGGACAAATATTCCAAATATGAAATAATAAAAAAATCAAACATTTCAGAAAAGCAACAAGAAAACAAATCATGAGACTATAGAAGGAGAAAACGAGACAGCTTACAAACCTATGGAGATGTTCTTAACCTCACCAGTAAGGGAAGATGAAAATTAAAGCAACTTTGAAATACAAATTCATACCCATTCAGCTTAGTCAAAATACAGTCTTCATCCTGAAGATGATGAAAAGAGTCAGATATTGCTGCTGGGGATATTACTCTATTTGCTGAAGCTAATTGTACGTTTGTCTTGGGAAATACAGAGGCTTTCTATACAGAGCCTTGTTCCTGGGTCACATGCCTTTCCTACACACTCACCAATGACTACTAAGGCACCGCTTCTTTCCCTCTCCCATGCCCTCTGCAGGTCTGACTACCTTGCTATCCCTTCAGAGAACAAGGAGAACTCTGTGGTACCCGTGGAGGAATAAAGTGGTGTGACTTGAGGTGATGTACAGGCATTTGGGAGGGTAAGGTGGATGTGGGTGGCATTTGGCATCTACAATGGAAGTGACTTTCAATTTGGTCCTTTTGTAGCAATCTCGTCCTTCGGGTACTCTACGTTAATGGTCACATCACAATGCTCTCTATTATATCAAACCCTTCAGAAGCTGAATCACTTTGGCCTGAATATTGAGCAAACCAAACCCCTTGCTCATGATAGCAAAGGCACAATAATTCTCTCGTTCCCTGTTTCCTCCGTATGTGTTTGGAGAGGGTTGCCCTGGACATTCTCAATGAGTTCTTCTATTGTTGGTGGGTGAGCTGAGTGCTGAGCAACTGGCTATCCCCAGTTCAGCAATGCCAGCAACATCAGGAAGTGCCCCAGGTGTCCCAACACATCCATCTTTCTATTCACCAACCACCCACCCAACTGTGAGATTTTTACCTGACTTCCGGACTCTATCAGAACTCCTATACATCTTGACCTTGCCTGAACTGAAGAGCCAACATCTCTCCATGGACTAAACCTCACTCTATCCTTGCTTCCAATCAAGTAGCTCCCAACTCAACTAGAGTTGTCCCCTGTGCTCCAAATGACTTTAGATAAGTACTGGAGAGTAGTAGTCTCTGTGTCCTGTCTGCAATTGGGTTGTCCTTCACTGCAGCAAAAGGATGAATGTATATTGGAAGGAAGCCCTGATTAGTTTGTTTAAAAGCCAAAGTGTGGCATTCACTTTGATTCATTGAAGTCATTCTTTTCCTGCCTCTTAGAACACAAGAGAGCAGCATGCCCGCCCCTAAACTTTCCAGAGACATCTTCTGTGTGCACTGGAATACATTCTGGAGCTCAGTGTTTCGAGGCTATGTCTCCATAATCCCAAAGGCCTGGAACAAACCCAGAACTTCCAAGAAGCCAAGGAAGCATCCAGGACGATTTCAGTAGGTTTTGAAAGCGATATAACACTCCCGAGATTGGAAACACGGATGAGTGAATTTTCTGGGTTGAAATGCCTCACTTCTTCATTTCTCAGTGTCTGTGGATCAGTATTAGTCCTCGTTTTACAGGAGGCATCTGAGACTCACACAAGGCTGAACAGGATATTGAGGGGATTAAACTGGCCGAGAGATGAGTTTCATGCCTCCACTCTTACACTCCCTAAGCTGAAAGATGTTTTTGAGGACTCTTAACAATCAGCAGGGCAGAAGCATGGCATTTGTCCAGCAGAGGCTACAGGTGACATGAGACAGACTTTAGGATTTCACACAAAGATTTGTGAATCTGAAGCATCCTCCAAGAGACATGGCACCTGAGGGCAATAGCTATATGGCAAAAAATGTTTTTAGTCTGAAATGGACAATGAACAAAGAGACAAAGATAGGTGTGTAGCTTCTAAATACCTCACCTGTAGATGTCATGTTTGGGTATTGGTGTTTGTAAAGTCCCCCACCCCTACCCTCATCCCCACCCAAGAGAGCAGGGAACAAGTGACAAGATTCTTAGTCAATATCTCTTTTTTAATGACTGTTCTAAGTGCAATATTCTTTAGCCCCTACAGATAGCAAGGGCAGGAGGCCTTATGGTATATAAAAAGATGCAAGTGAGACTCAGTAAGAGAGTTGTCCTCACTCTGAGGAGCTCTATAAGAAAGACCCTTCTCCACCCCCATCGGGCTTTGTATGGCAAACTCCCTTTTCACCCACACCGTTTCCTTCTTTGTGGATGCCAGACATCCGCCTTGGGACTCCCATCCCACTCTTTTTTATCTGGTTTGTTTGTACATGGGGGTTTATCCAGAAACACAATTGCATTTGCTTATGGGAGATCATGACTATGACCTACAAGGTATGGCACTCACCAGCCAACTTAAAATCTTCACCATCTCCATCTTCTTCCCATCCTTCTACTTTGAATCCCAGACTAGACGTGCGCAGCTCTGGAGCCTTTCCTGGTGTGCTACTGCTTACTAAAGGGCTTAGAAGAGTTCTCAAGGGCTATAATCCTCTAGAAACCCCACTGTTTGTCTTGGTGCTGGGTATTTGCTGTGACTGATTCTCAATAATTTACTGAAGGTCAAACTAAGCTGAGTCTAATTTCCCCTTTATTACTGTCTAACAGCTGTGAACTTGGTTACTCGGTTGGGCCTGAAAGCATCTTGCCCTGTTGACTTGGAGTGTCAGCTAGGTGTTGGATCAAGCCCCAGTCCCTAAGTGGAAATACTCAGTGCTTGCTATCTCAGGCTTTCCTTTCAATTTGTTTACACATTATTCTTTGGTTCCTCCACTCTCAATTAACTGCACACCCATGCTTTCTTTTGAGTTTCTGGGTTTGCTCTAGACATCAAAATAGAATTGCAAGTAGAAAGGGAAGTTTTCAGAGCAAGATTATGCTGAGAAAGATAGCAGTGGGCTTAAAAGTGGAAAGGGCTAAGGTGATAGCCCAATAGGTAAAGTGCTTGCCACGCCAGCGGGAGAGTCTCCGTATGATCTCTAGAATCCATGTGAACAGCCAGACATACATTATGGCACACATTGGTCATCCCAGACCTGGGGAGGCAGAGACAGGAAGATCTGAGACTCGCTAACCAGGTCACCAGGCCAAACTTACTTACTTGGCAAGCTCCAGGAGAGTGAGAGACCCTGTCTCCAAAAACAAAACCAAAAAACCAACAAGGTGGATAGTGCCTGAGGAATGACACCCAAGGTTGACTTCTGGCCTCCACATATACATGCACACAAGTTAAGGCCCATAAGCATACTTACATAAAGATGCACACGCTTGTGTCTGTGTATGTATACATGTGCGTGCACACACACACACACACACACACACAGAGACAGAGAGAGACAGAGAGAGAGACAGAGACCTTCCTCTCACTTGTTTTATAAATGAGAAAGCCCTGGTTCTGTGAATTCACTCAGTCAATGCAAATGTATGTAACCAGGACCTTGGTGTGCCTACGCATCATTCTGATCATCTACTCACATTGTTCAACACTCTCTGTGTCGAGCACTAGGTTAGGCTCTAGTTAGACCCCTTGGTTTTAGGTCTGTAAAAGTGTGCAAGCATGTGTGTGTGTGCGCGCACATGTGTGTGTGTACACTAGTGCACAAGCACATGGTTCCAATAAAGTCTCTCTGTTCATGTCAATAAAGCGTCTCTGAAGACCACTTGCTCTGGGTTTGCTATGCTTTACAACCTGCGGCTGCTGTCCCCTCTGGCTCCCATCCAGCATGCAATCTTTCCAACTTCCCGGACCCAGGAAACTAACAGTGGAGAATAAAAAGTATTCAAAAGTCTAAAGCTAAACGTGCTAGATGAGGGATCCAGCCTTTCGGTTCTTCCTTTTCTCCTCTACACAAACACAAAAGAACACGAAGAAATGCTCTCTTGTCTAACCAGGTGGGGAGATTAGGAAAGATCTAATGTAGGGAAGGCTCAGGTGACTTTCACTTTAGGGAGAATAAGGGCAAAGCTGTTTTCCAGTATCTAGCTTCCAAAAAGGGCCAAGATCCTCTAAAGGGAAAAATAGTAACAAGAGACAATGAGGTTTTTGTCCTTCACAATTGTTGTGTATTTGGGGGAAGGATCGAGATAAGGGTTTCTCTGTGTAACCTGGCAGTCCTGGAACTTACTCTGTATGCCAGGCTAGCCTTGAACTCAGAGATCTACTTGCCTCTCAAGTGCTGGGCTTAAAGATATGCACCATCACACCCATCTCCACCAGCTTAATGTTAACTAAGATTAAAAATCTGGCTTGAAAGATGGTGGTTAACGGTGCTTGTGGCACTTCCAGAAGACCCCAGTTTAGTTCCCCGTACCCATGTCACATGGCTCCCAACCACCTGTAACTCCAGCTCCAGTAGATCTGATATCCTTTTTTTTGGCCAGTGAAGGCACCTATACTCACAGGCACACAGACACGACCATATACACACATAATTTAAAATCTGTTTAAAATATTTAAAGATTAGAACTATTAAGAACTATTGTAGCACAACTGCGGCTACCACTTTAAGAAATATACACGCATTTCTTTATCAAAGACTTTCTCCATAAACACTGAGATGACAGGAGGAATTATTGTGTGCATGACAGATAAAGTCCTCCCTCTCTAAGACTCTTGAAACATCAAAGAAGGAATAGGAAGACCATAGGAGCAGGAAGACGTGGAGGTGTGCCATGAAATGCTGTCTGGCCATTGATCACAACGGCACAGAAGCTGTTTCAGACCTGAACAAGACTGCGCCTTTCAGTCCACCATGGATGTGGTAGGAGCTCATGAGGCCCTACTCTTGTCTGAGGACCTACTGGGGAGAGGCATTTTCTTCAGTGATGTAGCCACTAAGAAGTTGTTTGTGCTTTAGTAAACAACTCTTCTACCCATAGTCATACAAGTTAAAAAAAAAAGACAGAAGGGAAGGAGGGGAAACAACCAATGCTGGGAGGGGATTAAGAGAGGGTAGTGGCGGATTCAATCCCAATGTGTTGTAAACCTCTGTAAGCTGGTTAAAAATAAGAAATAATCAACAGGGGTTACATTAAAAAAAAAAGAAGAAGAAGAAGAAAAGAAAAAAAGAAAGAAAGAAATTCAAGACCCAAAATAAAAAACTTAGCCATTGCATTTAGTCATGCTACCTCTCTTCCTGAAATGGGAGGCCTGTGTGGGCCACACTTCAGTATGCTTATGCCTTCGGGACTTGCTGTGAGCATATCTAAGCATACCAGAAATACTGGGGATGAAGAACACCGATGGACCAAGCAATAAGCACACACACACACCATTTATTATTTGTAATTCAATACTTTTTTTCCTTTAATTCATACTGGACTTCCATGGCTCTAGCTACTTTACATTAAGATTTGGCTGGATAGCCTTGTGTGTTTCTAGGTACTAGCAATAAGGTTTCAGACCTTGCGCACAGCGCCAGGCAAAGTACAGTTAAAGATCCAAATACAGACGGCCAGACAACAACTCAACTGCAACCAACCCGTGTTCTTTCCCGCTTGTGGCCCAGTGCAGGTGTTGGGTGCTGCTCCCTCTGCCTCACCCGACTCTACCCCATGTCAGGATTATCCAGGGGGCCACTATGGCCTCTGATCCATCCCTCCCCTCCTCAGAATGTAGGTTGAGTGGGGTCGGGGGGAAAGCACCATGGGTTTGGGAAGATGGTCTGGTCCATACAGAGAGTGGTCTGGCCCTAGAGTGCAAGGTAGGGAGATGTGGGGCGCCACACATTCTTGTTGGCAAAAGTGACTGTTTTACTGTGCAGTCTCTGCACACAACACAGAAGCCCAGGGCCAACTCCCCAGACAGTCTGATGTCCTGCCTGGAGCAAGGGCCGCCATTTTGCTTCGGAGGTGTCTTATTGTATGGAGAGAAGCAAGGAGGACCAAAGGGCAGAGATGGCAATGTCCATTATGCATTCACATGCTGGGGTAGATCGTCTGGCATCAGCAAATCTTGGCAGGTAAGTGCTTCTCAACGGCAGCCAAGGCTCCAATCCGGGCTCCCAGGCCTGCTGAGGACCTCTCCAAGTCACAAGACCCCTGAGCTGTTGTTGCAGGGCACATCAGAACAGGGAGCTGGCTGAGCCCATCACAATGGCTGGAGCAGGAGTGAGGTAACAAGGCTGGGCAGAGAGGCAGGAGAGGGAGCTCTCTACACCATGTGCAAATTCCTGCTTCATATCAGGAATGTAGGGATGTTGAAAGATTGTCTTCCAGAAAACACTCCTCTGGGATCCAAATGCATCCTCTGGAAGAAGACTTGGAGATGGAAGGGAGTGGGGCCAGCCTGCTGGAGGATGGGGGGGGGGGCGTGGGAGCGGGGTGAACGAAGGTCAAGGATGGCAAAGGTAAAATGGGAGTGATTGCCCCATAGCTCAGAGATGGGGATGGGGTTGGGGGGAGGGAGAGAGTCCTGGAGTGGGTAGGCAGAGTCCAGGTGTGTAGGAAGGGCCATCACAGCCCTGCCACCTGGGGGAAGAGAGAAGATTGCTATTTCTCCTTGGCCCTAACGACCAGGGCTGGCTTTGGCTGCCCTGCAGAGCTAAGGAAGTGGGATGGTATGGCACAGAAAGGACCCTTCTGGGAGCACAAATAGTCCAAAAGAGTCTTCCCTTTGCCAGTCGTTTCCCCAACACCTCATCCTAACAGATGCAGTCTATGAGAAGAGTAAACCAGTGCCAGCATAGGGGAGGAGCTATGGACAAGTAGAGAATCCACTTGTGGCAAATTCCTCTTGCGGGTCCCTGGTGCTCCTCACTCCTGATACCCGTGCCCTAACACAAGCCAAGGATTTTAGCAACGGTTTCATAATTTATTCAAATTGCGACAGGGGTTTGGCTGAGAAAAACAGAAGTTCTAGAACTGGGAATGGCTTCTTCAGATAGTCTCCTCCATCAGTGAGGAGTATGGATAGTAGAAAGGATTCACAGTGCCTGGAGATGGAAGATGGGCTAGGGCCAAAAGGATGCTCTTCTTGCTGTTACCCTCTAAGCATAAACCAATTCCATGTAAAACTATGCCAAAGGAAAGAAGGAAGTGTTCTCGTGCTCATGCTGAGCAAGACTGTCCCTGCCACTGGAAGCCCCAAGACCTTCTAGCCAAGAACAAAGTTTATCTGCCCTGGCAGGACATCTTCCAAGACTGGAAACTCCCCATCTCTCTCATCTCTGGCCTACCCTCCAAATCAAGGTCAAACCTAGATACCACATTAAAGGTCATTTATTTCAGCTCTTTCCTGTTAACACTTGGATCCTGAAGCTTGGTGTCAGGGACTTATCTAAAGCTACATGACTTTTGCACTAACATGGCCAGGAACTCAAGCCCAGATCTCTCATAGTCCAGTAAAAAGCATTCAAATACCTTGCTACACAAATCCTCACAGAAGATCAAACTATACTTACATCTACAATAAGTGAACAAAACTTGCCAGCTGGATGAAGTAACCAAAAGCCAGCTAGGTTCCATGCCCTCCTGTGGACAATGAGCTGCTTGCCAGGCTATTGTCCAGGGTACTTTGGCTGCAGGGGGTGAATTCCCAATCCTTTCACAAAGTATGGACGAAGGGGAAGAAAGATTTTTTTTCTGAGAATAAACTGATATTTTGATTTCTTCCAGGTGTAAAAACCCAAGCTAATGCTAAGACAGAAGGAACTCACGAGAAAGCCATCATTCTTGGGGGCTATTCTTCATGTACACATATCATCTGGGTTCACTAGATGACAGGAGGCTTTCTCTGACAAATTAGGTGCTCTCCTCCTCTAAATGATACTGCAGGTCAACGAACAGCAGTTCTTGGTGGTTAGGGCCACTTCTGTTACTTTATTTTGTCCCCCAACTCCCATCCCACCCCAATGAATACTTCTGAAATTGTTTTAAAAGATCACGGTTACCTTAACAATTAAACCTAGTAAAGAACTACATATGTAATAAATCTGAGAATTTCCAATTTTGCTTTCAAAAGCTTTCTGGGAATGCTTCTGGCGTCTGGCTATTCCAAGAAGAAGCTGCCTAGCTCCCTGGACCATCCTCCCTTCTTTGACTTGGGACTTGACTGTCACCAGCAACTCTCAAAACAACCCAATGACAATCAAGTGGTCTTTGTGCCTTGTCTACTCCAGAGGAACACATGAATCCATTCCTCACCCTGCTTTCCCAGAAGAGTGCTAGCAATGCTCACTAACCGTAGGAGCCTTCTCCTCCCTCCATCAGAAGATGATCTGGAAATATTCAAGAAATACCAACACCTGTTTCTTCAGGGCAATGCAACATGGATGCCTTTCTTTCACTGCCCAAAATGGAATGTTCGGACAATTCTAAGAGGAGAGCATAACTTCTTCTCTGGTGTAGCTAATCAGCGCCATCTTGCTTCCTCTGTACTAATGCTCTAGGAAATCCAGGTTTCCTTCTTCAGAAGCCCTGGAAAAGCAGCAAGCTTAAAGCAGCTTTCATGCCAACCTGGCAGCAATCTTTACTACCATGGATCTCTAAGAACTCTGCCAGGGGCTGGCAGGATTCCTTGAACCATCAGATGGAAGGAAAAGCAGTAGACACTTGTAAGGGAGGGTGATGGATCTGCCCAGAAGGACCTCTTGAGATCAGATAAAACCCGAGTCCTGACGGGCTAACATTAAGAAGGCCCTGGATGGTTCAAGATCCCAACGTAGCATCTGCTTTTAATTTCTTGGTGGTTTTCTATCTCACTAGGGCCAAAGACGATAAAGCGATTTGTACACATACCTTCAGAAACCCACTACTAAACCTGAGAAACTTAGAACTGAGGTGGCCAGGTTCTAGTTGGTCTTCTCCTGACCAAACAAATGCATCTGTGCCAAATCCTCCCTTTAGTGACACACAGTGGCACAGAGCTGCCTCTATTGCTAATGCTGGTTCCTTACCAAGAGTTAATGATGCTGTTAGCCCTCTAAGTGGCTTGGCGACTATGCTCACTCCTCACACAGGATTCTGGGCAAGCCCTGCAATCCATGTTTCTAGATCGTTCTCTGTCTCCCAAAGCCCTGAGGGACTAGGATACCCTGACTTATCCTGGACATCAAACTCACAGATCAAAGAGAAAGAATTAGAGCCACAGACCTGACTTGCTTCCACTAAGAGAGGTTGTTGTTTTGTTTTTGAAACAAGGTCAAAAAGGCTCCACCCTGGCTAAGAAACAATGTGCTCTTAGGGCACACAGAAACAACAGGATTTTAGGCACTAAAAAGTGACCCTTCCCCCAGATCCAGCCTGGGAGAAGACCAGAGAGAAAGGGAGTGGGCGACTAAGGGATTCCCAGCCCTTGTTGGGTCCACAACCTACTCAGGAGAGAAGAAGGTGTGTGGGGGTGGGGAGCGTGGCTGAGGAAGAACTCGCTTAGGATGCCAGAGCTCAGGAGCCTGCAGCCCCGCAGCCCAGGCCGACAAACGCAGCCTCTGTCACAGTCCTCACCACCTGGATTTCAGTGTGGTCCTAACTGACGGCCTCCTGAGGGACTTTGAATGGGGCTCCTGCCTGCTCCATTCTTTCTGTTCCCAAGGGAAGGCCTGGGGTAGCACTGGGTGGGGGTGGGTGGGGTGGGAGGAAAACAGGTTCTCTTTTATTCTAGAGACAAATTAAAAGGGGGTTAGGAAATGAAGCACCTTAAGCAATGCCCTCTTGAAACAATGACATTGAAGACGACCAAGGTCTTCACAGGCATAAACTTTGGCTCAGCCACATTCCCCTTCTAAGGGCCAAGAATGGCCGGCAAGGGAAGGGATGAGGAACAGAAAAATGGGAGGAGGATCAGGGGAGGTTGGTGCTGAGAGGTGGTCCCTGCCCTCCTCGGTCCCTCCACCGTGGAGGGAAAACGCTGCTCTGGCCGGCACAGGGGGCGGGAGTTCCCGCTCCTTCTCCCTGGTACATAGGCATTATCTCTTTTTTTAAAATCTGTATATAATATATATTTATATTCTGTATATATATATTTATATATATTTATAGGGTCTATGTACATGTATTGCACAGGCCTCTTGTAGCCACCCCTGGTCCTGCCTTGTCAATGATAGCGGTTCCTCTTCTCGTCGCTCTCAGCTGTGTAGTCTCGGGACCTGATACCATTCTGAAGATTGATAAGCGAGTCCTTCATCTGTAAGACAGTGTTCTCAGTGAGTCTCCACAGAGCTGCAGCTGCCACACCCACCTGCGGCCCATCCCTGACCATGTCAGAGCCCACAGACGATAAGTCTATAAAGCACGGGAGGTTCTCAGGGGCCTCAGCCTAAGATAGAAAGGGGTCAGCCAGTCCAGCACGTGGGAACATCTTGGGCTTGGTTATTTGTGACCTTCATATCAGCAAATTTCAAGCATCCAGTTTCTCTAAGGAGCCACCTTGAACTATTACTTACTTGGCTTTTATCCTGAAGATACTTTCTGCCTGTCTTTCTCCTGGCCTTGGATGTTTTCCAATTTTCCTCACTCCAATTTCACCCAGTTGGAAAGTCCAGAAACAAATTCAACTTTCTACAGTCATAACCGCCCTTTCCTCCCAGCCTCTCAGACATTCAGGGGTTCTTTAACTTCATATTTCTTGGGACTAAAACCATTTTGTCCTTCCCAGACACATACAGGGGTGTTAAGCAGAGAGAAAGGTGGTTTGTAACAGAAAATTAATACTTTGGGGTCATGGGATGAGGTCCAAAAGAGTTAGCTTCAATTGGAGGATCTTCAAATGGTTCAGCACATGGCAGCTCGAGTAAGCTACTGTGTTATAATGACATCATCACAGAGCAGCTCGAGTAAGCTACTGTGTTATAATGACATCATCACAGAGCAGCTTGAGTAAGCTACTGTGTTATGACATCATCACAGAGCAGCTCGAGTAAGCTACTATGTCATAATGACATCATCACAGAGCAGCTTGAGTAAGCTACTGTGTTATAATGACATCATCACAGAGCAGCATTAGTAAGCTATTCTGTTATAATGACATCATCACAGAGCAGCTCGAGTAAGCTATTCTGTTATAATGATATCATCACAGAGCAGCGTTAGTAAGCTATTCTGTTATAATGACATCATCACAGAGCAGCTCAAGGAAGCTACTCTCTTATATCAGGGTGGCATCTCCATCCTTCTGTACTGAGATCTCTCAGTCTGTCGGCCTCATCTACTGTTTTGATTTTTCTGGCTCTTCTAAATCCACTCTTCAGGTAGAAAGAGGCCCATTTCTATGCATGTTGAGTGTGTGTGTGTGTGTGTGTGTGTGTGTGTGTAGGTCAAAAGACAACCTGCAGAAGTCTCTCCTTCCACCTGGAGATAAAAGGTTGCCAGGTTTGGTGGCAAGCACCTTTAACAGCTGAATGCCAGAGAAATTTTGACATATGCATCCTCTGGGAAGACAAATCACTATATAGGTTGGTTTTTTTTTCTGTGAAAGAGTCTGTCCTACATCCTTCTGACTATTTATGTATCTCTTAGTTATTGTTTTGGAGGAATTCCTAAGTTTCTAATACTTCATTGAGGAACAGCTTTAAAAGCATATCAGAGGATGGGCTGGAAGGGCCGGAATAATCATAAAAAGGAGGAGGCTGTCGGCATGTGGTGGCATCTCTCAGGACTGACAGAAAGGAGCTCAGGCTCCCAAAGATGGCGGACGGTGGGCGTCTCACCTGGTCCAGGAGCAACACTGAGGATTTGATGATTTCCCTCCACTTCTGGAGCTCGGTGTCGTGGTACTTCTGTTGGGATTCTAATAGCTGGGCCCATTCTGTCTGAGACTGGGGTAACCTGAAAGGGAGAAGAAGGTATCTAGCAACCGTAGCTATGCTCAGTGGGCTGGTCTCTACTGACACCCCAAAGGACAAAGAGTCACGTCAGAGTGCTTTCACTTCCACTCACTATCCCAGGGCCCCAACTGCCCAGAAACTCTAAGGACAGATGTGTAGAGATGAACCATAGGCTCATCTCAAGGGGGTATCTTTGAACGCAGGCAATGGAGCAGTACCAGACAACTGTGTGAGGTCAAGGTGGAAACAAAGAGGTCAGGCCCATGTTACCTTTCCTGGAGCCTGAGACCCTGCCAGGCAGTGAGGGTCTGGGTGGTGTATTCCAGCATCCACAGCTTGTAGAAGAGCATCATGTTAAGGACAACCAGCAGCACCAGACTGGGAGAGAAACGGAAGAACAAGACCAGTGAGAAGGAATCTGGGCCAGGGATCTCCCCACGCCTACCCATGAGGCCACGTGACTACCGGCTGGGCCAACCCAAGCATGACGGAGACGGGGTGAGGAAGCTGAAGGGGTGTGTAGCAATGGTTGGAGAAAGAAGAGCAACCTAGTCTACGGGGTCAGTGACAGAACAAGAGGGCCATGGAGAGGGATATAAGCAAACGTATTGAAGGCTCTGGAAGGGAAGCCATAGGCACCTGACTCTGGGCGCCTGAGGGAGGATGGCATGGGGGAGGGGGAAAGCACTGAGGGTAAAGGGAGGAGCCATAGAGCTGATACCTGAAACAGATCCTAATGGGAGCAAGGAAGAAAAAACGGGGAGGAGGCAGAGGTTAGAAATGGGAGTGTGAGGAAGGAGGAGGATGCACTTCAATGGAGACAGAGAGAAAGTGAACATCTATAAGAAACACACACACACACACACACACACACACACAAAGGCACAACAGACAAGGAAGCCAGGCAAGGAAGGATGGAGGGAAAGTGGCTGCGGACGCTTCGCTTTGTAATGGGTACTAAAGAGAGGGCCCTATCAACCCAAGGTCATGCGACACCTGAAGGGCCAGACTGAAGGAGAAACTGATATGCCTCACAGGTCCTGGAACTTCCCCAAAGCTACAGGGTCCTTCTCCCTGGACTTAGCACTGTCAGAGGGGATCAGAAGCAGGGAGGAGCAAGGATGACAGGGATGGGAGGTTGGAGGATCCCAGGGAAGGGGAGAGTCAAGAAGCTGGGGAAAATTCTCCTCTCTCCATATCAGTGGCTGCCAAGGCCATTCCGGGGGAGAAGCTCTTGGGATAGAGGGAAAGAGAGAAGACCCAGAGACAGGAAGAGCTGGGGATAAAAGTCCGAGTGCACCACTTACAATATTTTTTTAACTCCCCAGAGTTTCCCATCTATCCTGAAACTGTTTTCTTATGAGGGACATGAGACTCAACCTACTGGGGTTGTTCTAAAAATGGAAAGGAACAGGATCTTTAGCGGTAGGCCCATGTCAAGAGCTGGTTCTTAGTGTGAAAGGATTTGGGAAGGACAGGTATGCCCAGGAAGAGAGAAGATGGCCAAATTGGGAAGTCAATTCATAGGTGGAAAGTGTGGGCTGGCGGGGGAGCAACAAAGGAAAGAAATTATACATGATTTAGACTGTGTCTTAGACTGTTCAAACTCAGGGTCCCGCAGTAATGTCCGAGGCCTTATGTTTCTCCAGCACTATGGATGGAAGTGTCCCTTCATCTGTCAGCTGCAAGTTCCTGGGGCTACCCTACATTGTCCATGCAAACAGTCAAGGCTATCGCCTAACGGCATTAGTACCGCTGAATCACCTGAATGCCCACCTCCTCAGCACGTGCTGCACAACATACCACCTTACATCCATGTTTGTGTTCATCATCTTGAATGTTTTAAGTAAAGGGCATGTGCTGTCTGAGGGAAGATCCCCAGTATGCCAAACAGAGACAAAGAAGTGGCAGGCTGAGTCACCACATGGAGGGTGGATGCTGGCGAGAGCCTGCCAGACACGTGTAAGCTGCGCTGTGTCAGTGTATTCTAAATGCAGGCTATCAGAACCCCAGCCAGGGCTGCACTGTGTCAAGTCAGGGGGCGTGACTATTGGAACCTTACAAAGGTGCAGAGCTAGCTGATACCTCTGGGATTTGTCCATTGGAGTGGGCCTTCTCTAAGTAAAACTGAGATGCAGAGAGCATGTAAATATAGAACTAACCAAGGTCATAGTCCCTTATTCACCAGTGTCCAGTACCTGGTATGGTTCTTATCAGACATGAATTCCATTACAATGGTGTTTTAAGGAGGAGTTTTCATAGTTGTCTCTGTCCTCACAATTATAATAGCATGGTTTCTGATGCTATCATGTGTTTTCATGCTATGCCCTCAAAAGTAGCAAGAACCCTTCTCATGTCTTCCATGGGCTTTCTCCTATAAAGAGTCAACAGGGTAGTCTCTGGCTGCACTTCTGCTACACTCAGCATGGACGGCCTCATTGATACCCATAGCCTTACTCTGTCTTCTAAGGGCCAGGTCCATATCAGCAAAGGCTTGTCCTCCTCAGCTACAGAACCTGCTGTAACTCGGACACTTTGGGATTTTGGCGTGTCTTCTCTGACAACTTTCAGCCACAGTCCAAATTTCTGTTGCCACAAGTGCCTGTAGTACCTGTAGGCAGCTGGACTTCCTGTGAGACAGAACTAAAGGGTAACCGAGCCTTCCCTCTGTGATCTCTCCTCCCCATTCCGTCCTCTCAGTCTGGTGGGCTCCCTGATGCAGATCAATCTAAGCACCCACACCGCTTCCGGTGTTTGTCATCCGTTCACCTCACCGCCGCAAGGCTGGTCTAACTGTGCTGCCTGTGAGCTTCCCCCAGAGTGTCCTGAGAGGAAGGATATGACCTCACAACATCTCTCCATGGATGCTTCAGGGAGAGGTGCCGAAGGGTCAAAGGAGCAAAACTGACCTAGAGGTGGTCTGGAGCCCTCTAAGTCAAGAAGGGACAGCACACATGTGGGACTTGGCTGTGCCACACGCCCACCTGTGTCATCTACACTCTCACAGATCATTCCCTGCCACAGGAGTGATGACAGGCTGTACCCTGAGCCAAGCAGAAAAGCTGTCCTTAGCTGCTCTCAATGCCTCTTGTGCAAATGGCCGAGCATGTCCTGGGCACCGATGACAAGGACTCTCACACCAGACAGCTGTGTTCTCCCTATCTTAGGCCTTCCTTTCTTTTGGATTCTCATCTTCCTAGCTCAGCTTAGTGTGCGAGCTATCGAACCTATGGTTTTATAATGTCCTGCTAATTATAATTCATCTAGATCGAAATAAGCATCTGCTCTCCCTGGACTGGAAGCATTGATTTTGTCTGGCTACCCTGCCAGTGAGGACTCTGGGTAGGGCTCTCATGCTGGACACAGGGCAGACATTAAAGAGGACCTCTTATAAATTAATGGGCTCTTCAAACATGCTGAAGCATCTCTGTGTCAGTCAGCGTTTATCTCGAGGATGGATTCTGAGTACCCTGCCTCTGTAACCCACTTGACACTGAGCTCCTAAAAGGCATAGACGCTATCCGTCTATTTCTCCCCTAGAAGCCATTTCTCCCCTAGAAGGCTAACACACAGGAAGTGCTGAGTACAACACAGAGAAACAGAAAGGGTACCAAAGGACCGGGCAATGGATCCAGCGAAGACTGGAAGACAAGGGAACAAGGAGGAGGGAAGGGGAAAAGGGGAAGCTCATGCTTGGGAGGTGACGATGACTCCCCTGCACCAGGCAGGGGAGGAACAGTGCTGGAGCCAAGGATGGAGAGGAACCTGGAGTCTCTTACACACAGCTGATAACCAGCAGCAGCTTGGACACACTTTGTAGGTGAAAACCATCAGGAGTGTCCTCCGGGATGTGCCGTGTCTGCGTGGAACCTGTGAGAGAATAAATAGGCAGTCATGCTCTCCAACTCCACACATCCTCGTGCTGCAGACAGGACACCAGTCAGGCAAGAACCCCGAGGAACTATGCAGCAGGCTAGCAGCAACCGTGCGATCACAGCGTCAGCTCTGCAACTCGAGGAGGTAAAGTCTGCAAGGTCAAGGCTTCGGTCAGATAACTACTGAACAAATGAGAAAACGGAGCTATGTGCCTAGGCTATAGAGTTATTAATCGGCTGGTGAAGACAGGTCGGGGGCAGCAGCTCTCCGTCCTGGCTTTATAATCAGCTACATGGCGTCAAGGCAAGACAGGTAACTTCTTAGTCCATCTAGTTAAGTGCGACATTAATCACAACCATTACATCTAAAATGCTAACAGTAGAGTTCTCTAGTGGTGTTCTCCAGTCCCCAGGCAGTTCTCATGAACTCATGCGCATGTGCAAAGCATGGTTTGCAAGACACCAGCACCATCAGTCTCTAGGTTCCTTAGGAAGCACCAGGTTTCCGCAACTGAGAATATACGTGAGAATTCAAAGGGTGGAGTGAGAAGAGGAAGACGTACAAAAGGAGCCCACGCCTGGACACGCAGGGGCTTGGTGGGTCTGTGAGGGACAAGTGACAAGTTCTACGCAGGGTATCAATCAAGCACGCAGACATGTGCCGTGACAGAGGCACACAGCTTCATCCCACAGTCCCAATCTACACAACCGTCCCCACCTGCAACATACCTGCCACGTGCTTGATCCTGTGGCCCACATCTTCATCAGTGGGTGTGGTGACAGGACTCATCACTTCTTCCAGGTGAGGCACCCGCAGGTGGGCATGGGGACGCTTCCTCCTCCGGACTGCTGAAGACTTGCTAGCCTTCTCCTTGGGTGACTGCCTGTGTATCTCAGCCAAGTAGGTACTCTCTGTTTTGGTTAGTTCAGTCTCTGTCAGACACAAAGGGGCCATGTCAGAGGCCTACGGCTTTAACCCAACATACTGTCCACTAGAAGCAGCTTTTAACTAGTACCATATTCCTACTACAGACCCTGGGAGGTCAGCCAGGGGGAAGATGACCCCCAGAAAGGCCCATGCCAAAGTATTTTTGAAGCCAAATCGCATTCCAAACCTCTGCACCTCCATGTATATAATTTACAGCATATCACACGCTTGCTAAAACACATGCCCTCAGATCTTTCTCATAATGACTCAATATCACAACATCTCAGGTTCATTTGAGAGGAGGTGAAATCGAAATCACAGCCCCGCTTTAGTGATCTCAAAGCTACAGACAGCCTCTTGAAAGATACATCCACAGACATACCAAACTTGATGCTCATTTCAGGAATGGAATTAGGAACCCGGTGAAACTAATTTAGGGTCTCAGAGACTGCCTTATTCTCCGTGCTTCCCATTCCCCCAAATGGCTGCACAGGCCAGCAAGGGAACATTTCCATTTAGATGGCTTGAGGACTATGGCGCCCACCTAAATGACGGAAGTAGTCCTCCAGTCCACTCCAGAAGTTCTTCTCGATGAACGTTTTCACAAACCCCCAGGGCTGTTTTCGATAGCGGAGCTCTGTGGAGACCCTGAGGAGCAGGCCGTTAAAGATGTGATCAGTCATTCACATGTAGAAAACAGATTTAGAATCACAGGTCAGAGTATGTTGCTTTGCTGCTGCTGCCTTGAACGTATGGGGGGGCAGGGCGGGTACAGTCTAGGCTTTACAGCCTCCCAGCCAATCAAGAGAAAGCTTATAAACTAAGGTCAACCCCCTTTTAAGTCCAAGTAGGGACACTAAAGCCTCATCACTTGCAACTTCAAGTGTCTTCTCACCTGCCTTGCCTCCATGCTACACACAAGACCTCATCAACATTTCTTGGAGTATTCTCTCTCCTGACCACTGGCCATACCACTGCCCACTGCTCTTACAGTAGCAATGCACTCTACCCTCCCACAAGGAAGCCCAGTTCTCCACCTCTTCCTTGGGCATGTGAGCATCTGTCACTAGTCCACCCTGTACCTCTCCCGGCTTGGAGCCTTCCTACGTTCCCACCCAGCATCTATTTTCCCACATAGACGATGGACTAGCACCTCCTGCAAAGGTTTAGCTGCCATCCAACCACGATGGTTTTCAAATGGGTGTGTATGCTGATTGTACATTCTTCTACATACTCCTTCTAATGTGGTCCATATCTCTCCCTTCCTCTGAGGAGGCGTTATCACATTCCGAGCTAACTATTCATTTGACTGTGATATGAGTAGGCTGAAGACAGAAAGCTGGTTGTACCAGATCAAGATGCCTGCTCTCCAGGAGCTCACTGCCATGGAAACAATAGGCAATCCTAACATGTAAGACATGGAACACAGTGAACGGGGTCCTATTGCTAAAGGCTAAGGAAGCTTCAGTACATACTGGGGCATGACTGATCAAGTTATTCTTTCTGATAAATGAGGCTAACTCCATCTTTGGGGGGGTATTCTAAAAAGCCCAACAGATGTAGTTTAAGTTACTACATAGGTCTACATAAAGCATAGAAAACCCAACAGTAGGGCCTGGGAAAGACCTTCCAAAGAAGACAGAGTGTTCAAAGGGACACAAGATGGAGAAGGCAGGCAGGCAGAATGGGAAGGCAAGGAGTCTAGGAAGGCTCCAGAGAGGACACACAAGGGAGAGAGTACTCTAGCTTCCCTTGTCCCCAAGGAATGCCTCTCCCCAACTGCACCGACACAAGCCTTTGCACAGCACACCTGAGTCTGCTCTTGTTCCGGGCCACTCTGGTGAGTGTGTAGCGATTGATGGTGTAGAAGTAGTCATGGTACGGCACATCGTGGGTGAGGACTTCAGCATCTATCACGTAGCATTCGCTCTCCTGACTCGCTTTGTACATGGTCTGTGGGTAGGGAAGCACCACGGATGGAAACTGATGAGAAGCCAGGTAGGACCACCGCCTTTCCAAATGACCCCACCCCTGGACTCCTGGATGGAAAGTGTGACATCCCTGGAGTTGGCAGTGTCTCAGTTAGCTGGGTGATGCTGCCTCAAGACATAAGCAAACCTAGATTCATTGGCATCTTCCCAAGTAGCACTTTCATCCTTCATGATGTGACAGCATTTCCAAGCACACTCTCCTTTGATTCTTTCTTTTTCCAACTCACCTGTGTCTCCCTGACAGTGGCTGTTTTGGGAGCCAGAGGATTAGTGAGGGTGATAGTGTAGAGAATCACTCGACTCTGGTTTCCATTCTCCTCCTTTTTCCATGGATGGAAGATGATATCTGAGGGTAGACACAAGGTCTAGATTGAGAAGGTGGGGAAGAGCAAACCCTGCTGGTCTGAATCTCCCCGCTGAACTCCTCATTCCATGCTGACTCTTGCTTGCTAGACCCCCTCCTCCGGAAGCCAACAGGAGTTCGAATGCTGGGGGAAGTGATGGAGAGGAGGTGGAGTTGGAGCAGAAAGGGGCCCATTGTGGCACTGCGGAAATTCTACACAGAGCTCCAGAATGCTGACTGTTCCGAGGCTGGGGCAGGAGGTCTTGGGGCCACCTGCGGGGGTGCAGGCAACACTGAAGTTACTGTGGTAAGACCACTGGATTCCCCAGGGAGTGTGACCCATCCCATGGCCTCAAGGTGCCTCTCTTTCTGAGGGTGCCCTGTTGCCTAGAGCTTTTGCCCCGAGGGCACGACTGGCATCTCTGCCAGGCTATGTTACATTCTTGCTGTGGGAAAAACTGGAGTGAGAGGGAGAATGGACACAGGAGCCCCCAGAGTGCTAGATATGGATCCTCACTCAGCCCTCCTAGGCTACTTTATACAGGCAGATAAATATACCCTGGAGTCAGATTCCTCACTTGTTAGAGCCAGGAACCCTAAGACTCACAGATGGCACAGCTACGGACTGAATGAGCCAATGCAGCACACAGACTCATACAGAAGGCAGCCCCCCACCCCCACCCCCCAAGCAGCAGAACAGCTGCCCTGGAGTAGTCACAGAGTCCTGTGCGGGCAAAGAGCTGACAGGGCCTGCTCACTGGGAAATCTTTGGAGTCTGTTCAACAGAAGGCATATGAAAATCTTCACTACTAGAGACAGAGAGCGACAGAGTAACCTAGATCATCTTTGGCATTATATAAGGGCAGACAGAGGAGCCTGTGACACCGGGGAAAAGAATGGTATAGGGACAAAAGTAGGAAAAAAAAAGAAGGGGAAGGAGAAAGAGGGACAGTAGAGAAAAGGATGAACAGTCAGGGAGAGATGAGCCTGCAGATCAGACCAGAGAAACGCCGCTGCTCCATGAAATCCCGCAGGAAGGGTGAGTTGGTGAACAGCAGGTCATAGAGTTTGTCCACGCTGAAGTTGAAGACCTCATTCACATATTGTCTTCCACTCAGGTCCTCATAGAAGGCCTGGACCTCTCCTGTACAGAAGAGAGGATGAAGCAGACAGTGACCGAGGAGGAGACTGGAGGCTGTGGTGACACCCTGAGACACCGATATCTCTGAGTCTGACGTGGCTGCTACCACTAAGGGAAGGGTGGCTGGGCTCATGGCTCACTGTTAATACTTTTGCCTGCATCACTTCTCTTCTCTGAGACCTTAGCTGCTTGGTATGGGGAACACACTGAGATCCAGAACTTGGATTTTTGACTCGAGACATGTTGCAAAACGGAGAGGTGAAGGGGGTTCTCCAGACCTGAATTCAGGGGCTCACCTTCATCGTGGGTATCTGAAGAATCACTGAGCTCGGTGGGGATATCCTCATTGTCATTGAAGTCCAGCGAAGGGGAGGTCACAGGCGCCATGATCTCGATCTTCTCCCCTATGATGTTGTCAATGGCAAGCTCCTTCTCTAGGGAACCATCCCCCTCCATCACCTCCTCCTCCAATGGCAAGCCATCAAACTGCAGTGGAATCAAGAATAACCCATCAGCCCCCAATGGAGGAGCTAGAGAAAGTACCCAAGGAGCTAAGGGGAACTGCAACCCTATAGGTGGAACAACAATATGAACTAACCAGTACCCTGGAGCTCTTGACTCTAGCTACATATGTACCAGAAGATGACCTAGTCGGCCATCACTGGAAAGAGAGGCCCATTGGTCATGCAAACTTTATATGCCTCAGTACAGGGGAACACCAGGGCCAAAAAGTGGGAGTGGGTGGGTAGGGGAGTGGGTGGCGGGGAGGGTATGGGGGACTTGTGGGATAGCACTGGAAATGTAAATGAGGAAAATACGTAATAAAATATTAAAAAGAATAACCCATCAGGGTTCCCCTCTGTGGATCATCTCTCCAAAGGGAAACCAGCAACCAGGCCTTAAAAATCATCCCATTCCCAGCTACACTGCTCAGGAGCTGGGCTAATGTTGGATGCTAGGACTGTGCTGAGGAGCACAGTAATAGATAGGTACACAGAACCAGCACTCATGCCATTCAAACGGCGCACTGATCTATGGGTGGCGCTCCCATTCTAGGTCCTTTCTGGAGCTATGCTCCCACTATGCTACTACAATGCCAGCCTGCCTGTAAATAACACCCTTTTCCTAAGCAGCTCAGAGAGCTTCACGGGCACGTCTGGGGCTTCATTCTCCCATTGGCACCAGAAAGAAATCAATTCTATTTTAATGCTAATCTCAGCAGTAAAACAAAATGAAGGCTAGCTATCGATGTCTTCATTCTAAGGCTGGTTAGCCTCGCCAAATTTGAGATAAAAGATTCCCTTTTCGGAGAGTCCTTTCCCAAGGAATCCAGCCTCTTCTCGTGGACACATGCCCTAACCCTCTTTCCTTCAGGAAAGTTTTGACTTCTCGAAACTGTGCTCCTGAGGAGAAAGGTTCTCATAGACACTTTCATAGCCTCCATAAATTCTAGCATAGTGGGAAAATAGATTGCAAAGGAACTCAACAAATATCTACGACATAGGTGAATAGCACTGTACTGTCCTACAGTTCCATATTTATGTGTGATTTTGACTTTGGATCAAAGCATGAGGAAAAAAAATAAACCAGGAAAGATATTCCAAAAGAGAGGCTGACTTGGAGTCTACCAAGAGCTACACTCTTAGAAGACTTAGAATAGTTTTCATCTCATATATTAAACCAAATCATCTAACCCAGGTGCTGAGATCTAGCTCTGGACCTTTGGAATATACCATAACAGTAAGCGCTCATGAATTCCAGGATGCTACCTTCATCATGGTGACCACAGTGGGACCCCTTTCCACTTCCTTTCTCCCGTGGGGCTCTTGTGGGATTAATTTAGCTGGGAGACACTGGCCACTAATCAGGACAGGGATGTGACCAGAGTTTACCACCCATACCGAAACAGGGGCTTCACTGCTTCCCGTAGACGTCAGTGTGCTGTTGGTAATGGACTTCTTGGGCAGCTGTGGGCTGGCATCCGGCTTGGTCTCGATGCTACTTTTGGATGAGCTGTCATTCACTTCATTCTCTTCTATGGGGATCTCCTCACAGTAGCTGGAGAAGACACCCCCATGGTCTCAGGTTAGTCTTTGTGGTGGAGGTCACCAGCCAATCTTAGAACAGGCCCATCTGTCAATCCGAAACTATGGGCCTTTCTGCTTCTTCTTTTTTTTTAATGATCTTGTACAAACCAACCCCCCAACCCCCACTGCTTTCCCAAAGCTTCATTCCTGTCTTATTCTATTTCTCCCTATCCAGAAACTTCTAGTTGAGAATCCACCTTTTCTAGAACCTTCCTTAGATGTATATCTACCTAAACATACCAATATCTCATCTTACTCTTCTGTTGGATCCATCCCTTCCCCAACATCTGAACCTAGTATCTGGGCTCTCAGCAAATAGTTCCTGTCTCAAACATCAACTAAGGCTAGATTCTGAGTACAGTACCCCTCACCAGTACCGCCCAAATTATAGATCACAACAAAGTTCTCTTCATTGTGCATCCTGAATGAAGGTATTACTCTAGAGACACTTCAGGCCACGGTTGCAATCATCACTTATACAGTTGTTGCTGGCTTTAACGTCTGACTTGTGCATTCAGTAGCATCTGCATGCATTACAGCTCCAGGTCAATCATTATGTCCAATTTAGACATCGGCAAATAGAGTTTGACAGAGCTAACATGATACCAGTGTGGATGCTGTACCAAGCCAAGGTCTAAGTGCTGTACCCTCTATGGTCCTTCCTTGGTTTTTTACTTCACTGTCTTCTCAAAGCAACATACAGTCTCCACATACCTAACTACTGTCAGTCAACTGACTCTCCCCATCTTTCTAACCTACCTGCAGAAGTTCATACAGTGAGAGCCCCCACCCTTAACTTCCCGCTCTTAGCTTCTAGTGCATGAAACTATTCTGCCTTCTTAGATGTCCTTTCAAGATCTTTCTCTGCTTCTCCTTCTTGAGTGCTTCTAATCCTAGACCTTTAATGTCCTTTATGTTCAATTATTTGGAGGACTGAGCTAACCCCATGGTTATCCACGAGTGACTCTAAAGTTTACAGTCCTAGCCCAAACATCTTCATGAACATAACAGCTAAACTCAGAAGCCTAGATGATCTCTCTGCTTGACTTGCAGGCATCCTCATTTGCTTAGAACTAATCTTCAAATCTCAAACTCTTTTGTCTATAATATTCCTCCACCAGTTTGGAACCACTCCATTCTCCCCAAGAGTTAAACCAACACACTTTAAACCAACCTGGAATTTGCTTCTGAGCCATCAACAAATCCTTCAAAATACATCAAGAACTTTCATTTACTGTAAGACCTACTGCAACCTTCCTGGTCCAAAACACTACCAACATCTTTCCTCTAAATTATCATCTAGCAACCTTTGAACAGGTTCCTCCTTGTTCTCCACTTGAGTGTATGTCTAACACAGAAGGCAGACTGGTCCTGTTTAGATGCTAAGTCAGAACTTATCAACTGTCTCTTATAAGCATACCCATCTCTTTTTGCCTAAAGCCAATTGTCACCAAATTGGCCAAAAGACTACTAGTTTCTGCTCCCTTGATTTGCTGGCTTCATCTCTGACCACTTAGATGCCACATAGCCCAGTTACTGTTCCCTCTGCAAGAAGCACTGGTTCCCTCCAATGCTTCCTATAGGGTGCTACTCAGATACCATTTTCCAAATGATGTCCTCACTGTCATTCTGATCCCCATGTCCTCTGGGAAGTTCACCCAAGGCCACACTCACCCCATTGTGTTGAAGTCATCATCTGGAGGCACGTAGTCCTCATCATCACTGGTTAGGCCCAGCTCGTTCCCGTAGCACTGGTGGACAAAGTGCCAGAGCTCCTTGGGACATAGGGGCTGCAGGAGATAAGAGCCGTGACTCTGATCCTCCCTCCCTCCAGCCCTGCCATCCGGCACAGAAGCTCTAAGCCAGGCTGGCCCCTTGTGGGGAAAGGAGCCAATGGGCTCTCTCCCCGACTGTATAAAGAGGGCGTCTCTATGACAACACCATTCACCTCTCATGCCCCTGTCAGATGTTAATGTCCTGCCTGAAAATGTAGATTACGACAAAGTCAAGGACAGGGACCTTCTTGGCCTGTGCCTTCAACAGAGGGATTAACTGGCCCTTTGAGGATGGGAAGCACCCATCTCTCGTTCCGCCTACTGGTGAGGTCCAGCATTAAGTGGAAGAAACCTATGAAAACCTAGGGTCACACTTATCTCTGAACACCTGAGTCAGGTGCGCTGACTCAGTCTTGCAACACCACAGAAGTTAAAGGTCATCCTAGCAGACCTTCTCCTAATGACCTGAATATTTCCTTCTTTATTCTGAGGGGTGATCAATTTGTGCACAATGCCATGTAGTTTCCAGTGTTTCCTTCTGGAGAGTATATCTGTTTGTCTTCTTTAAAAACAAGGTCCTAAGAGAAGCTAGTTTCCATAAGGGTACAATTTCCAGAGAGAAGCATAGGAACGTCAAAGAAACTAATGTCATGGGTGGAGACCATGAGTGATTATAGACAGGGACGAAGGGAAGAAGGGAAGGTGAGACTAACAAGTATGTGAAAAGGACAAGTGTGTAAGAAAAGCAGGTGTGACCAATAACTAAGAAAAAAAACCCAAACATTCAAGAATCTTTATAATAAGAGACTTTCTAAATAATGGGAGCGACCTCCAGATCCACACTTTGAAGGATTGGTTTAGGCATTGAGAAGGATACCCTGAGTCGGCTTTCCAGGTTTTGGACTTAGTAGAACCAACCACAGTGACAGTTGGGTCCTGTCTCTGGACCGGCAGGTGTTGAGGGCTAGCTTTCCATGATGACTAAGATCTTTTATCTAGATTTCCCCTCCTATCCCTAGCCTTTGTGGACACCCTTCTTCCCGCCAGGGACACACCTGCCTTCTGTCAAATGCTACTCTAGCCTGCTCCACGATTCACCTTCCTTGCTCTTCCCGAGCAGTTCTGCCTGGCTCAGCTCGAATCCACATAGTCCGGACATGCACCGTTAGCAGCAGACCCTCACTAGACAACATAAGAGTTATTTTGGAAGACAATCAAGATTTCTATCAGGGCTCCTAGAGATTCAAATTAGAAGAAACTGTAGATAAGAATTGATTTACTGGGTTTTCTCCAGATAACAATTAGCTCAGGCTAGAGTCAAGATAGATACATATATTTAATACACTCTTGTCAATTACATGGTAACCTAGTTGAAGGGATATATTATATGTAGGGATTTTTTTTTCTCTAGCCTGGATAATCTCCCAACAGCTGACAGCTTCAAAGTAGGAACTCTCTATGGATATGAGATGTAATATTCCATCTGTGTTTCCTTATAACCTAACTCAAACACATCAGCCGTCAGTTGGTGGCTGTCTAAACTGGGGGTTTTTTTGTTTTGCTTTGTTTTTCGTTATTGAAATTCTCTGAGACCTAGTATCTTGTTGACCAGGATGGACTCTCTCAGGACTAACAAGTTCTTAGAAACAACTCACATATATGCAGAAATCCCCCTTCTCCAGCTTGACCAGTTACCTCGATTAAGACCAGGTACCCTAAAACTGGATCCTTGGCAATTACAGAAAATCCCCCAGTGGCTAATCCTACGCCTACATCACTTGGCCTCCCTAGCTGATCCCAGGAGGCCACAGGAAAGGTTCTTGTCCATTCTTCTGCCCCTTTGCCTCCTGACCTGTTGAGATTTGGTTGTTTGTTATGCTAAATACTGGTTGCTTCCAGAGATCACACATAGACTCAGGTGATCCTATGTGACCTTACCCCCAAGTTATCCATGATCTGTGAATAAAGATGCTGACAGCCAATAGTTGGGCAAAAGAGACATAGGTGGGGTTAGCATTCCCAGAGTTGGGGTTGGAGAACCATGAAGTAGAAAAAAGAAAGTGAAGAGAGGAGAAGGCACCATGGAGTAAGAATCTCCTAATGGCCCTGGGGGTTGGCTAATTGGCATTCACAGCCGCCCAGATGAAACATGACAAATCATATAATGTGATTACTGGCTGGGAAATAAACATAATAGCATAGACATCAATATCTGCCCAGCTCTTGTATTAATTAAAGTTTCTTATAAATATAAAGGTTGTGTGTGTGTGTTTCTTTATTTGGGAACTAAATGCTCAAAGGCAACGTAGAAATCCTGAGTTGAGATTACATATTTCTACAGCATGACCAACCCCAGTGCTGCTCCATGTCGCCTGGCACAACCTGTCATGGCAGGCTTTGTTTCTGGGGGTTCTGTGGATAGAAAACCTGCTTCCTTCACAACACTCATTTCTATAGCTTCCTGCTTCATTCCATTTGCCTACCCAAGCCCTAGAGACGACACATAATGCAGGGGGACTACAGTACCCAAAGTCACAGGTGCCTTCTTCTTCACAGTGCTGGGACAGTCCCACAAGAGAGCTCACTCTGCTCAGAGCTGGGGTCAAGATGACTAAAGGGCTGGCCAATAGCACAATAAAAGCACATCCCAACTGGGACAGTATCCAAGTGAGAAGAACTTTGTGGGTAGATGGCCTCCCCAGGCTGAAGGACATAGTCAATCTCCCCTACCTATGTTTCTGTCTGACTGTCTGTCAGTCTGTCTGTTTATTTACCTACTTGCTGGAATGAAATGTATTTAATATTTTGATCGTACCCCTTTTCCCCGTTTCCATATCCTTCCCACCTCTCCCTTCCCACCTAAATCCATGCACTGCCTCTTTTGTTCTCTCTCAAAAGAACCATAACAAAATCAAAAATCTAAAATCAAAACTATACACACACACACACACACACACACACATCGTGAGGCTATGAGGTCTGAGGGCTGGTAATAGACCCACTGACTCTCCATTCGAGAACACTGATGTCCCCTTTCTTAGCAAGTATCAGCGGAAAACAGCTTCCTGGTTCGAGGGGCTCTGTGTCCACCGCTGCTTCAGTACTCACCTTTTCAAGGAGAGCATTCTGCCAGAGCCGGAACATCATCATGTACGTCCTGTCCCGGGCTCCAAAGGAAGTAAAAAAGTGCTAGATTGGAGCAGAAGATGCAGAGAAACAGAGAGAATGGAAATACTCCTTCCTTTTAGTGAAGACACTCATGCTCAAATGTGACTGAGTGCCAGTTATCCAAAGCTGTTAGCACACCGGGGACCTACGTACCTGAAGACTCTAGGTGTCTACTGTATCCAAGTCCTTCAATAGTTTACTGACTTTCTTCTGTGTTTTTTAAAATTCTAGTTCTAAATTGTGTCCCCCAAAATGTAAATGCTCTGTGCTCACCAAGTAGAACTGAGCAAGAGGCTAGCTGGGATACTACATAAGTGGAATGAGACACAACTACTGACCCACAACCTTCAGCTAAATCTATTATGAAGGCAGGCTGTCCAATATAGTCTATGGTCACATAGTCACAGGATTCAAAAATCAGGTGTTCTAGCTCAAAGTTCAAAGTTCTAACATGCTGCCATAACCCCTGCTTGGCCTTCAAAACACTCTGCTCACCCCGGAATATTTTCTAGAACAACCATACCCCGCTTACTGCCTGCCACTTCAAGCCCATTAGTCTAAAGTGGAAGGTGACTTAAGGGCAGGAAGACAGGAGTCGGGGCACAGGACATGGGATGTGGAGGGTACATAGGTACAAGAGGCCAAAGTTGACCACACTTACCTTTTCTGAATCAGTGCAGACTTGGATGGCATTGGGAATGAGGCGAGCTGTTTTCTCTTTAGTCATGGAGCAGATATCTTTCAAACGGACTGTCAGCTGGCATCCCCATGGTAACAGAGCATGAGTAACAAGCAAAAGAGGGTATTAGTACAATAGGGCAAGGACTGTTTATATGGCACTATTAGTTGCCAGGCAAAATCAAATCATGGTTCTCATACCTCTGGCCTGGAAGGGACCAATTTTGAGATCATATAATTTAAACCTTAATGTCACAGAGACTGCACACTAAGGAACATCTAGCCTTTATCTACAGCCAAGGGTACCTAGATTCTACAACCTGCTACATGGGCATTGGATCTGCCATTATTCTGCTTATAAAACCACAGAATATTGGCGCTGGATGGTCTTATGATGCCATCTAAGTAGTCTTTCTCCATCTTATTTTAAAAGATAAGGAAACAAAGGCAAAAATAAACCAATCTAAAATCATAGTTAATAAAATTCTTCTGAGCTCTACAGCCAATATCCTTCCTACTTAGTGATGTCTCCCTCTGTTGTAACTCACACCAGATAGCTATCTACATTAGCCAAAGAAAAATGTTTTGCTTTGGTTTTTTGTTTTTCTTGTTTTTTTGTTTGTTTGTTTGTTTGTTTTGTTTTGGTTTGGTTTGGTTTGGTTTGCTGCCCCTCGCACCCAAGAGATAGGAAAGATATACATAGCAGAAGCGATAGCACTACTGGAGCTCAGAATTGGGTATCAAGTGTTCAGTCATGGGCTTGTATTAACAACATAAAATGTAGCCAGAAGGTGATGGCTCAGAGGCAGGCACAACTCTGAGTTCAAGGCCAGCCTGGTCTATAGAGTGAGTTCAAGGACAGCCAAGGCTATACAGAGAAACCCTGTCTATTATGGGGAAAAACCAGTATACATAACATAAAGGCTTGGGAAAAACACAAAGTCAGCAAATGAAGAAGATGAAGGCGGCTTGCACAGTCATGACCAAGATGATTGCCCAGAGGAACAAGTCTGGGGCTTTCTCCTCTTTTTTTTTTTTTTTTCCAATTCTGGGGACCAAGCACAGAGAAGCCTTGTGCATGCCAGGTAAGAGTACCACCACTGAGCTGCAGCACCTACATCCCACACGATCCCCCACCAACCCAAGTCCAAGCTCTGTACCAGGGTTTCCCAGCGGAAGATGTTGCTGTAGAAGCAGATCCAATTTTCTGAGAGGTAGAGTCGGCCCTGAAGAAGAATGTCTCTTTGGAGTGCACAAGAGTAATCTGTGTAGGAAGCAGGAAGTTCAGAGGCAGGAGACATTTTCAGCCAACCAGCGTACAGTGAGCATACCACCCCTCCCTCCAGTACTGGGGGGAGTCCAGCCATCTGCTGCTGACTAGGTATGCAGCCACAGAAGTCTCTGACATCTTATGGTCAGAACACACAAGGGATGAAGGACACTACAGCCTGGTGGCAGGATAATGAATCAGTATGACAGCCAACGACTGGCAGGATTTTTAAAAAGGCCAGTGGCTGTTTCATTGATTTCCAACCTTCTACTACCATGACGGCCATCAGTTCTAAGGAGCAGCCATGTGCAGAAGTTAAGTGTATCTCTCCTGGGTAGGCCCTCAAGGGGACCTCAGGCATGGCACTTGATCTGGGACTCAAGATGTCTGTGTTACAGATGTTTATTCGCCATGTGGCCAGCTCCACCTGCTTGCTTGTGTTGGCTCTCAGCCTCTGGTCAGAAGCAAGCAGCCTGAGTGTTCTCTGGAACTCCCAGACTTCCTGGTTGGCCCCTTCCCAGGTTACTAGCTCACCAACAATGAGGCGCTCCGTGTCTGGAAGTTGCTTAAAGAGCTTTCTGAAGTCTTCATTTCTCTGCTTGTAAGTGGGGCTTAGCACCTGCAGGACAACAGCCAAGATTAGGGCAATGGACCCACATACTATAGGATTAGAGATAGCGGATGCTGGGGTAGAGGCTGGCGGATGCTTGTGTGTTGGAAAGACGACGAGATAAGCTCTCTTCCCATAGTCTCTGGGAGGCCAAGTGAAGAAAGGGGCGTGGACAAATAGCACAAAGGACCTGGTCCTGAAAAACCATTCAGTGTTGGTCAATGAGATCTATGAAGTTGGGGTCCACATATACTCTAAGGACAGACAGCAAGGAAGGAAACCTTCAAGTGAGTCCAGGCCCATGATGACAGCTATCACTGCCCTGCTTTCTGCCAGCTCTGCCTTGGCAGTGGAAAGGACCTGAGGGCCATGCTAGCTCTCGTCTTGGCAGGACTTGGAAGATGACTGAACGCTGTGTACTTCTTGAAGTCTGTTATGACTAACACCGTGAGCTAAAGACATGATTTTAAAAAAATCATAAAACATGGCACTAAGAAAAAGTTCCAGTAATGGGGTAAAAAAAAGCTGTGATGCTAAAAGCACATCTGGTACAGAAGCATGACACTCCTGTCCCTAATCGTACCAAGCCATCTACAAGGAAACCAAGGCAAGAGAAAAGCCCTATGCCCAAGGGCACCCAGCTACTAAGTGGCAGACCCCAAGATGAGAGTATATTCTCCATAAACGCTAGGAGTCAGGAGAGGACCAGGGACTTGTACAAAATAGAGAACCAGATCTTAAAAAAAAAAAATGTGTGTATCCCTTGCAGGCAGGCTCGTTCCCACAGATTAGCTGAGCAAGCTTCCTTAGAAACCCCACCAGCCAGTCCAAGAGTGGGGGATTCTGACCTTTCAGAGAATACAGTCTTAAAAGTATTTTCTTTAAGGGATGGGGAACTGGAGAAATGGCTCAACAATTAACAGCACTGGTGGCCCTTCCAGAGGATCCAAGTTCAATTCCCAGCACCCACATGGCAGTTCACAACCGTCTAAAACTCTAATTCCAGAGAATCTGGCACCCTCACATAGATACACATGAAGGCACACAAGATAAAAATGAATCTTTCAAAAAACACTTTACAAATGAATGCAAGTTTAAAAAAAAAGAAGGGTGGCTATAGATGAATGACTCTCAAGGATTATGCAAAGACTGCACAACCAGCCAGTCTGAGTTCAAGACCAGCCTGGTCTACAGAGCAAGTTTTAGGACAGCCAGGACTAAATAAAATGTGTGCAACCTAGGGAGAGCCACACATGAGGTTAGAGGCACCTCTGTATTCTGCTAGGCCATGTGCTGACCTACTTACACACACACACACACACACACACACACACACACACACACACACGGCTCTTGACCCTTGGCCAGAGACCCATGCTGGAGGAACAGATTGTCCTGTTGGCAGTGACATATATGGTTTCTGGCCTCTTACCCTCTCACCCACTTCCCTGAGAATTTCACAGACATACAGCTGGTGATGGACGGACACTTCACTTGTTCACGTTTCAACTTTCTATGAAGCTAAATGAACCACGTGGAAACAGAGTCTGGAGACTGCTCACATCCGAACCAAAGGCTGCCAGCCTGAGCTACTGCCTATCGCTCTGACTACAGGAAGGGGACCGTGAAGCACGTTGGAGAGTAAACTGTGTGAGTTTAGGTGCAAGCTAAGAGGGAGAAACCAGAGAAGAGCTGGGAAAAGAAACTTCTCATCAATCTGTCTATAATTCGAATTTCAAGCTTTTATTCTTGGCTTACATGTGTAATATGAGAGGCCCAGTTACCTTTTCCCAAAGTACACCATGCTATCATATAATTTTCAAACTTCCCAAATCTCCTATATGTGCTTGAACCAGAGTTCCAGACCACGGGAGGAAGATATCTGGAATCTTAACTATCCTATGATTTCTACAGCTAGGAAAGACTATCCTGATAGTCCTCCAAGGATCACTAAACACTATGCAAATGCTCCCCACCCAGTCAGCCAGCCTCTGAGACCAGAATCCACACATAGGAAACCCTTGCTTGACAACCTCACTCATATTCCTCACGATATCCAACTCACCTTCTAGGCTACTGTCGAATGAATAACCACCCAAGAGCAAGCACAAGCCCACCACATACACGCCACACGGAGTAGATGTCAGTATGCAACTTCACACTTGCCGAACATGAGGCAGAGGCTAAGCAACTTGCCTGAGGGATGTGGAAACCTAGTGGGAATGGAACAAGGGTCCTAGCCAACTGCCAGAAAGAAACCAACAGGGCTTCCCAATAAGTGGCATTCTCATGGGAGGGGACAGTCACCTGCTTTAGGGCTCCCACTAGCTAGCCTCTCACATTTCTAGAGGAGTCTTTACAAAGTTCCTGCATGAGACGCCCCCCCCCACCCCTCGCCAATCCTCCTCATGGGTAAACTGGGCACTAGCCATCCAGGTACCTGATGCCAAGTTCCAAATTCCACCCACAGTTTCCCCTTCCCCAGGCTTCTATCATATCCAATGAGAGCTCTGGAACCCACAGAAGTGGAGACACAGAAGTCTAGGTACAATCTCTCCCAAAAGCAGGCAGGAAAAGGCATTGGTCCTTTATAGCAGTGGGGAGGAATAAGGCACACTTCCTCTCTCACATTTGTACCTGTTTTCATTCTATTGTCTGTTGATGTAGACGATTGGCCAGCCTCCCTGTACTAAAAGCACAAAGACACATTGGATGGGCATACTCGGCTTACAATCCTATGCCCCCTCCGATGCTGGGGAACATAATCCTCTATACTCACTTCCTGTGTACTCTTAGAACGCTCTCTTCCAACGGTGAGACAAGGCTCACCTCTATAAAATGGCCAAAGAGTTCTGGCTCAAGGGTTGTCAAATCTGCCGCTCTCAGCCAGGCCATGAGGGGCATGAGAGTGCGCACAGAACAGTCACAGGGACACAGAGAATTCGGGTCACAAACTCACGGCTGGGATTTTCTCAGATCCGTGCCAGCAGTAGCATTCGGCACCAACAGGTGCATCAGCAAGCCTCTTCAAGTACCACAGCAGAGACTGGCTGTCCAGTTCCAGCAGGAGGCTCCAGAGGACCCCAGATTCTGTCAGAGATTCCATCACCCCCAACAAATGTCCCAGGCAAGGGACCTCGGTCCTTATGCTGGTTCTCAGGTTCCCTCAGAGTAAAAACAGTGAGTCTCGCCTGGACTGAACACAAGGTAATCTCTTGCCTTCTATATAACCCCGGCCGATATTCTTTCCTCTCTCAGAGCTGTGCTCCCAGTTCAAGCTCTCACGAGTGAAAAGATATAAGAACCATGGTTCTCAGAGAAGGCTGGCTGGCCAGTCTCCAAGAGCTGGACTCTGCTTCATGCTTCCCTTGTCTTCAGTCTGGGGGCAGCCCCGAGGGGGGGTGTGGTCAGGCAACACTCCCTGGTTGGTGCAGTCACTCAAGAGTCCGGGTAAGGCCAGACGACATAGATACGGCAGGTACACAACACAGGCTGTGAGTTGCGGAAGCGCAGCCCCATGTGAACAGGTGAACTTTCCAGAGCAGGATGAGGCACAGCTGGCTCCAGAGGCCTAGTCCATACTGGCTACTCACACGCCGAGTGACTCACAAGTGGATCAGAAGCTCCAAAGAGGCCCATGGTGGCCCAGATCCTTAGTCCAGATCTGCCTCACAGATTGGCCTGTTCAGTCACTGTGCTTTCTCTCCCCGGGGCCAGGCCAGCATCGCTGTGACTCACATCTCTCACCCAGGCAAAAAAAAAAAAAAAAAAAAAAAAAAAAAAGGGCCACCACTTAGCTGCAACACAGGGTCTGCTCTCATCCCAGCCCTGTACACACCCCTTTTTCCTCCAGACCGTGCAGCTTTCAACTGGCCAGCAAATGACTTCTTTGTTAAGAGTCACTGGGCCCTGAGGGAGGGAGGCAGGGCTGGTGGGCGGGCAAGGCCAGAGCCCCACACATGCTTCAAGTTACAGGATCTGGGTGATGGGCCTGGCCAATGTCCTGCAGTAACCCCAGGCCTAGCCTGGCCTCACCAGCAGATGTTTCCTGCAATGGAAAGTTGCTGGCCAGGGCTCTCAGTGGAGGCGGGGAAGGGGAGGTGCCAAGGGCATCACAGCTCTGGTGAAATATGAAATCTGAGACTGAATAGACTAGGGATTTCTTATGAGACAGCTCTCCTCCAAGGAACCCATCTATTCGGCAACTTCTCTGATGCAACCAACAGCAAACATGGGAGTTTCCAATGTGCTGGTCACAGAGAAGCTGGAACGATAGCCTGGAGAAGTTGAGGTCTGCCCAATGTGAGTTCCCCAAGAACTGTGCCCCACCTTCCATACAAAGGAGACACAGGATCAAAGCCAAGCATTTGCAGACAGCTACTCAGACCTTGAGGGCCAAATAGCCAGAGCAGACCTTATGGACCCTGGTTAGAAGGAAAGAGTTAAGTAAAAGAAGGAGACAACTGAAAAGACAGCTAAGGAGAAAGGGTGCTATGCTTGTGGTTCTCAACCTGTAGGCTGAGACCCCTTTGGGGGTCAAGTGACCCTTTCACAGGGGTCACATAGCGATGGCCTACATATCAGATATTTACATTACAAATCACAACAGTAGCCAACTTATAAAGTAGCAACAAGAATAATTCTACAGTTGCAGCATTAGAAAGGTTAGGAACCACTACTCTAAACAGAGAGGTTGAGAAAGGATAGACAGCATTGGAACTAGGAAGGCAGAGACTCCGAGATCTTCGAAATAATTGAAGCAGCTCCCTTGCCTACCCTATAACCCTCCCAGATAACCTACCCTATCAGGAAGGTCTTGAGCTGGTGCATCATGGGTAATGGTCTTTTGTCTTATAAGCCTTGGTAATTTCCTGTGCTTAAACTTTGGCATATTTAAAAATAACCCCAGTGATGACGCAGAATACACATTCTTGGGTCTCAGAGCCAGACACACCAATTAAGAGGAACATGACAGTCATTGTTAGGGTAAATAGAGGACAAAGAATCCCTGATTAAGGGGTCTTCTAACACTCTCCTCTTTCCATCTTGAAGGACACCTGCCTTCCTTCATCCATCCTATGGTAGATCCCACGCCACTGGATGCTGCCTTCTTCTTCGCTAGGAATGACCCATCCTTTAGTTTAATCTTTTCTAGCAGTTAGTATTTCATATGTTATGTAAAAATTTCACCACATAAATGTATTATTTATCTTCCTATTGGCATAGACAGAAATAGAGGGTGACAGAGACAGACAGACACTCAAGAGCACACACATGCACACGCGACATACACACATGCATGTACAGACCCCTACTTTCTTGAGGCTGGCTTCTTGGAGCCTAGTTGCTGCCCTGACTCTATCAAAAGATCAAGTTCAGTGTATTATGCATCAGTGGTCCTCAAATTCTGTGACAGGTGGATTCCACAATTCCGATTTCCAGGGCGATCACAGTATCTCTTTTCAGGTCCATACCACACCCAAGATACAGGTGCTATAGATAGTTCCAGGAGGCTCCAGGTACTTAACAGAAATTCCCTGGGAACACTGATATCTAGTCATAGACACAGGACAGTCGAGTGGGTTACTATCTGGATGAGACAGGGACAGTTTACACTCAACTCCGAGAGATAATGTCATAGGAAATGAGTATCAGTCTGCATTAGCCTTTGTCTCCTCCACCCTCTCACCAAGGGCTGGGCAGGGCAGGGCAGGGCCAGGATCCCAGGAGCCGGAATTGCCCTTAGTTAAACATTAACTCTATGGCAAACACTGGGTGCTGGGACCAACTGGTACCCTTTCTCCAGGTTTAGCACAAAGGAGGGGGTGAGAGAGCCTGGTCAGGACGGAAGAGGATTTGGGGTTCAGCACTGACCTCACCTAGCAAGAAACAAGTTAAGATCCACAAAGAAAATCCCAGTGCTCCAGCCAAATGCGGTAGGCAGAAGCCAGGCATGGGTGGGACGAGGAGACAGGAGAAAGGTGACTAAACATGAGGTAGGCATGGGTGCAATGCAGAGGGTGCTGAAGAGGGAGCATTGGGGACGGGGGCGGGGGGAGAGTGAAGTTTAGAGTTGACTGCCATGGGATAGCAGTCAGGAAGATTCTTCAAAGTCATGGGTAAAAATCATAGGTGGGAGACAGATGGGTGTAGAGGAAGAGGACTGTCCTTGGAGGAAATACCAGGCACTGGTGTGTTGTTGCGGCTGCCCCAACACCTGCAACTCCTATAAAGCCTTGTCCTACTGTCCTCTGGCTGATGCTAGGTAGGCTTGCCCTGTCATTCCCAGGATTGGTACCAATCCTTCTCGCCTTCCTTAAAGCCAGCTTTCCTAGCAGGGGACGGTGACAGACAATGTGGGTGCTGTCTCAAGCTAGCGGCTACCCTATTCTAGGCTCTGCCCCTAAGTTGCTATGGAAACATTAACACCCCAGAAGTGAGACATAAGGCGGGAGGGTCTATCTGCCCACCTGGGGCTCAGGAAGACCCATACCTACCGGGAACAGGAAGGATCACATTTAAAAGGCAGATGGTAATCCTTCAAGCTGGAGTCTGACCATCCTCATCTCTGCCTATAGTTCCAAAGCCCTATCGCCTGACCCTGTAAGATCCTGACCACTGGGGCTACACCTTTGTACTCCCAGGCTGGAGGCCCTGTTGAAGAAAATGAGCTTGTCAGCTGTGGGGGTGAAGGGCAAGAAGGGCCCCAAGACAGTTGCACATGACAGGTTTTCATACGCTACCCTAACCCCAATGTTCACCCTCAACAGTCTTGTCCCTATGTCACTTCCCTTCTTGTGACTCAACTCTTCAGGTCAGGCTAATCTGTTATTTTGCAGACAGTTTCCTCTTAGCTAGTCATGGGACAAAGAGTTGCTTTCCTACAGACTGGTGGTGACAGTAGAAACTGGCTTCCTCTTAAATTACACCCAGGGTCCCTGACCAGGTCTTGGGTACTCTCCTACAGTAGTCAGAACTCTGTAGAGCCCTGACTCTAGCCTGCCCCCAGCGCATGGAAGTATAAAGCTTGCATCTATCTAAAGGACTCCTAGTGCCAGGGGTATAACCTGAGGCATCATAGCTGGTGAGCTAACTCATAACAGCGGGAAAGAGATTAGAAAGAGGAACAGGACACCAGGATCCTCTATGGAGGTCAGATTCCAGCCAGCCGGCAGACAGCAATGGAGATGAAAGGTAGGTCTAAGGGAATACAGGTCAAAACAACAAGGGTAGACAACGAGCCTCCCAAAGGAAGCAGTGTAGACGAGGAGGAGGTAGTGCAGAGGGGAGGGGTCAATGGAGCTTTACCTGATAAACACAAGTGTATAAGGCATAGCCACAGCATTCAGAGAAGGTACTTAGCCAACCAGAACCCAGCAAGTAACCCTACCCAACAGGTGGCTCTCGGAGAACCTAGGTCATAGATTCCAGTCCCAGCCAAGGCGACTCGGCCAATGTCCAGGGTAAATGCACTGGCAGGGTCAGAAGGAACCCAAGGGAAACCAAGGTGTTAGACAGAGAGCAACTGACCGACAACACTAATAACTGGGCTCTGGAAAACGGGGAACTGGAGCATCTGTCTCAACAGAAAGGACAGGATGAGTTCATTCAACCAGCCTGCATGGGTACTGTATCCACCCTGCTTCTCCACTATAGCAGTTACTAACCAACAACCTCTATAGGAGCTAACTCTTGCACAAGTGAAACCAGAGCCTATCAGCTATACAACCCTCATGCACACCTCTTAGCACCTGCAGCTATAGTGACTGGAAACTTTCTGGTTTCCCTGTGTCCACCTGTCATTTCTATGTCCTCCTCTGCTTCCGTTCCTTTTTGCTTCCTGCACGAACACCGAGTCTGGTGCGTATATAGCAGAACCATGAAGAGAGTGGGCAGCAGCCAGTACAGGCAGAAAGGAATGTGTCAGTGGTCGTCCCGGAGGACTTTCAGAGGTCTGTCAAGTTCAACTGCAGACAGGCGTCCTTCCTTTTGAATCCTTCAGCCAAGAAGCATGTCTGTCATCAAGCTGAGTGAGTGCTTAGGTTGTCAGAGCATCAGAATCAGGCTGAGGGAGGACAGAGATAGAGAGAGGGGGTAGGGAGCCTTAAAACATGCAGCAATCAGGAAGAAACAGAAAGCTGGCCGGGTGACTGGAAACCAGAGAACAGAGAAGAGCATGAAGAAGGGAGACAGAAATGGAGGGTGGGGGAGGGAGAGAGCAAGGAGCTGAGAACAGTACCGGAACAAAAACAGAGCGAGCAGGCGCAGCCGTGTTAAAAGCCATGCGAGGAGAAAGGAAGCGGTAAGATCAACGTTCATGACAAAGACAATCTGCCTTCTCAAATTTGGATGCTTTAATTGCCCCATAGCACTGAGGCCATGTGGTGTCTGTTTCTCTTTGGTGGCACTAATTCTTGCAATGCCACTTAAGAGGAGATTATTGGTTGGAGAACGCTTAGGTATTTATGACAGCTGGGCCAGGACAGCTCTGAGAGAGAAACAGACAGACAGACAGGCAGGCAGACAGAGTGCCTCTCATCTCTCCAAGATATGAGGTGCTATCAGCCCAAGGAGGCCAGAGGTCAGAAGACCCTTGGTCTGAGTCAGAGAGAAGGAACAGACAGGGGGAGGCAGAGTTCAGCTTCTCTTCCTTCATCATCTTGGTCCTCAATGTCCTCAGATCAACATAGGCCACTTGAGGCGTCCAGTGAGGCTATGGATGGACAATCAATTAAAAACCTCTGAGATATGCTGGCACGGAGCAGTTTGTGGGAAGCCAGAGTGTTAGCTGACAGGTGTCTAACTTTAAGGGACGACTTAATACCATGCTGGAACACACACGTGACCCAAAGGGATCATTTGGACCCACAGCCCCACATGAAACATGAGCCTCCTCTCGAGCCCTCTCTCTGTTCCCTCCAACCCTGTCAGTCCAGCATCCTGACAGCTTCTCCAAGCCTCAGCTCCCACTGGAGCAGAACAGAGGAAGTAAGCATGCGGGAGTGGAAGGGAGGAGTGGTATTCTCAGCACAGACCAGCTTAAAGAAGGGGAGACAAGGGTCTGAAGCCAGGCCACAGTGTGCCTCAGCTGTCCAGTCCTCCTGAAGGTACAGAGCATGTGGCCAGGGCAAGCTGAGGGACTTTAGCCAGACGTTCTTCCAGGAAAGAGTCCAGGGCCATACAGTATGTGACAAGGAGAATGGAGCCCTTGCAGGCACTGCTGACTCCACAAAACACTCTCAGAGTCCAGAGCTGGATAAATAGCCACTAAGGATGACCTAAGAAGGACCCTGCTTTACAGACTAGAAGGCAGCCAAACCTTCAGTAGGAGCATGCTCTGGAGGATACTGCATATCTTTGACACACTCTGTCATATAGCACCGTTTCTTAGCACCAGCTCCTCCACAAGATGTCTTGTCCAGTGATGCTAACTTTAGCCCTAAGTTCATACCTCCTGTCTCACCCTAGCCACAGAATACCGCCTGGCCTTGAAGCAGTCACTCAGTCCTGGCTGCTCCCTACCTTCCTATAGGACATTAGATGAGGAAAAACATGAGGTGAATCATCTCTTCATGTTCCCAGATCAAATCCTCCTCCCCAGGACATACCCGTCCTGCTGTAGAAGAGAACTACTGTGTCTGTTTTGTGGTGAGATGAAGAGGTTGACAAGGGCAAAAACTCCTAAGACCCAAACGGTACTTAACACTTCTTGCAACCAACCCCCCTGCCCATCCCCCCACCCCCAACACACACACACACACACACACACACACACACACACACACACACACATTTTTCTATTACCCAACAAGAACAGAAACAGAACTACTTACATTGTACCAACTCTGGCTTTTCTGTAAAGACAAAAATAAAAGAGAATATAATTAGTTAGGGAAGAGACGATAGAAGTGGTATTCCTTCCCCCTGGGGTGAAGGTAACACAGACAGCGGAGGGTGGGCAGGGAGAAGGAATCCAAATGCAGCTGAATGCTTCCCATGTCGATGCTCAGGAGGGTCCTCCTTTCACAAGACAGCTCCAGAAAGGAGGCCCAGGGAGCAATCCATGCTGGAAGCCCCCACCACAGCTTGGGGCGATTGGAGAGGCAGGCAGTGGCAGCACTAGCTAGCGCTCAACCAGAAGGGAGTCAGAGCCCCATCGCCAGGTCCTACTGATGGGGAGGTGGGATACGTGGTAGGCATCCAAATCCTAGTCCCCCAGTGGGTTTTGACTAGAAGCAGAGTAGACACAGAGCCAAACACAGCCTCTTGCTCCAGATCATCTCCCCTGTCAAAGGCAGGGTAGAATGTTTTGGTGAAGGGGGAAGAAGGGGCTTTCTTAAAAGTCACACTATACTCTCAGCTAGAAGGTGAGCAAATTCCTTCTATCCCAACAACCGACTGACCTAACTAATAGCTAACTAATGGTTGAGGAAGAAAGTGGAATTGTGTCATCTCTAAAGGATTCTTCCAAGCCATGGTGTTATATACAACTTGGTACTCATGAAATCACATTCTGTCGCAGCTCTATGGTTGAGGAATACTCATACTGATCTCCCCATGGGATCTGAAACTTTCTAGTGAAAGAAGGGGAACGGCTTGATTGTGTTGTGTCTGTCTCCAAGCTCTACTCATGAGCATTCTGCCCTGATGTTAGAAACGTTGCCAACGGGTCAAAGCCTCAACGAGATACCAGAGGTATGGAGCCTATACATAGTCAGCCACTTAGAGCTTGTGTCAAAGAGCCAGCTAATAAACGCACAGCTGGGCAACCGCTGTGTCAGCTAGTAAGGTGTGCGTGTGTGCATGTGACAGGATGGAGGCGACTATGAACCAGGGATCTGTGACTGTGACCACAATGATGACCAGATGATCATGTGATCTCCTTCTCATCACCAGCTTCTTCCTTTGAATCAGAAACCTGCCTGACACCTTGACCCTCTACCCTGACAGTCAGCACAGTGGCCAGAGATAGGGCGTGCAAGGGGCACAGGCATGTATATGCTTTTCCCTCGCACAGATTCCACTGGTCGGTCTGACTAAGATAGCAGGCAGCAACACAGGCACTCAGTTACCCTCTGCTAGGAACTCTTTGTGGTCATTCCTCAAAAGGAATGGTGGTTTCATCTAGAAAGCACAGTCTTTTACCACAGTGGCCTCCAGAACTTGAAGACCAAACCCACATAGCCAAGACTATGTCATCATAGAATAGGAATTGCTACCTTATAGGAAAGAATTCTGGGCCAGAACATTCCCACCTAAGTAGTTCAGCTAAGTCTATTCATGCCTGGAAAGGGTGGGGGGAGCGAAAAAGTTATACCTAGCTGGACCGTCATTTCTATAGCTCTTTTTGGGTGTTCACAATGGCAACTGACTCTAGGACCACCAAAATGGGGTTGTGTTAATTTCACATCATGATGAGCACGAGTATACTCTTGCAGCTACCGACCAAGCTATCTATCCACAGTTAGCTTGTACTGCACTAACCCTGAGCAGGCTAGTCACCTGCTTCCCAGCGGAGGAAAATCTCTCTCAACTGAGCCCAAGCACTTTAGTTCTTGGAACTTTTGTATACAACTGTTGGAGGAAAAGGGTCACTGGGAACAGGATCCGTTGTGATCCTCAAACACGGTGCCTGCCCTCTCTCCCCACGTAGACGGAAGTAGATCTTCCCTTTCTCTGCACTGACATGGAGATGCTAGTTCCTTCAGAAACTACTTGACACAAACAGCTTCAGAATCCCAAGACCTTTCGGTTAGGAACACCTGTCCCATCTCTAACTAGCTCTGTGGTACCTTTATAGCTAATATTCATTATCTTATAAAGTGAGGATATAAGAAAGGATGCCCTTTTTTTTCCCTTAATTTTATTTATTTAATATATGAGTGATCTGCTGCATATACATCCCCCTGCCTGAAGAGGGCATCAGATCCCCCTATAGATGGTTGTGAGCCATCATGTGGATGCTGGGAATTGAACTCAGGATCTCTGGAAGAGCAGTCAGTGCTCCTACCCACTGGGCCATCTCGCCAGTCCCGAAAGGATGTCTTAAGTACTAAAAGAAATGAGAAAGGAACCCTGTAGAGTAAGAACTTCGGAGGCTATGCCGCTGACCATATCCCTACACAACTCCTTCTCTGCCAGCACTGAGGCACCTCAGAGACATATACACTTACATGTTCGGTGAGATTACATTAGCCCTCAAGAATACCCAGCAGGAAGGAGTTTCTAACCTTTGACCTGCCTTTCTGGGCTGAGTGTTAAAGGGACCTCCTGTGAAGGAGGTTCTCAGAGAGGCTTAAGGCCCAAGAGGGTGACAGAGGCACAGACAGACAGATCAGAGACTGCCTACCATTGTAAATTCATTGCTATGCCCCTACCTGGAGGAGAGGGCTAGAGCTCAAGAAGGCACAGAACTAGGGAGCCTGTATCAGATGGGTAAGGGAGTGGGGTGAAAGCACAGAGCTGTTAAGAAGCAGGATGGAGGGTTGGTGAGACGGCTCAGTGGTTAAGAGCACTGACTACTCTTCCAAAGGTCCTGAGTTCAAATCCCAGCAACCACATGGTGGCTGACAACCATCCGTAACAAGATCTGATGCCCTCTTCTGGTGTGTCTGAAGACAGCTACATTGTACTTACATATAGTAAATAAATAAATCTTTAAAAAAAAAAAAGAAGCAGGATGGAGCTGGAGGAGGAGAAGGGCCTGGAGGACTTGTTTTGGGTCTCTGTGGCCTTTTCTACAAGGAATCAGACAAGTGAGAACCAGACAGAATGCAAGGCTCCTAGAAACATACCCAGACTACCTTAGAGCAGTTTCCAGCCCTCGCATCGAAAAGCATCTCCTAGAACAAAGGCTTGAGGTGTCTGGAAAGCGAGCTGATGAGGGGGAAGGGGGAAGGGGGAAAGGGGAAGGGAGACTGGGACCAGGAGCTCTACATTAAGCATAAACTGGAGCCGGGAGGCAAAAAAAAAATCAAAACAAAACAAAACAATGTCTTACTTTGATCAGATTAAGTCTGTCATACTGGAAAAAAAAACCACAAAAATTAGAATTCAAACAAACAAATAAACAAACGAACAAAAAGGTGAAAGGTCACAGCACCGGGCACCGCCAAGCACCAACAGAGAGCTAAGCTGCGCGGCAGAAGCCAAGCACTGAGTGGCCCTATCTACTTGGCAGGCCTGCAAGGGCAGAGAGCAAGCAGCTCTCCGGAGCTGGAGGGGGCAGGAAAGCATGTCCTGGCTCCCCCTAGTGGCCACAGGCCATCACTACTGAGTGCAGCTTGACTGTGGCCCAAATGCACTGGTTTCTGGGAGTGACGGTCAGCCCTGAGGTCTGTAGCTCCCTACTCTAAGCGGGGAGAAAGAATCAGCCTCTACCCCTGAAACTGTGATGAGGAAGGTGAAGCCTTAATGATTTCCTGTCCCTAACAAACAAAAAAATGGAGGTCAGCAAGGGGGGGGGGGGAGACACCGTGAAGCCTCTTTGCAGGAGGTGGTTATGGGTGGCCCAGCTATAGTTGTAGTGAGAACAGTTCTAGCTCACAGAGCTTCCACGCAGCTCTACCTGGCCACCTTGAAAGGATGCGCCTAGGGGAAGCAGGTTTAGACGCTTTGGCCGTACCCCTGCAGCACCTGCGTGCAGTCCAGTCACGGGGCCCTGCATTGAACCCTTTTCCCATGGTGACTCTGGTGTAGATCCTCTGCGGTCTACGTGTCTTACACTCGCATGTTCCAGGGTGACTACGGTGGATCCCCAGTGCAGTTGTGCAATGTGGTCCTTCCTTGTCAGGCTGTCAGTAAGCACGGTGCTGCTCCTGGAATGAGCTAGGCTTGGAGGAAAGAGCTGCACACTTCACCTGAGGACGGGAAAGACTAAAGACTCAGCAGCTGTGGTGAGGAGGAGTAACCTGGTACCCACATCCAAGCTGGGTTCTCCTTCTCCCAGATGAGCCTGGAGCCTTCTGGTACACACTTCAACTAAGGCAGAGGGGCGGGCACTGGCGTAGCGACAAAAGGTCTTGTACAACTCCTGTCCCCAGCTATCAGGCATGCCGGAACCTGCCCAGCCTCCTACACCCACAGAGGACTCCCACTGGCTTCCTCACTCCAGGCTGCCGCCCCCCACCCCCCACTGGCAATAGGCACATAAAATACTGAGAGTCACAGGTCTGCCTCTGAAGGGCACAGTGGGAAGGCTTGGCTGTGGAGCTTCTTGTTCTTGCATCCATTGGAAGTGGATAGTGGTGTGCCACCGTCCTCCCTGAGGACACTCACAGACCCTGTTGTAAGTTGTCTCTCTGACTGAAGTTGGCACTTCTTCCCAACAATCGACTTCCTGGGCCCTACTGCCTTGCGACCAACTGCTCACCACTGAGCTCACCACTGGAGATCCGAGGGCCCTGGGTAGAGGCTGGCACGTCTCCCTCCCTAGAGCCTGGTGGGTACTGTCAGTCATCACCCTCCAAGGTTCTGGTACTGTACCTTCTTTAATCAAAACCCAGGTCTCTAAGCACACTGTGAATGAGTACCAGAGCGGTACAAGCAAGTCGCAGCGGGTGCCCTGCCAGGTAGCTCTCAGGGGTGGAGGAAAAGATGAACTAGGCAGATCTCATCAAGGTCTTTCCTCACTTCTGCCAGGGAGGCCACCGTTACCCATCCAAGGGTCACATGAAACAACAGAGTGACTGAGTGGAGGCTCCACGCCCACAGGGACGGAACTACCTCCTGCAGGACTCTGCGTTTTACAAAGTGCCACGCAAGGAGGGAGACACATTCCCACTAGTGGTAGTGTTTGAGAAGCAGGCAGACTCGGGAAGGGGATGGGGTGCAGGTGGAGTGGGGTGGGAGGTGGAGTCTTTTCTCTGTTGTCAGGTGCAGTGGGCGTGGTCCCTCAGTGACTTCCAAGCCAGCCTGCCAAGGGGTGGGGGTGGGGAACAGTGGGTTCAGCCCTTCTGGGAAAGGGACCAAGCAGGACATATGGGCAGAATTGGCAGGGGTAGAAGGAGGGATGCTGAGCACTACAGACAATTCAATACTAGAGGGGAGATTAAAAGACAGAGACAAAAGATGGCTTACTTTTGAGAGGCGCTTGTGAGACTAAGACCATGCATGCAAAGGTGTTTGGAAAACAGTGGGGAGAAGAGGAAGAACAAGAAATCAAAAGACAAGTTCAAGTGGGGTTTCTCCCAAGCCTCCCGAGGGGTCCCCTTTCTCAAGCCCTGCGACTCCCGTTGGTTTAGGAGCACCTGAGTAGAGGCACCTCTTGATTGCCAGAGGCCTGGGGATCGAAGGAGAACTCTGGGGAACCTTAACCATGTGAGGGAGGCCTCTATGCTAATCCTTGGATCAGGAGCCCAAGACAAGCTTGAGAGGGAAGGAAAAGTCCTGTGACTATCCTCTCTGCAAGATGAGTAGGGCATGGGCTGGGACAAAGGTAAGGCGGGGTGATGGCCAAGGAGGAGGTTAAAAATAGCCCTCCGGAAGCTTCCCTGAACTCGCTCTTCCTGGCAATACACTTGTCCCAAATAACGTTCCTTTGCCAGTTCAAAGGGCCAAATTTAACGAAGGATTATAAAGGCGACACCTCCTGCTCACCAGAGCTTCCTCCATATCTCAAGGGTCTTGAAGTTCCTTAGATGCTTACCGAGAGATGGGGAGCGGGGTGGAGAAGGGGCGCATGACTCGGGACCCTCCCTGAATGATTAACCAGGAATCAATTCATCAAGAGTCTCCCCTGCTGACGCTGACCTGTCCTGACTTCATCACATAGACACGGGGCTGTTCGGTCACATGAGTACCCAGTAGCTTCCTGCGACCAGCTAACAAAGGCTGCCAAGTCCCCAGCATCGTCTGCTCACCTTGGAATTTTTACCACCGCTCCGACCAGACTGTGAGGAGCAACTGCGTTGCACACCCTGCTCCGGGGTGGACGGGGACTTGTCCGAGGAGTGATCTGAGCCCTTCTCCACCATGGTGTCTCCGTCCTGGTTCTGTGGTGTTGGTGAGCGGGACCGCTTCCGGAGGATGGGAGAGCAGGCTGGCGTGCTGCGGTTGGAGTTACTGGCAGTGCTGCAGGGGCAGATGGAGACGGGGAATGAGATGGAGAGGGAAGAGGAAGGAAGGAAGGAAGGCTGTGAGTGACGGTCGGCCACAGACCCATGCAAAGGAGCCAGCTCAGGGAGCCCAGGCAACAGGCTGAGGAGACAACCCAGCTAGGGACTTGCTGCACTGTAATGCTGCTACTGACCAGCAGGGGGCAGTAGTGCCGGTGTGAAAAGGGAACTGGGACTAGAAACAAGCAGTCAAGTATTTAAATATTCACCCATCCAATCCTGTTTGAGCTTTAACTACATGTAGAAAGCTATTAGGGAAGATGATTTAGACCCTGAAAGAATCTCTCAATGCCACCAGTTCATTTTATACATGCTTTGTTTCAACACTTGCCCATAGTGACAACAACTCCGCTTTTCAAAGCATTCACATATATATTATTTCATAGGCATGTCTTTTACAAATTACGACGTTATTTTATCTTGCATGTATGTGTGCAGGCATGCATGTACCATGGGCATGCCTGTGGATGTCAGAGGGCAACTTGCCAGAGTCTGTTTCCTCCTTCCACAGTGTGAGTCCTGCAGAATGAACTCAGGCCACACTGGCTTGGCCATCTCGCTGGCACAGGTACCATGTGCCAGGACATTCAGTTGAGTTAATAACGGCCACTATCCTTCCATTTCATTTAAAAGATGAAGCTAAATGCCAGATAGAGAGGAGAAAGTGACCCAGGGCTAGCCTCAGAGTTTGCTACAGATGTAAGTCACTCATAGCAGCCTGGTAAGTTATGTTGCTGGTCTACGGGGGGGGGGGGGGGTTGTTCTCATACCTCCTACCCAAAATTCACCTCTAAAAAGTTCCTTGTACTTCCCATGGCACTAAATCCAGTTATACCGAGGCATTCAATCTGTTAATACAGTAAAGACCGAAACTTAGCTTGTGTTTTCAATAGAATAGAAGAGGTGAAGAGAAAAGGGTGGAGAGGAAAGAATGAACTCAGTTTGTTCTGTTTTCAGAGAACAGAGAAATCAAAGAGCTGGGCAGGGAGGGAAGAATCCTCAGAAAGAGACAGTGGAAATGGGAAGGGACATCCTGGGAGATTACATGGCCCCAGACCAAGGTGACAGGAGGGGCAGGATCCTGCCCACCTGCTCAGGAGCCAGACTAACTCAGGAAGCCTTTGTGCCATACCACATTCTGGCCTTGCCTCGGGACAGTGACATTTACATGAAGATCTAGCTGTAACCTCAGATGCTCCATGGAGACATTTGTAAAGAGTACCATGCCCTACCGCCTGGATAAACTCAATACAGAGAGAGCATCCAGCAGCCCATCCAGTATCATTGGGGAGGGGGAAGAGGTAGAGTGTGAATCTGTATGGAGTGGGGCCGGGAGCTCTGCACATGACCTCCACTATGTGTACATGCACAGATGCACATACCACGCCGCACACGTGGGGATTAGAGGACAGCTTTAGGGAGGTAGTTCTCTCCTTCCACCATGTGGGTCCCAGGGATCGAACTCTGGTCGATCCCTGGGACCCACATGGTGGAAGCTTGGGAGCAAGCACCTCTGCCCATTGAGCCATCTCTCTCTGCTCCACTGGATCTTCTCAGGCTGCCCAAACTGGAATTTAGTTCTCCAATGTGTTCTTCACCTCTGTGCCCACTCTTGCATCTGTCACTGAGTGAGTCCCCTCTGCCACCAGCCCTGCTCACAGAGACCTCTGCCTATTCCTTGCCCTTCTCCAAAGGCACCGTCATTGCTCAGAAGTGGTATCTGCCATTTCAGCCTACTCCATCCTACTCATTCTGTTTCCATAAGGCTCATTATTCCACCCTTCCCTTCCTGTCGTAGGGTCCTCCCTCAGGTTCTCAAGGTGTCTTGCCTGGACTTGTCCAATAGCCTTAGCTATGATTTCAGTGGGAAAAAAACCCGCCCAGAATAATGGGTCACCAACCCCCCCATGCTTGGCCTCCACTCCAATCCTCTTCTATACTAGAAGAAATCCCTGTAACCATAGTTCTGCACCTTGGCAGAGTCATTAATAGCCTTGCTACACTGCTAAACCTATTAAAAGATCAGCCATTGTCCTGTAGATTTGGACACGCTGCTAAGCAAATAAAACCAGTTCCTATGCATTTTATGTAGTGACTTAACCTTTCTAACTCCATGGCTTGCCCTTAACTTGATCCTACAAGCAGTATTAAAAAGAATTGCTGTTATATTTGGTGATGGGGCACTGTAGAGAGGATCAATATTGATCAGTCAACAGATAAGCCCTCTGACCTGAATTCAGCAAGAGTCCTGTAACCCTTGGCCTGTGAGAAACCCAAGCAAGAGAAGGGGGTCTGGTCAAGGTGATATGACTGTGTCACATGGCACAATGTTAAACATCCATGTTCACATAGGTGAATAAGAAAGGATCCTTGTGCTTAGTACATTTATCATGAGGCAGAGCCAGACATGACCTGTCATTGGAATATAAGCTACAGGTAGACAGGTGGTGTGAGTCAAAAAGCAGATGAAGGGGAAAAGGGAGAGAGAAGAAGAAAGAAGGAAAGCAAGAAAGGAAGGAAGGAAAGGAAGAGGAAGGAGGGAGGGGAAGGAGGGAGGGAGAGCAGGTGAAAGTGAGAGAAAGGGGGAGAGAGAGAGAGAGAGAGACAGAGAGACGAAAAGCTTTACTTGAAGAATTGGGTTCAGAAAATGTAGCCAGGTAAAGGCATGAAAGTCAAAGAAGGAGAGAGAGAGAGAGCGAGAGAGAGAGCACAAAAGCAGCATGAACAGAACAGAATGAAAGCCTTAAACAGAACAGCATGGAAAACTCGGAGAGTGAGAAGAAGCTACAGGAGAAACCATTTTGAACCGAAGTGCAAAGGATTCCTACAACCCTCCAGTCTCCCTAACAATAGGCGCACTAAGACCCTGATGACGACCCTATGCCAGGAAGATATTCACTCGTTCCCATCTCACCCACATAAGCCTGGCAACAAAGACTGGTTCACTCCTGTCCCAGGAAATAAAATGAGACTCCTGTCTCAAAAATAAAAGCGTGTCCTTGAGCCTACCCTCAGGGTCTCGCACTAAGCTGGTAAGAGCCCACTTCTTAGACTCAGGTCTGGAGGACATCCTTGAGCAATGGGGAAATGCAGCTGGGGACAAAGGTTTTCTTTCTACCAAGTGACTCTCTTCACAAGCTCCCCAACCTGCACCTCACACACCCTGGCAGCTGCGCCACTTTTCTTGGCTTCCCTTCCCTCTCCTTAGTCCTAGTGAGGTCCCTCGGGCACAGGCAGACCTTGTCAGAGTGCCAGGCTCCCTGATCAGCCACCCGTGCATTTTTTTTTCAGAACTCTGAGCGGAGCACAATGGTCAGCTGGTGTTCTTTATTCAAGTTTATGTGTTTGTCTTTATGAAAGATTGTTTCTGCCCCAGATACTGCAAAATATATACCTGCCACTCTGGGTGCCCTGTGTCCTCCACCTGCTTGCATTGCAGCCTCTGTCCTTGCAATCTTCTGGTCCCATCAGCACCACAACCTTAGTTCATTCCTGGTCTGATTCCCAAACCCAGTCCTGTGGAGCCCTTAATGACGGTGTGCACGGCTACAATACTCTCAGTGTCAAGGAGCACTGGTAACTTTTAAAACATGACTCTCCGATCTATTCCAGGGCACTGCCATCTGGAGAGCACTGAACTTAAAATCTGGGCATTGTATCTCAAAGCAGTAGGGGAGGGTAAATTTGCCAATGTATCATGTGAGCAATTCCAGCTTGAAGGCCCTTTTAAGCCATTTGCTTTCTGTGTTACCTTGGTTCCTGAGTCTTTATTTTTCTCATTTGAAAAAATTTAGCATAATGTCCAACGAATAACCAGCCCCAATAAATAGCTGAGTCACAAAAATGATGGATTCTAAACTCCCTTGGCCTCTTTCCTCAATCCCTTGGGCCTACTGGGGTAAGTGTAAAAGATGTAAATGTCTCTGGACATGACTCATGGAGGATGGGGGTGGGGTGGCTGCAACACAAAGTGTGGTATTAAAAGCACAGGGTCCCAGTCTTGGCCCCATACCATCTCCAGCTGATTTCCAGGGCATCATTTTCAGAATCTGCATCTTAAATAAGTACCACTCAAAAGCTCCAAAACCACTATGCCCAAAAAAGTATCCTTTGAAGGATGGAAAAATAATTAATATATCTATACATCCTTGGTTACAGAGTCTTCTTTATAATGCCACAGGTAGGCAGACTCACTGGAACGGTAAAAAAAAAATACTTTGAACTCATTAGATGACCTGCTAGTATAGAGAGCTGAAGTAGATCTGATGGAGCATAGGCAGGGGGCTGTGGTAGAGGAAAGCAGGACCCAGTGGGGTGTTCCTGGTTTGTGGTCCTCTGCTAATTATCACTAGCATGCACAGGCACCTCACCCTGTCATCTGGCAAAAGCTGACTCTTGTACTGATCGACATATGACCCATCTCAGTGCTGGTCTAAAGTCTCATTGATAATCCTCCTTTGTTCTTCGTGCATCCGATGCAATTATCCGTGTAAATTAGCCGCCCTTCCTTGAGTTCACTCATAGCCTATGTTCATGTGTCTGAGATAGGACACAGGTATGTGTACGGAACACTTTGCAAAGAATTTACATGCTGCCTGCGAATGCCTCCATCAGTACACCAGTCTCAAACTCAGAGTCTATAGAGGACTAATGACAGTGGTTAGTCTTCCTCATGGTCTTGCTTGTCTACTAAGAGTTTCTGAATTTAGTGTATGCGCCCACTAAAAACCACAGCACAGTATGTGGGAATGGCAGATCCACTAGGACTTCATAGGCCTCAATCACAAATCCCAGCTAGGTGCCTAGTTCCCCTGCCATAGCCTGCCTAAAGAAGAATCAATCACTACTTTTAAAAATTATCCTTCCCCAGTCAATACAAAGACACACACCTTGGGAATTTTGCAGCAACATACAGCTTTTGGGATGCAGGATGAGGTTGAAGTGGAAAAGATGGAAAACGTACTGTTGTCTTTATGCAAAGAGTTCCCTGCAGTCACGGATGGAACCTGTTCTCTGAACAGCTAAAACCTGAAGTCTAATCCTGGAAGAATTCTACCCTCGAGTCAGTTTTGTCCAGGAAAGAATGCCCAATTACATCTTGTGGAGCAGCTGACTATACACCTCTGTGGGTTCAGGGTACTTCCAGGAATCAGCTGCCTTCACCTATTGGTTCCTCTTTCCTAGTCTTTAGAATCCAAGGAGCATGGCCTCCATTGGTAAAGTGCCCACCACACATCCACGAGGACCCTAAGTTCTATCACTCACAAGCTTGATATGGCAACATGTTCCTGTTACCCCAGTCCTGAGAGGAAGGTTCCTTGGACTGGCTGTTCAGCCCGTCTAGCCAAGTTAGGGCACTCCTGGTTCAGTGAGAGATCTTATCTCAAAAAAAAGGTAGAAAATGATCCAAGAGAACATCTGATATTGACCTCTGGAATTTATGTGCACCTGTGCACAGGAAGATACACGCCCACCACCATAGAGCAAAACGGAAAACATAATAATACAAGGGATACTTAAAGCTGCTTTTCAAAAAAAAATATCTTAATAAAGTAATGACACAGCCCGTTAAACACTCGCTGCCAGGTGGCCACCAGACCACCTAGCCTTCTTCCCACTGGGTACATACTTGCTGGAGAAGTCTTAGCAAGTCTTAGTGACTGTAGTTGATGAATTAACTGAGTAAGTGACACATTGGCACGGTCCATGTAAAGTCTTGGGCCAAAGAGAGAAAAGCAGCACTTCAGTTACCCTGACGCAGTAATGGGGAAACAGAGAGCTGGTCAGGGCAAAGGCCTTTCCGCACTCAAGCCAAGGAGAAGGACCCTTCTTCACAATGGCTGAAGCCTCCATCTACCCCAGTCCCCACTGCCTGGCCTTCTTGCAGCTTGTTGAGCCCAGAGTTTGGAATTCAAACCAGGAACAGACATGACAAACGCTAGTTTTCATTTCCATGGAGACCAGAGCCTGCAATGGAACCGGGGCTCCACGCCTGAAATGCCAAAACAGCCTGACCCACTTTTCCCCCTCTTCCTACAAAAAAAAACAAAAGTTTGTTTGGGTCCTTCCAGGGCAGGGGAAAAGCCAGCGCTGCTGCTATCTCTGTAGATAATTCAAAGAGAAACAAATTATCGTCTCCATGGCTAACACTGGGTACGCTACAGAGCCAGTCAGGAGTCAGACAGCTGCTCGCACAGGCACCGACTACACTGCCAATCCACACTGCCTCCTAGTCCGTGCTTCCTGGGAAGAAAGACTTGTATCCTCCAAGGCCTGTACCCAGAGGGCATGGAGCTGCTTTCCCCATTTCATCTTGTATCTCTGGATCCCTGTGTTTTTCCAGTCTCCCTGGACCATTCTCTTCCTCAAACCCAAGTTCACCTCCACCTGAGGGTTCCTGCTCGGCCTCTGTTCTCCTCGGTTAAAGTTTCACATATTGTTTTTTTTTTTCCTCCACGATTGCACCAAAAGTCAAGTGCTGCCTCTGTGCAGCAGCTTCCTGAAGGACCACTCTTCTGAATGACTTTGCTATCCCCCCACACCCATCACTCCATGGCTCCATTATCTTTCCTAACCTTACGGGAGCTGAATAGTCAGGCTTTTGTGGTTTCACTTTTTCTCACTATAATGAACACTCTTGGGGGGGGGTGTCTCATCTCTGGAGAAGTTCCCCCCAGTGCCTCTGTGGGAACAACTGCCACCTGCTGGGATTACACGCATGCCCCAAGTGACTCTGGAGTCACTTAGTCTGCTACCCACTCTAGCACTATCTTAGACATACCTTTGTGAAGCTGGCCAAGTCGGCCTTCCTTATATCTCCAGCTCGTAGTCTTTATGCCAACTTCTGAGTTGATAAAAACTGAAATATGACATCACTTCCAAACTCCTGGCTGGCCTTGCCATTTTGTCTAGACATCAGAGTATCTGGGGTTAAAATTCTGAGCTTTCTGGTGCCCCCGGCAAATCTTTCTGTGAACCTGTGTTCCTTATCTGTGCTCCTTGTCTGCCTTACCTGAAAGAGAGTCTTAAAAGGAATAAACCTGCACAGGGTCCTGTAATTGCCCATGGAGTGAAAGGGGTTTAAACTTTAAAGCAAATTCCCAGTGAAGAAACTAGATCTTATTCCTAAACCCTGCACCTTCTGTGTGGCAGAGGCAAAAAGGAAAATACAGTACTATATTGGCTTCCTAAAAAAAATAAGTAAATAAAGCATGAGATATTAAAATCACATGAGATATTAAAATCACAGACAGAACCTGCTAATGTGCTGCCATCTCGTCCACCCAAGAGTGTTCTCAACAGAGCAACAATGTTGGGGATCCAGTTCTGCTGAGCTGGCTGCATGATCTCTAACAACTTAGTTTGGAAAGGGCCTTACTGGTCACACTTCCTGAGGTCCCAAACAGCCTGGGGTCCACTGCATGGGAATTTCAATAATGAGACAATGCAGGCAGGTACTGGTGTCCCTTAAAAAGACCTTATCAATGATCATTCTCTTCTCTCTCTCTCTCTCTCTCTCTCTCTCTCTCTCTCTCTTCCTGCCCCCTCCCACTGGGCAGTGGATAGGTCATGGTTCTTTGTATCCATATACATTAAACATGACACTGGACACAGAACAGGGACTTAACAGTTTTTAAACTTGGCTCTAGCAGTCTTTGGCAAATCTAAGTACAACTCTACCCCAAAACATTTCAGAATCTTCAAGGCTCAGGAATACGGGACCTTGTCAAAGCAGATGCTAATCTATCTCAGGAAGCCCCTCGGAAAAGATTTTCAGTCCACTTGGGAGACCACCAGCTAGGCAAATAAGGCAAGGAGGAGTTCAACTGAATAGAATTTCCAGCTCCTGAGTTTGTTCATCATAAGCCCCTCCCCCAGCCTCAGCAAAATAAAAATGGCTCAGGGCTAGGGTGAGGGGAAGAGAGCTCACCTTGGTAATGTGCCTGCCTCACAAATATGAGGATGAGATTTTGACTTCGCATCTGGGGAAGCAGCAGGAGGAGGATTTCTAGAGCTAGATGGCTAGCTAAGCTAGCCTAGTGGCTGGATTCTAGGCCCATGAAAGACCCTGACTCATGAAGATAGTTGGCATCCCCGAAGATGACACCAGAGAGGTTTCCCTCTGGACTCCACATACACTCAAGCATGTATGTGTTTCAACCCACCCCATCCTACGGCATTCATCAGTGAAAACATGTTCCATGACAGACCATGTCTTGACACAGCATCTCTAAGGAATGTCTAATCTGGAGGATGAGACAGATGTGTAATTAACTAATGCCATGTAACAGAAACTAATTGGATTTAATGGAAACCTCTCTCTCTCTCTTTACCATAGGTTAAGGCAACTGAGCTCAAGAACCAAAGAACAGCACAGCAGAAATTAGATGGCCTTTCTGACTCAGTCCCTCCCCTGTGTATGATCTCATGGTGAACCCCTCCACGCTGAACTTCACATTTGTTAGAGGAAAATGAGCATATTCTCTTCACCCCCCCCCCACCAGGATATGAGAAGGAGGGTGGGAAAGAACACATGGCGAAGCACTGAAAGACTGATCATCCCTGGGACAGAAGGGCTCAGATCTGCACTAGGGGAAGCGTGCAGACACAAGACACAGGCAGTCTGAGCCCACAACCAGCTCAGCATCGTTGCTTTCTCTGTGGTCAGGACTACACCCACACAGGCAGCAGAGATTGCCATAGGACTATGTGAGATGGAAGATCCTCTATGGGCAGGGTGGATGCGCACAGAAGAACAGCAGCCCGGCCATTTCTCTCACAGTTCTGACCTCGTTGGTAAAGCCACCTGCCAACCCTTTGTTGACCCCTCATATTCAAATGCAGCTTTCATTTATTTTCTATCACTGGCTGTGAAATTACGAAGGCCTGAGTTCAAATACACAGCACACACATAACAAGCCAGACATGGATGCATATACCTGTCACCTCATTATTGGTGTCCTGACGTGGGTGCAGCCCAGGAGCTGGCTGCTCCAGCTTAGTGGACCTACCTTGAAACGATACACTTCTGGCTCAGTGAGAGACCCTGTCTCAAAAAAATAAGGTGGTGGATAATAGAAGAAAACCCCCCAAAATCTTCATCTGGTCTCCCATGCACATACCCATGCACGAAAGCATGTGCATGCGTGTGTGCACACACAGAGGCACATATATACTTTATATAAAGCCATTATGCTAAAGTCACGGGCATTTAGAATAATGAGGACTATCAGAGGGAGAAATCTGTCTGCCCGATTTAAACTATATTCAAGGAAAAAACAAACCCAGAGCTTTCTTGTTAGTTTGTTAGTCCATTTGTTTGTGTGTTTGAGACAGAGCCTCACTATGTAACCTTGGCTACTCACTGTGCAGGCCAGGCCAGGCTCAGACTCCTAGAGATCCGCCTGCCTCTGCTTCCCAAGTACTAGGATTTAAGGTGTACCCAGCCACACCCAGAATTTTTTAAAGTACATTACAATTAATACCATTTTCTTTCTTTTACAGCTCTTAAGGACAAGGTCAGGTCCTGGGCTGGCTGCAACTTCTCCATTCCTCACCTCCTTTACCGAAAGTGAAACGTGTTTCCTCAAACTTCTTCTCAGATATTAAAGCGCACCGTCCCTCTCTCCAACAACTAACTGTCCATACAAATTTCACTTAGGTGTTGTCTTGTATTTGCAGGGCTGGGGATCAAACTCAGGATCCAGCCAGTTGGAAGCAGGCACTTTCCCACAGCTGCTGCTCCAAGCGCCAGTCTCTAGTCAGGTGGCACTCTGACACATCGAGGGACAGACTGGATGCCATTATTTGGCATGCAAATCATTGATCTTTTGAATAACTCAAATAAAGCTCAAACTACTTCCTGTAGCTTCCTACCAAAATTCTTCCCACCCCCTCGAAGGAACCATAAATCTCATTTCTTTTCTATAAGCAGTATGTCCATACAGCGCCCAGGCCAGTCTACACGAGCTGATCCCTCACAATAACATGAGGGTTGGTTCCTCAGCTGCTGGCTAGCTTCACCACCCTCTGAATTGGTATCGAATTGATCACAGCCCCGATATGCCGGTGAGCCCAGACACGGCTGTGATACCGCAGAAGTGGTCCAACAGACTCGGAATAGAACAGAATGATCACCCCCCACCCCGCCCCCCACCCCGCCCCATGTACTTGAGAAATCAGAGCGCAAACCTATTTTTGGAGCCTTCTTCTGAATCAGGGAAATCTAGAATTAGTCATTTTCTCTTTTGGGCCTCTGGGTACTTGCTTTTACCTCATCCTTGCTAAGGGTAGGGGTGTCTACACGTGTTACATACTGATGTACATCCCTACAAGGAACACACCCACCCACCACTTCCCCTCACTAGGCGGGTCCTGAGTTCCGGTGCAGCGATGAAGTCACCCAGTTCTTAGTCTCAAATGCCACTAGGCTTATATCTCTAAGGGAGCTGCAAAGCCAGTGGACTTTACAGTCTTACCTGGATGAATTCACAGATTTTATATTTATAAATAGCTTTTTAAAAATCAAATCAAAACAAAACAAAACGCCAAAACTGTAGCATGTTAAACTTGTAGGGATCCAGAGAAGCGTTCTATGGTGAACACACTCAAACTCATTTACTCAGAGTGACTCCCACTATCTGAGGCAGACTCAGGTACCTCACAGAGACGCTGGGGCCCACAAAGCCAAGATATATACAGAAAGAGTTTATCAGCCTACACTAACACTGTGCAACTTGTAAAGATATTTTCTTCGAGTCCATATTTCCTTGTGTCCCAGACAAGGAAACTGTTAGACTGGAATAGCACACAACTCTGGAAGGGCTGTGGATCTGCTCCCTGTGGCAGCAGAAAAGATTAGGGCCACTAGAGTGGGGGAGAGGGGAGGATGGCGAAAGTTCCTACCCTTCATTTTATGCTCATGCGATATCAAATTCCAAATCACAATGCCTCACAAGTTGACCACACCAGCAGATTCTCCACTCATTGCCCACTGACAAGTTCTTTAGGAGTTACTTTCTACTCGTTGTGATGGTTACTCTCCTGCCCCAGGAAGTCCCACAAAACACCCCTTCCTCTGTCTCTCCCTCCAAGCCTAGCTTTCCTCGTGTTGGTCCCAGACTTCTCTAAGCTGGCTAGTGCTACCGTTATTCAAGGTTAGCTGTCAGGAGAGGCGTGGTGAGGCAAGGACCAGAACGGTTTGCTAGTGAACGTCAAAGAAAGCAGAAATCGCTTCCCCTAGCCCTGGCTAAACTGGTGGCTGAGGCCAGAGGGAGGTAAGTTCCCCTACCCCCAACCTCCACTTCCCTGGATCAAGTAAATAACTAACAATGCAGGGAGGTTTGGGGGAGTGAGACCCAGCCACTGAGTGTCTATTTTCTCAAAACATATGGCAAACCCCTGAAGCAAGTGCCAGCTAAGTCACAGAAAAAAAAGCAAGTACTTTTATTTCCCAGTCGCAAGCTGCCTGCATGTGCTCTCTCACCCTCTCCTTCTGTTGGCCAGATTCATATGCTGTGTGGTCCTCTCCTTTGGCATAAGCATTATCTGTCCCTATCTTCCTGGTCACCGCTCTTGTCACCACCTACCCACAGGAAGTCAGTGGGTGGGGAACAGAAGCACATGGCCAGTCCAGCTTCCCCCAGCAGCTCCTGGCCACCTCTATGACGCACCATTAATTCCATCCCCTGACCATCGATCTCCAGTCAGAGGGCTCCTACTAAGTCTTGCTGGTAAAGGGGACTCCATCAAGTTCCAGTCTACCCCAAGGCCACCTCTCAGTGCTGAACCATTCAGCTCATCCCAGGTAGTGCTCATGGTGAGAGGTGAGGAAGATGGAAGAAAGGAGAAAAGGCCAGGACAGAAAAGAATGTGGGTATCTCTGCAGCATGATGTCACACTGGCTGCTTTCTCGATCCCCGGACAGAGAACAGAAGCAATCAACATGGACTCCAGATTTACTCTGCCTCCGAAGGTCTGTGTTCTTGGCAGCCCTGGGCAGCCAGTGCCTCGCTTGGAAAAAGCACACAACCAGACAGACAAGTCCATGTTCCAGGCCCCCAGGGCCCCCACCCCACTCCAGGACATAACCGCCCACTTCCCAAAATCCCCACAAGGAAACAAAGATAGACTGACATACACACACACACACACACACACACACACACACACACACACACACACAGCGTCAGCACGAGGTAGCACTAACCTGGAAGCCATTAGGAGCGCAGCAGAGTGCAGTGCAGAAAACTCATTCATTCATGCATTGGGCAGTGGGGGTGGGGGCAGGGAGCAGGGGCCCTGAGGAGGTTGGAGGGCACTCACCTCCATACCTATCCAAAAGCCCTGTGTCTACTGGGGAGGGGACTGGGAACACGGCTTACATAGGCTGGGGGCGCTCTCCTGCTCTGCTGTTTCTTACTGCTCTGGAATTTTAAGCATGGCACCCTTTTATTTTCTTTTCCCCCCACCTCCCTCTGTGGCTGTTATTTGGTGTGTCCGTGCAGCGGAACAGAAGTCCCTTTGCGCTTGTGTTCTCTCTCTCTCTCTCTCTCTCTCTCTCTCTCTCCTTCCCTTCCTCCCTCTCCGACTCCCTCACAGACAGCTGTTCTAAGCTCAGGCACGCAGGCGCACAGGCGGCAGACACACACACACACCCTTTCGAGCAGGAACACACACACACACACACACACACACACACACACAGAGAGAGAGAGAGAGAGAGAGAGAGAGAGAGAGAGAGAGAGAGAGGCAGCCTGCCGGTTTACATAATGCAACTCTTTGGTGCAGTCAGCTTGCCAGCTCTCAATTATTCATGCCAGCTTGGAGGGCAGAGCTACTGGGGCTGCAGGCGTTACTTCCTCTTCATCCCCAAATCTGACAAAACACAAGCGCGATGCTCCCAGGAGCCTCTGCTCCCCTTGCTGACACCGATTATTTCCCAGGTGTTGCCTATTAGGTCAACTTGTATCAAGGAGGTGACGCTAAATAAAAACACAGGTGCTGAGCTCCAAATAGAAGCTTGCATCCTTCAGAGGATGACAGCTGCTCTCCCCTGCCTGAGCCCTGGGAATTGGGAGAAGAAGGAAGACAGCACTGGAGACCATAATCTGTTGTTCAGGACAGCACCTCGCTGACGGAGGCGGCAGACTTTCCAAGCAGGTCAGACTCTCACAGACAGAAGAATAACACCCGCATTAAGCACTTGCCACCATGATGGAGTGGGGTCATCTGAGTTCTCACATTCGAAGCTGCACCTCTTAAAACTGTATTCTCTTTGTCCATTCACTGAGATGCAGTATCGGTCCCCACACATGCCCCGGGAGAATGTCTGTCTGCTATCCTATTCAGTCATTGTGCTCACACATATCTTTCAAGCCATTCATCGACTGCGAAGCACATGTTCAGATGAAGTAATTCAATTCTCCACACAGCCACCTTTACAAGCTTATGTGGCCCATCTAACAGATGAAGATACTGAGTCCTAGAAGAAGTGAAGGTACTATGGCAAGGAGGAGGCTATCGTTTAAGTGAGAAATGTCCCTTACAGACTTATGTGTTTGAGTGTTTGGTTTCCAGCTGTTGGCTCTGTTTTGGAAGAACAAAGAACCATCTAGGCATGAGGTCTAGCTGGCAGACATAGAGCCACAAGGTTAAAATTTATAGGCTGCTCCCAGTTTGGGCTTGAGATCTTTGCTTCCTGATTCACCAGATACGAACAGGCCATCATCTCCTCCCACTGTCATGCCTTTTCTGCCACAATGGACTGTATCCCTTCCAACTGTGGGCCAGAGGAAACCCTTTCTCCCTTGCTTCATGTCACAGTTTCTGTCAGAGTACAAGATAAGAAAGAAATGTAGAGCTTAAATTGGCCACCCAGGTCACCTGATTCTGGCCTCACAATCATCAGCTACCTGGGTTAGTTTTCCATGGCCACCAGAAAGCACACAGGGTAAGCAGCTTAAGATAGGAGAGATTTTCTTTGTCTCGGTCTTAGAGGGTTTAATTCATGGTCACTAGTCCTATCTTGGCACAGGATGGTGGAAATGTGAGGAGGAAGAAACCTGTTCTCCCATGGACTTGAGAAAGCCAAGACGAAGGGAGCAACTGCAGTCCTGAAATTGCCTTCCGTGATCAGTCCTCAATGAAGTCTCACCTTCCCAAGTCTCCTCACCTCCCCAAAGTACCACAGGCCATTCCTTCGCTGTGTGGGCTTTTGGAGGACATTTTTAGATACAAACTAAACAGCACTGTTGAAAGCCCTGGGTGTACTTGAAATACTTGGAGAACTACTGTCTGTTGAGGGATGCAGGAAGGGAAATCCAACCCCAGATTACCACATGAACAATGACCACCACATCCCAAACTTTAATCCATGGAAATTCTGTCTTAGAGCTTCATGATGATACCACATCTGATTTTCTAATGCCTGTCCCTTAGACCCTCAATGAGTGCCACAGGTCTGACAGATACATTCTCCCTCTCTGGGATTTCCTGTGAGATGGTACTTGTCTATCAGCTTGTACGGGAAAACAGGCTGAAGATGGGTAATCACTATTCCCACCGCTGCCACTTGTATCCTGCTCATCAAACTCCTGCTGCGCACTAACACTTCCTGAGCATCTGGTAGGAAAAAAAAAAAAAAAGCACACAAAGCAACAACTCATTCTTTAAGTCCTTGGCCCTGTAGCCTCATCATGACAGGTCTTTTCAAGATCATTTCTTTCTATTTCTTGTTGATAGAGTAACAGTCTTGTGGGATCAAAGAAATGGGTGAGTTTGGACTGTCTGGTCCCACTTCAACTTCTTAAAAGTATCTCAGTTCCAAAGAAAGGCACACTGGCAATGCCGAGGGACCTGCACACTGTCTCAACTCATTCTTCCTTCTCTGTCATGAGCTCTACCTCCTACCTGCCTCTTTTCTTACTCCACAGAATGGCCTTGAACTTGGGTCAAGTCCTGAGTCCAAACTTAACATCTAACCAACTGCAATTTTGCATCTGTAATCTTTAATAGGTCACTCTACCACCCCTATCTGAGACTCAGTTTGTACATATAAACTGAATGTGTGTATACATACATACATATTCATGGCAACACATATATCACTTAAAGGATGATGGAACAAAGGCATGAGAAAACACTCACAAAGAGTTGGGTGGATCCCCTACTGCGCCCCTTACAAATTGAAGTGACTCATAAGTCAAATGCAAACTCTGTGTTCTCTCTGCTGGTTTTACCTCCCTCAGAAGGTTCTAGGCTATTCTTCTTGTCTTGCCGGCTCACAGGAGTACTGCGGATGACTAATCAGTGCCTTCACACTGAGTTAAGCTCCATCGGGAAAGTAGTAAGCAAGATGGTGGTGAGTCAGATGACCATGTGTTTCTCGTGCTTACCCCAGCTCCTCACTACCACGATGTGACTCGGAACATACTGCGCTGACTTTTCAGAGTACTCCCATGTCTATTATAAAACACACAGATTCATCTTCCTCTTGTATAGAACTATTAGCATGTTCATGGCTTATACTGATACCACTAGTAAAAAGATCAGGGATAAGACAAGAGTAACTTCAAATGCGGGATCTACTGAGTACCATCTTTATGTTTTATATGATGACGTAACCACACGAAGCTTCAGATTTGGGAGGGGTCTTTAATACAGTCACAAAAACCAACATAACAACAACATGTCCTTCGATTGGTTTGACCATCATAGACATCATTCAGAAGTTACATATCAAGTAATCCAGAAACTGCTCTACTGTGTTACGGAATGTAGGTTTCCCTTTCTTCACGCAAGTGCCGCATTAGGGTTAAGTATAATGTAATTGCTAAGCAAATGATTTCATGTAATCCTACCAACAAAATCAAAGACAGGTGCTCATGATCTCCACGTTTCAGATGAATGTAAAAGGGAGGGTCCTATGACTTTGCTGTAGTTACAATAACTGAACAGCAGGGCATATCTTCCATGGGCTCACTCCTCCTCATGCTACAGGAGAAGCAGCAGCTCCTGACCTATCTCAAGGTCCAAGCCACTTACTAACAGCATCTGTCAATCATAGTGAGTAACCACATAGCTGACTAGAGTTCCTCGGATGAATACTTTCCTCTGTTTCAGTCTCTACATGTCAGCAGCTAAGCTACGAGCACCTAGATGCCCAAACAGCTCTTCTTTAAATTAACTTAGGAAGCTGAGGTAAAGCTGATAGCCTTTCCCGAATTCAACCTTTTCAAGAGCAAACAGCAGCCATGTTCCCAAGGGAAATGAGGTTTCTCACAGTCCTGTGCAGTACTGAAAGCCTGTTCCAGGCAACACTCTGGAGAAATCAGAAAAAAACAGACAAACAAACAAACAAACAAACAAAAAACCCAAGTATGTCTGCAAATCCTCTTGACCCAAATAGTCTCACAGAACTCAGCAGTACTCAACTGTTTTATGTAAAGAAGGTTGCTGTCCGTCCGCACAGCCTACTGTTCACCACAACTGCTTAATTGTTGTTGACAAGAATGGGAAGCTGTGATCACAGGATAAGTCTTATTATATCTATGAATCTTATTTGCATCACAATGAAGACTTCCAGAGGAAGCACTCAGGCATTCTAATTGGACCTGATTTTGTGGAATGATATAGAATGGTAGGCAAAAATTAATAATAATAATAATCTGATTGTCTTATCTCATCATCCCAATCTTGGGGGCTTGTAGACAGACCTCTAGAGCATTCCTGAAGTATGTGGGATATGTCAAAAAAAAAAGAAAAAAAGATTTGATATTTACAAAGAATTTCTCAAATGCTAGAGACAAGGATTTATATTTCCACAAAGTGTGTTATAAATTAGAAAACTTCTTATTTCAAACTGGTTAGAAAGTTGAGTATCAGAAATCTGGCTTTTTTTTTTTTTCGGGATTCTTGGCTACTTCCATAAATTCCTGCTCAAGTTAAAGGCATTTGATGATATAGTTTGCTGTAGTATTCTGCAGCACAAAACACCTTGAACGATTTGTCTCATTATTCCTTCTTGGGCCAGTTATCAGCGCTTTTGCCCCTTGGCTCTAAATTCACCCTTCTTTGCCCTGTCTTGTGAAGGTGGAGCTGTTCCCTGCTGCATTTCTACTTTGAAGGCAGACACAGCATTAGGTCTTGCCAGTAGAGGGCGATTGAGAGATGCTACAAATAGACAGAATGTCCCAATGGGCAGTTGCTTTGCAGCACATCAAGAACTTTCGACGTACACTGAGCCTGAGCCTCACACGCTTTCTTGGAGGAATTGAATCTAGGCCTCGCAGTAGGATCTGTTTATAGGCTAACTCTTCAGCTAGTGTTCTGCTTCTAACTAGAGGGTGTGATTGTTCCTACTGTATCTGTGACTTTTATTCCTGACTTTATTTTTCTCTGTGCTTTTCAAAAATACTTGTTAATGATTCTTAATACTGACTTCACTGTTCAAATTATTGGTATGGTTTCTATTTGCTGATTGAACCTCATTAACCTTAAGTTCTGCGTGTGTGTGTGTGTGTGTGTGTGTGCGTGTGCGTGTGCGTGTGTGTGTGTGTGAACATAAACATTCAGCACAATTTTTAGGGCTTTACCCAAGCAAAATTAATGGTACCTATATAACTGCTTTGTTTTCTAGATACCCTGAACCATTAATCCTAGATTTTCTAGGTTTTCAGCCAGGATCATTGTCAAATCCACTGACTGATGTAACCCTCCATTTTCCATCTGATGTATTAGAATCAGCTGGGAGGTTTGCACCACTACATTGGTCGAATCTTCCCTCACACTGGTTAAGTAAGAGTGGTAGGGAAAGGGCATCAGGCATCAGTACCTTCCAAGGTCACCAAAGGGATCACAATGAGATACAATTCAGGAATCATTGGTCCAAACAAACCTAAGCTAATCTGCTAGAAATATACAAAATTTCTTCAAATCTTAAATTTTGTGAATCTTAACATTTCTTCAAATCTTGAAGTAAAAAAAATTTGAAATCTATGCTTGTAAAAATGATTTTCCACAGAATAAGACGTAATAGGAGAAAGAGATGGGCCAGCCCTTGTCTAGGAACGAGATGAAGGGCACACTGGGTTGTATCTCATTTAATCTTATTATTTCAATTTCACAGCAGAGGAAATTGAGTCAACTTGATCCAAAACACTCCTGTGGGTTTATTAAGCACACGAGATGTCACTCACCAAGGTCTAAAGACTTACATTTACAATGGTCAAATGCTAGTGTGCCCCGTCTCTGATTTGTATTCCGTTCTATTTTTTCCTTTTGGTTTTACATTTTGCTATGGTTACATTTAGTAATGTTCAGGAAAAAAATCAGGAAGGTCCTTTCCTCCCATATCATTGTCATTCGGTGACACCAAGGAAGAATCTGTTCACAGGGACAGGCACCAAAAGTGTTCTGATCCTGAGAGAAAGCGCAGGGTCCCACTTGTATCCTTAACATTATGCCTGGTAAAAAGTAAAGGACCAGAAAGGCATTAGGGCAGAGAGAGAGAGAGAGAGAGAGAGACAGACAGAGAGACAGAGAGACAGAGACAGAGACAGAGAGAGTGACTAGTGAAGACCCAGATGAAAGATCTTGTGGTCATAATTCTATAGGAAGCTCATGGTGACATATGTTTTTGTGGAGCCCAGGAGCTGCAGAGCAACTTAGAAAATTTTTATGAAAAGTATGGAGTAGGAAAGGTGTAGAGGGGAGGGGTTAAGGAGCTCAAGGGCCTGGCTAGGCTCAGTTTAACAAAACAGATCCTAAAATAGGTGGTTTTCTGTACAGGTAACTTTAATTGTCTAAGCAGGAAAGTCATGAACCAAGAACCTGGCCGTAGAATGGCTAAATTAGGGCTGAAGCGCTTTAAAACTTGGACAGATAACAAACCCATTTGCTTGTTTGTTTTGTTTTGTTTTGTTTGTTGTTTTTCAAGACAGGGTTTTTCTGGCTGTCCTGGAACTCACTCTGTGGACCAGGCTGGCTTCAAACTCACTGAGATCTGCCTGCCTCTGCCTTCTAAGTGCTGGGATTAAAGGTGTGCACACCACCACCATCAACCTGCTCCACAAACCCCAGTCCATCCCATCCCCGCAAACTAATCCATTTTTAATGATGCAAAATAAAGCCAATGAATCTCCCTACAACCCAGGGTTGAAATGGAAAGGGATTAAAGAAAAACAATACAAACAACTTAACTGAGTGTTCTTCACGTCAGTCACAGAGTCACCATCGTGTGCACTCGGCTACGAACTCCATCCACTTTCCACACATGGCTCCATCCCAGTAGACCTGCCCCCACCACTATCAAAGGGAGATAGCTCACTTTGCTCTCCAAGTGACTCAGGAGGAAGAAAGACATCAAGCAGTGTGCTTCAAGAGTCCCTAAAGTGATGTGGGAACGAAACAGCATGGAAGCTACCTTGGCAGGCCTCTGTTTTCACTCACCCCCACACCTGCCCAGAGCAACAGCCACAGATGGCTCCCACACAACCGACTTACTCTGTGAGAACTTCCCTTCACCACAGGTAGCAGCCTCACCCAAGACCATGCCCAGACCACATCTACCTGCCTGGATACAAGAGCTACCTTTGTGTAGGTTTGAGGTGGCTCTCAGCTTGGGAGCTTTCGGGGAACTAGCTAAAGCCTATTCCAGGTACAAGAGAGTTCAACCTCCTTTCTTCCCCCCAATCCTGATTCATGTCCTTCCAACCTGGAAATCCATGGATCTTGAGAACAGCTTTTCTTCCAAAAATATTTCCCAACAAGATTCCATCTCTGAGTTTTCTAAAGGCCTTCTTCCCGCCCTAAAGCATGTGAACAAACAGTATATCAGACACACAACTAAGGCTGAAAGAAAGGGTCAAATCTGAAGGCTTTGGTTCCTCTTGGCAATTTCTAAAGCCCCAGCTCTTTGCAATAAGCAGATGACCATACTGTGGCTTCCACTCTTCTGCCCACTTCAGGATCTTAGGACATCCTAAGCCCCTCTCCAAATCACCTCTTTGCAGAGGTAACTGACCTCTTCTTAACACCGGATTAAGTTCTTAAACAGGGAAGCCCGTTTGCTGGGTGTCCCAGTTAAGATGCTGACACGTGCCTAAGAACAGACCTTATGTCCCTCCTGCCACTGGCCCAAAGCTTCTTCCTCTAACCCAAATCCCACTGTTACGTGAGACTAAAGAACCTCTCCTAGTCTCAGTAGCTAACATCCTCCACCATGAAGACAGCATTGGTAGCCCCCCCCCAACACTGTCTCAGGAACTAGGTTTCGGGGGGGCGGGGGGGAGGCTATGTGTGCACACATGTAGATGTGCCCATGTATGGAAAAGTTGTTAGGCTCAGGGTGACTTATAAAGGAATTCTGGGACATGAGATACTGCAGTTCCCAGCTAGGGGCTTCTGGGTGGCTTCTGACACGGTTCAAAAGGTTGGTTGATCAGGTCAGCCAGCCCAAAAGCCAGATGGAAAGGAAATCACCAGCAACCACTGCTAAGTGCCTTTACCCAGCTCCCAGTTGGTCTAGTACAGTATCTAGACAGTACCCAAGAAGGCTGTCATGTTGAAATATGGGGAGAGTTTTCTAGACTCAGCGCACAGAGGTTGGGAAGTCCCGCCATGTGCCTGTCCATGGATGTTTCAAGCTGGGTTCGCCACCAATGCAGAGGGTCCCTCTCTACAGATGTGTTCTCTTGATGTGCACTTTTCACACACATATGCACACAGGGCCGTTAGTACGCTCAGCCATACTCCCTAAAGGTGGTACCTGGGATGCTCAGATTATTGTCCCAAGGCAGGCTTCTCAGTGAGGAACACAGTGTGTACTTGTCTCTAATGAGGACAGTTTGTGCTGAGGGAGGAGATACATGCCACAACCCAACATTGACCTTATAAGATAACTTCTACCCTTGTAGAACACACATGTGTAGGTGTCTTCCCCTTACCCTGGGCCTCAGTTTGTCTATTACAAGAAAGGTCTGAAGGGACTAGGGAGGGCTGACCCTTGGGCCATTTTTCCTCTAAAATTCCATATTCTTGATTTTTTTTTCCTTTTCAGTTAATAGGAAGCACTTTAAAATGAATTGTTTGGCCATGGAACGTGAGACAGAAGGCAGCCATGCTGGCCACAGCTGATGTAAGAGCAAATGAGCCAGTGCTGCTGAGCCCAGCTTTTCCTCCTTCGTCCCTTCTGGACACATCATCTCTACCTGTCTCTCCACATCCTGTCCTTCCAGGGAGAACAGATAAAATACCATTGTGAGCCAGGCAGTGGTGGCGCATGCCTTTAATCCCAGCACTTGGGAGGCAGAGGCAGGTGGATCTCTGAATTCAAGGCCAGTCTGGTCTACAGAGTGAGATCCAGGACAAGTTTACACAGAGAAACCCTGTCTCGAAACAAACAAACAAACAAACAAACAAACAATCCATTGTGATGGCTGTGGTGGGCAACTGGGAAGCACTCTACCTCTAAATGCTTGACTCGTCCAGTCCAACTCAACAGGGACTGGAGAAAAAGAAACAGGTGCAGATGAGTCCTAAGTAAAGAGATCGGCAGTAAGGTAGTGGGCCTGTCTGGCAAAAGGGTTACTATAGAATACACCTGAACCTTTGGTAATAAATTTCTTCTCCAATTCTGGAAGGAATGGGAAAGTCTAATTTCCACGGAGAAGATCATAAAAGTCCACATGAAGAGAAGCACCTTGAGCCTCATTACCTTAAGTAAGTGAGGAAATGAGATATCCCTACCAGCGTTGCCAGAAGCACGTCTAGAAGACAGCACACTGCTCGAAGGAGACAGGCAAGATAGCACCGGTCTGGAAACCCTACTCTACACAAAACAGCAAACTACAGGTTTTCAGTCTATGGGGATGCCTTGCAGGAAAACAGCCAAACACTGCAGGAGTGGGCTGGCAATGAAAGCTCCTGGTTCAGAAGCAGGCTTCAAGGCCTCACTTTGGTCTGAATAACTTCCACAAGACCTCCTAACATCACATGTGGCTGGACATTGGCCAGCAGCCGAAGACACCTCAGGACCGCCATGAGCACGGGACCTTCCAACGCCTGTACTGGCAACTGGTGACACTCTACCTGCTTTTATTTTGTAGATGTTTCTGTTCTAGACTGAGACTGTGTGCCCTCCCTGCATTGCTGGGAGCCAGAAACACATCCACAAGTCTCTCTCACGGAAACACTTTTTGATCTTTCAATACAATTCCCACCCAAAACCGTTGTCTTCTGTGAAGTTTCCACCAGAGAGAAATAGAAATACAAAAGGAACAAAAATAATGGTGTCTTTTCCATTAGTCTCCAAAGGACTGGGTATTCTTAACAAACAGGAGGAGCAGAGACAATGTCCCCCTCCCAAAGCAAGTGGACACACTGTGTCAATCAACGATGCTCCGGCCATCACTGTGGCTCTCCGAGCAGTCAGTAGTATCTAAACCCCCACCAGGAACAGAAATGGCCCTGTGCAGCTTCCTGGAAGTCTCATAAAATATGCTCAAGTGGGAGGGAATAGATGCTAAGCAAACTCAGCCCACTGCTGGGTCTCTGCAAGCTGACATTTGTAATCAAGATGGAAAATATCCATGAGACACGCACTGGAGATCTGGCTTGTTTTCTTCTGAATAGCTTTGCATTTGACTCACCAAACCCCTGATCTGAAGACCTATAAAATGCAGTTTAAATATGCCTCATGCAAAATGTTTGGAGGCTGCTGCTGCTGTGCCTCAGAGTTCTAGCCTCACACACGAGGTCCCCAGTCCTGCCCGAAAGGAAAAACAAAACCGAAAACACTTGGTGGCAGAAGCGGTTTTCACTTCGGATTTTGCTCTTTTTGAATGTTTTGGTGAGTGGGTATTTTGATGGTAGAACCCAAGTCTAAATACACAGTTCCTTTTTGTTTTCTTTAAATGAGTGCATATAGCTTAAAGTTAACCTGGCTTTTTTTTCCCTAAGTGCACCTGTATCTTCACTGTAATCCACCCCATACAGTCAGGTGTGCTATATTTCACAAGTGCTCTCATGTCAACCCCCAATGTTTTGGCCTGTGGGATTTCAGATTATGGATTCTCAGTCCACACAAATAGCATTAGATTTCTCTGTCTGACCAACAACCTAGTTCTAGTCCTGAGTATTTCCCAGAATACCTTGGTGGGGAGAAAACACAAAACCAAACCAAACAAGTCTAGGCTAATCATGTCTCTCCAATCTCCGCCCCTGGCGTGCATGTTCATAAGCGTCTGCACAGATGTAACTACTGAGCAATTGATGTAAAATACAATTATAGAGAACAGGATAAAAAAGAAACCTTGAGCTAGGTGCCAAGTTGTGGGGGAAATCTGACAGGCTTGTGTTCAAAAAAGTAATGGTTGAGCAAAACCAAGAAGCTGTAACAGAAATAGCTGTAATGGGTACATGCTAAGAGAAAGCACCATTTTGGATCTACGGTGGCCTGTAGAGTGGCACCTCACATGTAGCCTTGGGTACAAGCTACCTCCCCCTCAGGGCACCCCTACTCTCTTCCCAGACACCCTTGCCATCCTGCTTCTCTGGGGTTAGAAGACTGTGCCAAGAGTTAAACTTAACTCTGGGGACTGTGCTGGGTGTGGATAGTAATTATAATACCTTGTATTTATGTCTAGCTATTTCTGGCCTGCAGATTCTTTTCTCTCCCTTCAATTCTCTCTGAAGAGGTCAGAGAGCATTACAGATGTGGTTTCCAAGGCCTTCCTGTGACACCCTTTCCAAGGCTGCTGACATTGCCCAGAGGTGAGTATCCAGGAGGGATTGCTCGCTTCACTTTGTAGAGTCTGGAGGCCCATCTTCGAAGAACAAGCCACACCCACTGAACAGGGTTTGACTGGCTAGGCATGAGAATTACCAAAGCAAGGAAGGCTTCCCCATCTGAAGTTTGCTTAACCACAGGAGGATTATCCAAAAGGTTATCTCCTCAAGGTGCAGGCAATGTTCTCTACCTATGTGCCCAATGTGAAGAAAGTCAAACCCCACTTCCGTTTTACAGTTGGGAAAACAGAATCCCGGACTGATTGAGAAACTTTCTGAGGAACACAGAAACAGGAGTATAGGCAGTGGGGTCAAACACTGTAGACTAAGACCAGAGTACCCATTTATAACCACTAATAAGAAGCTACTTGACAGAGCCCAACAGTAGTGGTTTATGCATTTAATCCCAGCACTTGGGAAGCAGACACAGGTAGATCTCTGTGAGTTTGAGGCCAGCCTGGTCTACAAGGTGAGTTCCAGGACAGCCAGGGTTACACAGTTTCAAAAACAATAACAAACCAAAAGGAGGAGCAGGAGGAGGCAGAGGAAGAGAAGGAGGAAGAAGAGGAAGAGGAAGAAGAAGAGGAGGAGGAAGAGGAAGAGGAAGCAGCCGCTGTTATTGCTACCTGGCTGAAATTTAGGGGTTTCCACAAGATTTTGATGCCTAGCCAGGCCAGTCACGGGCTAACTCTATTTTTCCTAGTGACACCTAGATTCTGGGGGCCCAGAAGTTCTAGCACTGAAGTCCAGCATCTGCAGTTTAACACGCATCCCAGGTGTTCAGCACAGTTAACACGCATCCCAGGTGTTCAGCACAGGTGATGCTGGTGAGACACCTGGAGAAAAGCCACTTGTGTCCTTTGCCTACCCCACTACCTGGAGCAAGTAAACAGTGCATCGGGGACAAACTGGAGTCTATGGAGACTTTTATTTTCCTCACAGGAATAACCACCCTGGGGGAGGGGAGCTGATGGACCAGTGCAGGCTACGCCAACGACAAGGCTGTCTTCAGACTCAGGGGAGCAGAGGGAGCAGGTGACCCAAGACAGCTCACCGTTCTTCCACACTTGACATGCGGCACAGCAGAGGGGGACACGCGGATGAAAATGGGAAAAGAGAAAGAGACTAGCCGGTCTGGGCCCTTCTCTCAGCACCAGAACAATAGCCTCTTCAAATCCCTGGCATCTGAACTGGCAGTCAGCCACCAGGAAAGAAAAGAGCCTGCTGTCCCTTTAAGAACGCCTTCTCTCTACAAAGGTCAGAGATGCCTGCTCTGGCTGCCCAGGGGCTGCCTCCCTGGCCACTCTGGGCCTTATATTGTGCTCTCCATCCTAGCTCAGTATGGACTATGAGGCACTGGTTATCTCAGAAGAAGTCAGAGACTACCTGGGTGGCAGCTTCCACCCAGGCATGGGACAGTGATGGAGAAGGAGCCCGGGAGCTCATGTGCGTCTCAAAACACCCCCCCCCCCTCCAAGAAGAGTAAGAGGACAGGGGCTGGCAGAGGAAAGAGAAAAGGATAATGGTAAGAGGGGGTAGAGACCCAAAAGAAAACTGGTCCAAGCATGGATGCACCAAGAGAAAGAGACTTCCCACCAGACAGACGAGCAAAGGGTGGCTGATGATAGATCCAGAAATCACAGAGGGGAAGGAAGATACTTGAAAAAGAGATCGCTGGGAACAAAGAGTGGTTGGAGGCCCCACAGGTTATGCAGATCAGCCTTTAGGGCAAGGGAGCTTATCCTATGGCAGTTCACGCAACCGCTTTAGATGATCTTAGATGCCTTTCTTGATTCCCAGCAAGCCCTAGGCTCTCTGTAATTAATACTGGCATACAGAGAACAGTAAGAAAATATCAGAAACTAATATTATTCTGGCAGTAATATTGTTAGAGCAATTCAGGTGGTTAGAGTGTGTCTTCAAGAGGCCCATTCCGGTGCCATCAGTCCACAGATAAGTCCCAAGAGAGAGGGGCCTTCATTAAGAAAACTGCATGGCTTGATACAGACCATGATTTTTATGCTAAAAGAGCTCGGAATCAGTCACCCACTGTCTAAACATGGCAGGGTATGGCAAGTATTCTCTGTAAAAGGATGGATAAATATTTCTGCCATTGAAGGCCATACACACTCTGCCATACTTAATCAACTTCATTGTTATATGGGCAGAGGTAGCAAACCATAGGAAACATCTAAATGAAAGATGTGGCCGTGTCACGGTACGAATTAAGCAGACAAGCTGAAGATGTCTGACTCCTGGAAGAAAAGACGACACCGACGGAGGATATGGTGACAGGTGGGACAAAAGATATGGAGGCCAATGCCTTTTTCTTGCTCATCTACCAGGGGACTAGAAGTATTTTAATTGCATGTCAATTAGCTGATGGTCAAGACAAGTTACCAACCATTTTCAGTGACTTCTATTAGTCTGAGACCTTGTCTTACTATGTAGCCAGCTCGGTCTCGAGCTTCTGACCATCCTGCCTCTGGCTCCAATCAGATGACTGGTGGGTACCACCACACCATGGCTTCAATGACTTCTCTCTGCTGGTTTCTTCAGCAATTATGTTCAGCATTTGTGCATGCTTTCACTGTCACAATCATCCACCCAACCCATCCATCCATCCATCCATCCATCCATCCATCTATCCACCCACCTACCTCATTCTCTCTACCTCAAAGGTCTCTTGTTATTGCCCTTTTGTGGCACTGAAGAGGGAGGAGGGTCCTCAGAAAACAAACTCCTCTTTCAGCTGACTTAAAGGTTGAAGGATCACCTCCCAAGACGTCTATCTCACCACTCTTCCTGTGTGAGTAGTCACCTCCCATCTCCCACACAGATGCCCACATCCCAAAGGACTTCACCCAAATAGTGTCTTCTCCATCAGCTTCCAGAGCAGCTATACATAGTAGACAACAATGCATATTAAAAAACTGTTCAGTTACTCTAGTAAGGGCGCCCACAATGCTCAAGTTAAATCTTAGAAGATAACCATTTCACCTCTGCCATGAGTGGAACTGTAAGGTCAGCAGAAAGGCAGCCCTGAGTGGAACCATTTCACAGCTATTAGTTCTAGCTCCCAGGGGTTTTCCCACCCAGGAGCTCAGGTACTGAAAACGACTTTCTCAGCTGTTCAAACAACTTTTATCTAAAGCAAATGAGACAGAAAGGAAAGTGGGAAAAAATACTTTTGCAAAACTTTTAAAAACTTGATCACACTGTTCTATCCTCATGGAATGAACACAAGCCATGAATCTACCCTAACCTCATGTCCCAGCTCTCCTTCAAAGATCTGTTTCCAGTTCTGAGGAGAATTCCCTGATATAATCCTCCTGCCCCAATTTCCAATTCTGTAGCATCCTTAGGAATTCCCCAGTATAATTCACTCCTGCTAATATAACTTATGTATAATCCAGGAGTGCCTATTGGCTGGGTCCTAGACCTCGGCCTGCTCCTTTCAGACCCTAAAGCTTCATTTCCTTTCTTCTATTCCCCTTAGGATCCTAAGAGAGGTGAGCACTCTCCAGAGCTTTTTACATGAACAAGCCTGTGGCATCTGACCTCCCATCGATGTTCTAGCTACTGCTCATTAGCTTATCCATTCACTCAAACCTGTATGGAATTTGTGTGTGCTACCTCTGGCTTACTGAGACAGGCACTATTAGACACCCTATCTACAGGAGAAGAGAGAACTTCAAAAAGGATGATGGAGAGTAGACTGTGAGCAGCTGATGGATGGTAACACTTTGCAGGGGGGGGGGGGAGTTCATACCAAGCAGATAGCCTGTGCTGGAGAAAAACGCACGGCTGCCATAGCCTCTTCTCCTCACATAACTGAAGACCGTCACTTGTCCATATAGACTGCATGGTTCAGATTCATGATGCAGTATCAGCTCAGTTTCATGATGGTAGGCGGAATTTTATATCAAAACAGAATGAAGGTGGGTGTGAAGGCACATGTGTATAATTCTTATACTTGGGAGATGAAGGCAGGAAAATCAGGAGATCAAGGTCATTGAGGCCACTCAGCAAATATGTCCCTTCCTGTGCAAAAGATCAGTGTGCTGTTTTTAACTGCATGTATATACCTATGTATTTATGAATCTCTCTCTCTCTCTTTCTCTCTCTCTCTCCATCCTTCTCTCCCTCCCTTCCTCCCTTCCTCCCCCTCTGAGTGTGTGTGTGTATGTGTGTGTGTGTATGTGTGTGTCAGCACACGTGGAGGTCAGAGGACTACTTGCAGCGGGCCTTTTACCCACTAAGTTATCTTGTTGGCCCTAACGTATTCATTTGAAAGTAAAATCACATTGGCATTAGAGGAAGCATAGGTGAATATACTAAAAGTTGGGAAAGAAATTTCTGTGAATACTTCCAAACATAGAAACCACAAGGAGAAGATTGGTTGATGTGGTCACATTAAAATAAACTTCAGCATACCAAAATTTACCTCAAGTTGAAACACAGAAAAACCTCTACAAAAATCCTCACAAATATCAGATTGTTAATGTCTCTAATAGGGAAGAGTGCTTAGCGAGAAAAAGACAACAGAAAAGTTGGCAAAAAAACAAACCAGGTAGTTCAAAAAAGGACATAAATCAGAAAGGGAAACTAAAAACATGTCACCAACGATCAAAGAAATAATACAAATTCATGCAACGCTGGTTTTTTTTTTTTTTAAATCAGATTGGCAAAGGTTGTAACGATTGCTAACACCACGTGGGCATTCTCATAAACTGCAGGTTAAGTGTAGTACATTTCAGTAGCAATGTGGATTATGAATCAAAGCCTTTGATCCAGAAATCTGGCTTCTCAATTCTCATCTGACGAATATTAGTCATAACATTATTTTAAAGCTGACAATTTAAAAATAACCTAGGTGTTGAATACAAATGGATTAGGCAGCAATGATACATGCAATGCTGGCAGTTCAAGCAACAGTCATCAGGTCTGGAGCCCATGCTTATAGATCCCAACACTAGGAAGGCTAAGGCAAGAGGGTTTCAAGTTTCATACAGCCTTAGTGAGTATGCATAGCACTCGAGTATTCAACTAATTAAAAAAAATATTGTAAGGGAGATGGTTCAGTGGGTAAGAACACTTGTATGCAAGGTTGAGGACCGGAGTTCAAATCCCCAGAATCCATGTAAAAGCCAGATATAATCTCATACACCTGTAACTGCAGAGCTCTGCAAGGTGGACCAGAGACAGGAGGAGCTCTGGGACTTGCTAGCTACCAATGTAGCTACAGGTTCAGTGAGACATCCTGTCTCCTTATCTCAAAGAAAAAAGGGGAAAAGTGATAGAGCAAGGTACCAGATGTCTTCCTCTGCCTCTGTGCACAAACTTGAGCGCTCTCTCTCTCTCTCTCTCTCTCTGACACACACACACACACACACACACACACACACACACACACACGTCAGTACTTAGTAATTAGAATATTCTAATTATATTGAGTGAATTATAAATACATCTGTCTAGCTATAATAGACATATAATGCTCTCAACAATATTAGCCCAAATCCTAAGTGATTACCTCTGAGGAGTGAAATTATGATTGATGGTTCTTACTTTCAATGCCATAGTTTCTGATTTGCCAACACTGCCAACAGAAAGAAAATTTGTGTTGAAAAAAAAAAGTCTAACTACTGATACATTTTCTTCAAACACTTGCTTAGCTCTGTTTTTTGTTTTGTTTTGTTTTGTTTTTTGTTTTTTGTTTTTGTTTTTAGGAAACAACTATGAAAGAATACAGTAGAGAAAACAGAATGACAATAACATTTTGGGATTCCCAGCTACGTGCTCAGAGGACGGAAGGTTAACTCCTACTTGAGACAGGAGCAGACCGGGGTGATGTGTTCCAAGCCTGTGGTCATGAAGCTAGGTCTGGAAGACAAGGATGAACTGCACAGGCAGAGGCAAGCAACAAAGTCAACGATTTCCACAACAAAAAAAAAAATGGTACCCAGAATTCTCTGGGAAGGTGGTGCGCCAAGTTGAGATAGAAGGCTTACGGCCAGTTAGAATGGGTGATAAGTCAGGACAGTCAGACTGGAGGCCAGACATACAGCAAGGTGTCTCTGTGTTTTCCAGGGGATGGACACAAAGGCCTATATAACTCCATTCATATGCAAGTAAGTCCCGAACAGGGAACCTTGAGAGACAGAAAGGGTTATCTACAGAAAAGGAGATAGAGATGCTAGCTGAGGGTACAGGATTTCTTCTGCGGGTGATGAAGGGTTCTGATGGCGGCTATAGTAAAGGCCCCAGTTATCTCTGGCCAGTAATGAAAGCCATGGGCTCGTGTGCTCCGAATGAATTTTACAGCAAGTGGATATAGCACAGTAAAGTGGTTTTTAAAAGGATATCAGTCAGGTGGCTTCTGTGACACACCAAGGGAAATACTAAAGAGATTATAAAATAAAAAGATAAATGGGCTGGTGACACAGGGTGTAAGTGCTCAGGAGAACATCACGTGCCTAGCATGCACATGGCCTAGGTTCTATACCCAATACTGCCTACCTTCAAAAACTAGACTGGAAATTGAGAGAGAGAGAGAGAGAGAGAGAGAGAGAGAGAGAGAGAGAGAATGTCAAAGGTCATGAAAATGTGTGGGTGGGTGGGGAATAGATTAAGAGATGTTACAAAGATAAAATTAACCATATGGGAAGTGATGAAGGACAAATAAAAAATGGTAGAGAAGTTTCCAGTGTAAATGACCGGGAGGAGCCAACCATGGCGACACGTGCCAAATAATCCCAGCACTGTGGAGCCTAAGGCCAGGCAATCATCAAGATAAGTCCAGACTACACACTGAGACCCTGTCACGAGGACAACAGAAATGATAGAGAGGATGTGAAAGGTTTGGGTAGGAGATTTCACAGTCATTTTCCAAGCAGCAAATCCAAGACGGAAAGGAAAGCAGTGCGCGATTTTAATTTAGAATCCTTTTCCTGACGATGGCTATGAGTGTCTAGTGACTGGTGCCAAAAACAGTTATTCACTGCATTTAGAGCTACTGATCAGCCCCAAAGTGGTTCTAACTTATGCCTAGGAATATACTCAGGAGAATTAGTCAGAAGACAGTAGCAAGTAAGAAAAGCCAACTCTCTGGCTGCACACTCCGCTCTCAGCACTTAACAAAGCTTATGCTTAACCCATCCTAAGTGTACACTCATCCAAAGGGATATTACTAGTACTGCTACAGACGTCCTGGGTTAGACAATGGCTCCTCACTGGCTAGGCGGGGCTGTGCTTGGCTCCCACTACTGATGAGCTTCGCCAGAATATTATTTTGCTTATTTATATCAAAGAAGGCAAGAAAATGAAATAGAAACCTTCCAGAAGTGATTTGGAAGTCTAAAGGAAATCTTTTGGACATGCCAGGGTTGATATATGTAAAATAAATGCAGAAAGGGGGCAGGGAGTGGGGGACATGTGCTCTGCAAAGCAAATTACCTTCAAAAGTCAATGGTCGTGTCCCAAATTTGCATATATCGTGTCTGTCAAATTAAGACTAGGAAGAGCAAAGGAGTTTTGCATGCCATGTCCTAATGCCTCCTACCCCCATGTAAAAACTATGACCATCAGGAAGGATAAAAGTTGAGGTCGCTGCAGGGAAGCTATTATGAAACAAGAGGCTCCTAGTCTCTGGAGAAAGGGTCCAAAAAAAGATCTGAACTGAAAGACGAATCTATTTGCACTACAGCAGAGGAAGCATCCAATCCCCTCCAGGGGGATTTTCCTGTATTGTGCCACCTGAACCAGGGGCCCAGTTCTGGCTCCTCCAGTCCAGCAAGCAGCCTCCCCAACCTGCACCCAGGGCAAAGACCAGTTCTTACCCATGTTTGTTTATTCCTAGAGCTAAGCTCAACGAATGCTCAAGAATTCTTAGTAGAGTGAACGAATGCATAGTTAAATTAAAACAGAATATAGTGGGAACTTGAAAAGAACTGTAGAAGCATTGTATTCTGAGGTTCATCAGCCCAAAAGGGGACAGGGAAATCTCAAGTGTGATACTGCTATCACCTTAGAGATGAGGGTATGTCCCGCTAAGGTCACACCCTTCCTTGTGATTAAATACCAGAGCTAGTTCCAGCGTCCAGTGAAGTAGTCAAGCAACTATGCCCACGTGTGGCAAGATGGAAAAGTTCTAGGAATGAGGTCAAAACAGAGCTTGAAAGGTGGCTCACGTGAAAGAAGGGTAGAGCTGACTGCAAGTGACCCTGAGTTCTCAGAAGGCAAAGACGGAAGAGATAATAATCAGAGTTCTTCAGCTCCATCTAGAATGGGACGATCTATCTTGATTTGTTGGAAGGCAAGGGCTGTAGCTATGTTCTTCCTACAATGCCAAGCATACAATGGTCTGAGAGCACCTTATATTCACAAAGTGGCTGCGAGTGTCTGGCCCCTTCCTCTACGTTCCATGTACTGTCTCATTTAAAACAGACCATCCTGCAGAATGGTGGAGGTACATGCCTTCGATCCTAGCAGAGGCAGGGGAATCACTGAGTTCAAGGCCAGCCTGGCCGACATAGTGAGTTCCAGGATGGCCAGGGATGTACAGAGAAACCTTGTCTCAAATTAATAACAGTAATAGTAATAGTAATAATAATAATAGTAATAACAACAACATTAATAACAGACCAAACTATCCTCACAACAGTCCCCTAAAGCAGGTATGGCTGCTGCCATTTTTTTTATCTAAGATAATCAGCAATAGTAGGCAGGAAAGAAGTTTTAATAATCATACAACTGGTGAAGAACAGAGTCATTTGCATATTTCCCCAGAAGTCCAGGGCACAGCTTATAAAACGAGCACTACCTCATGAGGCTGTCACTTAGGGCAATACTACAACTATGTGCAAGCTGCAGCATCACCCACCTCCTATACATAAGGAGACAAGACCATGTTTGGAGCCTAGTGAATGCGCAGTTCTGAAACTATGTGCATTCCCTGAGGCTTGCACTCTGGGGCCTTTTGAACATCATCGTCAGTCTTAAAGGATGGTTTCACTCGTGATGTGCTAAGGCAAGAATCAACTGGATATGGTTAAGAGACAAATATGATGTCCTTCATCAAGCTGTGTGGTTATATTAGGTGCAATTCTGTTTGAGATATTTCATCTTAAAAAAAATTGTCGTGTGTGTGTGTGTGTGTGTGTGTGTGTGTGTGTGTACATGCCACAATTTCTGTGTGGAGGTAATAGGACAATTAGTAGTTAGCTCTCTGTTACCATGTAGGATTCAGAGATCAAACTCAAGACTTCATGGTTGGCAGTAAGCATCTTTTTTTTTTTTTTTTTTTTTTTTTTTTGGTTTTTCGAGACAGGGTTTCTCTGTGTAGCCCTGGCTGTCCTTCAACTCACTTTGTAGACCAGGCTGGCCTCGAACTCAGAAATTCGCCTGCCTCTGCCTCCCGAGTGCTGGGATTAAAGGCGTGCGCCACCATGCTTGGCTTTTTTTTTTTTTTTTTTTTTACAGGCTGAACCATCTCACCAGCTCTCGTCTCTATCTTAATTAAATATCTCCTAACTTACCCTTGAAGGGACAGCTTCTAAGTCAGATGTGAGTAGATCCTGGCTTCCTGTGGGGTTCTACACACTGGGCATGCTACAGCTATTGCATCCATGGATGAAGAAAACCCCCAAATGCAGAAGGCCCTAGCCCTGGCAGCGTTCCTCTAACTTACAGTGACATTGAAAGCTCCAGATTTGGGCAGATCCGCACTGTGGCAGAGATGCCGAGAGTTCACACCCTTGAGCTTAGCTCCTTAAACCTTCTCTCTGCTCTATCATTTGGCCCTGAGACTCTGTTTTGTCACCTATGATATAAGGGCAATTAAATATCACCTTTCTAACAAGACTGTGGAAGGTGTGTGTGTGTGTGTGTGTGTGTGTGTGTGTGTGTGTGTGTTGGTTCTAAGAATTAAAAGCAGGCTCTCCTAAGTGTTCTCTCTCTGTGTCTCTCTTCTGTTTCTCTGTGTGTGTTTCTCTCGGTCTCTGTCTTTCTCTGTCTCTCTGTCTCTGTCTCTCAATCTCTCTATCTGTCCCTGTCCCTGTCCCTCTCTCTCTCTCACACACACACACACACACACACACACACACCTCCCAGTCTTACTTTTTCAAAGGTCTTTTTCACAAATGCTACCAGATTACAAACATCAAGCTCTTGCCTCAAGCATCGTACCCACTGAAGTGGAAAGTGTATCTCAGGGCTTCTTGGCCGTCCTGGGCCTGAGGGTTATCCTGCTGAGTGTGTGTGTGTGTGTGTGTGTGTGTGGGGGGGGGTCTGGAGGTCTACATATCTTCTAAGATATCTCTCCCTGGACCATGTTTTGCCATTTAAGCTTCTACCCCAGTGACCACCTGTACCCTATGTCCCTTTCTTCTATTGGACCTCTCATCTCTCTCCTTTCCGTGGGGCCCTTGTTTTGGTTTTGATAACGCTTTTTCCTTACCTCAGAGGCTTAATGGTTTCTTGAAATGTCAGTGGCCTCCACTCAAGAATCTGCCCGTGTTCATTTACCCTATGCAGCCCCTCTCAATCCTTTTACCCCCGTTCTGCTCTACCATGTCCTTGGTAACTGCAATTTACAGCATCAAAAACTGTTCCCATAAATCAGTCCACATATCTCAATTTTTTTTTCCTCAGAGGCAAAGACCTGCCCTCCAGCTGCTTTGCAACTGAAGTAACTAAACACAGGGACTCAGGCCGGGTGAGCGGGCACTCAGAGAGCTGAGGTGAGAGGATCAGAAGTTCTGGGCCAGCCTGAACAATATATATTTTGTAAGATCAGGTAAGACGGGGCAAGAGATAAAGAAAAGTTGGGCAGTGGTGGCACATGCCTTTAATCCCATCATTTGGAAGGCAGAAGTAAGCGGATCTCTGTGAGTTCGAGGCCAGCCTGGTCTACAGAGAGAGTTCCAGGACAGCCAGGGCTACACAAAAGAAAGAGCATGAACACTGGGACAGAATGACATGCCAAGGATTTCTAGACTCTAGGATCTTAGGCAGAGGATTAGGTGTTCAAGGCAAGGTTGAGAACTCAAAGCTAGCAACAAAGAAAGACTTGAAAGATGTAGCAAGGCCCTGTCTCAAATTTTGGAATGAAACAAACCTGTCATGCAGCAAACTTTCACATAAGTATTAGCTATTGTTAGCACTGTCCTCATGATAATTGGTAAGAAAGCCCCTGGAAATACTATTGTTAGCTAAAAAGAATCCACCACAAACATTAGCAGTGTGCTGCTCTTAAGAACCATATTTACCTCATCTTGGAGCAAACATGTTTTAATTAGGGACCCAGGTTTGAAGGACACAGGTCTCAGACAACAGTGCTTCATTCTATGTTACAGTGTGCAGACCATGGATAGTCTGTGACATAATGGTTGTGTCACGTCCTCAAAAACGTAGCTGGGATGTCATCTGATTTTTACATGTCATTTGGCCCTCTCATTTCTTGAGTCATTTTTAAATGCAGAGAAAGCTGGGCCTGGTAGGGAAGGACTATAATCTCAGCTACTCAGGAGGCTGAGACAGGAAGACCATAAGTTCATAGCCAGCCTGGGCTACTGAGGCAATTCAAAGATCAGTCTTACAGGCAAATCATAGGATTTTGAATAAATATTTTTTTTAAAAACTAATAAGAGAACTGTGGACATCATTCCATGATCCAGTGCCCTGGTCCAATCCCTAGCATTATAAAGCAACAAAATGAAAAATGTACTAGGGTATGAATTTATCAAAAAATAAATAAAATATTTTTAAAAGTAAAAACCAAATGCACTGGGATAATCTTGGCATGCAAAATATACAAAAAATAAAATAGAATAAAAACGAGCTGCAAACTGAGGATAACGTGGATGGATCATGGCTAGGTCAGAGGAGCTCTTTCTCCGTATCTTAATGCAGGGCCTTCATTTCCAGCATTATTCTGAGCTGCCATTCCCAGTGACAGCGGGTTCTGTGAGGCCTTAGGAATCCAACTCCCCACTTCTCCATTCAGAAGTCCCTAGTCCCCAGGTGTCCTGCAGTCAGCTGGGCTCATGTGACTGCCTCTGACTGGTGTGTGACAAGTATGGAGAGTATAAGACCCACACTGTCTTCCCTACCATGGTGACTATGGAGGAGATTCCATAAGACTCAACAGCCTGTACTGCCGAACCACAGCAAAAGGCAGTGTTGACCAGAACCGGAGGGGACTTGGACTGATCATAAAATAAGTTTATAATCAGTGAAAATAACTGGGGGTGATCATCTTGGCCTAACCTGCTCTCCTCAGTTTAACGCAATGTCTCTTTGCAAGCCAAAACCAAAAAAAATAAAAATAAAAAAAAAATAGTGTTAGCATTGAGGAGCCGGGGCTGAGAGTTGGCTTGGTGGGTAAAGTAATCGCTGCACAAGGCAGCCTGGTTGCTAGAAGCTGTCTGGTAGAGAAGGGCATGGCTGCCCATAATCTAAGCTCTGAGCCGTCAGACACAGGCAAAACCTGGGCTTTGATGGCCAGCGTGGCTCAAGCAGTGAGCTTCAGTTTCAGTGAGACTCCCTACCACAAGGAAGATGGAACAGCACTGAAGGAAAGACCTGATGTTGACCTCTGGGCTCCACAGGTGAACTCACCAGTATACAAATGTATACAAACGCCCCTACACACACACACACACACACACACACACACACACACATATCAAGCCATACATTAGACAAATAAGACAGATAGAGAGACAGACACAGAGACAAAGAATGGCTGGAAGGATGTCAAACGTAGTTAAAGGAGCTTGCTGGTCTAGTCCAGTGTCAACCCCCGAATCCACACAGAGAAAGGAGAGAAGAGTACAGCTGCAGGTTGGACTCTGACCTCCACATGCACACACGTAAACAAATGGATATAATAAAAAGGCTTTTTTCTTTCCTAAATGAGTGCAAAGTCACCAAGCATTACCCAGTTTATTGCATCCCTTCATTTAAGAGGTCATTGAAGGAAAAATGCCCAGCCTTCCGGACAATTCAGTAAGGTCAGAGGTATTCTGTCTTCAGCTTCTTTCCCCAGAAACAATAATTATCTTTTCTAGAAATAATCTCTCTCTCTCTCTCTCTCTCTCTCTCTCTCTCTCTCTCTCTCTCTCACACACACACACACACACACACACACACACACACACACACACCCAGGAGGAAAGGGTTTAAGCCAAGAGCTTTGATAGCTTGGGTACCCATCATTTGATTTGTACGACAGTAAATGCTTCTTTCTAAAAAGAATGACTGTGGCCACGGTCACACAGCAAAGCAAGTGATGTTTATGGCTGGCCCACTGTAGAAGCCTGGGTGACATGTGAGAACAGTCTATCATCTTAAGAAACCTATAGTATCAGATTCGGTCAGCACCCTGGGCTGTCTGTCTCTCGAGATATTTAAGTCTTAGAAGACCAGCACTCAGAGCCCTGAACACGAGGCAGCCTTTCTCCTTCCCGCAGGATGGTAAGATAAATCTCAGTGTTCACGGGAGGGCACGCCTGTGGTTTGTAAAGGAATATTTAATACTCTCAAATGAAGGTCTGTTGTTTTTTTTAATATCCCCTGCCAGCTAAAGAAGTGCTCCAACAGTCTACAGCACATGCTACAGCTCTATAAAAACCGTGGCCTTTTCCTAGACCATTTGTAAGAAAAAAAAAAGAAAAAAAAGGAAGCTGAGAGACAACTAATCTACCCAGCGCTGGCATTTAATGTCCTGCTTTCAAAAAGTATCCTACCCAGGCCCACAGCAGGCTCAAAGGTAGTAACAAGATTCCCACTCATGAGTCCTCTCTCAAACCACTGAGAGACCCCAGCCTTCTCTGTTGCCTGCCTTCTGGGAAGCCTCTCAAAGGCTGTGAAGTCAGGCTGTCCAGGAGATGTATGGAGACTGCCCCTGGGCTCCCTTGTCTTCCACAGCACATCTCTCCCGGGAAGACTCTCAAAAGAGAAGTATGAGGTCTAGACAAGAGATTGGGAAAAAAAAAAAACAGGAAATCATTCATTAACAGATGTAAAAAGAAAGAGAATAATGGGCAGTTGACCTACAGTGTCAATAAAACATGGCTGCCCATTAATGCCTGGGAAATGAGAACAAAAGCCAGTCAGTGGACTATCCAGTCACCTGGAGAGAAACGGAGCTCGGAGCACAGGATGGGGCGGTGGAGGGGAGAACTCTCATTCCTAAGTCAGGGGTGAGAATGCATCACGCAAGCTCACCTGTCCTCACACCTGTTAAATAGGCACCTCAGTAGCCACTTGTCCCAGGTCTGAGACGTAACATCTGCCTAAAGTACTGAGTTCTCACCTTAGAAGTGCTTCCCTGCTATGTTGGACTATGCTCTCTTAGCATTGGTTGGTTGGTTTTGTTTGTTTGTTTGTTTGTTTGTTTGTTTGTTTTTGTCACAAAAATCAGCTTCTCCCCTACACTGACTTTCCTGAAGGTCTGTGCGAGCCTCGGGCTATGTGCCGCCCATACCTCGGAACCCAGCAGATGTAAAGAGCAGGAACAGGAAGGAGCTGAGGGGATCCTCCAGATGTTGCACAGTCTGCCGGGGCCATTGTGGGGACAGCAATCTGGAGAAAGTGGCCTCACAAAACTGAGCTCTGTTCTGAAGCTCTAAGAGAATCAGAGGTAACTTGACATGGCTCAAAGAGTGAGTGGGGAGAGCGGCCATGTGGAGACAGAGGGACACTGGCTTCCAGAGTAGAAAGGAAACTTCCCTCTGCAACTTGGCCACAACCTTATTCATTTGTTCACCTCCGTTTGGTTTCTACCACTGCAACCCTTACCTTACTCACCAAATTACCAGCAGACTGAAGGCCGACTTACTCACCAAATTATGGCCGGACGACTGAGGCAACTTTTAAGGCAGTTTAATTAAGTTCCTTCCTGATGAAGGAGAAATAACGTGGAGAACTTCTTTCCTGATGTAGCCACTTGTCAGTTACACACACACACACACACACACACACACACACACACACACACACACTGAAATCCTGTAACCTAATGCATCACCTTGGAACTCTGTGAGTTATGGGCAACTTGCTGTGTAAAGGAAAACTATTTACTTAACAATCCAGATCCAAGCATTCTCCATTTACCCCAGGAACATGCTCTGTGGAAACCAGCAGAAATCAGTCTCTAGACTTGTTGGTTGCATTTATCTGGCCAATAGCATTGACTGACTTCTACTATGTGTGCGGGGAAGTGGGGGGGCACTCTACCTTTGAGAGAACTGTTTTCTAGAAGACTGGGGTCATGAATGACTGTTGACACACTTTAAAGGACTACATTCCTAGGCTAAGGGTTACACATAATGAAAACTTAGTCAACATTTGTGAAAAGAAGGGGTGAGTGAGCCTGTGGACTCGCATACAGTCCTTGAACCTTCACAACAGAGATATGAACTTGCAGACCTTGAACCTTCGCAAGAGAGAAACATCTTGCTCTTCTTGTGATTGTCCTCTGCTTATGAGAGGGCTGAAGAAATGGTTCCGTGGGTAAAATGCTTGCCATAAAAGGCACAAGGTCCTGAGTCTGGAGTCCCAGCACCCATGTAAAAAGTTGGGATTGGTCCACGAACTTTGCAGCACGGCAAACACTGAATTCCCTGAGCCCACTGACCAGTCAGCCCGAGTAAATTTTACCTCCAGATACAGTGATGACGAGAACTGATCCCAAAGAGTCAGGCCAAAAGCAATTAAGGAAGACACCCAGATGCCGAGCTTTGGTTTCCATAGTCACACATGAACAGACACACAACCACATGCTCACACACATAAATTAGTGAAGGCAGGCTGCACCCTTTCATGAACTAGTTACATGAATTTAACCTAAACAGTCTATGACTCTAGGCCTCAGTCTCCCTAGCTCCAACACAGAATTGACGTTTTGTCAACACAGAACACATACTTCATTGGGATACAGTACAAATCGAACCAGATAACTTTACTACAGTCTTCAAAGTCCAGTTAAATGACCTAATAAGACATCAGAGTAGGGAAGGGCAGTATAGTGTGGTCTTACATACAGAGAAAGTAGGCTGCCAGAGTCACGAAGAACAGGCGGATTGCTACAACCTGACCCTACAGCAAACCCTAACACATACACAAACTGATTTCTTGGCAAATGTCTTAACCCCTGCCTCAGCTTCCTGGTCTGTAAAACGAGGGGTCATAGTTGTAGTTCTGCATGGCCCGTGCTAATACATGCAAAGTACTTAATGGAGCTTGACACAAAGTAAATTTCAATAAGTGGTAGAGCACTGCTTTCTTCAATTAGGAGCATAAGTACCTCCATTTCGCTGTCACCTATACACAGGAGGAATCCTAGAAGTGTTCCTAGAGATGACTCCAAACATTCGAAAGCCTGTTAACCCCATCCTCATCCAGAGGCACTTAGTACTTCCCAGGTCGTCATCTTGCCTCTTGGGAACAGGGTAGACCTAACATGGAATGGCAAAGGGAGCCAGCCACTTCTTGCCCCCCAAACAACCACAATACAACTGCAAAGAGGGGACACAGTGGACTATTGTGTCTATCATTCATGAGACAGAAGGTCACGATCGAACGGCATCATCCAGACTGGCGTAAATGACAGAAATATCCCCGGATTCTGTTCATCCGAAGAAGACAAGGCTGGGCAATTACAGCTCCCAGCTGAGCACTGCTCTCCTTGTTGAAATGCAGCAAGAGATACTCACGACAGATTTCAAAGGCAAACATCTCTGCATGTCCCTGAGGGACCAAGCCGGGCTGAGCCAAGAAGCAAGCGCCTGTGTTAAAGTGATGTCTCATCTGAATGACAGTCAGAGTACCTAGGTCCCAAGTTGAGTCTGCTGACAACAGGGAAAGGAAGGTGCTGAGTGACTTTGATAAAAAGCCCAGGGTCTTTGTGCCTCCGGAAGTACCTGCGCTTTTCTGAGATGCCTGGGTTTACTCTGCTAAGGAATGAGCGCAGCTCTGACCACCCGTGTGGGCCTAGAATCACTGATGACAAGAGAACAGTGTACCACACGGTGGGACAGACAAACCCCCCAAGAAAGCAAGGGCAAGGATAGCTATAGGGCTGGGACTTCCTTGTCTCAAACTCAGAGAAGAGGCTTCAGCACAAGGACCCAGCTCCCTGGCACCCAATGTTAAGAGAAGCAACTCAATGCTCAGCGGTCAGTCCCCGGTTGTCACCAGCTCAGGAGCTTGCAGTTATTATGAGCTAATCTTGCAGAACTCAGATCCGCTCTCTCCGTCCTTCTCAAGGCCCTCTAAAGAATGCTTGCAGCAGGAGAGCTACACTTTGCTGGGGTTGGGTAGAAAACCAGTAGTGACCTGCAGCCAGGCTAAGACTCATTGGTTAACGTGCTTGAGCCTATGCCTAAACCTGCCACCCACAGGAATGGACTCCCCTACCCCCAGCCAGCTTGGACAGCAGGTACTCAATGAAGGTAGGCTGCATTCCTGCAGAGCGCTTCCCCAAGCTCTCCTCCTCCTCCTCCTCCTCCTCCTCCTCCTCCTCCTCCTCCTCCTCCTCCTCCTCCCTCCACCCTCTTCAAGGAGTTAAAGCGCCCTCCCTGCCTAACCCCGGGAGCCTTTCTCCCTTTCTCCTCCTAGGCAGCTGCACAGGCCACCCTGCGGGGGTACCAGATTCCTGGTAGGACAAAGTTTTCCTAACAAAAAACAAAAAATCTGCAGTTTCTTTCTCAAGCAGACAAAAAAGGCAGTTCCCCCACCCATCTGGTCCTCAGTGGATCAAAGGAGAAGAGGGAACAGTAAGGGTTTTATTTTTAAAGTAGAAGGTAAAAATACTCTGCCTACGGCTGCAGCTAGAACACAACTATCCCCACACACTGCAAAGCAGAAGTTCTTCTCAGGCCCCAATATTAATCGCAGCAAGAGTCAAACACTTGCAAAGCTCCAAGGCACATGTCCACTCTTCCTTAGCTGGGCATCCTAGAAGATGGGGCCCAGTCCCTATCACTCTCTCCTCGGGGAGAGGCCTCCCCGAGAGGTCAGAGGCTGCCTCAGCTGTGGCTAGCCCCCAGTGATGACAAGGAAAATGCTCCCCGGGAGACAGTCAAGGCCCCCAGCCCAGAACAAGGGCAAGACTAAGGAAAGCATCTTTGTATAAAGTTCCATCTCTGTGTACAATCACCCGACCCCGCAAAGCTGGAGGCTCTTTTCAGCTTCTATGAGATTCAACTTCTACAAACCCCTGACCGCAGAGAACATGCCGGGAGAAAACAACACAGCCCTGTGGGTGCTAGCTGAGCCAGGTACTCCAACTTCAGGGTTTGACAGCTTGCTACACACCCAGTGAGACAGGCCTGTCTCAAGGAGACCTCTGAAGAGGGCTGGCAGAACACACAGGTGAAGAAAGATGGGAGAGGTCGCACTTATCCATCCTCCACTTACCAGGAGAGCTTGAATCCTTTCATTAGTACAGTCACGAGAATCCACTGACTGTGTCCTTTGCATCCCTGTCACAGCTCTGGAGGTCCCAGGACATAGTGGAAAAGATGACGAAGTCCCCAAAGAACAGAATCCCATGTAATGTGATTTGAATGAGAGAGAGAGAAAGAGAGAGAAAGAGAGAGGTCCTGCTGCTTCTATTCCCACTGCCCTTCTCCCAGTTCTGAGCTGGGCTCAGAGGCCAAGGGCAGCTTGGGCAAATCCAGCCCCAGGCTTGAGCCGCCTGCTCTGGGTGTTGCCGCCACTGCCAGTCTCTGATGAGGATGGGTACTCTGGTAAGCCTGAACTGAGCGAACCCTGGAGTTGCATCCACAGTCAGGCTGGCCGCCAGCCACCCACCCTCACCTCCTACCGGCAGTGAGCAGCCTAGGGGAGGAAAGGCAAGGAGGGCCGGCCGGCCAGGAGAATCAGAGCACCGACCTAGCAGAACCTGCACTCTCCTCCCCCCAGGCGGCAGCTCCATGTAATCTCCTAATCAATGCAGTACCCAAGCAAAGCACCGCCAGCCACTTCCGCCCATTTAAAGACACAGCACATGTTTTGTCCCAGAATGGGACAGATCACCAGGGATGACAGGGATCGGTGTGCTGCACTTGGGGAATGCGGTACCAGGAAGGAAGAGGCAAGGGGCGGAAAAACTCAGCAGAGGGAGAGAGTCACAGGCCCCCAACCATATTACCCAGGTGAGTTAATCGGTCACACAGTTGGCAGGGAAGGGGTCCTGAACAACCTCAGGATTCCTCAGCTGAGCATACCTGAAAATCCTAGCTAGTGGATGGCTGCTCAAGACCACCTTAAGTAGAACTGTCCTCTGTTCCTGATGGAGCAAGCTGGGGTAGCCAGCAGGCTCTGAGCTCCCAAGCAGTTAGTTCTGAGCACAGAGAACTCACAGTTCTCTTCCCCTACCGGGGACATTGCCCACATGACCAGGGCATGTGGTGAGCAGCTCTGAGTGGCAAAGCAGGCTTTCAGTCACCTGAAGTCAGGAATCCTGTCAAGGTGGCCCCAGCAGCCTGTCCTGACTTACGACTTAGGCAACTCATCCTCACCAACCCAAGCAGCCAACAGACCTAGGCACTCCAGGAGCAACACTAAGTGAGAGGGGGAAGAATGTGGACTCTGAAGCTTAAGTGAGGGAATGCCTGTAACGCCCCAAATCAACTCTGGTTGGAGGTTCTCACAGCAACCGCTTCTCTGGCTGTACCTCTCGGACCTTCCTGGCCTTCCCCCTATTATCCATTATCTGGGTCAGTAATGTGAATGGGTGGAAGAGAACAAAGAGGAGATTAATTATGAAATAGCAACCTTCAGCTGACCCATAATAAGCCTTTCCACTAAAACTGGCCCGGAACACTCTAAAGCCATGCCTGAGCTAAAAACAAATCACCCAAGCTCGACTTTCTAAGGTAACGCTCTTATCGAACCCAGGCATGCAATCCCACTGTAGACTGTCATGGGGCATGCACCACTATGACCCACTGCCCTCCTTCTATTGGGTACCCCCAGGAAGGCAGGGAACGGGCATTTCCTCCCACTCAGTGTAATGCTGCCCTGAATAGGAGGCCTTTTAGTGGGAGGGGGCTTGTTAGTAAGTACTTCCTCAATATGACTTTAAACTAACGCCGGAATCATTGATGTGTCCCTCTGGCATTTGACTAACACGGAAGAAACACTCTCTAGGACCCTGATCTAGGGTCCCTTTCAGGGATATGATAGCCAAAGACCCATGACTGGTAGAATTCCTTTCCACCCACAGCCCCATGCCAGGTGATGTCCAAATGCCACCAGAACTTCTGAAAACATCGCTTATTGTGTTTTTAAGGATCCTTGGGCCTGTATCCAGGCCATACACTCAGCACAGGAATGGATGAGGTATACCAGATTCCCAAGGTACACTGAATTTCCTTCATGGCTTGGTAAGGTGATCCGAATTCCCACGATCCAGCCTCCAGGCTAATGTCCTCTATATAGATGTAAATCTTCTCATTGGTCCTATTTTTCCAATCATGGGGACACTACAATACCAGACCAGAGGACCCCAAACATACTCTCTAGAAACACATCTCTGGAAAAGTTAAAGTTCTTTGGTCTTTGGCCATCGGCTACTTCGGGAAAATCCATAGAAACCCTCTTTTACAGCTAAGTACAAGAGTCCGTGGAGGGCCTGTGGTGGCAGCTGGAGAGCTAGGTGTGGTAGGTGCACACTTGTGACTGTGTATGCACACACTGAGGTATTTGCCAGGGTTGTGTCTCAGACAGTACAACTGAGCAATAACAAGGGTAGGATCTTGGTATCCCTGATGCCAAGCAGCCAGGAAGATGCAACTTTAGGATATAAATATAACCAAGTCAAACTTCAAGCCCAATCCCTATGCATGCTTCTAAAAAAAAAAAAAAAGTCCCAGGGCAAGGAAATGGCTCCATGGAGACAGAAACAAAGAACCTTCTGCCCAAGCAGAAGGACCTCTAGAACAGATGTTCATATTGGAATCCATGCGCTGGGGTGGTGGGCATAGGGGGATGGAGGCAAGCAGCTCCCTGAGTTTGCTGGCCAGATCACCAATCAGTGAACTTCAGGCCCAATGAGAGGGACTGCTTCAAAAACTGCAGCAGATAATGACAGAGGAAGACCCTGGACATATGGTTTCAGAATTCTAGAAAAGCATGCAAGAACGCAAATGCATGCATACACACACAAATACACATCTTTTCTCTCAGATGTGCTGGCTTAAAAGAGCTCATTTAGGCCAAGACATAAAATAAAGCCAATAAGGATAAAAAGTCTAAGCAAAGGCAATCTCTTCATTACTGAGAATGCTAAGTGCCAGTGTGTGTGTGTGTGTGTGTGTGTGTGTGTGTGTGTGTGTGTGTGTAAGAGAGAGAGAGAGAGAGAGAGAGGGAGAGAGAGAGAGAGAGAGGAGCCCAGTGGGATGGGTGACAGTCGCCCCATGGATTCCCATTGCTTGTGGATCATGGAATTTTCCTTCTGCTCTAGAAACCAATGCTGTGCTTTTCAGTCCATAAAGAATCCAAACACTGCTGACAAGACATGGAACACGGCACATCCCTGATATAAATTAATCATGGAGACCTTGAGAGATAGATAAGTGCCCATCTTGTGGACTTACCTGCATTTTCTTCTCACAGACAACACTGTGTACTCTGAGAACAGTTCCCTCCCTGGGAAATGGAGCACTCTGGTACAAGTTCTAAGAAGGAGCACGTACCTTCCCCAGATGCCTCCTGTCTCTCCACAGGCTGGCTGCCCCACAACATTCATGTTTCAGGAAGGGCATAAATTATTTTAGAGAAGACTAGGCTCTGTAGACTCCCTTATCTTGCAAGAGGAACACACAGACTAGAAAACTGAAAGCCAAAAGAAAATTACTTTAAAATGCCTGTGGTACTGGCAAAACCCAAAAAGTTAGGAATATGTAAAGTTCAAACATTTAGTGATGGCAGAAACGAAAGATCCTGGCCTTCAATTTTCATGGCCTCAATGCACAGAGAGAAACTGGAAAAGCCCATTAGGAGTGAGGTTTCCCTGCTTGGCTTCACCTCACCTTCCTGGTACAGCAGGTGCCCCCTGGGCCCCTGTTTGGCCACATCTCACCCTAATGATGCCTTTCTTAGGATTCACAGAAGTCCTAAACCTTGACCTGCAACAAAGGATGACGACGACCACAACAACAGCAACAACAAAAGGTCTTCAAAGTGATCCTATCAACTCATCTCTCATATGCACACATGAACGCATGCACACACACACACACACACACACACACCCTGCCAAAGAAAAGAACTATACACTTAAAACGACCAACTTCTAGTCATTAAAAGGGACATTGGGGAAAGGAGGACACAAATGTTTTTCCAGGAGAAAAATTCATGCAACAAATACAGAGAAAAGGACTGTTTGAACATTTACTAAAAATTCCCCCCAAATCCATGAGGAATAAACATAAGAGAAATAGGCAAAAAGTTGGAATGCAGCTTTCAGAAGAGAAAATAATAAACATATGAACAGGTCGTTTCCCTTACAAGGATTTGGGAAAATATAAATTCGGAACATTAACATAGTGTTACTTCAGACCCAACTGACAGGTCAAATTTTATTTTTATTTATTTTATTTGTTTGTTTGCTTGCTTGGTTATTTGTTTATTTATTTTAAGACAGGGTCTCACTATGTCGCTCTGGCTGTCCTGGAACCCATTTGGTAGCCCACGCAGACCTCAAACTCATAGAGATTACCCTGCCTCTGCCTCCTGAGTGCTGGGATTAAAATGTATGTCACTGGCCCTGGCTGGCCAAAATTTTGACACCAAACAATATCAAGTATTGAGAAAGAGCTAGTGGAAGGGCATATTGACTCAACTCCTAAATGACAGGAAAGGGTTGAACAAGTGTATCCCTATCCCATAAATACTATGGGTCAGTTTACTACACTGACATAGGTAAATTATGTGAGGGTAAATACACGGCATGTAATAATGAACACCTTGCCTGATAAGTATTTTCAAACAGAACGCTATACAGCATTGGAGATGCACAGTACTATAGTACACAACAGAGCGGATAAACCTCAGAAAAAAAATACTGAACCAGAAAGGAAGTCAATGAAGATCTTTATACGTTCGTCTGTAAACATACAAAAAATACATAAAACTCATATCCGCACAATAAAAAACTAATCTTAAACCTTGATGTTGAAGAAAGGAACAAGCAACAAAGAGAACAGCAAATCCTCTACAAAGTTGGTCAAGAGAATAGCAAGTCCTCCACAAAGGTGGTCAAGAGAATAGCAAGTCCTCCACAAAGGTGGTCAAGAGAATAGCAAGTTCTTCACAAAGGTGGTTAAGAGAATGATGTGAGAACAGCAAGTCCTTCATAAAGTTGATCAACAGAATGATGCTAGTGGATACAATGTCACTTACTCCTCTTTATGCTTTATGCCTAATTTGCATTTTGTCCTTTTTTCTCCCCAAATCAGACTGTGACAATGAGACGTGTTTTTTCCTGTTTGTCATTGAGTATTTTAAATTCTCTCTTTTAAATATCCTCTTGTATTTATGTCTCTGTAAATACCCTACTTGATGCTTAGGATAACAGAGTAAACAGAGGCCACTGCCAAATCCATCTTCTCTGATATGGGACGAGGTCTAACCATGACAGTGTTTTTATATTATTCATTTTTCAATACTTGTTTGGGGCTGTGGCTCACAGATACCCATTGGATCAAAGTACAGTTGGTTTGTGTTATGCTAAGTTTCCTGGGGTGATTCTTTTAAACTTTACTGAGTTAAAAAGTTTATTTCACCTCCCTTGATTTTTTTTTTTTTTTTTGGATTTGTTTTGGTTTTGGTTTTTGGTTTTTTTTGTTGTTGTTGTTTTGTTTTGTTTTGTTTTGGTTTTTGGTTTTTTGGGGGATTTTTTTGGTCTTGGCCTCCTTCAAATCCCTGGCACTGTTTACTGTCTTACCCTAGAAAAACAATGACTGGAGTTTCTTGCCTCATTCAAAGTAGGGACTGTAAAGGTAACAGAGGTCACCATTCAACTGAAACAGATGACCTCTGCACACCCAAGACTCTTGGCCAAAGCAAGTCCAGAAACTGTAAACTCAAAAGTCAGGGTCCACACAAGGATTTGGCCAAGGAGAATAACTCAAGGGAGAATTCAGAACTTCTGACTTCACCTCCCTCCCCGTGGGGGTTCTGCACCAAAAGCACAGGCTTGGGCCTCCTCCCGACCTTGCTAAGTCACTCCAAGCGAATAGCTCTGTATCTGGAGCAGAAAATGGATGGCCAGATCCCTGAGGCTCTCCTTGTATCTCTGAGTTCTCGGACTCTGGCCACAGTTCCTCTACCCATTCCTTCCCTGGGGCAGCAGAGCTAGCTAGCTGTAGCAGCATCGCAGTCGGAGCGGCATGCCTCTAGTTGCTGGCAAAACTGGGGCAGAGCGGTGCTGCAGTCACACGCTGGGGAATCAAAGCTCCAAGCTCAGGCAGGAGAGTCATCAGGCACCCGAGAGTGTTATATTTAAGGAGCTTTTTTTTTTTTTTTTTTTTGGAGGTCAGGAAGCAAGCAAGAGAGGCGCTTTGGGGGGAGGGCGCAGCCTCCCAAACACTCCACTGCAACAACAAGCCTCCTCATCACCCCCTAGCCAGAATCCTCTTCCAAACTCCAAATTGCAGTCAATAGAGGCTGTGTGAGGGGCCGGCAGATGGCCAGAGCAGCACTGATCAGGTGCTCCCTGCCACTTCCCTGTCCCTCCCCTTCCCTCCTCCTCCCTGCCTCAGCACTCACCACTCCCCACCCTCTGCCACTATTAGTCACCGGCTCTGGGGTGACAGTGTGGGCTGTAGGCATTGGCCTTGCCTTATGGTCTGTCCATCTGTGTCAGCTCCCAGCCTGGAGCCTCCGGAGCACCCCCTTGTCCTTAGTACCCTTGGTGCACACCACAGCCCTCTAGCCCCACCACTCAGGGAGTGGGTGCCTTGCAGGAGGCTAGGAGAGGTTGATAGACATATGGGCAAAGTAAGTCAGGCTTTTTATGTCTGTGTTTCCTTCTGCCTCTGTGACCCTAAGGAATCACATAAGGTCTTGAAGTTGAATTTTTTTTCAGAAAAAGGACAAAATCACTTCCATCTCTGCTCCCCCTTCCACAATCTGTTAATCCAGAATGCTCCTTCAGGCAACAACAGCAGGATCGGAGCCAAAACCAGACTCCAATCAACTCTAGCTTCCATCCTGCCCCCAGGAAAGGGAAAACAGGGCCGGGCTGCCAAGGGCAGGCAATACACCACTCCAGAATATTAAGTGGAGACCACATACTTAGTGTCTTATGAACCTCATGGTGACCCAGGAAAGAGTCTTAAATATTAAACAGTTAAACAGGAAAGGGTTAACTTAACATTTGTTAACGGAAGAAACCAGAGTTTGGTGATGTCCAGTTCTTTTCATAACATCACCAGCTACCACTCACTCCTGGATGAGTGGTACATCATGCCCTCTGCCTCACAGGTCCAGCATCCAGGACTCTACCAAACTTGGATACAACATTCCCAGAAAAGGCTGCCTGTTTACAGAACATGCTCAGACTTCACTCCCTCAAACAATGAAACACAACAGCCATTTACCTAATGTTTACATTGCACTAGGCACTATAAGTAGCCTAGATATGACTTAATATGAATACATGTTATATACAAGCAAGTCACTTTACACAAGAGACTTGGACCCTGGTAGATTTTAGAAGCAGGGTAGCTAACATGGGACTAGGCTCCTGAGCAAGTTCAAGAAAAGCAGTTGTGAAAGTTTAAATGAGAAGGGCCGCTCTAGGCTCATGGATTTGAACATTTGGTCCCCAGTTGGTGAGACCGTTTGGGAAGGATTAGGGGGTGTGGCCTTGTTAGAAGAGGTGTGTCATCGGGGTGGACTTTGAGCTTTTAAAACCCTACACCATTCCCAGTTAGCTCTTCTTCTCTGTCCTTTCTTTCTGCTTCATACTTGCAGATCAGAAGTAAAAGATCTCAGTTGCTGCTCCAGCACCCTGCCTGCCTGCCTGCCTGCCTGCCTGCCTGCCTGCCTGCCTGCCTCCCTGCCTGCCTGCCTGCCTCCCTGCCTGCCTGCCTGCCTGCCTGCCTGCCTGCCTGCCTGCCTCCCTGCCTGCCTGCCTGCCTCCCTGCCTGCCTCCCTGCCTCCCTGCCTGCCTGCCTGCCTCCCTGCCTGCCTGCCTGCCTGTGGCCATGTTCCCCTTCACGATGATCATAGACTTTAACCCTTTGGAAATGTAAGCAAGCTCCTAATAAACTCTTTTATTTATTAGTTGTTTTGGTCATGGTGTCTCTTCACAGAAGTAGAAAAATAACTAAGACAGTGGTCATTGGTAAAAATGGGAAAAGCTAAACGATAAAGGGATACCTAGGACCACAGGACCTCTGCCCTCTCTAGCTTAGGACCCTCCATTGCCCACAGAGATGATCAGCTACAGTCATGATGGCTGAGAACCCAGCTAAACTTCTCTTTCTTTTCCCTGCTCTTGACATACCTGGTGTTTTGTTTTGTTTGCTTTAGTTTTGGTTTTTTTTTTTAAGACAAGGAAGACATTACTCTGTAGCCCAGGCTGGTCTTGAGGTTATCTTCCTACCTCTGCTTCCTGAGTACTGAGATTAAAAGGGTAAGGGTGACACCCAGCTAGGTAGTCTCCTTCCAAAGAAATTGGCTTGATGGACACAAGAATGTCCCTGGTTCTCTCAGAGGAACTCTCAAAGAGGACGGCCTTCACACCACGCCTAAGAAGATCCATCCCACCTTCTCATCCCCTTCCAAAACCACTCCCACTTCCCGAAGGCCCACCTGTTGCCTCAAGATTGGTTTATCTGCATGCCAAACACATCCCCATGTCTTGTCTCAGAAGAACTCTTCTCCCCACAGACAGAAGGGCAGCTCCAAGAAGGCTGAAGCCTGATCATCAGACTAACCACAGAAACCCTACCCCACCACCAAAGAAAGAGACAATGGCCTCCCTTCAGCATTGTAACTATACACACAGCAGAGACACAAGTGTCGCATGCCAGAAGGAAGGACCGGGCAGGTTTCTAATGGCCCTGCTGCTCCTCTAGGCTCCAGGTGAATCACGGATAGAAGTCAGTCAGGGCCTCACAGACTCTGATTCCCTGGGGAGGGAACACCTATCCACCCACCCACAGCAGCTGCTTCTTGCTCTCCTACCCATGTGAGGAGTTCTCCTTTTTAATTAAGCTACATGAGTACTGCCATGGGGGTCAGGGGAGGTGGGAGGGCAAGAATGGCAAGAATGGCAGATGAATTGAGTGTTGCTCATTTCCACAGTCAAAGTCTCCTGGCCAAGGAGATAGCGAAAAAATCTCTTGTTGGCAAAGAAGTGGCGTATTCCTAAAACCATCCTTGAGGAGGCACGTTCTCAACTGACCCTGTTATGGAATACAATGAAGCGGGCAGGCACCTGTGGGACCCATGCCAAGGGATGCTCCCTGTGTAATTACGCATTAACAGATCTGGTACAAAGGGGCTTCCTGGGGGAAGGGAGAGGAGTGAGGACCTGGAGAAAGGGGCAGGAACTGATGAATGGACATGTAGACAGGCAGACAGACAGGAGCAGAGCCATGAGGTTAGAGAAGAGGAGACCACAGAGAAGGAAAGAAGAGGATGAGAGAGAAGGTGATAAAGGTGGGAGAGAGGGTGGGAGCAAGGGGAAGAGAGAGAGAGCTGGGATGGCGGGCAGTCCTTTTATATCCAGCCCACACCTGGCATATGATGACCTTAAATTGTTGCTAGGTCTCTGGGAGGAGCCTGATGGAACTGCCTGTAAGCTAACAGACCCCAGACTCGCCTTAGTTCCAGGTGAATATACCATGGTTTAGCAACCGGATTCTAGAATCAGACTTCAATCTAAATCCACACCTCACAGCCGTGCCCTTAAGGAAGTTTGCTTATTTCTCTAAGCCTCAGACCCATCACTTACTACTCAAAAGGGCAATGACAGCAGCAGAGGCACCAGGCAGTCAGAAGTTTATAACGTACATGAAGCAAGTGAGTGATGAACGCATTCTAACCTCCAAGGAGATTTCTACCCAGCGTCTACAGATCCACCATCATGTACTAGAAGAGTCAACTGCTCCTGCTCTACTTCTTGCACACGTCTCTACCTTTTCCAAGTTTTTCCTATTACACTATTGTTACGGACCTGTATTGCCTTAAACAATACAAGAGATCAACTATTTACAAAGCATTCCCACGGAATTAAGTATTTACCAGGAACCTAGATATCGTTGTGTCTTTTCTGTGTGTGGCATTTTTTAAGTCCATATTCAACTGAACAGACACTATACTCATGACCCAGGCTCAGTGTAACATTGAAAAGACAGGCCCAATGGCCTCATTGGACTTTAACTTTAAAAAGGATAAGACATTAACCAAATAACAGAGTTTAAAACAATAGTTCCCAGGGAGAGGCCTATCTAATCAAGATATCTCACTTCTGGCTTTCAAAGTGAACACGGTTTGTAAACATTTCGCTCACTTATCAGCTGACAAGTCATGGTGGGAGGCTCAGCTACCCTACACAGAGTCAGCTTGTGACAATTATTTCTTGATTGGTCTGGACTTTATTTGAGAGCACTGGCCCAAAAATGGTACCCAGTATTTGATGTCATCCTTTACTGAGATAGGCACTTCCTACTTGCATGGCAGGTCCAAAACTGTGCTGCTAATGTGTACTGCTGCCATCACTGCCAAGATATACATACAAGCTTCTTGGGGTAGAGCGGGCTGCACTGAATGAGTATGGATTTTGACTTACTTTCTACCTTCAGGATATTTTCTTATTTTGCACAGGATTGAGAAGGCAGCAGTGGTGTGTGTTGGGGGCTGTGAGAATCACCTAAGGGTTCTGATACTAGATACAGTCTTTCAACACCCCAAAAGACATCAGACCAGCCTACTACAAGGAATTTAATAGTTCTACTTCCTTTGTCTTGTGGTTAGCACTCATAATAAATGAACCTATAGCCTCTTATATTATGCCACTGGTCATATTTGATGACTCAGGGGCACCCAGAGGCTGGTATGAATCATGATATAGGTTTGGCTTGGTTTGGCTTGGTTTGAGACAGGGTCTGCCCTGTCATCTTCAAATTCAGAAATCCTCCTGCCTTTGCCTTCCAAGTGCTGGGATTAAAGGCATCCACCCTATATCTGGTCCCCATGATGAAGGATGTGCATGGATCCATGGTGAGCTTGGGAATAGTTAGAGCAACACAGTAAATTTCAAAAGGATCAATATATTTAATTATTTAATTTTCAACAGGACCTCCTTTTTAATTTCATGTTAAATTGTTTTTTTAAATATAAGTAGGAACAGTGGTCATTTTATGGAAGTGGTCATTTAGTATGGTTTCCCTTCTTGGATTTAAAAAAAAAAATTTGGAAATGTCTCCCTCTGGAAAAAGGGCACTGTGATTCCGAGGCTTCGTGATCAGCTACAGGTGACTTGAGAATTGAGATGGGGGTCTTCTGAAGGTCTCTGTCCTTCAATGTCATGTGGGTCACAGAGGTTACCAATGAGACGTGAATGCTTTAAGAATGCCTTGGAGATATGTTGATGACACCCAAGTTTCTATGGGCATCTACAACCACTCCCTTGACCTCAGACACAGATTTCCATTGTTCCTGGATAGCTTAACCTAGATGGCTCATGGCACTCAAATTGTCTCACTCCAGGTCTACGCCTCCTGACTCCAACCTGATGTGATACCTCAATGGAAGGCAGCATCATTATCAAGTCACTCACTGAGAGATGGAGACCTCACCTTAGATTCCTTCCCTCTCAGCTCCCATTTAATTAGACTGTAAGTCCAATCAGTCCTACGTCCAAACTATGGCTAAAGTTTCTCTTCTACCACCATTTGTTACCCATCAGTTCTCCTCTTTCTATCTGCTGCTGCACTCTCTCCAACTTGGTCTTTACCTTTAATCTACCAAACATTATTGAGTAGTAGATCTTTTCCTGTGGAAAACAAAAGATGTCAGAGCATCTGTAAACTTAAAAGCAAGCAAACAAACAAAAGCATAAAAACTCAATGGGCAATGGGAGTGCACACCTTTAATACCAGCATTCAATAGGCACAGGCAGGTGGACCTCTATGAGTTTAAGGTCAACCTGCTCTACAGAGTGAGTTCCAGGACAGCCAGGGCTGCACAGAGAAACCCTATCTCAATATACAAAAACAAATAAACAAACAAACACCATAAATCTCAGTGCTCAAGGAGTTCCTGACCTAATACAGAAAGACCAACATGTTAAAAAATAAAATAAAATAAAATAAAAATAAAAATAAAATAAAATGTGCCAGGCATGATGGTTCATGCCTTTAATCCTAGCAATGGATAAACTGAGGCAGGGAGATTATTTTGAATTTAAGGCTAGTCTGAGTTTCAGGATATCCTGGGCTAACCTATGAAACCCTGCCTCAAAAGAACAGTTTATTGATATGTAAATATAATATAAAAATCTGGAGCAAAATAAGGAAACTCTCCTGTCTGTCTACCAGGGAGTGGGAGGGTCTTGCTCCTAAGCAGGTCTGATGATAGCTTAGAGTTCTTATCCCCAGCATTTTTGACTATCTCAGTATCTTATGAGGCTCTCAGAACATTTCTATTCTGTGCTTGTATTTCTCATTTTGTCTTTGGCCTTGACTTCTTTTCTTTTTTTAAAGATTTATTTATTATTATATGTGAGTACACTGTAGCTGTCTTCAGACACTCCAGAAGAGGGAGTCAGATCTCGTTACGGATGGTTGTGAGCCACCATGTGGTTGCTGGGATTTGAACTCTGGACCTTCGGAAGAGCAGTCGGGTGCTCTTACCCACTGAGCCATCTCACCAGCCCTTGGCCTTGACTTCTACCCACTAGCTAAATCCCAAGCACGGAGACACCTGCTTGCAGTCTCCCTCTGCTGTTGAGAAGGTCTCCATGAGCAGCTGCCATCAGTGACCATCCACCCAAACCCAGCAATGTCCTTGAATCTCCAAGGCAGCTCTATGGTGTGGATGTCCTTATTGACAAAGAAACAGACCAGCAGAGGCCAAGGTAACTCACTCAAGCTCACAGAGAGAGAGGATGGGCATGCTAGAATCTGAACTCAGAATCGTGTACCTCCAGTCACAGCTATCCCATTGCCCACCGTCTCACTTTCCTGACCACCTCCTTCCCAGCCTGCCCAATCAGAAAGTACTTCTGTGTTCCCCAGGGGTAGCCATTCCTCTTCTGGCCCTCATTGCCTTGTTTTTTGTTTTGTTTAGGTTTTGGTTTTGTTTATTGTTGTTGCTGTTGTTTCAGCTTTTACAACAGGGTTTCTCTATTATGTAGGTCTGGCTGTTCTGGAATTCTCTGTATAGACCAGACCAGCCTCAAACTCACAGAGATCCACCTGCCTCTGCTTCCCCAAGTACTGAGGTTGAAAGCGTGCACCAATATGCCCAGCTGACTGTCATTATCTTGAGCTGCCATAACCTGTTTGCTTACCTGACTTCCCCCAAAGCTGGTGAGCGCCCACCCACATGGCACGTGCTATTCTTCTCTGAGCCCCCATACCTGGCTCTGCTGCCCCATCAATGGCATTTACTACACCTCCACTGAACGAAGGATTCATAAATGCTTCTAGTGTCTGTTCTCAAGAGATCAAAAACTGTCTGAATGCAAGCTATCCTTCATATACCTTCGCAGATTAAAACCTGAGATACCTCAATCTTAAACTGGAACCTTGAAGAAACAAAACGGGCAGTGTCGTGAAAATAGAATCTCAGAATCCAGACTCCCGGAAGTGAAGCCACGCCTCCAAGCCCTCCTCCAGGAAATGAATGGAATCAGATAAGGATGCTGTCATCAGGACTGACCACACCTCCTCAAAAAAGGCTATTTCTTTCTGTAGCAACATAGTTCAGTGTGTTAGGGCTGGGGGAATATGTGAAAACAGCAACTCAGAAATAAAGCAGGGCGGGCTAAGGTAAGAGGGGGCATTTACATGTATTTAGACCTGTGAATCACAATATGAATTTTTACTCAGCTATTCGCGGGCTTTTTACATTCTCATGGGTCCAGGGCATCCAGCCATAACATAGTCTCTTTGAATCTGGGCTTCGGGCTTTCTACCTGGCCTATACAACCAACCTCTTTATGAAAGCATCTTGAATCAGCTCAAGATGCCTCAGCTTCGAGTTATAAGCTTTCTGCAGAACTGATGGAAACCACAGGTGACATCGTCATCAAACCACTCTGTGTCAAGTTCTGCCTAAGAGTGCAGGAGGTTCATGGGCCTTGGACTATAAAGCCAATTCATGGCTTGGTGATTCACGAGCCAAGATGGAAGATGCCTGAGATAACTGTTCAAAGAGCTTGGATCGGAGAGGGTTAAAGAAGTCCTAGGATTGAATACTCTCAGTTCCAGCAACTTTGTGGTCCAGAACCTGAGAGCAAACGCTAACCTCAGGAATGATCCAACTGGAGTTCTGCTTCTACAGCAGTGACCGGAGATGACCTGAGACCTAGCCTAAGGTATAGAATGGCCTAAGGAGAACAGGGCTGTGTAGGCTTCCACCCCCACATGCAAATACAGACACAACATGACCACATCTCTCCGAACTCACTCCAGAACTCCCCAGTGCCCCCAAGGCCACGCCTTGCCTAGACTTTACCCTACTATCATGCCATAAAGCTGGCAGGTGGGTGACAAACCACTTACAGGTTCAAGAGCTAGATCACTGGCTCAGCATCACCCAAGTCAGGGACAGCAGCATCCCAACCAGACAGCACACTGCATACAGCAAACACTTTTGGATCCAAACACAGCCCAGATGCCTGCCCCCATAACAGCCAATGCACAGCACCCTGCGGCATCCCATATATTGGTTGGTTATTTAAGTATTCGTGAAAGTACGAAGGCAGGGACGCAGTCCTGGGTAATCTGTTCTCATTTGAGTTCTTTCCCTTGCTCTTCCTCAAGTGTGCGTCAGATCTCATCTGATGTAAACCACAGATAAATGTCATTCTCCCCTTCGTATAGGCTAAAAGGTGAAAGCTCAGAGAGGTTAAGTAACTTCCTTCCGATCACACAGCACAGAGGAATGGAAGAATCACTCAAGTCGATGATTCCAAGAGAACCTGCCCAGACAGTTCTGCTTGCATCAGCCTGGCTGATTGGGCCTCCTTTCTCACACTCTCTTCCATTCACATCACAGGGAACCCAACCTGCTCCAGAAGTCTGAGCCTCTTCGAGTCTTCCACCTCTGTGAGAATGGAGACTCGGCCATCTGGCCAAACAGCAAGGCCCCCAGTAAAGGCCAAACTACAGGTGTCTCCTTGTACACAGGACAGGGGTTGGGGAGGAGCTGTTGAGACTTGCCTCCTCCAGTTACTACCAATGGCTCAGGCTCCTTGTTTGGAAAAATACACAGAAAAGCAAAATTCTAATTGCCAGCAGCGTCCAGAATAAGAACAGTATTCAACATCGCCCTCTAGTGTGTCCAAGGCCATAGGTACAGCACCCAGCCACCTTTACTCCTCAGAGACTCAAACCGGCCAGACATTGGAGCTCCTAGGAGCTCGGGGAGGGACATCGCCTGTCACTCAGGCACCAAGGCCTCACCAGCTCCAAGGCCAATGTCGGCTGCAGGATGAGCTGTCTCCACTCCTAAGGCTGCTCAGTCCACAACCTCCCACCTAGCCGGTACACAGCAGCAAGGGAAAGAACACAGAAGTTGAGAGACAGCGTTAGGATGAGCCCATGGAGCAGGAGAATCGGGAAGAGGCAGAGGAGGAAGACAGAGAACAGGGGAGCCAAAAGCAGGTAGGATGAAGATAAACAGAAAGCTGAGCAATAGCTAAAGAAAAAGACAGAAATGGAAAGTGAGTCCAGGCAAATGCCCTCGGCGTGACCACGTTCCTATTCTCCTCCAGCCACAGGCTCAGATATGCGGATAAGAGGTGGCCGGTGTGCTGTGTAGCACAAGACACACCCTCCCATCTCCTGAGGTCATTTCCCTCTCCTGACACAGCCCTGACTGCTCCTGAGTGCTGGGCTGAGGGAGAGGAGGGGAGAAAAAGTGAACCAAAGGCGGAACTCGCAGAGCGAAACCACTTACGCACAGTGCGGCCGGCAGCATTTCCATCCTACCTTTGCCGTCGCCACGTCGGCCGGATCCATGACCCCGGCTTGGCCTGGGGAGCAGAGCACCATCCAGGGAGAAAAGGCAGAGTCACAAATGTCCACCCAGAAAGAGGACACCACCCCCTCTGGAAGGAAGGCCAGGAGAATGAGACCTGCTTCCACTCTCCAGAGGGGTCCCCTGGTACCTCCTCAGTTGGTAATGGAGGAAAACATCCGGGGGTTCCCAGCCAGTTAGGGAAGCGGGCGGTCAATATCCCCACAAATACCCATGAGGCCCAGTCAGTCCATCTCCCCTCCCCTCGTACTTGGTCTCAGAAGGGCAGTGTGGGTCTCCCCAGGCTCCCCCTGCTGGGGGGAGAGGATGCAGAGTGGATGCCCTGCCCCATCACTGCCCCATCACTGCCCCATCACTGGTAGGTACCCAGAGATGAGGACAAGGCGCACATGTGGACAGAGGCTGCTGGAAGGTGCTGAACCAGTGCTGGGTCACAAGGCAAGGCGAAGGTTTGGGTTGGAGGGGGCAGGTGTTAAGGTGCAGGCACTCAGATGGAAGCAGGGGTAGGTTCTGTGCGAGGAGGAGCTGGAGGCACCGCGCTGAGTGGCACAGCAAAGTGGAGAAGGCGAAGGGAAAGGGACTCCCCGTAAAGCCACTCACCTTGCAATAACATTCAGACTGACTGAGGCCTACACAGAAGCCAGGGGCGGGCCGTTCCCACACCCCCAACTCCACTCCCAGAGACTCACAGCCTCTGTCTAAAGGTGCATGAGAGAGCAGCAGGCAGCCAAGCTGGATCCGCAAAGGCCCCTAGCTCCGTTGGAGCAGCCTGATTGGCGGAGCAGGATGACTTCATCCAGCCCCATTCATCACTCTAGGTTTTCTGCCCGGCAGGGACAGTCAGCTCAGCTTGCAGCAACTACAGCTTCCTCTCTGGCCCTTAAAGCAGGCAGCTTGGGAGAGCCTCTATCCGTCAGAGGGCCACTGAGAGAAGGGAACTGGCCAGAGTACTCTCGGTCTCACGGAAAAGCAGAGCAGACCGCTCGCACTGCTAAGAAAGGAAAAAATAAAAAAAGCGCACTCAAAGCACCATGCCAGTATTCACTGTAAGCATCCTGTGTGCCGGAGCGGGCACCGATGGAAGACAGCAACACTCCTAAGAGAACACTCGGCAGAAGCTATAAGCTGCACTTCCCCCACAGAAAGTGAGGTGTGGCAAAACAGATCCAAGCCCTCAAGCATGCCTCATATCCTCCTCCGTGGTCATCTCCTCCCCATGAGTGAGGCCCACTTGGCCTGGTAAGGACAAGGCTTCCCTTGTGTCCAGCATTTTAAGCCCATAGAGAGTGATCAAAAAAATGGCAGCTTACAGATCCACTTTACAACTTACGGATCTAAGTCACAGAAGAAAAAAAAGAAAAAAATTAGGTCAGTGCAAGCCTGTCAGCCTCTAAAAGTCATTTCCACTCAGGCTTCTACTATATAAATCTACCAGGAAATCTGTTATCGGGCCAGGGAGATGGCTCAGTGACTACGGCCTTTGTTGCTAAACCTGAAGAACTGGGTTCAGTCCCCGGGACACACATGATGGAGCAAACTGACTTCTGATGGAGCAAGTTGTCTTCTGACTTCGACAATGAGCGCTGTGCTATGTGTGGGCAGGCACACACACACAAATAAATAAATGTCATTTTTAAGATACAATTACAACAACAACAACAACAAAACCCTATGATTCTTGGAGAAATGTCTTCAGTTCCAAACTCCTCCCTTCTTCCTGAGACCCTGCTCAAAATCCAGCCCCCAGACCATTTGTCCTTCCCCTCCCTCATTTCTCCTCATCCATATTACCTTACTCAGTTCAAGCCCAACCTCATAGCCTAACACAAAAACGTATGGCACCAGCATACACCAAAAACATCAGTAGACAAGGCAAATATGGCTGGCTGCAGACAGATCTGCTGCTTCTACCTGAAGGTGTGGTCATGCCTCCCCAATATTACCTGCACAATCAGGGAGATGGTGTCTATATGCTGGAGGAAATCTAACCCTATAAGGTCCTTGCTTAGCCCAGCCTGCTCAGGTGACAAACCTTCCTGACCCAGACTCACCATCAAGGGACACTTCTAAGTGTTCATATCCTTGCAATGGCATCCTGGCCTGCAGGTCCCTTAATGTCTTCTCTTCTGTCCCCTCCCCTGCAGGAGTCTCAGTAACACAACATGTCTGTAAGCCAGGTAACAAAGCAAGGCAATCTATGAGCCTTGAAGTCCTCTTTACTCCACACACAAGTCTCTTGGAATCCAATCTCAGCACTGCCTTTCTTTGGTCATGATTGTTTGATTCAATCACAGTGGATATAGCCCTTAAAGGATACAACTCTTTTGTTAACATTTTGAATTACTGCCACTTTTTTTCTAAACGAGAAAATGATCTTATTTTCTTCCTCAAAACATCACCACACAGACACTATACCCAGCGCGCATCAATGTACACGAGTCTGGCTTAACGACCAGAGCAATGAAACTGTCCACTCTCCGTTTTCACAGGGCTCCGGAATTTAAGTTGTGTCTCCAAATCCCATCATCTCCTTGAATACTCTATGATCCGTGACACCGAGATGATTAACCTGAGATCTGTAGCTGTGAAGTGACTTGTCTAAGGTCTCGCAGTGAGAAACTGAAAATTGAACTCAACCTTATATGATTGGATGCATATCTTCCTCCAGAAATCTATTCCCAGTTTCCCACCACTTCTCTGTATCTCCTCGGTCTCCTCCCAATTCCTGAAGACTTAGAAAATAGGAAATATCAGTTGAAACCAAGTGAGAGTCAGGGGATGTAGCTCTAGTTGGTGGAGTGCTTGCTTCCCATGCGTAAAGCCCTGGGTGCAATCCCTAGCAAATCATGAGCGGGACATGGTAATACATGCAACAACCCTAACACGTAAGAGCTGGAGACAAGAGGATCAAAACTTGAAGGTTATCCTCAGCTACATAGCAAGATCGGGGCCAGCCTGAGCTATATAACCCTGCAAATAACAACAAAGCAAATCCTAATTTAATGCCAAGAGATTGATTCATGCCTTTCATCCCAGTATTTAAGAGGCTGAGGAGATGATGGATGGATGGATGGATGGATGGATAGATAGATAGATAGATAGATAGATAGATAGATAGATAGATAGCTCAGCAGGTCAAGATTCTATCACAAAAGACCGATGAGTGAAGTTCAGTCCCCAAAAACCATCATGTAAGGAGGAAGCCAACTTCTGAAAATTATCCTCTGAGCTCCATGTGCACTGTCGCATGTGCACCAGCACTCATATATAAACATATCAAGCACATACATAGTGATAATGATATATGAAACATAATTTTTAGTTTAAAAATATACAAAATGGCAATTGATGCAATTTGCCTTTGAGATTTCTTTTTTCAAGATGGCCAATTATGAGATAAAACATTATCAAAAAATTAGGAGGGAGCTTGAGATCATCAAAAAGTTAGTGTGCACATTTAAAGAAGGGTCCTATGATGGCTAATCCTAGAACTCAAAGTTGGAGTCCAGACTGAGACGAATTCCCAGTGGAGACTGCTTTTTAGATTTAAAAAAAAGAATCAGCAATTCATTCATGTTCGCTTTAGGCAGGAAAGGAGACCAAGGTGCCTTGCCAACGCTTAATTCAACAATCCAAACTAAGATTAAGGCAAGGGAGAGATACAGGTCTTGGAGCCTGAAGATGCACTTTTCATCCCACCACAAACACCTGATACACGTGTTCTATGAGTTGAAAGTACCTGTTTTGTCTGTCTTACCTGAAATTGTGGGGAGCAGAAATGTTTCACATCTGAAAAGTATGTCAGATTTAGAGATATTTACATAGGTTTTCTCAGATGAACCGTTCTAATTCAAAATATTTTAAATGCTCCAAAATCCTCAACCAGTAATAGAATTTAGGTCGAGGAATAATAACAACAAATAATAATAACAAAACAAATTCTAATTTAATGCCAAGGAGATTGATTCATGCCTTTAATCCCAGTATTTAAGAGGCTGAGGCGATAGATAGATAGATAGATAGATAGATAGATAGATAGATAGATAGATAGATAGACAGATAGCTCACTCAGCAGGTAAAGGTTCTATCACATCTATTTCTGTAACTCTGATGAATTTTTTAATAAGTCCCATTCTATGATCATGGTTGAATCTACTGGGGGCGAGGGGGTAGGAAGAGGAGAGACCTTTCTCCTACTCAATGAGGGTACCCCCACTAGACTCCTTTACAAATCCAAGAGCATGGGGACTGTGCCACACCACAGATATCGCACTGTCCTCTTTACTCAGAAGCCTGACAAGTTCCCTCTGACTATCGTGTGGCCTTCAATCCTCTCTCTGTGCCTGGGCTGACAATCAAATGTGCAGACAGAAGGCAGAAAGCTGGTGCCTACCAAAGAGGACATTCTATTTCATCAAAATCGCACAGAGACCAATTCCTTGATAACTGGAGTCTGCCTAGTCTCTCCGATGACTCAATCCATCTACCTACTCAGTTCTTAAGGAACTATCACCAGGTAAGGAAGGTGGTATACACCTGTAATCCCTTGTGTACTCACAAGGCAGAGACAGGAGCAACTGCACACACTTTGAGCCTCGCTGATCTACATAGTGAGTTCCAGGCTAACTGGGGCTACTTGGCAAGCTCTGACTCAATAGATCAAACAACCAAAACCTGGCACACATCCCTGGAAGGTGAACTTGTGTCAGCAGTGTTGAGAGAGCATCAACAGAAGCCTAAGGCAGTTCAGGCCTTGAACCCACCAGCCTCAGACATAATGTAATTTGGTACAGAACAGACAACCTGCAATGGTTGGGGAGGTATATATTTCAGAGTACAAAGAATATTCTGAGAAAAAAAAAGAAACAAAAAAAACTATATATATATATATATATATATATAGGTCTTTTTTTTTTCAAGACAGAGTTCTCTGTATAGCCCTGGCTGTCCTAGAACTCACTTTGTAGCCCTGGCTGGCCTCGATCTCAGAAATCTGCCTGCCTCTGCCTCCCAAGTGCTAGGATTAAAAGCATGCACCACCACCGCCAGGCCAGAAAATGATATTTAAAAGGGTAGAAACAGCTGCTGCAGGGGCCATTGGATTCATACCTCTTCTACTTAGCAAAAAGGACGTGAGAGATTCCTTATGAAATAACCCTCCAGCCTATACGCTTGCTTTTGAAACTAGAGACCTGAGGCTCCCTGTTCTCCAACCCATTTCACTTCGCCTAATAAGTTAGCGAAGGGGCAAGAGAGAAACACTCCTTTACAATATTCTCTGTCTGGGGCAATTATTCATACTAATCACTCTACCTTAGGTAGCTGCTTAATCACTGCACTTAAGCACCAAGTTAAGGAGAGGAAGTGATAAAGACCCAGAAGGCTTTGAGAAGGTCAGGTTTTGACAGCCGAGTGGAAGGTGATGTGAGAAATCCAGTCTCCAACTCCCTGAGCACAGATCTGAGGCAGAACACTGCACCTGCTTCTGCTAGAAGAGCCTTCATGGCAGCAGCAGCAGCAGCAGCCGCTTGGGAGGTTGGACTACAAGGAAGCCAGTGTGGTTGTTTCAAACCCTGGTCAGAGAAACTTCCCCAGCACTGCATTCTGGGAGTTGTAGTTCTGAGCAGCAGGCATTTGGCAGCCATGTTTGCACTGCTTTCAGAGTATACAACTGCATTTTGATTTCTGTACCAAGATTATAAATCTACAATCAGATGTCTTTTCTAAAAAGGTCAAATCCCTTCTCTCTAGCTTCTGGGTGCTGTGGGAAACTGAAAAGAAGGCAATGAGACTGGGAAAGACTCACAGAACTGTAAGGAACTTGAAAAAATGAGGAGTCTTAGCTCTCTAGTAGACTCTCTGGTTATAAAAGATGGGTTCTTTGGAAGGACAAACAGGAAGAGAGCAAGGGCAGCAGGCGTTCCCTTGCAAGTGTATATCTGCATGAGTGACTTTCTCATCCTTTGCTTGTTAGCCATCAACCTTCAGCAAAGCACTGAGCATAAGGAAAGGCTGAGACTTAAATTCTAACTCAACCATTCACCTCTGTGTAACATTGGGTAAATTGCTTGGCCTGACTGTGTCCCCATTTCCTTATCTATAAGTCAGGGATGTTACAAAACTAAAGCATTTGTAAAGCCAGAAAACACTGTAAAGGGCTTGGATTCGTGTCTGGCAAAGAAATACTAAGTCAGAGTTTGTGTCTGTGTTCATTTGTTATTCAATGGTAGTCTTCCCCTTTGCCAAGCAACCCCTCACCCCAGGGTGTACATTCCAAGTCTCTCCCAGAATTCACCATAAGGGCAGGTACGCAGCAGGGAAACCCAGAGCTGTTGATGAGGCTAAACAGAGACATGAAAGCAGTGCAGCAAACAAAAGAGTCAATAGAATAAGACTAGGAGAAAGAATGTGTACCAAGGATGCTACCGGGGAACATCAATGACGCTAGACACTAAGAGAAAGCTGGACCTGGGCTCAAACAGAAGGCCACACACGGCACGGGTCTATATTCCCATCACTCAGAAGGCCGAGATGGAATGGCGTGAGTTCAAGGCCAGCCAGGAGTGTGGAGGTGGAGGCAGAAGGATAAGATATTAAAAGACATCCTTGGCTACATAGTGAGTCAGAAGCCAGCCTGGGCTACATGAGACGACACCCCCCCCCAAAAAAAAAAACCCTAACACCGTAATCTACAAGGCAATCAGAAACGTGGACCCGGTTGAGCATGAAGGGAAAAGGAGAGCAAGTGACTAAAGGCAGGGTGGGAATGACCACGGGAGGATAAGATGGAGCACCAGAGAGCTGGGGACAGAGAGATGCTGTCTTGGGAAAAGCCAGAGATGTGAGAACCACCCCTGCACAGGTCAGGTTCAAATCAGACTTGCAAAAGTGAGCTGCTCTCTGGAGAAGTGGGGGCTTAGAGTGGAAGAAGTTTAGATGAGGAAGGAACAAGGGTAGTAGGAAGGGGCACAGTAGGAGATAAGATAAAATGATTGGTTTTAGGACACCCCCTGCCCGCCATCTTCCTGTTTGCTGTAAATGGTTAGTGGTTCCTGGGCTATGTACCAGGCAGATATTAAGAAAACAGAAGCTGTATGCCTAGGCTAGCTAGGCACAGTTCTATTAAATTAATTCATGTTTAGAACAGGGTCACTGGAGGCTGAGATGTTCTGTTCCTCTGATGTTTAGAGGTCTATGACAACTCGCATCAGAAGCTGTTGTGAAACGCATTAACTGGAACACTCCTGAGCCTGGGCAGGCATTCATGAAGTTAAGATCGCAGCCTAGGGACCTGCATATTAATCAAGCTCTTCTTCGCAGTCTCAGACACATACAGGGCCAAGAACCACAGCCTTGGCGATACAACAGAACACTCGCTATCCAGAGGGTGTGGACACTAACCCACTCATGTACAGGAAGGGTTACAGCTTAGATTTGTAAGTATATTCTTATTTTGTACTTAAAATCTCTCCATCACCATACAAACGACACACTGCGATTTTAGTACAGAAGGGCACAGCCACCATGCATTGGTAACACATATCAAATATGGCTTTGCAACCATGCTGATGTGATCTCCCCGGCCCCACCCCACCTCCCCACCCCCACCCCACTCCCAATACAATAACTGCAGTGCTTAGACAGGGTAAGCTGCAGAGAGCTGCTCTGAGCTTCCACTGTAAATCAGTAACTGAGAAGAGGAGTCTGTCCTTCAATTCCCCATCTCAGCCTTGGAGACCAAAGCAGAGTAGGACCAGCCTGATGTTGGAGTCTCTGTCATGAGTCCAAGTTGTTTCCCACCTACACTCCTTCTTTATTGTAACTGGTAGGAGGATGAGACTTCTCCTAGCAGGAAGTAGAAAAGCTGGGGAATGAAACTTACCATCTATCCTGCCAGTTGTCCAAAGCTAGATCCCAATTATGGTGTCAGCAGAGAGAGGGTACTTTGTGCTGAGCTATAATTAACAACCCCCTTTCTCAGACGGAGAAGAAGTGCTGGAGTAGGAGAAACACAGTGCAGGTGATGGTTACACCTGCAGACAGTTCTGCTGACAGCTACAAAACCAGCCAGAGCTGCCAGCGAGGAGAGCGCTAAGCCAGGAATACTGAGATGGGTGGCAGAGGCAGCCACGAGCTTCTCTGCTATGCCTCCACGGCTCAAGTTCTGCTCTCTGTTATCCACAGTCCACATGTGCCGTCTTCCACAAGACCAAGTGCTCCCCCAAAGTGTGTGGGTCAGGTGAAGAAGGGACACGTGGTAGTAGGCAGTCACAGATCAAACCATTCCCATAATCACGGGAAGTCCAAAGATTAATAGCACTCTTCTATATGGGATAATGTCACCGAACCTCGTGATCATAAGACATTGCAAGTTACCGCAGAAAACCTTCTCTCAACTTAAAAAAAAGATAGAGATAAAGATAAAGAAAAAGAAAAAGAAAAAGAAAAAGAAAAAGAAAAAGAAAAAGCCTTAGTCATCCAATGGTTCAGACTCAATAGAAAATTTTCAGGACCTATTGGGTGCTAGGGGCTGAACTAAGCATTGACAATACACTAAAATCTGTGAACCCATCTCCACTCTCTAGAACTAATGCGGGAGAGAATGACTAATGAGAGAATGACTTGAGGTAAGTGCTTAATGCCAAGATAGAAAGTAAAACCAGATGTGGTGGCATACGCTTGTTAATTCCAGCACTTGGGGAGCTGAGGCAGGGGGATCACATTGAATTAAAGATCAGCCTGGGCTGCAGAGTGACACCCTGCCTCACACAAACAAACAGAGAAGAAAGTGAGGGGGATAAATTCACTAAAGGAAGAATTCTCTTTGGCCACCAGCACTGACATTGTCTGCTGAAGGCCTACTGTGTGCATGGTATAGCCTGTGCTGAGGAGAGACTCAGCCCAGCTCAACATCCATCAAACATGAGAAACCCTGAGCAAGGAATTGTCCGTAAATGGCTACATGGTGACAAGCATCTGTCTCCACTTCCCATGTGTGTCTCGTGGGTAGTAGGGGGAGGTGCAGAGACAGACAGACAGACAGAGACAGAGCATCAAGATCAAGTCAAAATCAATCTCTGCTCCCTACCTACTTTGAAATCCACTCAGCCTCTGACTACCTTCTTTTTTTCTCCTTTTCTCTCCTCACGATTTTGTCCCATTTTTCCTTTCTCCAACGCTAACCTTTGTTTCCACACCAAAGGAGAAAGGTGCCCCCTCTCCCAACGGCTTGCACAAGTCCCTATGTCCCCGGGAGCCATTGCAAAGGCTTTGTACTGAACTCTGGGTCAGCACTTGAACCTCTTCCTCCCAGCCAGCTTCCTCCTCTCCGCTTGTCACAGAGGCCAAGGTTCAGCGTGGTCTGCAAGGAGCTGTTGCAGCACAGCTCTGCCAAATGAGGGGCCTGCCTTAAGACAAGTGTCCTATATCTGGATGATACACACATCTCCGTGTCAACACCCAGTCCCAGAGACCGAGCACTCGGAACCCAGCACCTTTCTCTCAGGCCCTCCAAACTCTTTCCTGACTGACGTTCCATGGCAGAAACAAACGCTGCCATCTATCTGGCTACGTATGAAGAGCAGAGGGGGCCAAGTCACCTCTTAGGAATGACACAGTGAGGCACAAACTTTATCTCCCAGTCCCGACCTCATCAGCTGTCCACCTCAGCTTTTCCCTTCAGCCTCCTGCAACACATCTGTCTCTCTCTAACACTCATCTCTCTCTGTGTGTCACTCAGCAGGGAGGTGTCATGGAAGCCAAGATCCAAACTATTCCCACCTCCGTGAAGAGACCTAAGCCATCTCAACCCTAACCTGCCCCTACCACTTACTTGGCTCTCAGAAAGGCCAGCTTCTTCCTCAGACAGGAGACACGGTAGTAGCAGGTCCTCTTGACAGCTGTGCTGCATGAGACTGTCTCAGGGCGTAGATTCTGCACCATGCCGGGCTCAGGGGAGGGCTGGCCACATGGCAGCCAGGACCTCGAGAGCTGCAGGTTCACTTTGGAGGAGCATGGAGGCACTGCCTCTGCAGCTGCCCCAGCGCTAGACAGTGAACTCCTCCCCACACAATCTCCATCCTCGGCTGTCCGTGTCCAGAACACGGGCCCAGTGGGAGAGGGTCTGTGTGTTCTACGCTAGCACAGTCTCCCCTGCCTTCTCTTTGAGCCACAGTTCCATGCTGAACTCCCTCCCATTCTTCCACATCTGTCAGTGCTCTGGATGTTTGGCAAGCTTCTGTTCCTTCTGTCCTCAGACAGGGAGGATAGAGGTGTACCTGCATGTGACATCAGCTGCTGGCGCTGGAGGGGAAGGAGGGGCAGCTGGCATTGCTCCCAGAGGGATCTCTGCTTGGCTCCTTCCTTAAGGTAAAGATCACCTGAGTCAAGGATGTGGTGGCCATGTGAGTTTCCTTTCTGTCGCTGTGATCAATCACCATGACCCAAGGAACTTGGAGAGGAAAGGGTTTGTTATATCTTACAGGTTAGAGCCCATCATTGACGGAAGCCAAGGAAAGAACTCAGCGGAGAAACTGATACCGGTGCCTGAATGTATGTACGTGCCCACATCTGGAGGCGAAGGCTGATTTCAGGGGTCTTCCTTGCTCTCTCTTTTTACTTGAAGCAAGGTCACACGGAAGCTGCAAACTACTCCACTAGTCCAGCTAGCTAGCCCGTCCACAAGGATACTTCACCTCCTCTACTCAAGCACTGGGACTACAGAGAGGCGACATCCCACATAGCTTCCATGTGGATGCTAGGAATACAAACTCCAGTCCTCGCCAGACTCTGTCCATTAAGCACTCTCTCTCTCCAGCCTGCCAATGGGTGATGTTTGCTCATTGTTTTGTTTTCCTTCACAGGGTTTCTCCCTGGCTATCCTGGAACTCTCTCTCTCTCTGTAGACTAAGCTGGCTGAGAACACAGAGATCTCCCTGCCTCTGCCTTACAGTTATGGGATCAAAGATATGCACTACCACTGCCTGGATGACTTAAAAAAGAAAATACTAAAGTCAGGCGGTGGTGGCGCACGCCTTTAATCCCAGTCCTTGGGAGGCAGAGGCAGGTGGATTTCTGAGTTTGAGGCCAGCCTGGTCTACAAAGTGAGTTCCAGGACAGCTAGAGCTAAACAGAGAAACCCTGTCTCGAAACACCAAAAAAAAAGAAAGAAAGAAAGAAAGAAAGAAAGAAAGAAAGAAAGAGAGAGAGAGAGAGAGAGAGAGAGAGAGAGAGAGAGAGAGAGAGAGGGAGGGAGGGAGGGAGGGAGGGAGGGAGGGAGGGAGGGAGGGAGGGAGGGAGGGAGGGAGGGAGGGAGGGAGGGAGGAAGGAAGGAAGGAAGGAAGGAAGGAAGGAAGGAAGGAAGGAAGGAAGGAAGGAAAAGAGAAAAAAGAAAAAGAAAAAGAAAAAGAAAAAGAAAAAACTAAATTAGGGAGTCAGCAAAATTGCTCAGCAGGCTGAAGGCTCTTCCTAAACAAACCTGGAAGCCAAGTTCAAACTAGAGAGATGGAAATGAGCACAAACTCCACAAAATTACTCCCTGGCCTCACACACATGCTGTGGTATTCGTGTCCAGGCACACACACACACACACACACACACACTAGGTATTTTTAGACCTTCAGCAGGCAAAGGTCCTTGACTCAAGACTGAAAACCTCAGTTGCATCCCTGAAACCCACATGGAAGGAAAGAAGCGACTCCTGAAAGTTGATCTCTGACTACTACATGTGCACACGGATATACATTCTCCCTTCCACACATGCACACACACACACACACACACAGAGAGAGAGAGAGAGAGAGAGAGAGAGAGAGAGAGAGAGAGAGACAGAGAGACAGAGACAGAGACAGAGACAGAGACAGAGACAGACAGAGGAAAAAAAAGACAGATAGTGACAGAGACACAGAGAGATGTGATATAAAAGTTTAACTCAATCAATCAATCAATAACTAATGTAAAATGAAACCCACCCCCTAGACTGCTCCCATCCCACCTTAGGGATGATGTCATTCCTCACTATTCAGAAGAAGACATCTGGAAGCTATATCTTCCCTCCTCCATCACCAATGACTGCACCTGGACCACTGGCATACACCATGTTTACCACTCCCTGAAGTGTCTCTTTTCCTACCCTTTGGGTCTCTCCTCCTTGTCTCCCAGACACCTGGCTTCCTTACACTTCAATAGAAGCACAGCCCAGGAGAGCAGGCTGAGATTCGACTCAGCTCCGAGGACCTCCCTCCTCCCACACCCATATGTGCACATTCAGTTCCTTCAGCGCCTAAAGCAGATCTTCGAGTGTTTGTAGTGCTAGGGAAGGGATCTGAGACCTCCGGCGCACTAGGCTAAGTCCTTCTCCACTAAGTTACCCTGAATCGCCAAATGAGTACATTTTAAGCTCTGCCATCTGAACTTCACAGCCCCTGCCTCTCCTGCCTCTCCTGCCTCTCCATTGATTGGCTTATACCAAGTAGCAGTTCACACTCTGCATGCCGGAATTAAAACTCACTAATCATGGCTGCACCTAAAATTCTTCTGAACATACACAGTAAATTAATAATAATTGATACAAGCACATACAAAACACTATCCATAGATGGGGCATATCCTTATTATATGTCATCACTCATACGATGGGTTTTATTTGCACAAGACTATGAGGTGTGATTACTACACGCATTTTACAAAGGAGAAGAAGGAGGCACACAGATACCTCATGACTCCCCTCAATATTGCAAGGTATGTGCCAGAGCAATGGTTCTCAACCCGTGGGTCACGACCCTCTTGGGGGGTCAAATGACCCTTTCAAAGGGGTCACATGACAGATAGCCTGCATATCAGATATTTACATTGCTACTCATAACAGTAGCAAAATTATAGTTATGAAGTAGCAATGAAAATAACTTTATGGGTGGGGTCACCACGACATGAGGAACGTGTTAAAGGGCCGCAGCACTAGGAAGGTACAGAACCACTGTGCTAGACCTATGATTACAGCGTAGGAGGCGCTTAGCCTCCAGACTGTGCCGCCTTTCCTGCTGCACAAGCCAGAAAACCTCAGCTTCATCCCGGACAGCCTTCCAACCTGGATGTCACTCCCGGCAGCTCTATTTCTCACATTTTTAATTGGCTCCTCTTTTTCTGTCCTCACTACCGCCATTCAGAAGTAGACCATCTGGCCATGATCTCAGTGTTGCTATGGCAGTAACTCTTCTCTGTCTACCTCTGTCCTTACTGGCTTTATCGTTCTCTTTCATTCTCTACAGAGCCTTTCCTATGACTTGGCGGCTTCTTTGTTCTATGTCTATTTCCTCTCACTGGACAGCAAGCATCAAAGTAGCTAACTTGATCATGGCTGTAGACAATGCCTAGAGTGTATGGCATATAGTATATACTCAATAAATATTTAAGAGACTGGCTAGGCGAAGTGTTATCTGCTTCTAGTCCATCTGTCTGCATTCCCAAGTATTCGTTTCTCAACACATCTTGCCACACACACCTACAACCTCATCATTTGGGAAGCTGAGACAGGAGAATTGTAAGTGAGAGGCCAGCCTCATCACATAGTGGGACCACTGTTGTTGATTTTTCTTTAAGAAGACCTGGAGACAGCTAAGTTGATGAGGTGTTTACCACAGAAGCATAAAGGCCTGAGATCAGTCTCTGGCAGCCAGAAAAAAAGTCCAAGCAGGCAGACACACTTGTAATCTCAGTGCTGGAAAGAAGCCAGCCAGCCTTGCTCAGTTAGCGAACACCAGAATCGGTCTCAAAGACGGACTTCACCTCAACAAGGACACACAAGGTTGATCTCCAGACCCAACGAGCACACCTTTCTGTACCCATGCACACAAATGCATAAGGGTGAGGGACTCTAAGGCCCCGCCTTCCCCTGAGGATTTATACCTAGTTAATGGTTGCTGGAGGAGGGAAAGACATTTCCCCAGTGGTGTAGCCACTGATACGTGGCTCATAAATCTCAACAATTTTGTAAACAACTCAAATTAAACTCAATGGGCATTTTTTTTTCTTGTCTAATTCTTGTCTACCTTTACTAAGAAGGAAGATGGAAGGAAGGCAGAGAAGAAAAGGTAGGCTCCGTTGATCATGCACTCTTCAAGTGCATTAATTTTGGGGCTTCCCAGCCTCCAGAAATTTCATTAATGAACGCCTGTAATTTAAAAGGGGGAGGGCAGAGAGATCCAGGCACTCAGGGTTACTCTAGGCTACGAAGCAAGCTCAAGGCCAGCCTGAGTGACCTGAGGCTGCCTCAGGAAGCCTCTGTTTCTAAGGTTGCCCAGGGAGACACAGGGCTTTCCATCTGTCCAGATCCCTCCAAGGTTTCCTGTCAATACAGAGCACTCCGCACAGAGCATCAAAGGCCTCTCCACCGGCTCAGATAACCTTCTCTGGCCTTAGGAGAAGCCCCCTCCTAAGACAGCGGACTTAAGATCTGTGGTTCCCAAGCTCTCTCTCCCTGTTTTCTCCAGCTCTCTCGCCCCTCCATGCTGTGTGCATCCTGTTCCTTTCCCAGGAACGCTGTCCCTGAGCGCTCAGCTGAAGTGTCACCCTCCAGAGTCTTTGTGGATGCGCCTCCCAGCCTACACCCCAAGAACTGTTAAGCCACTCCTTAACTTCATTGTGCCGCAAGTCTCCTAAAAGCTAGGAAAAACAAAAGCCAAACAACAACAACAAAAGCAGTATCAGCTTGATAGGACCACAGAAAAAGTGCTATGTTAAGATAATATGTAGAGGACTCACTGCACAGATTAGAACTTAACAAGGATTCTGTGTTGTTACTGAATGTATAATTTCAAGTCCATAAATATCTTACATTTATTTGTGAGTGTGTCTCACTATTAACAAGTCTGAGGGGCGATGTCACTCCTTAGCCTGTTCACCCACCAGTGTCTGGACTTTGCATTTGCAGGTTCTCTGAAGCCCACCAACATCTTTTATCCAGATGATTTCTTAGGCACATATTTTTATTTATTCTTTGAGAATTCCATATATGCATAGAATGTATTTGGATCATATCTAGCATCCACTCCTCCACGAATGTTCCTTCTCCAATCCCTCCCAACTTCATGCCAGTGCCTCTTTGTTAGTGTTGTTATTTTATACCCCACAGAGTCCAAATTAGTGCTACCCCAGGAAAAAGGATGGGCGACCCCCACCGGAGCATGGGCAATTTTCCCTCTCCCAGCAGCTATCAACTGTCAATCACCCTCAGCTCAGTGAGGTCTCATGAGACCCTTCCGTGCCTTTGCTTCCAGGTCAGTAGAGCATAACTGTATAACCCTACTCAAGAATCAAGTCTCACTAGGAGGCAAAATGAGAGTAAAAACAACACCACCACCAACAAAAACAAACAAACCTACCACTTACTTAACACCTACTAAGTACCGAGTTTATCACCTACCAAACGCCTAGCACTTTACATACAGTATTTTAGCTAGATATTATAAACAATAGATGTTTACTAATAAAAGGGTGAGCAAAGCCAGGTACATTATAGTTACAGTTAGACATGGAGGCATGACTTTATGGTGGCATTAGGGAGGTAGAAGCAGGCATATCTCTGTGAGCACAAATCCAGACTGATCTACATGTAGCAAGTGGCAGGCCAGCTAGCGTTACACAATGAGACTGTCTCAAGTATGTAAGTAACTATGTAAGCAAGTAAATAAAGGAATGAATGAAAAAAAATGAGGAAATAAATATATAAATATATGATAAAATACTCAGTTACCACCTAGCATGATGATACATACCTGTTATCTCAGACCTCATGAGGTTCAGGCACATCTGTCACCATTGTGACATCTCAAAAGACTAACATCAAAAAGCATTTAGAGGCAGGGATGTAGCTCAGAGGGAAAGAGTTTTCTTGCCATGTAAAAAGCCCTAGGTTTGGTCTCCAGCATGTCAAATAAATAAATAAATAAATAAATAAATAAATAAATAAATAAATAAATATCCATTTAAGAAGAAATAAAGTCAGATAAGGCACAGACCTTTAATCCCAGCACTTGGAAATTGCAAGAGAAACGAGATTTCAATGTCATCCTAAGTTATACAATTACTTTGAGGTCAGACTGGCTCCCTTGAAACCTGTCTTGAAAGCAAAATGAAACAAAAAACAGGAGAAAAAAAAAGTCTTGCAAATAAAATGTGGCTGGCTGTAAGGTATTTGCTCTTACCAGTACAGCAGACCCCATCAGCAGCCAGTGCTCCTCTGCCCATCTTGGAGCTGGGCTCTAGCAGCTTGCCTGCATCCTTTGGCTATCTTATAAAGACTCGTGGCACGCATGCCTGCACACAGGGATGTTCTACATGAATGTGCACTCTAGTTGAAGGAGCAGGAAGCTGCAGCCCAGCCGTGGCATTTACATACCCGCACCTCCACTCCAGGTCTCAACTTTCCTGCTGCTGAAAGGTAACCAGGTCAGCTGAGACCACATTCTCCTGAAACTCACCCACTGCGCACAAAGGCTCCTCAGTGAAACAGCTCCTTTCCTACAATCTGTGCTTTGTTTAGAAGTCCCTGCCACTGGGAGAAATGGACTGAGTGAGTTCTGGGTACCTGAGAAACTAATTGGTCTAGTTTAAGGTGAACCTGAAGACTAATATTTCAGCTTGGCCCTGGTCTCTCCTAGAAGTAGGAAAGTGGATTAATGGTCTACACACACACACACACACACACACACACACACACACACACACACAAGTAAGTTCTCTGTTTTCCTTTTTACTGGAAACGTGGCAGGAGTGTAGAAGCGTCCAACTTCTGAGACAGCCCTCCTTCTGACTCCTTTCCCAGTAAATGGATTCATTACATAAAATTAACCTTTCTCCCCGACATCATAGCTGCCCTGGAAATTGCTGTTGCCCCATTTGACCAGATAGAAATGGTTCATTTACCATTGTTAAAACAGTCACAGATTACATAAGCTCACTTCAGTCCAGCAATGGAACTAGTCCAGTAAGATGTAAGACTCCTAGAGATGCTACAACCATCTCAGTTTATGTGAGCATTCTGTAATATCCACACAATGAGACAATCACATGCTGATTACCCTATTGTCAAGTGATGCATAGTTGGAGTAAGGTGGTTATCTTGTCTCTAAATATTATGTCCCTCCTGGACTTTACACGGGGTTGAAAAGAATCAATGTTTTATTAAACCAACTAAAGAGCATCTTATTTAAAAGAACTATAATTTTAAAGAGTTTTAAGATTTTTCAAAAAATATATATATTAATTTTCGCCTGTTCTATGAAGCAAGCTTTCATGATCCAGAGTATTAGAAGCAGCCATAGACGGCCTCATTCTTGGCCAGTCAGTCTCTACTGCCTTTGCCCCGAAGAGGAATGTCACAGAGTAAATGGGAAGATTACAGGAAAGACTTACTGCACAGGAAATGTGGCTGTTAGTGAGACAGTGCAGTCTTCCAAAAGGAGTGAGGGGCTAGAAGCATAGCTCAGTCAGCAAAATGCTTGCTGACATAAGCAGAACTTCCATCTCCAGGAGCCCCAAGCTTATAATCGCAGCCAGCATGGGGGAAGGCAGAGACAAATGGATCCCTGGGGGCACACTGGGAGCTTAATCAATGAGTTCCAGGCCAATGAGAGGTCTTGCCTCTCTTCTACATGAAATAAAAAAAAGAAAAGGAAAGAATGAAAACAGAGAAGGAGGGAGGGAGGGAGGGAGGAAGGAAGGGAGGAAAGGAGGGAGGGAGGGAGGGAGGGAGGGAGGGAGGGAGGGAGGGAGGGAGAGTGAGACCTTTGATCTCCACCAGCATCATTGGACCTCTACACACACACACACACACACACACACACACACACACACACAAAGCTCAGAGTCAGGCACATGGGTCACATCATCATTACTACAGAAAATTTCTTTACATTGAAATCTCAGTCCATAACAGCCCAATGATGGCTGAAAATGTATAGGATATGACCCTGAGAACTTGTTATCACAAGTAGAAGGAACCCAGGAAGGGAAGACATTGACCAAAGCAAACACAGGGCAGCACCTGGGCATCTCAGATGGGAGCACGCACAGGGACCACCCCACCCGAAGCACACTTCTGACAGATGCCAAGAGTGATGGTTTGTATTAGCTTGGCCCAGGGAGTAGCACTATTAGAAGGTGTGGCCCTGTTGGAGTAGGTGTGTTACTATATAAGACCTTCATCCTATTTGCCTGGAAGCCAGTCTTCTCCTAGTGGCCTTCAGATGAAGATGTAAAACTCTCAGATCCTCCTGTACCATGCCTGCCTGGATGCTGTCATGCTCTTGCCTTGATGATAATGGACTAAATGAACCTCTGAACCTGTAAGCCAGCCCCAACTAAACGTTGTTTTTATAAGAGTTGACTTAGCCGGGCGTGGTGGTACATGTCTTTAATCCCAGCACTTGGGAGGCAGAGGCAAGCGGATTTCTGAGTTCGAGGCCAGCCTGGTCTACAAAGTGAGTTCCAGGACATCCAGGGCTATACAGAGAAACTCTGTCTGGAAAAGACAAAAAAAAAAAAGGGTTGCCTTGGTTATGGTGCCTGTTCACAGCAGTAAAACCCTAACTTAGACACCAAGCCAAGGTAAATAATGTCCATACCCACCGTGAAGAAGTTAGGGAACTGAGCAGGTCCTGAATGGGAAAGAAATTCAGGGGGCTTTTGTAGAGGCTACAAGTCTAGATGAGAACATTTTATGGAGGTACACGTGGTCAGACAAGGTGGCCGAATGTAATGTTTACCAGTGTCCACTTCTAAGCAGCCAACCAAAAGCAGGTCTGTGTTCAGTAGCAACATCCAAGAGACAGGCTATCCTAGGGAGGCTGTTGTCGGGGTTACATGTAATTCAGTATTTAGTCCTCTCTCCCTGGAATGGTCCAAGCAATGGTGATAATGTGGCAGGAAGACAGGGGTTGGCAACAGACCCCAAAAGATGAAGTACAGTTGAGGACATCACACACTAAAAAACTAGGCAGTATTCATCCCGAGATACTCAGTGCACTGGCACCGCAAAGAGAGCTGGCTTAGGGACCTCTGGGTCATTTATTTTAAGGGCATACATGCTAAAAATCTGTATGGCCACAGAAATACATAAGCTACTCTGGGGATTCAAAGAATACTCAGATCAAAACTGATTAATTATTTTGACTAATTAGTGTTGGGGGGTACATATCCACAGTGACATCATCTAGAATGGACTTAACCACTTATTTGGGCTAATAATGAGCATAAAACTGAGAAATGGGACAGAATTCAAACATAGCAGTTAGAGAGACCTTGGCATGCTGGTTCAGGACAGAGTCTCTTTGGACACGCTACCTGCCTCTGGCTTGCTTTCTCCTGTGAAGTGGGAGTTCATTACTAGGAGAGGCCTGTTACGTCACACAAACCTTCGTGCTAACCTGAGCTGCATGCTTCTCTTTTACAACTTACACTACTGTAATTCTATTTTGTAGGATTTTGTATATAAAGCTAGGAATGGCAGCCCATGACTGTACCCAGCAATATGGAAGCACAAAGGCCAACTCTAGTGAGACCTTGGCTCAGAAGCGAGTGACATTATACTCACCAAGAGCATCCTCTTTTCTGGTCTAACCTCCTTCTGTCAGCCAGCTCTTGTTTGTTTGTTTGTTTGTTTGTTTTTGTTTTTGTTTTTGAGACAGGGTTTCTCTCTTTAGCCCTGGCTGTCCTGGAACTCACTCTGAAGACCAGGCTGGCTGAGAACACAGAGATCTACCTGTTCCTTCCCCCTGGAGTGCTGGTGTGTGCCACCAGCTCAAGGCTTTCAACCAACTCTTACAATGGCATTGCTTCAGAACCATTCTCTTGACTCTAAAATCCATTTTGAAACCCGATCTGCTCAGTTTCATGTAGATCACAATCAAGGCCACCGCCTTCAAAGACCATCTGTAGGGTAGCTCTGTAATCCTAGCACTTGAGATTTGGGCAGCAGGGTCAGTTATTGGCCTTTATGTGGCTGACAAGTAAAAAAAAAAAAAACCTCCAGGCTCTTTTTCATAGGAAATCATGTCAAGTTAGTCAATATTAGACTTACAAAATAATTTTGTTTGTCTTTTTCAAAACAGGATCTCCATACATGACTTGGGCAGGCCCAAAGCTCTGTAGACCAGACTGGATTTACACTTCCAGGGATCGTCCTAGCCTTGACTCCAGAGCGCTGGGTGAGAGACATAAGCTGCCAATCTCTACCCCACCCTCCCACCAAAATGTATCTTGAGGTGGCCCAATGGCTTACCAGGTAAAGGAGCTTGCCACCAAACCTGAGAAACCAAATTCAATCTCCAAGACTCACAGGGTGAAAGAAAACAGACTGCTGAAAATGGTCCTCTAATCTCCACATGCATCCACACATACAAACACACACACACACATATATACCCCCCATTCACACACATGCATACATTAAATGTAATCTAAAATATCTTTTAAGTAAATGATCTCTTCTAATATGCAATTGATTTTCTCCTTTAGAACATGTATCTCGAGCCAGGCACAGTAGCAGACCCCTATAGTCCTAGGCCTGGAGGAAAGCGAGGGAGGAGGACCTAAAGTTCAGTCCAGGCTAAAGCTACATAACAAGAGGCTGACCCAAAAGTAACAAAACCCAGAGCCCCTGTGGCTTTCTTTTAATTCCCCATCTGCTGCCCTGCTCTCTCCGGCTATAATTCCAAATGTGTGTTCTGCGTGCTAGAGGCACAAGATCAAGGTTCAACCCAGCAGGTCAAATCTTCTTTCCTTGATTTATAGAAAGAACAATCTTAATTCACAACCAGAAACCCTTCTGTTTATACTCACAGCACTAATGAAACTGATCCTGGCTGGTCTTCATATCCCTAGTGCAGAACCAGCCACTCTCCCATCCTCAGCCCAGCATTTAGGAGCCTCCATATTCCCCATGTAGCCTCTCTATCACCACATCCACCTCTTATCCAGTAACCCCCGACACACACAATCTGCTCCACTCCAAACGATCTGGCCTTCAGGGACCAGAAGTGCCCATCCCAGGACACACAGACTGCTCCAAAACAAAAAAGAAACAAAATTTCTTTTCCCTACTTGAGTCATGCTACATTCAACCTTTAAAGAATGGTACACACATTTAATCCCAGAATTTGGAAGGCAGAGACAGGCAGCCTCTGTCAGTTCAAGGCCAGCCTGGTTTACAAAGCCAGTTCCCGACGGTCAGGGCTACATAGAGAAACGCGCTCTCTCTCAAAACAAAAACAAAAACAGAAAAACAAAAATAGTAAAAAGCATGACTCAACTCCTAACCTGCCCAGAGCCTTTGGTCTGCAGTTGGCTTCTTCCCTTGAAGAGACAGCCCCATGCCCTCAGCATCTGCAATAGTGTTGTTCCCTCTGGGTTCCTGGGCAACAGCTTCTCTTTCCAGTCATTTTCCAAGGACAAAGGCCAGATGCCTCCTCTTTCCCTTCCCGGAGCGCTCGCTCGCATACAGCAGAAGCAGCAGAAGCCCATTCTCAGCCATTTCCCCACTCCTCCCACGAAACTCCCGTTTCTTCAAACTCACCTTTCGTCGCGCACTCGAGGACTCAGGAACCTGCTCGAATCATCGTCGTGGCTGCTCTGTTGGCTGCTTTGCTGGCTGCTGAGGAAAAGACACAGAACGTGGACGTTATAACCTCTCCAGCTTTCTCATCTCTTGGGAGAGGTCGTGCAGACTTCAGCTACACAAAGAAATGGGGTTACAAAACCAAGAGAAAACAGAACGTTCCAGTGGAAGCAGGGGTGCTAAGCTGAAAAAAGACACTAACCGTCTGACAGTCACTCTCATGATGTCCAAGGCATCTATCTCTGCTGCTGTCTAGACTGCAGAAGGAAGGGCCTAACCTACTTCCTGGATCACCAAGCATGTATACCGAGGTAGGCAAGCACTGACAGCTTCCAACTTTGCTACTTAAGCAATCTGACAGGACAGTGATCCATTTTTCTTCAACTCACCCAAGCCCCCAAGGATGTGGTGCAGTAGGAAAGGGAGGGGCTTGTAAAGTAAGAGGGAGGGAGATTGCCCCACCTACTAGGACTCTGCCCCGAGGGAGGGCTAAGAGGGAGGGAGGGATCAAGAAAGCCCCTCCTCTCCCTATTCTGAGGGCTGGATGAATTACAGAGTTCAAAAGCAGAGCTCTAAAGCTGGATGTAATGGTGCACACCTTTAATCCCCGCACTTGGGAGGCAGAGGCAGGCGGATCTCTGTGAGGTTGAAGCCTGGTTGGTCTACCAAGCCAGTTCCAAGACAGCCAGAGCTACAGAGAGAAACTGTCTTAAAAAAAAAAAAAGCAGGATTTTATGCAACATGGTAATATATATTTAAAACATCTTGTAACATTACTTTGCTCCAGTGTTGCTGACCCGTGAAATTTCATATTGGGGTCATCTGATCGACTCTTATCAAGCGCCATGGGGGTCGGGGCAGGGGCACTGGAGGAGAAATTCCAAGTCTCACAGCTCCAAAGTCAATCCTCAAGATAGATATGCCAATGTGCGCCATGGAAAGTACTTGGCAGGAAAAGCAGATGATGGGTGTCGAAAGATCAGGGTTCTTAAAATTTTTTAATAGTCAATGGATTCAACTAACCCAAAAGATCAAGGATGTTCCTACTCACCACACCCTTCTTCTAGCATCCAAAGCTTAAGGCAAAGCTAATTCAAGGAGATCCCATACTTAAGCAATAGGGCCGCACTCCTTTGATCCCAGTACTCACTAGGGAGACTGCTGTGGAAAGTTTCCCTAATTGATAAGATAATAAAGACAACAAGAAACCAATCACTGGACGGGGAGGAGGCGGGACTTCCGGGTCCGGAAAGGAAGAGGGAACTCAGAGGAAAGGACCTGCCCTCTCGGACAGCAGGAGCAAGGCACGTAGGCTGGGGGCTGTTAGTTCGAGTGGCGGATCCACCAGGACCTAACTTAGGGAAAATTACGATGCTAGTTTCTGCACCCAGGGATTGTGTTACCTATCGATTCTAAACTAAGATTGTGTGATGCTTTCCTTCTTGCTGCGATTCAACTGGGCAGAGCATGGGTTTGCGAGAAGTGCATCCCAGCTATTTGTGGAAATTTGGGAGTGCGAAGCGGGTTTGGTGGCAGCCAGCTGCGGGGAGGAGAGAACTGTTTCTGGGCTCTGGAGAGGCAGAGCCAACTTTGGTGGGACAGGCTTTGGCAAAGGGAAGAAATGCAGTCTCAACCTGTATGCCAGGCTGGGAACAGACTGAGACCGCCAGCGGGTGCCTAGCCGGCAATAGCGTGAATTTTTTTCCCCACGCTAAAGGAGGCAGAAGCAGTCGGATATCTATGAGTTTGAGGTTACAGTGATCTTTACAAAGTGAGTTCCAGCATGGCCAGAACTACACAGAAATCCTGTCTCAGAAAAAGGTGGGGAGGGAGAGAAAAAGAACCGGAGAGAGGGGGACTTGACCTGATATTAGCAAGTTACTCCACTAGATGGCACTGTTGTTTCCCAAATCATAACCAAACTAGCGCCTCAGTCACCAGAATGAGTTGATTTTTGAGTGCCCCCTTCTGGTCTTTCCATGGTTTGGAAAATTCTACTAACAGGAAGTAAAAATAACTGGTCACCTTCAAAGTGTGTCGTGGTTCCAAGTAACGGATAAATACTAAGTAGGGGCCAACCAGATGCATCAGAGGGTGGAAGACACTTGCCTCCAAGCCCTGAGACCCGCACCTGAGTTCAATCCCCAGAACTCATACTGTGGAAAGAAATAAACATCTATCGAAATCTGTCCTCTGGCACTCGTGAGACACACACACACACATTTTTAAGAAAAGAAAAAAAAAAAAGCCTGCACACATTCAACAAAGCCAACAGGGGGCAGTATCGAGGCGGTGGCTGAGTCTAGAACATGAGGCCTAGGCCGCATAGCATGATCCTGTAATAGGAAGGGGCAACATGCCCAGTATACTCTCCTATGGGTTGAATTGGTACCTCGCTTTTTTTTAATCCTCTCGTATATTACATCCTGACCGAAGTTTCCCCTCCCTCCTCTCCTCCAGACCCTCCCTGCCACCTCCCCTCTCCCCGTAATCCACTCCTCCTCCATTTCCCTTCAGAAAAAGGCAGACCTCCCAGGGATCACGCATCACATCTTACTTGTATGACTCTTATTGCCAGAGGAATAGCTACTAACGGGACATTACGTGTACTTCTTCCCACACAAAGCCATAGTAAGGTTTATAAGAACAAATATATAAAAAGCTCAGATAGCAGTGTTTAGTACACACATTAGCCACTGTGCAGTGCTGGATGGCACACCATGGAAGACACATCATTCTGCAGAGGACGACGCATAGGCAGAAGATGTAAACCAGACATGGATCCTATATTCAAGAGTGAGAAATGATGACTTTCACAAAACATGATGCGGTGCTTCGAGAACAGAAAACAGAAGTTCACTTCTTTCTGGAGCCAGTAAAAGAGCAGAGTCTCAACCGCAAGCTTTTTGCATTGAAATTTAAAATTGGAGGCAGCCAAGCAGGGAGACAGGACATACCTGTCACCCCAGTAGTCGGACGCAGAGGCAGGACAGTTCAAAGCTAGCTGCGTCTGATACCCGTGTCCACTAGGTGGCTCACACTGTAATCCCAGTACTGGGAAAGCAGGAATAGAGAGATCTCTGGGGCTCACTGGCCAGCTAGCCTAGAGGACTTGGCTAGTGAGAGACCCTGTCTCAAAAACATGGGAGACAGCACCTGAAGAATGAATCCTGAGGTTGACATACAGCTTCCACAGGCACACACTCAGACATACACATACATACTCAGACACACTAATGCACGCACACACACACTATCTTAGTTAGGGTTTTACTGCTGTGAACAGACACCATGACCAAGGCAACTCTTATAAGGACAACATTTAATTGGGGCTGGCTTACAGGTTCAGAGGTTCAGTCTATTATCATCAAGGTGGAAGCAGGGCAGCATCCAGGCAGGCATGGTGCAGGAGGAGCTGAGAGGTCTACCTCTTCATCTGGAGGCTGCTAGCAGAATACTGGCTTCCACGCAGCAAGGATGAGGGTCTTAAAGCCCATACCCACAGTGACACACTTCCTCCAACAAAGCCACACCTACTCCAACAGCGCCATACCTTCCAATAGTGCCACTCCCTGGGCCAAGCATATTCAAACCACCACACACTAATACACAACGCTCTCATATATGCATACATTCAAACACTTAGACATACACACATACATACACTAACATACACACACACACTCACACAGAATTCTTGAATATACCTGAGGGAACCAGCAGACTCCCAGTGCTGTTCCCCATGTGCCTAGTACTGCAGAGGTGTGTCCCAGATAGTCCCATTAACACAACCCTGGGGGGAAGGGCTGGGGGGAAATGCACAGTAATTCACGAAGCATGCTCCAGAAGGCAGGCCATGGTGGGGAAACTCTGAAATGCATGCTGGACAGAGTCCCTTGAGTCCACTGAACTACCATCTTCCTCCCCACCCCAAGGACCAGACACACAGGTAGAAAACACCGGCCAACCTCATAAGCCATAAGAAGATGCACTTGTTCCATCTGATGGAGATGGAACCTGGTATCCTTTCAATATTTTATTTAGTTTAATGTCTTCTTTTATTTTTGCAGCTCTGGGGATGGAGCCCGGGGTCTTTCCTGTGTTGGAAAGTCCTCTCCCACTGAGGCCTGGGCCTTCTTTTATCTTGAGACAGCACCAGTAAGTTTCCTAGATTGACCTTGAACTCATCACCCCTTGGGCTTGAACTTCCAGGCTTCCAGCTTCCCAGTAGCACATGGGACCCCAGGCACATGTGGCCACTGTGCCCAGCCCCTTTCCTGGAAGGGCATCTCCTGAGGACAGTTAGCTCTTCCTCTCCCAGGCAATGATGCACTAAATCTCTAAACTAAAGTTTGAGATTCAGGTGGGCCCAAGCTGTCACAAGGCTTGCAAGATGAAACTCAGTACTCCTCAACCGTGATGGGAGCCACCCACACCAAGACTGGAGAGACCAAAGTGCCTATTTCTCCGCTTTTGGCAATAATCTGCCGACTGCTGCACTAACAACAATTATCTCATGCTAATTGGGAATTTTAAAACCCTGCAAGCGACAGTTACAGCTGTCTTTCATTAATAAACAAGGAGAAAAAAATTCTCTTGAACTGTGGATGCGGTAGGAACAGACAAGCCTGAGCTTTCCCTGCCTTTGCTGCTTTTTGGCCTTATAACCCCCAGGCCAAGCTCACTTAATCCTCTCCTAGCCTAATTCCTCATGAAACGGAGACTTACTGTGTTTAGTCACTACTTAATCCTCAATTTATAGAGCTGGGGATTAATTTTTGAGGAATACAATCATCGTCCCCCGAAACACAAAGACTCAAGTTCTAGTCTCAACTCTCCCACTTAGCAGGGGGAGATGGGATTTACATTTTTCCTGAAAGGTCAGATGTGCACGACAACACTTGCCGAAGAGAGCGCAGTGAGATTTAGAAAAGGCAGAGGCTGCGGCAGGTGCTGAATACCAATTGTACTGAATAGCCACAGTTGGCTGACCCAATGGATACGTTGAAACAGCCAAGGTTCACAAGGTGATAAGAGACTCATAAGATATTTGTTGTCTGTTCTTGTTTGTCATGTTATGCTGGTGTCTTTGCGGTATTGGAGTTAAAACTAGGGCCAAAAGCACGCCAGGCAAACACTCTATTGTTGAGCCATACTATCCATACAGAGGAAATTCTTTTTTTATTTTCTTTTGGGTGGGAATATGCACCCGTGTCACAGCATGTGTGTGGAAGTCAGAGAACTGCTTGTAAGAATCAGTTCTCTCCTTCCACCATGTGGGGCCTATGGATTGAACTCAGGAACTCAGGGTTGGCGGCAGGCGCCTTTGCATAGCCATTGAGTCCCCTCACTCAACACCAAGAGAGATGCTCAATGACACAAAAACCAAGAAGAGCCCCTGTAGAGCCATCACCATCACAACTGCAAGAGATAACTACATCTGCATGCTGCATGACATTTCCACACAGAAATGATGCCAGAGTTTACAATCTCAGTTTAAGTAGGTAAGGCATATTCAGGAAGAGATCGGAGTTAACAGAGAAGTGGAGAATAAAGAAAATCAGTTTCTGTTTGTCACCTGGCGAGCAAGTATGGGAAAGTCTAATAATAGACATAAGTACACAGATGTGATTGGGACATGGTGACAGACTGCCAGCTTCTTACACAACACACCTAATAGTCTCAAATAGTACTTAGAAAAAGCACAGGTTGCGAGAAAACTGCCAACCTGCCTACCAGCTTGGGAGGCTCGCTTCTGTTTAACGGCTTCCATGGGAACCTGCAGTAAGAGAGGTAGCTGGACAGAGATTTAGAGTGTGTTCAGAATGCAGCTCAATATTTTCCTCACTCACCAAAATCCACAAGCACTTTTCTGTTAAAGATTTTGTCTACCTCTAAACATGCCCGTGGTGTCTGTGCTTCGTTTGATTTGGGTTTGCTTTGCTCAATTTGAGACAGTGTTGTTTTGTAGTCCCGGCCGTCTGGAATTTAACTAAGTAGCCCAGGCTGGCCTCAAAGTTGCAAGGGTCCGCTTAACTCTGCTTCTACAATGCTGGGATTACAGGTGTGAGTCATCATGCCTAGCTGTGTTTTATGTTGTTTAAACAGAATCTCACTATGTAGCACAGGCTGGCCTCAAACTCCAGATTCTTCTGTCTCCGCCTCCTGCATAGCAGAAATTATAGGCAGCACTGGGCTCAGGTTCCATGTTTGTTCTTTAAAGGGGGAGGGGGCGGGGGCGGAGGCGGAGGCGGAGGCGGGGGCGGGGCAGGTCTCCTTCAAATCTTATTTTAACTTTTCTTCATGGCTATTGGCACTGCTCTTTGGCTGTTAAATCTTTGTCAAAGCATAATAAACTGGGTGCTTGGGGGATAGAGGGATGGTTCCGCGGTTAAGAGCACAGATTGCTCTTCCAGAGGACCTGTGCTCAATTCCCAGCAATCACATGGTGGCTCACGACCATCAATAATGAGATCTGATGCCCTCTTCTGGTGTGTCTGAAGACAGCTACAGTATAGTCATAAACGTAAATAAATAATTCCTTTTTTAAAAAATTAAAAAAATAAAATGGGTGCTTTAACATGCACTCACATGGTGCTCACAACCATCTGTAACTCCAGTTTCAGGAAACCTGATACACTTTTCTGGCTTCTGCTGGCATGAGGCATCCAGGTGGTGCTGAGGTATATGCGCAGACAAAACACCCATATACATTAATAAATAAATAAATCTTAAAGAGAGAAACCCTGCCCCAAGAACCAAATAAATAAATGAGTGAATATAATTTAAATATTAAAAGCAACTAGAAAATCCATTGCAGTCCATCTGGGTAGGGGGTGACCTTCACCTGTTTATGACAGATAATACAGAGAACACCCAAAGATGGCAGAGCAGATAGCTGAGTTGACAGTAGCCACCAGTCACATATTGTGTGACTTTCACTGAATGAGAAATGCAGTCCTTAGCTGCCCTTTAGGTATTCACTATCCATAAGAAGTGGCTTCTGTATTGGGCAGCCAGAAGGTTTGCATTTTCTCAGAGAGTATTACTGGGCAGCACTAGTGTAAGAAGTTTCCAGCTCAACCAAGGATTGACATTCTCGCTCTGCCGCTTGTGTTCTGAGCAACTCAGAGAAGCAAGCTAAGTCCTCTCTCGATTCCCATGGCCTGCCTGTTCAGACCAAAGTGAAAAGGCTCCTTACAAAGACTGTAGGACCTGATAATGTATACACATTAACAAAAGGATTGCTAATCAGTAAACGAACACCCAATGAATGGCCACAACCCTTGTATCTATTATCGTATCTTACAGGGTTCTCTTAACCTGGAACAGGACTCTGTGGTGGGCAGGTCCATCGCTGACCTCAGGGTCTCTCCTCCTTTCTTTGTATTTCACTATGAGATCAAGGCTGGCGGACTCCACTTCCCTCTGTCTCCCAGATCCCCATGGTCTACTCGTCACTCACCCAGCTGCTCAGACCTGTCTCGCAGCACTCTACACCCAGATTACTTTAATGGGCTCTCAACTGCTTTTCCTGTTGCCAGTCTGGGCCCCTTTCCAGCCTACCCTCCACAAAGACAGTGATATCCCGGACAAGGGTGATTCCATTGCCGCAGGCCATTCCCTGGCTGAAAATCCTGGGACTAGCCCAGGGACAGAGTTCAGTGGTTAGAGAGCTTTGCCTAATGTGCACATGCTTGGACACTCACACGCACACTCACACGCGCACACACACTTGGGGCTTCACATAATTTTGGAGCAAAGGTCACACTCTTATCTTAACAATAACAACTCCGAGCTTGACTGCTGTGTCACTCTGCAGCGACCTCATCTCCTTACCTGTAGCTCCACTCCACCCATGCTTCGTGTCCCCGCCTTTGAGTTTACTCCTCTGACCTGTACCAAACTCACTCTATTTCTTCCTTTTGCTCAGTATACCCAGTGATCCCTGTCCCGGGGCAACGCTGGCCTAAGGATTGAGCCCCAGGTTCTAGTGTTTGGCTGCTTCTATCTTAACTCTGTGGAGGACCACTTAGTACACTCAATTTCAATCCTTAGAAGATATTCCACAGGAGTTACAGAGACAAAGTTTGGAGCTGAGACGAAAGGATGGACCATCTAGAGACTGCCACACCTGGGAATCCATCCCATAATCAGCCTCCAAATGCTGACACCATTGCATACGCCAGCAAGATTTTGCTGAAAGGACCCTGATATAGCTATCTCCTGTGAGGCTCTGCCGGTGCCTGGCAAACACAGAAGTGGATGCTCACAGTCTGCTATTGGCTGGAACGCAGGGCCCCCAATATAAGAGCAAGAGAAAGTACCCAAGAGCTGAAGGGGTCTGCAATCCTATAGGTGGACCAACAATATGAACAAATCAGTACCCCCAGAGCTCGTGTCTCTAGCTGCATATGTTATAGAAGACCATCACTGGAAAGAGAGGCCCATTGGACTTGCAAACTTTATATGCCTCAGTACAGGGGAACACCAGGGCCAAGAAGTGGGAGTGGGTGGGTAGGGGAGTTGGGGCGGAGGGTATAGGGGACTTTTGGGATAGCATTTGAAATGTAAATGAAGAAAATACTTAATTTAAAAAAAGGGAAAAAAAGATATTCCATATTACAAAATAGCATCCACATTATTGGAGTGTTACAGGAGTTCAACTAAAACTCCCAAGACAGGCTGGCACTGAGTAGACACACTATGTATGTAGATATTATGTCTTCCATTATTCATCCAAATTAAAATCTTCAGGAAAGAAGTCTTCCGGATGGCTATCGCCTACATTCTAGTATGTGTCATCCTGAAATGGCCTTTTTCGAGGTTGGCATGCTTAGATGGATTCTAATAAATAATTTGCTTCACAGACAAACATGGTGTCACACGTCTGTAATCCCAGCACTTGGGAAGCAGGGGCAGGAAGAACTCTAGTTTGAGGGTAGCCAGGGCTACACAACAAAACTGTGTCTCAAAAAATATACATGATAATCACTTCACTTCACTGTATCTTCTACTATAACTAATAATCATTTGAAAGTGAAAGGCCCATTTTAATTGTCATTTCTTTCCATTTTAAGTGCCTAACACTGCCGGGTGGTGAAAGGGCACGCTTATCCCACCAGCCCGTTCAGAAAGACTCCTTTTTTTGAGTGCTTTCAAATCAACATAGGTTGGGTACTTGCCTCCTTGTCCCTCCACGTTTTCCTGATACCAGGGTTGAAAGGATCCCACTCAACATTCCAGGGCACAGAAGGGGCCATCTGCGACTGTTGCTTCAAGAACAGAAGCACCAATGCTGAGATCTGGTGGTGCCAATCAGAATGAGACGGAAACAAAGAGGCCATCACAACAACCACCCGCTGCCTCCTACTGCCAACCCTCCGCTGTCCTACACACATGCCAAAGGCATGACCTAGAGCTCCATCATGAAAGGGCAGGAGCTGTGCTTCGTACTTAGCAGGACGTTCATCAGAGGGTGGCAGGGAGGACTGAGGCTCTTCAAGTACACACCAGGAGCAAAACTTGGCAGTAGGCTGAGCCTGCCCACTGTTTGCTCTTCCTATCGAATGGTATGAGTTTCAGATCTCCATGCCAATCACAATACATGCTACTCCAAACACAGAGAATTGGACTATGGCTGAGGAAAGAAGAAATATTCTATTCAATGCCTTGTGCTGTGTTGTTATTATTATTATTTTACAAAGATCAAAGAACTCTTCAGCCACAATAAAATTCTAGACCTCTAGCCGGGCGTGGTGGCCCACACCTTTAATCCCAGCACTTGGGAAGCAGAGGCAGGTGGATTTCTGAGTTTGAGGCCAGCCTGGTCTACAGAGTGAGTTTCAGGACAGCCAGGACTACACAGAGAAACCCTGTTGCAAAAAAAACAAACAAAACAAACAAACAACAAAAAGAATTCTAGACCTCTGATCCCACCAATTAAAAGAATTATACTCACCCCATTGCATTCCTGGGATGGGTTCTGAGAAAGGGGCAAGAGAGTTTGTCTCAGCTCCAATTCCCTTCCGTTGTTCTTAGCTGAAGCAGCACACGGCTTTCCCCCTAGTTTCTACCATCATAGGAGCAGCTTTGGCCTCAGCCACTACTTGGCTTCACAGTGAATCTTAGGCACTCTTGAAAGACTAAATGCAAATTAACCAGGTCACTCAGAAGTGAATCTTTCACTCAGGAAGTAATGCGGTCAACCAAGTCCCTTCTCAGAACCTGGAGTCTTCGAGGATTGGTCAAGACTCTGGACAGCAGGCCTCATAAACCTTGCCCCCACAAGTATCTCTCTACTTCCTGCTGTTAACATCCTGTGCGCCCTCCTGTAGAAAAGCCCTTGCTCATCTCAGCTAGTACGCTCACACAGGAAAGGCTCAAAATGAAAGCAAGTAGAAGCCACAATACGCCACCTCACAACCTTCATTTGAGACAAACACACTGATCCTGAGGTTCCCTAATCTGAAAGAGGAGGTCAAGTTGCTTTTCCATCTGTTTTCTCTCACGGGAGTAGAAGACAACATACAAGCACCGTTTGTCTGCTCCAAACAACACCCTAGCTTCTTGCCAACAAAAATCCTTAAACTGTTTCCACAGCTGCCATGTTTGAAAGACACACACATTACTTGGTTCTAATTAATGTACATACATGTTGTGTTTCTAGTCAATGACACCTAACTACCATGCAGAACTTGAAAACAACATCAATTAACCCTTCCCAACCACCACAGATTGAGAAAATTCAAAGAAATGCAAGATGGGTTGTCTTGTATTGTGGTTTACATATGAAATGTTTCCTGAGGCCCATGTTTTGAACACTTCCTTCCTGGCCATTGTTACTTTTTGGAAAAGTGGATAAGAAACTCGACAGAGGAAGTAGGCTAATACAGGCAGGTATGGGGAGGCTATATGTTCCTGATCACTTCCTGTTGCCTTTTCTGGCTGTATCAATTGGAGACTGTTTGAAAAATCATTTCCTAACTCCTTACTCATGCTGGCTTCTGACCCACCGGGTCCCAAGTATGACCTGAATGGCATATGTTATCGCTTCTTTGGTTTGGTTTTGATTGTTTGGTTTTTGAAGAGGCAAAACTCCGGTTTGCAAATGACTGAGCCCCACTCTATTAAGATAGACTTTTGTCTCTTTTACTCCACTAATAAATGTTCGCAAACCAGACGAGATTCACTGATTTGGATCATTTGCTAATTTCTGTGGTGTAAACACTTTCACCATGGCTGGTTTCTCATGTCACTGAAATTAGCATTGGGAAATGACAAATATAATGAGCTCTCACCAGCTGACATCACTCCACCACAGAACACAAATATGCTCTGAGTGCTTCCTATGACCTTCTAAAGCAGCTTTTCAAAACAAACAAACAAACAAACAAACAAACAGGCCGGGTAGGCATAGTGGCACATTAAAGAATTCTAACAGGCAGAGTCAAGTGGCTCTCTGTGAGTTCAAGGCCAGCCTGGTCTACATAATGAGTTCCAGGACAGCCAGAGCTACATAATGAAACCTTGTTTCCAAAACAAAGCAAAACAACAAACAAACAATGAATAAATAAAGCAAGCAACTCTAGGCATGTCTCTTTCCAGGCTCATATCATCTTTTAAATTATATTTGTATTTATTTGGTGTATGTCACAAAATACTTTTGTGTGGCAGACAAGTGGAGGTCAGAGGGATGACTGGCACTTGAGTGAGTCAGTCTTAGGGCCATGTGAGTCCCAAGGATAGAACTCAGGTCACCAGGCATGGCAGCAAGTGTCTGAGCCATCTCAGCAGCTCCAGGGAGGCTGTATGTGATTAATGCACACTATTTTCATATGTGGAAATATTAATTTGTAGAAGCATATTGTTATATTTTAAAACAATGTATAATGTCTTGCTTTGCTTTTCTTTTTTTGGGGGAGGGCAGATTTATTTAATTTTTTAATTCTATGTATGCTGGCGAGAACTGTTCATGTAAAGTGCAGGCGCCCTTGAAGGCCAGAGGCACTGAATTACCCTGGAGCTGGAGTTACAGGCAGTTAGGAGTCACCTGATGAAAGTGCTAGGAACAGAACTCAGGTCCTCTCCAAGAGGAATAGTTGTGCTTAAGCGCTAACCAATCTCTCCAGCTCAAGCCTTACTACCTTGGTGTTTTGTTTTGTTTTGTTTTGTTTTGTTTTGTTTTGTTTTGTTTTGTTTTGTTTTGTTTTGTTTTGTTTTGTTTTGTTTTAAGACACAATACCTTAAAGGTTCCGTGCAGCCAATGATAGCCTTACACTTTGACCCTACTGCCTCAGTCTCCCAAGTGTTAGTGTTACAAGCATGTGCTAGCAAGCTTGGCCCCATGTTAATTTTTACAAAGTAATGAAATATATACATTGATCTCTATTTTCAAGAAGAAAAAGACTTCAGGAGGATATGTGATGTGTCTAAGATAAAACAGTTGGTTAGCTAGAAAATAAAGGCTTTTGCCTCTGAATTCTCTGCTCTTTCCCTTTGAGCCGGGACAGTATAGGACCCCAGTGTTCACCTGGAACTTCACAAAGTAGGTCTTAGAACTGATTGGCCTTGGAACAGGTTTGATCTCAGGTTAAGGACAGGGGACTCTGAAGGACCTGGACATTCATTGTGCTGTGTTGACTGAGGCAGCAGAAGCCTTGACGCACGTCACAAGAACCTTCAATGACTACAGTGAGACAGTTTTTCAGGTGACATAGACACTGAGGTCACTTGATCACGTGTTAAAAAAAAAACACCCCAAAACCAAAAACCAAAAACTTACACTTAAGAACAGGTGTATCTCAACAGCCAGCTTGGGGGGGGGGGGTAGAAAAACAAAACCTACAGCCAAACCGAATAGGGAAGAACAATGAATTGGGACAGAGTAGGACTTGCTCCAGGTCTGAGGCTTCTGTGATTTCTAGGAGGCCACTGAAGGCTTGGCCTGGAGCACAAAAGGGGTCTGGAGACCGCAGAGGCCACTACCATTCTAGTGAGGCATGAGGGCAAGACTCACAAGAGGCAGGCCAGCTGCAGAATTCTGTGTCCTGCTGGCTGGCTGGACTCTTCACTTAAACAAGCATAGAAAACAATCCGAGTCCCCTGCCAACTTCATTCCCCCGCCAGCAACCCTCAGGAGCTTGACTTAGAAGCCAGCCTGGAGTCGACTGGCACCTGACTCTCCCAGAGCAACACTGACCTACTGCAGGAGCATTTCAGCAGAAGCTGGAGCCCTCCGCTTCCCTCTCAGATGACCCAAGACCACACTCTATTCACAATGCCTGTTCTCACCTTTGCGTTCAGACTTTCCAATATTAACTTTGTTACCCACTGCAGATGTCCCTCTGGCTTAACCTCTGGAAAAGGTTTAAAATATGGGGCTAGGGAGATGATTCAGTCAGTTAAGTCCCTGCAGGGCAAGTGTGAGCTCAGGTCTCCAGCACCCGCATAAAAGCTGTGCGATCTCTGGACGGAGGAGGCAGAGTTCCCTAGGGCTTGGCTTGCTGGCTGGCCAGTCAAGCCATGCCAATAAATTTCAGGTTCAATGACAGACTCTATCTGAAGACAAAAAAAAAAAAGATGAAGTATCATGGAGAAAGATCATTGACATTAGCCATGTCCTCTACATAGACACACATGGGCACCAGCATTTGCACACAGGAGCACATACATATACATACAATACACACTAAGGCTAAATATATAGGAATCATGAAAGGTCACAAGGTCTGAGAGACTTAAAAAAAGCTTTGAACTCTGCCATAAATATTCATGGACAGAGGAATCCAAAAGAGGCCCTACAAAGAAGGACTGGTTCTTGGGACCTAGTAGAGGACAAGGAAGTAAAAAGGGGGTGACACATAAAACTTGTCACAGACAATTTGTCACAGGGACCACTGGCCTGCAATCATTTCTAAATTCCAGAAAGAAACCCCTCAGGTCCCTGCTTCTCCATCTCTGATCCACTCTGCCCTACTTCATTTACCCTTAGCACCAGATTAAAACTGGTTTATGAGAAAACTGTTGCTGGGCGTGGTGGCTCACACCTTTAGTCCCAGCACTTGGGAGGCAGAGGCAGGCAGATTTCTGAGTTCGAGGCCAGCCTGGTCTACAGAGTGAGTTCCAGGACAGCCAGGATTATACAGAGAAACTCTGTCTCGAAAAACCAAAAGAGAGAGAGAGAGAGGGAGGGAGGGAGAGAGAGAGAGAGAGAGAGAGAGAGAGAGAGAGAGAGAGAGAGAGAGAGAACTGTTACCTTGTTTTCCAGTCGAATGGAATATAACCAGTCCTAACCAAGAACTCTGCTAACTGACATGGCCCTCAGGGCCCGGAAGGAAGTAACATCATGGACTGGTCCTGAAAGCAGGATGGTCAGAGTCACAGCTGACTTGGCCTCCAGCCATATTCCACACCAGACTAGATAGCATACATTCCCAGTGAGGCATTTGGGGAGAGGGGTTGACTGTGGTAGGTTGTTGAGACAGGGTCTCAATTGCAGCCCTAGCTGGTTGAAAACTCATGAGCCCCATGCCTCAGACTCTCAGTTTGCGGTTAGTCTTGCCCACCTTATCCTGTTCTAGTCAAGAGTTTTTGATAACTTTTGCTTTATGGGATGTTTTGTTTTGTTTGAGAGGGGGTTGATTTAGTTTGATCTCCATATGTCCCATAGACTGGACTTGAACACACTTTCTCTGAATTCCTGAACTTCCTACCTCTGGGACCTTCCAAACGCTGGGAGTAAGGTATGTAACAACATGCTTGCTTGATCATCACTTATGAACACTCTCCTCTCTCTAAACAAACAAACAAACAAATGTATATTTGTGCATGGGGGGGTATGTGCTCATATTAAATGAATCTTGATTGGCCCACTTTGACAATTTTCTAATAATATCATGCACGTTACTACCATGAATGTGGTCAGTAGTAAATGATTCTGAACATAGAATAAAATCACACAGAAGTAGAGTCACCCACAGATGTCTTATTTAGGCCTTGAACAATTTAGTGAAACATATCCATACACAATATCACACTCCTACCACATGTCCAATTAATACCATCTCCTTCTCATTTTTGCCATAGGTCTCACTAGTAGCTCAGGCTGCCCTGGAACCCACTTTGTAAGCTAGGCTGGTTTCAAGTCCCTTCAGTCTGGCCTCTGGTCCCAATTGTCCTGACTGATGCTCTTTCCCCACCCCATCCCCCTTCACATGGTGACCTATATAGAGAAGAACGATGACAGGCAAGCATTGGAAGGGCTCAGAGGTTGAGCAAAAGGAAAAGACACAATCTGAAGAGGTTGCCATCCACACAGTCTAAATCTGAACATTCAAGGCAGGCTATGGTGGCTCAAACTTGCAATCTCAGCTAAGACGGAGGAAACAGGAGAACAGCTGTGAAATTAGTGCAGACTAGGCTACAAAGTGAGTCTATGTCTCAAGAAACAACCACAGTATTTTTAAAAAAGGAATTTAAATCTTATCTAAAAGATAACTATGGAAGGAAAAATACAAACCCAAAGCTTGTATCCTACAGGAAAGAGAAAGTAACATAGAGAGACATTTTTCACATAGAATTTCATTGGAAAGTTGGGCTGGGGGTAGGTTGGTTTTAATGTTGTTGTTTTGTTTTTGAGACAATGTTTCATGTTGACTAAGCTGGCTTCAAGTCCACTAGCCCTGAACTGATGTCCCTCTCAGTGTTGAAATTCCAGGCTTGTGGCACCAAGCCTGGCTAAAAAGTCATTACTTGAAGGAAATGATCTTCTCTTAGTCAAATTCAAGTTCTATTCTCTTTTTCTTGATTTCTTTGTATTAAGAATCCTGGAACCAAACATTCCAGTCTTTCCTTATGCAAATGATCTTCAGTAGACATAAGTTGTAAGTTACCCGACTTCCCCTTCTGGACATCCAAGGCTAGTTAGGCAATTGCCCAGTGGTGCTTAAGCCTATCACGCTGTGCTGCCAAAATACTCTATGGTAAGTCTGCCACCCTAAGAGCACTGAGGTGCTCCTTCCCAGGCATCACTGACTGGGGAGATCTGATTCATGGTTAAAGGAAAATTCCAAGGGCATCAAAGTCAAGGCTCAGAAGACTACCCACCCCAGACACCATTTCCTAACCAGAAGAATGTCTGTGCGGCTTAGAATACTCCGCCTCTTGCAGACATGTCCACAGGTGAAAATGACACACGTTCCTACCATTCAAGAGGTCCCCTTGTTCTGTCTCAGCTGCTGGTCACAGCCTGGGAGAATGACAAGCATCAGGAAATTCTTCACTGCTTATCTAAGATATTTTCATCCTGCAGATTTTTTTTAAAAAAGTGATCTGTGTCCAACTAACTCTCCTTCCTTAAGATGGGTCTTGCTATGTAGCCTTTGGCTGGATTTGAACGCTCCATTTGACTGCCTCAGACATACACCCTCAGCTCTCCTTTTGTGCTTTTAAAAAGTATCTGTTATCTATGGTAGTGCCGGGATTTGAAGGCGCAATGTAGGGATGTGCTCACCACTAGCAATAAGTATCTTCAGCCCCATCTGTGCATTTTCTTCTCTTGGTGGCCATAGCTAGAAGGTCATGAACGGCAATGCAATGGGCGGTGTCTGTTCCTGCCTGGCTGACGGAGAATCTCACTGGCATGAGAGACAAGCGAGATTCTGTGGTGAGCAGGTGCTTCCTGAGGGTGAACATTTATGGGCTCATTCCATCATCCTTCATTCTTTGAGGTCATCGTCATCTTTCTTTTATGACTTTGTTCCTATGACTGATGGTTTCACCCAGCTTTGCCTATTTCCTTTCTGCTTCTTCCTTCCATGCTATCAAGCCAGTAGCACTTCTACTGCTGGACACTCAATGCAATCTTATCAAAGATAAATGCCTAGTGGTCTCTTACCCTAATTGTTTCTGACACTTCCACAGCATTTAAAAGGACTCCTCCCTTGACAGAAATAGCCACAAGAAGTATTTCACCCTAGGTGTAATTTCAGTGGTACCTAGTGAATTCTCATCACTCATTCGATAACCACGTATGGTTGTCCCACTATGTGCCAGGTGCCACAGGAGAGAACATAAAGGTTTAGATAGAAGTTGAGCAAGAGACTGCAACAGGGGGATGACTGAGAGAGTTCAAGGCCAGGTGGGTTTTAAAGGAAGACTTTGTCTCAAAAAGTCAAAGAAAGGAAGAAAGGAAGAAAGGAAGGAAGGAAGGAAGGAAGGAAGGAAGGAAGGAAGGAAGGAGGAGAGAGAGAGGGAGAGAGAAAGGGAGGGAGGAAGGGAGGGAGAGGGAGGGAGGGAGGGAGGAAAGAAGGAAGGAAGGAAGGAAGGAAGGAAGGAAGGAAGGAAGGAAGGAAGGAAGGAAGGAAGGAAGGAAAAGAGAGGGGAGAGAGAGGGGAGGAGGGAGGAAAGAATAGAGGAAGGGGCAGAAGGAGGAAGGAGAAAGAGAGAGAGAGAAAGGGAGGGAAGGCAAGACAACAAAATTAGAGATATAATTCAGCATCAGAAGACTTAATTAAAGTTCATAAGGCTGGTTTGATACTCCCCATCACACACACACTCAAAAAGAATGAAGCACACACTCTTTCCTTAAGTACCGTGCTCTCTGGTGGAGAAAGCCATAGGCTGACACACAGCCCGTACAGCTACATGGAGGATAGGGTTGGCAAGCAGATCAGCAAGGCTCAGTACCCAGTGAGGGAAAGGATATGTAGGAGCCACATGAAGAAGCACACAGAGCTTGAAAGGAGGAAGCATTTGACTGACCCTTCAAAGTCCACTGCATTTTTACCAGGCAAACTGCATTCCAGACAGAGGGACCAGCACTTCGCTTGAGGGAGGTGAAGGCTCAGTCAAGCGCCACAAGCTCCACATGGCCAGAGATGAAGGCAGGGGTGGGGATGCTGGAGAGTGAAGACGACCGCTGTGGAATGCTAACTTCTGGCTATGGTCGAGTGTCCATTACAACCGCAAAAACACCGCAGCTGTGGCTACCTGCATAATACCTGCATGTGAGCACAAACACACACACACACACAGGAGAAGGACTAGTTGGGAAAAAAGAGGAGTCATCAGGAGTAAAATAGGGATAAGAAAGGGTAATAGCAATAAATATAAGCATGATACACTACTATATATGTATACAATTGGCAACATTTAATTAAAAGAAAGAAGTCGAGGCTGCCCTGTGACCTCTGCTTTCTAGTTCCTGGGGACACCGATCTCTCCTTTACTCATCCCACCTGAGCACAATACAAAACAATTGTAGTCAGGCAAGCAGTTAATACCCAAGGACTGGCTAATTCCCACCGTCTTAATCAAAGAACAGGTAACTCTCCGGCACGTCCCTAGTGAGCACTGGACCTTGGAATAAAAACAAGAATAATGCCAAAATGGGTCAAGGAAAGATACCAGAGACTTCCAACCAGGTTCTACATAGCAAACACACACAAGTCTTGAGTCCTGCCTTCTGCAACACCCATCTATGAATACATGAAAACAGCATATATTAATATATGAAAACATGTAAAGCACAGGGGAACAACAGCAGCAGGGCCAGGCTCAGAGCTGGGCCCAGGCCAGACTCTGTCATCCAGTCTGCCAAACACAGAGCAGGTACACCCCCATTCTGAACCTCAGTCTACCCATCTGTAAAGTGGACAGTGTGACAGATGATCACGGAAGGCCCAGCTAGCTTTAAAAGGGCAGTGAAGCTCTGTGGAGAGATCTTTAAGGAAGGTCGTCAAATCCAAGCGTAAGACACACAGACAGGCAGAGATGGGAGAAACAGTCATCTCAAGATGTGTGAAGGAACCAAGGAGGTAAGTGGGCAGTGGCCAGACAGTGAGGGGAAGAGCAGCTGGAGGCCAGATGTGGTTCAGCGACCAGCAAGGCAACACACAGGCCCGCAGACCAGACCTGCAGCTTCCTGGCTCACTTCTGTGTTCTTTCTCTGATTCCTGTTTCTGTTAACTGGCTGTCTCTTTCCAGCCTGTCATTTTTGAGTAGTATATACTTCAATTACTATAGCCGTGGACCACACTCATCACTGGGAAAGAGCACAAAGGATGACTGGACTTGTTGTCTGTTTGTGTATTTATTTTGAAATTTAGTTTCAGTATTTTTAGCTATGTGTAGGTGTGTGTCTCTGCATGTCCATGTGACACATGGACGAAGTTCTGTGGAGGTCTGAAGAGGGCATCTGGACCTGGAGTTATAGACTATGTGGGTGGGCTGCCACGAAGGGTCTGGAAGTCAAACTCAGATCCTCTGGAAGAACAGCAAGTCCTCTTAACCACCGAGCTAGGCCCTTCTAATTCTTTCCATTTGGGAACAGAAAACCTGTCTTCATTAGGGTTTTATTTCTCTGAAGAGACACGGCAACTCTTATAAAGAAAACCATTTTAATTAGGGCTGTCTTACAATTCAGAGGTTTAGTCCATTATCATCTTGGCGGGAAGCATGGCAGTATGCAGGCAGACATGATGCTAGAGAGGTACCTGAGAGTTATATATCTGGGATTGGCAGGCAGCAGGAAGAGAGAGTGAGCCATGGCCTGGCTTGAGCATGTGAGACCTCAAAACCCACCCTCAGTGACACACTTCCTCCAAAAGACCACACCTACTCCAACAAGGCTACACTTCCAATTAGTGCTGTTCCCTAAGCCTTTTGGGGCATTTTTCATCCAAGCCACCACAAAACCAATGTCCAGAAAAGTTTAAAAGACAGGTATAAAGCCACACAGCTATTTGACAACACTACAAAGACTAGAACCCTAGTCTGAGAGTCTCAGAACTCCTCCCATGCTGAGCCCCAAGTACAAGAAAGTAAAAGACCAGGCAGGAGAGAAAATCTCTTGAGCTTTTCATCCTGAGCCTTGAACCCCCGTAACCTGGCTCACTGCCAACAAAATGGATATGTCCTGTGCTATGACTGAGGGTTCCCCACGTGAACACAGGGATCTTCAGAACTACCTTACCCTTCTGGGTGTCAGACTCTCGTGGATTTGCAGCAGAAAGGCAGAGATGAGAGACAGATCATCACCACCACAGTGACAGAGAAAGGAAAGCACACTAAGATCACCCGGTAATAAGGACTTGTATCCAAGCAGATCACTCCGGAGCTGGCATCCTTGGCAACCGCCTTGTGTTGAGTGACAAGCACAGCAGTTTGCATAGCAAACACAGAAGGAATGATTGATTTAATGTGAACGGATATGGGCAGAAGGGGTCCCAGTGTATTTGTAATTTGGAAGGGAAATCAAAAGCAGACTCCAGTGAAATCTGGGCTGATTTTAGTTCATTATAATGAGTCTCTGACTAGTCATGATGAAAACACATAATTTCATCCAACATTTTCCCTCTCATTCTATACCTATTGGGAGAAAAACAAAAGATCTTCCTGTTATCTTGAGATACAGTGTCATGTACCCTAAGCTGGACTGGAACTATAAAGCTAAAGATGGCCTTGAACTTCTTTTTTTTTAAAAAGATTTATTTATTATATATCTAAGTACACTGTAGCTGTCTTTAGACACACCAGAAGAGGGCATCAGATCACGTTACGAATGGTTGTGAGCCACCATGTGGTTGCTGGGATTTGAACTCAAGTCCTTCTGAAGAGCAGTCAGTGCTCTTAACCACTGAGCCATCTCTCTAGAGTATAAGATTAAGTACTGCTCATAAAACCCATTTGGGTAAAGAAAATGGGAGCATTCCTCAACACCTAACAGCTACAAGTACAAAAACCTCACAAATACCATCTTGTAAAAGGTGGCAAAGACATTTCCAGAGATACATAAAACCCCAAATCCACCCCAAACTCACGAACACGTGGTCTGCACGTGCTTTTAGAGAATGTAGTTAATCCTTACCTTGAATATCCGTTATAACTTCTCATTCTCCTAAATGTCCCATTTCGTCTTCTCCTGGGTACCAAGAACATCTTCTTGCCTAATTATGCCCCAGATCAAAGAATATCACTTAACTTAAACTCAAAGTTCTGCCCTCCATTCATCCTCCACAAAACCTGATGCCCACACTGCTTATGCTAACACCAAACACAAAGCCATGTTACAGAAAATCAAAGTCCAGGCTGGATATGTATAACATCACCACGGCTGGTCACTTACCATCCCCCCACCCCACCCCCACCCCCCACCCCCAATTAGGAAGGGGATCAGGTTCAGGGAGTATACCAGGATGTACATCACCCCACCCTATCCCCACAACAATATAGGCTGAGCATACACACAGTACTACCCACCCGCTAGACCACTGTCGGTTCCAGGTTGGCCAACCTCAAATGGCTCAAGAAGGAAGCCTCTCAATGACAAATGACCACACACTCCAGGGCTTGGGCTTCAGATCTCCCAAGCTTGGCACTAAATGACACCAACATAAAGATCCATCCTTCCCGGAAACTTAAAACAGAGAGGGAGAAGGAGAAGCGGTGGGATTGTGAGCACCTACCAGGGACCAGGATCCTTGGATTGGAGAACAGTTTCCCTTTACTTTTTTATCTTCTAACCTGCCTACAAGGGCGGGAACGATCATAATCACAAACTTCTGTGGGAGGAATCTAGTGATGCAAAGCAGCCTGAGGGAAGGAAATCTGTCCTAGAGGGGAACTGTTCTCCAAGGAAGCAGACGAGAAACTTCTACCAGAACACAAGTCAAACCCAGCTAGGCATCAATATGGACTGGTGAGGAAGAGGGAGGGGAGGGCTTCTTACTAAGAATAGAGTACATACCATCTCTCCACTGTGCTCAGAGACTTACTGCTTTTGCTTGCAATAAGTAGTGTCCTGTGACCCCACATGCTCTGACGTGGAGAGGATTTGTCTTGTTCTCCTATATAATAAGACACTAGAGTCTGAAACTCTCCATGAAGTAAATGGGTGTGAAACCAAATGCAGACATCAAGACAAGTATGAAATCCAACAGCTAAATTCACCCCCCCACCCCCAAAGAGAATTTGAGTCATTGTTCCATGACCAAAAAGCACCCAGCCTCTTGGGGGAGGGGACATCCAACTTTAGACAGACAGATAGACAGATAGATGGATGGATGGATATAGATATGGATATGGATATATACAGATATATAGATTTGTGATTGATATAAAATATGGGAAGCAGTTCAATGGTAGAATGCTCCTCTGCCACATTTGAGGCGCCTTGGGTTTGATCCTCAGCACTCTTAAAAAGAAAGAGGTGTATACATACATGCACAAATCTACATAGCTATAATATATATTAAATACATATTTGTTTTTATATATTTTTAGACAGACACATGAGTGTGATCTGTACTAGACGATCTAACCTGGACAAATGACTATGCCATTATCAGAACAACACCAACAATTCTTATTTACTTTAATTCAAAGGTTTTGTATTAGTGTTCCATCAGTGTGAAGATGCTCTGGGGCTCTAGATGGTCCATAGCTGTGAAGAGCAGGATCAGAAATAGGCAGACAATCCCAAAATATCTAACTTTTGAGTCTTTGTATTAATGCTGCTTGTGAAACACAAAAGAGAACTCTTTAACTCCCTGCCCCCTTTCCTGTTCACTGCTGAAGAAACTAAAGGGAAGTTTGATAGCCCCGAAAACATCAAAAAAGAGAGAGGAGAAGCCAAAGTGCTGGCTATTAATTACTAATGGCCAGAACTCCCCAGTGGGTAAGGCAAGGCCACGTTCACCTATCCTGAGACGTGAATGACAGTGAGAGCAAATGGTTCCTGCTGCCTTCAGACAATCCTCCCATCCAAGACAGTTCACCAAGGACTTCCTTCACAGGATCAAGCCATCAGGATTACCTAGCACAGCTGTCTACTCCCTAGGGGCACTGTGTCAGGACTTAACTCTGAAACATTCCCCAGAGGCTCCCTTGTCAAAGGTGACCAGCTCCTAAGGTCTGGGGAAATGGCTGAATCATGAGAGCTCTCACTTATCAAAGGATTAATGCATTGAAAGATTTATGGTTTCATGGTACCATTAGGAAGGAACAGAAATGAGAAGTTGGGGCTTACACAAAGGAAGTGGACCTCTGGTGGACATGCTTGAAGGATAACTGGGGACATCAGTCTCTTTTCAACTCTTCTCTGTTTGATTGCCACGAGGCAAACAGTTGTATTTTGCCACATCCTGCAGACTCTGGTGTTCGGCATCACCTGGGACCTAAAACATCAGACCTGGCAACCCTGGATGAAAATCTATGAAACCAGGAGCCAAAACAAATCTCTCCTCCTTTGTGTCACTCTTGGTGGAGATTTTGTCATGGTGATTTGTGACTAGAGGCATGTCTTAAAGCTTTAGACTCATTCATGACATTTTTCAATGAATGCTAAGTAAGTAATCAATGAAAATCTTCAATAGAACAAAGAAAAAGTGAAGAATAAACAAACTGGACTGTATCCTTGAAGAGCAGAGGCTCGCCAAGGCTCAACGGCAAGCACAGCACAGGCAAGCTGCTAAGCAACATTGCTGGACGCCCCCCAGTGTCCACCAGCTCAGATGTTTGATATGTCTCTGCAAATGAGAACAGAAAGTGGTGAGAGGCAAAACCCAGTCGAATCTTCCCACCATGGGCTCAGCTTTGAAAGAAAAGAGGCATGCTTGGAACTGTGTGTGTGTGTGTGTCTGTGTGTGTGTGTTTGTGTGTCTGTGTGTGTGTGTCTGCTAGTGTCTGTTTTTGTGTGTATGTGTGTGTCTCTCTGTGTGTGCGTGTGTGTTTGTGTCTGTGTATCTGTGTATCTATGTATCTATGTACGTCTCTGTCTGTGTGTGTGTATGTGTATATGTGCATGTCTCTGTGTCTGTGTGTTTGTGTGTGTGTGCGTATAAAATGTTGGATATATGTGCCCTGAACAAGAGAGGAATAAATTAAATGTGGTGTTCCAGAGCTGGAAAGATGGCCTCTACAATTAAAGGAGCTCACTGCTCACGTAGAAGACCCAGTTTCAGTTCCCAGCACTCACACTGTGTCTCGCAACTATTTATAACTAGTTCCAGTGGGTTCTGGTGTCCCCTTCTGATCCTATAGACTAGTCACACATGTGGCAGACATGCACACATGCAGTCAAAACACTCATACACATTAAATAAATGAATAAATAAATCTAAAAAAGAGATGTAAAGGAGACATGCTACCACCTCTTTTTAAAAAGAGACTGTTTTCTATCATTACTTAGTTGCAAGTCGACAGGTCTGTTTGAGAGTTTCAATTCCTTAGGGAGTGAGTGGGCATACTTAGTATATCTTCCCCCACGAGATGTAGGAGCGATGATGTAATGGATTATCATGGTATACACTTGTCATGAGGAACATTTATTGAGGTAAATGTTCAGGCAGATATCAAGAGTCATTGATATCCACCCCTGCTCTTCCTGGTAAAGAACACTGAAAGGATAAAGTACTGCTCTGATTAAGAGATTATAAGGATCTGCTACTGTCCACACTTCTTTTACCTATGTCCACATGGGTACCATTCTCTGGCCGTCCAAATGGAGGCCCCCAACAGCAGCTGACAGAGTTTCCTCCTTCCTCTTTATTCTTCTCCCCTGCACTAAGTTCCAGGTTTCTCACTCCGCAGAGGCTCAATAAGTCTATTCTATGGCATTTCCCGGCCCTGTCATTGCACTAGGTAACAGAGGGCAATTTTTATTGGCAACCCTTGGGCTCTTGGCTCCTCAAGGACGGCCAAGAGGCTCCAACACTAGCACAACAAGTGCTCTGGTATCTGTCAGCGGCAGCAACAGACTCGGCTTAATCCTACCATCTCCCAAGGTCTTGGACAAAGTCAACGGAACAAATGTGTCTGCATTCTGAATGCCCGCACCAAATTAGGTTAATCAGGTGAAGTCCTACTATCAATGGGAGAGAAGTCAGCTTCCAAGTCAGTCACTGCCTCCTCCCCTGCTCTGCTCTTTGTGGTAGACTCTGACTCTTCCAACTCTTGAGTACTGCATTTTAGGAAAGAAACTAATCCTATAATGGTAATGTTCCCAAACAACTTGCTTTTAAACAAACAGGCAGAAGCAGGGGTCACAGCCTGTGCCTGTAAAGCCAACACCGGGGAGTTGAAGCTGAAGGATAATGCATTTGAAGTCAGCCTGGGCAGCAGAGCAAGGCTCTAACTCCAGTGTCTAAGAAACAAATAGACGAAGGGATAAGAACTAGCACTGTTTTGTTAATTGGCTATGTTTGTATCCCCTAGGATGCCAACTGGAGGAGAAAGGAGATGGCTTTCTCAAGTGTCTGATGTCAAGAATACTAACTGGCACATAGCATGTATCTAATAAACACCAAAACACCAGGTGAACTAACTGAGAGATGAGCAATGGTGGAAGGAAGCATTTATTCTAAGATCCTTCTTTTCTTAAAGAAGAGCAACTGATGTCCTGACCCGGAAGCAAAAGACAATAGGAAGTGTTGTTACCATGGCAACCACGGTTCCAAAAATAAATACCCTTTAAAGCTCTCATCAGCTTGGAGGTTGTTGTGGGGGACTAACAGATATCTGAAGATTGTACCCAGGGCCTCGGATCAAAAGGCAGACAGAATACTGCCCCTACTGTTATCCTGCTTGCCAGGCAGCTATCGACACTTACCATCTGACTATACCAAACGTGGTTTCTCTGAGTGAAGCCCACCTTTAAAAGAACTGTATCCCTGGTGTCTGGAGGATACAGACCAAACAAAGGGAACTAACAGACAAGCAAACTAACAGCACAGCTCACATTTCCATAAGTGGCATATGGGGATAATTATTCCGATTCAGAGAGCAGGCTTTGTCTAGAGAATGATTTACATTCGGATTCCATGAAAATCGAATTTCCTGTTTGCTTTCATCATTTCATTATCCTTTATTCCTGAAATCCATATTCACCAAGCTCCAGCTCTGTTCCATGCGAAAGGCTTCTTTGGTGTATAAAGTAAATTGCCTTTAGGGCTCAGACCCCGGGAAAGGACATAATGAGAACAGGTAACCCCACTTCACACAAGATGCTTCAGCCACCCTATAGGGAACACCGGAGTGAAGAAATCCACCCTGGAGGAAGGACTAACTATGCCAGAGGAGACAGTCTTAGTGGTCTAACTGGACAGCGTCATGAGAGAAATCCCAGCCAAAGGAATGTCTACAAAGACTCAGAAGTTAAAGACTGTCTAATTAGATGGCCTGAATGTGACCTTGGGTGGAGACAGAGGTCAGGGAGGGCAACACATGACACAGAAAAGGAAAGAGAGGGAAAGTTCAGCCCATTCTGCTGCTGAGACCAGGTTAAAGGGGAAGGGCTGGGATGGACAAAGTGGAAACCATACGTGATGCTGGTGGTGAGAATTCGGAGCTAAGGAACCTTCTCAGCCAAGGTAAGGAATCTCCTGATGATGAAGGGCAGCAATCCCCAGTGTAAGCATGGAGAACTGGAGAAGTGATGTGGAGAGAAAAGTGACGGGTTCAGAGATGGACAGGCAAGCTGAGAAGATCCCACAGGCAACCCTAGTTAGCTGGTGGGGCTATGAGTCAAAACGTCTATAAAACAGAGGGACTTTTAGATAAAGGGAAGAAACTCATGGCTATAGTTTAACCGTCTGTTTCCCTCAAAGTCTGTGCTAAGTGTATGTGTGTGTGGGGGACAGAGAGAGAAAAAGAGAGAGACAGAGACAGAGACAGAGATGGTGGCAGTATTAGGAGGTGGGGTCTTTGCAAAAAGAAGATCTTGAAGGTTTGGCCTTCTGGGTAAGATTAATGTCATCAAAGCAGGGTATTGTTGCCTCCCCCCCACTTTCACTTCTCTACCTTCTACCGTGTATGGAGGCAGCATTCCTCTAGAGGACAAAGTTCAGAAGGCTAGATCCTGGATTTCTCAGGCTCCAGAACTCTGAGCAAACAAATGTCTCTCTTTATGAATGACCCATCCTCAGATATTCTGTTATAGCCCTATAAAATGAGTTAAGATTGTCATTATGGAAAGAAATCATTAAAGCCAGGAATGAATAAATGGTACCGAAGTTAGTATGCATGCTTGAGAAGGAGAAGTGTGAGACAGAAGAGGGAGAAAGGCGAAGTAGTGAGAAGAAGCCAGAGCCTTACACGGGCCATCCTGCAGTGGCAGATGGGTAGCATAGTCGCTGTGCTCTGAAAATGAGGTTGACATGTAGTTTTCCCAGATCTCACCGACAGATCAAAAATGGCAGCTTATAAATATTCAAAGCAACAGTAGACTACTATTTCCACTTACATTAACCAGAACAGCACACTCCAGGGCCCACAGAACGCCACAAACGCTTTTATTTCATTCATTTTTTTTAAATGAGAAAAATAAAGATACTGTCTGTTCCAATCTCTGCTTTAAGATTTAGCATTTATTTAGTGCACACACACATACACACAAGCTATAACATACACATGGAGGCCAAAGGATAACAGTTGGAGTCAGTTGTCTGCTTCCATTATTTGTAGTCTGGGCACAGAACTTAAGTCACCAGGTTTGGTGGAAAGGGCCTCCCACTAAGCCATCTGAACAGACCCCTTTTACAATCTCACTGAGACTGAGGACATTAAATGACCTGCCCTGGACCACAGAGAGAACCAACCAATCAACAGGACCAAAAATCTCCATTTCATATTGCCCCTGTTGGCCTCTATGCTGGGGACTCATGATAGGAAAAACTCATCTTCCTCGCCCCGTCAACGGAGGCTGCCCGACCCCTGTGGGCTGTGGAGACTCACAAAATGATCCCATCCTGGCAAAAGTGGTGGTGGTTTGAGGGAGAACTGTCTTCCAGTCTCACATCGTTGAACACGTGGTCACCGAATGGTGGCGCTGTTTGGAGAACCTATGAAACCATTGGGAGCAGAGCCTTGCTAGAGGAATTGATCACTGTGTGGATGGAGGGAGACGCTGTGGGTTGATAGCCTCAGCCTACTTCCTGCTCTCACTCTTTCCTTTCTTTGTGTGAATGAGACGGTAATGAGCAAGCCCTTGATCCTGTGTCCCTGAGGGTTCCTGTGGCTTCTCTGCCACCGTGGACTCTCTCGCCTCTGGAATCCTAGAGCAAGATAAACCCTTTCCCTCTTAAATTGCTTTTGGTCATGGTATTTTATCATAGCAACAGAAAGGAAATGAACACAAGTGGAGTCCCAAGAAAGAGAGGACAGCAGACTCGAGTGGCGGAAGATCTGAACTGTATCATCTCAGCCACTGACCAGCTATGTGGCGCTCTGGATCTCAGTTCACAGTCAAAATGAACACCTCATGAATCTATCTAACACAAAGCATAAATAGTCAATCTCTCTCTCTCTCATTCTGTGTGTGTGTGTGTGTCTCCCTCCCTCCCTCTCTCCATCCCTCCCTTTTCTCTTTAAGCAGCATCTCACGTAGCCCAGGCTGACCTCCAACTTCCTGTGTCCAAGCATGAAGGCCCTCGGGTCTCCATCTCCTGAGCCCTGGAGTCAGATGGGGAGCACCACAATACCTGGAGCACCACCACAACACCTGGCTTTACATGGTCTTGGGGTTCACCCCCAGCCTTCATGTCTACTAGACAAGCACTCTACCAACTGAGCTATATCCCCAGCCCATACCTGGAGGGGAAAGAAGCAGGTGACTGTGAGTGAAATAAGGCAAAGTGGGGGGACATCCACGGACCCTCCCTCCTCTCCTCTCTTGCTTAGCAGACTCCTTCCTTAGACTCATTTTCTTTTCTTGCTTTAGTCTGAATAAGACAGTCTACTGGAATTACCTCTTCTAGATTGTGAACTCCCCTATGGAAGGACGGCTGATAGCTCTCGCACTCCCACACACATAGCACAAGGCCAGTCGCTGCAAACGTCCAAGAAGTGCTGGTTGAATTGTAAGAGTCACCTCTCTCGGGTTCTCTAATCCGTGCTTTACAACAAATCTCTCTGACAGTGAAACAAAAGCTCTGACAACAAGCAAAGGCAGTTAGGAAGTGCCTGGAGATGGAGAAGACACTTGAGAGAAAGCACTCTTGGTGTTCTTTGTTCTTATGAATTCTTATGAATGGGCAGGTCACTTCCCCATGCGTGGCTGAAAATTCTCCCAAGAGGTCTGCTGGGCCAGAGTCCAAAGACCTCCCTAGAAAAACAAATTCATTAATTGACATTACAAAGCCAGCACTTTTCTCATAATCTGGAAGAAATGGCCCTCATCACTAATAATAAGTCTCCGATGGAATATAAACTCTAGTGGACAGAAAGTAGCCCTCTATCTCCCTCCACTGAGGGAGCACAAGAAAAAAAAATAGTAAAATGGATCATGAGGACTTTGCCTAGATCTTAGGTAAAGCTTTCTTAAAAGTATAGCTTAAAACATAGACAGAAGCAATCAAGAGAGATAATAAAGTCTATTTTCCTTTTGTGTGCTTGTTGTCTTTTTTTTTTTTTTTGGTGTGTGTGTGTGGGTCAATCTTCCCACGTCAGAGAGGCATGGTTCACCATGGACGCGGGTGTCAGGAGCATGTCAGTACTTGAGCTAAGGACTGTTTTCTGGAGACGTTCCACCTGCTCAGAATAACCTTTATTGCTGCCATTCTATCCAACCCTGAGACTCATGAAAAAGGTCAAAAAGAGCCTCAGAGTGTAATGACCCAGCCTGGAACAATGTTAGCTAGACCAAGCCGACTGCTTGGAGGTCAGCCTGGCTCTGGCTGACATGCTGGGGGGCAGAAGATCACAACAAAGGCCAAATGGTGTAAACACTTGGCAGGGCTCTTCTGTCTGCTTTGGTAAGGCTGCTCATCCTCCCGGCTTCTCCAGACACTGAGCTGCATGTACTATAACCATTGATGCTCCCTCTTTAAAAGCCCTGGACTCTCTAAAGAGATAGATCTTTTGTTACTGATAATGAGACCCTGGGATAGAGAACCCTGGAATTGATGCTAATGAGCACAGCCTCAGTATTGGCCCAGTCTTTCAGAACCCTGAGTGATTAAACATCAGAGGGATGTGGACTGATAGAGTGCTTGTTTAACATAGAGAAGCCCTGGATTTGAGCTCCAGGATCACATCAACTGGACACAGTTTCTGTTATCCTAACACTATGGAGTTGGAGGAAAGAGAATCAGAACTTTAATCTTATCCTCAACAGTGCATTTGAGGCCAGCCTTGGCTACACAAGAACTTGGAGGAGGAGGAGGAGGAGGAGGAGGAGGAGGAGGAGGAGGAGGAGGAGGAGGAGGAGGAGGAGGAAGAGGTTGGGAAGACACTGCAAAGAAAAAGATATGAGAGGTAGAATTCTAGATCAATCTACTATCAGAAGAGAAGTGGAGGCTGGGAGGAGGCTGAAGATCAAAGTCACTAACATCTTAGACAAACACAACTCCCTGAACTTCCTGCTCAGGTTACTGAACTTGTTAAAGTTCTGGAAGGGTGTTGCACCTAAAAAGAATAAGAGAGACCACCCACCCATCCTCAAGTTATATGTTCCTACCCCACACTCAACTCTATATACTCTATATACCTCTTCATCTACATCATTTACAATTTTTAAAAAATCCATAAATTAGGTTCTTTGAACCCAAGGTGGGTTTCAAAGCCTATAGTTGTTGGGTCAGAATAGGTGGCCAGACTTGGAATTAGCATTGGAAGTAGAGATGACAGTAAAACAAAGAAGAACAAAGGAGGAGAGAGCCCCAATAGTCCTTTGAATAGGATGTAAATCTTTAGAGGGACAGGAGGAAAAGGAATGAATAAAATAGGCATTAATGAGGTTGAAGCAAGGGTGTGAACACAGAACTCTGAAAGGCTGGGTAAGCCAAAGACAGCGCTCTGTACTGGTCTCCTGTTTTAGCCGAACAGTTTTTAAAGTTTGGGGAAACTTTAAAAATCTGAGATTTCCTTGGGCCATAGTCAGGTATAAGAGCCATACTGAGGTCGATCTAGACCAGGACAGAGATTGAGCTAATGGCCCTTCCAATGATGGCACAGTGTGGACAGAAATGGAGAAGAATGGCCCCTGAGAGAAAGAAACCAAATGTTTCATGATAAAGTGGTCTAGTATTACCAATTATATCAGGAGCAGGCAGGCAGGTTAATGGGCAAAGATGACCCTTAAACAACCTCCCCAGTAGCCTTACAGTTTTCGTTTAATAAAGAGTTAAACCATCAGCAGTGCTAGGAAGTAACTCTTCGATTGAGGAGCCCCATGCTCTGTAGCATCCAACTGAAGAAACTCTAGTGAGGGTTACCAGAACAAGAGAACATCAGCTTGTAAGGGGTAATGAATTTTAAAGGTTAGGATGTATAAAGAGGTCTCCTGAACAGAGGAGGAAAAAAAAAAGGTGTGTCAAATTCTGTCTGTCTGGGAAACATTTGCCTTGCTAAGAAAAAGAGCCCTGCAGGAGAATTGGTATGCTCCAGAGAGGGTTTACGTGACGTAGTTGATCTGTTCTACTTGAGTGCGTTATACACATAGACCTCGTGAAGACTGAGAAATGCTTCTCACACCTCATACTATGAGAGAGAAGCCATGGGACTCTGTGCTTTGAGCAATACGAATTGGATCCAGACTCTCCAAGCCCACGTGACACAGGAGTGTGACTACGGACAAATGGCCTCCAGGTTATCTCTGTGCTGTTCCTAGACTTGACTGTTGCAAAGGCCCATGGGAAGGGAGCAGGAACCCATGGGACACTGCAGAGGTTATAGAACTCAAATGACTTAGGCAAGATCAGGCTGCCTGAAGACTCCACAAGGAGAAATGAGCAGGGAGCCGCTCCCCCGACCCCGACAGACTCTAGAACTGCAAGAAAGCCTACTAAGCCTATCACCACTCAGACAGTGCCCTACAAATGGCTCTCACCCCATCAACACAGGCCTGCTGCCACTCTGCATGGCCGTTCCAAGAAGAACACAAAACATCCTGTTTGGAAGGATGCCACTCTAGACGGAAGAAGAAAAAGCAACGCAGCTGCACAGGCCAAATTATATGCTGTTTTTGTTGTTGTTGTTTTGTTTGGTTTTGGTTTTGGTTTTCTTTTGTCTTCTTTCTTGCAATAGTTAAAGAATTAAACAGTGGCATCTATCTCCTGTGCTTAGGTCATTGGTCTGGCCCCCAGTCAGGTAAAAAGGCAATAGAACTTAACCTGATGAAGAAAAGGATGATTTAGACAGGCCACAAACCTATGGAAACCACTGTGGGAATTTGCAAGGTTATTAAAGTAGAGCACTTTGATGGCATCAGAAGAAGCCCATCCAGGTTCAGGTGGTGCCTAGAATCAACAAGTATTATGTGTGTTCATCCATGGCTGCCACCTGGATCCATGAAATAAGTAGACATGGTGATCTTGCAACAAGGCAGGGATGGACTGAGCCTATTCTGGGGCCCATATTGGGAACAACAACAGAGATAGAGATTGCAGATGGTTTATGTAGCAGCAGCCTCTGGAGAAAGACAGTGCATGTAGTTGGTAAGGCTGGTTAATGCCGGCAGCCATAGAGGGCTTCTAATGGGTCTCATCAGGAATAGGCACTGCTTTTGACTCTGGAGTACATAAATGCTGGGAGATGCCAATGCCCAGGGTGCCACGAGAGAACTGAAACAGAAGACCCTGTTCCAATTTGGAAGACCAACCACCATTTATTCAAAACAGAAAAGACACCTAGCAGCCCATAATACCCGACAGTTAGAAGGGGAAGATCATCTTCAGAGCAGTGGGTTTATAGAGAAACAGAACATGAATCTGTGCTTACAGTCAACAACAGAGGAACGAAGGGGACATTCCCGCCAGGTAGGTTGTGTCCCTTTATGGCAGACCTCAGAAAGAAAGTCAGGGAGGAATGCTGGCTTGATAATTTGCTTTCTAGTGCCAGAACAGAATACACAAGCCTGGATAATTATGATGGCCAGAGTTTGATTTGGGTCTTGCCTACAGAGGCACCATGGCAGCACACACTGCTGAAGGTCTTCCTAATGCTTCCTTTCAGGTGGAAGGGGCACCACAAGGTGAGACAGTAAGCAGCCTAGCTTTGGTGTCTCTCTTCTTATAAAGTCATCAGCGGCAGGCATCATGAAGTCTCCACCCTCGTGACATGTTTTTTCCTAATTGCATCCTATGGGTTGGAACTCTCAACAACATTGACATGAATTCGGGGATAAAGATTCATATATAAGTGCTGGGCACTCTCAGTCAAACCATAGCAGATGTCTTTGGAGCTAGGAGTTAAACCCAGGTCAGACAACCACACAACAGCCCCGAACTACTCACTCATAGCTCGACTTTTCTTTTCATCTTTCTTCTTTTCTCCTCACACAATCTCAATGTTTTTTCCCCCTACCTGATACAGAAGTCATACAGATAAAGCTGAGTGTGGTAGTGCACACCTTTAATACCAGCTCTTGAAAGGTAGATCTCTGAGAGGTCCCAGCCAACCTGATCTACATAGTGAGTTCCAAGATGGCCTAGGACTATAAGATAGATAGACCCTGTCACAAAGGAGAAGGAGGAGGAGAGGAGGAAGAAGAGGAGGAGGAGGAGGAGGGGAGGAAGAGGAGGAAGGGAAGGAGGAGGAGGAAGCACACACACACACACACACACACAGAGGGGGAGGTGTAAATTCAGCCAGGGCTGAGGATATAGCTCAGTAGTCTCCAATCTAGGTGGCCCTGGGTTCTAATCTCAGCACCATGAAAAATGGGACACACCAGGGAGATTAAGACAAAAGGATCAGAAGTTCAAAGTTATTCTCAGCTACATAATGAGTTCAAAGCCAGCCCGAGATTCATGAAACTCTGGCTTAAACAACAATTAATGCAGCTGTGTTGCCTATTGTTCAAGATGGCCCCCTAGTCACCCCACCTCCTACAAATGGGGGACACAGGAGAAGAACCTCTTGACTGGCACTACAGCCAGAAGTGTGGACCATCATGATGACTGAACCCAAAGCTCCTTCTACAAAACCTTTGGGCACAGATGAAGAAGTAACAGTGACACAGAGAGAAAACCATGGGGCCATATGATGATCTTAATTCAATACTGCACCAGCCACCTAACAGAGGCTCAAACGAAGGGGTCACACCTGTGCTCGGTTCACTCATGCCAGAAACTTGAGAAGGCAAAGGTTTACCTTGCTGAGGCCACTCCTGCCCTTGGAGTCTGTTAAGTCAAGCAGAAAACTGCAAATGTGAGTGGCCTCCACTGGGAGATGCTTCCACATGACAGCGCTGAGTTAACCAAGCTAGTTACTCCTGACTGAACGGGCTTTGAGAGATGTGCCACTGGCTCTGAACTGCTGCAGTCCTGTTACAAGAAAACCCTGAGGCAAACTCAAGGGATGGCCTGTAGTATCATACAAGGCATGCATAGCTTTTGTCCCAGGTTCCAGTCAAGGCTGTCTGAAAACCCACAGAATCAGCAGTGAGTGTCTTACAGACCATGAGCCCCCTCGATACACCTGAATTTATTATAGAGGGGGATTCATAATCCCCAAAGCCCCACCCCCATTGAAAAACTGAACAAGAAAAAAAGAATACCAGGAAATAATATGGCACTGAGGGTCAAGATTATTAACTATTTTCCTACTTCCTACTGCCCTAAATTTTACAATTAGTTAGTTATTTTATTAGACTGTCTATGATGGTTGACTTTATATAGTATTTAAAATGACTTCTTTTACAACAAGTTTGAAGACCCTTGGAGAGCTGTTTAAAAAGGTGTCACTAAGCTGCACATAGTGACAAACATCTGTATAGCATTTTCTAGACTGGGGCAGGAGGCCTGTGAGTGTGAGAACAGTCTGAATAAAATAGTTGAGGCTATAAAACAAGACCCTATCTGAAGATAGATAGATAGATAGATAGATAGATAGATAGATAGATAGATAGATAGATAGATAGATAGATAGATAGATAGAGCGAGCGAGCGAGAAGCTAGGCATACTTTGTACTTTCTGATGTAATCCCAGCACTCAGGAAGTGACTCCAGGGACATCAGGAGTCTATAACCATCCTCTGCTACATAGTATTTTCAAGGCTAGCCTAGGCTACAAGAGACCCTGTCTGAAACAAACAAAAAGTGTCACTTGACTAACCATCTACTGTCTTGCTGCATTTTCCTCCTTATTGGGACAAATCCTGCTATGCTCACTGTTTGACTCAGTTTTTTTTTTTCATTGCTGTAGCAAACTACTTGCAGCAGGCTACTGTAAACACTCACATTTTATTCACATTTCTTAAGGTTCAAGGGCTCACACCCAGCAGAATCCAAAGGTAGCAGAGTATCAAAATAGCAAGAGATGAAGACCTAAGGCTTGTTTTGTGCCCTTCCTTCTGACATAGCAACCAGGATTCAATCATCAGGGCGCTATGGAAGTGACCTGTGTACCTCATTATACTACACCCAAACTGGGCCCACAGACAAATTCTTTTACCATGGTTGAAAAAGAAAGTGAGGAAAGAGCTTGTTATCTTTCTCATTCCTTCTCTCTGCATCATCATTTCATGGCTAAACTCACTAACCAGGAAGAGCAAAACAGCAAACAGCAGTGGTCAGACCTCAAGGCAGAGGAGAGGATAGGCCTGACTGGAGCAATGCGCTATCAGGATAAAGCCCTAAAAAGAGCCTAATGCTCTAGAGATGCCAGAGTCAGTTAGGGGCTGACAAAGATTTCACAGGTCACAGGTCTGAAACTCAGCTTATAAGTCACTATGGCTTGTCAGGTCACCTCATTTTTTTTTAAATCTCATCTTCAGATCAGGTGTGAACAATGTGAGTCTTGGCTCTGTCAAAGAATGCACAGGAAACAGAGAAAGCTTCACACCCCATGACTAAGAACAAAAACTCTTTGGGGGGGGGGTCCTCCAGAGAAATACCCCAAGGTCTTTTTTTTAATCACTGTCTTCTACCAACAGCCTTAGCTATGCACAGACATATTTTTCTAGCACTTTTAAACTATTCAACTTTACTCAAAAATCTAGAAACACAATTGAAAACATCTGAAATCAATACTACCCCACTATTTTATTTATTTATTCACTTATTTATTTATGAGGTATGGGGGTAGGGGTTGAACCTATAGCTACATGCCTGCTAAACAGGCCCTCTACCATTGAGATACACCACCAGCTCAATACTGCCTCTAGAAGTGACATGTGACTGCTATTGGGAGCATGGGGTGGCAGGCCCTTTCCAACAGCTCAAAGCATCAGCATCCTGTCTCCTTTCTCCCACTGGAAAGGCCAGGTTTGATTTTCATTCTGTATTCCTGAGAGAGGTTTTGACTCTCTCCCCAGAGAGAGGGAAGCCCCCTCCATCTTTGAAGTTGTTGGGCCCCCCAAGATAATTAAAACCTATGTCCTCCTTCCCACCAGATGCATGGCAGCCTGGTAAGTCACACACATCTTTGGTCTGTAAGGGGGAGATCCTAAGAAGACAGAAAGACCGTGCCAGAAAGGCCTCTCAGTCTACCTAAAGCTCTTTGTACACACGGCAGCCCAGCAACCATGTGGACATCGGAACACCTGCTCCAGAGCTGGCAGCTTACTCACTAGGGTCAGGAAGAAAATTCCCCACTGGCAGCTTAGCCATTGTGGCGCCTTAATGAAAACTGAGCACACCAGAAGCAACCATCAGTGACTAGCCTAGCAACTGGGGGATACACAGTATCTGGGAAGAACTAACCAAGATGGGGGTGGGATTTATCACCGGTTACTCTACCCCACACCCATCCTGGTTTCCTGTGATTGGCTGAGCACATAACCACATGGAAACTCCAGAAATACCAACTCCCACAGAGGAACCAGGCCAGCGTAAATCAGCCCACGGGGCTCCATCTCCACGTCTCAGTTTCCATAAACTATTTTAATCTAGAAACCACATCTATAGGCAAAGGCAGGCTGCCTCTTCTGGGGGAGTCCACCTAAACCATCATTGTCACCCACACGCAGCTGTACTTCCCACCCCCACCCTCCCCACCCAAACTGGCCCAGCAGCTTCCCCTGTCTTGTGAATACCCATCTTGCACAAGCAGCTCCTCCACACCTACACCTTCTCAAGCATGTGAGGCCAGTAGCACAGAACTCTAAAGAACTCGGCACTGGCACAAGCACAGAGTTCACCTCCTAGCCTTGCTCTTGTTAGACCAGGAACAAGTTAATCTCTCCTACCGCAGCCTCTTCCCCCCACGAAGCCTACCCCACGGGTTTGTCATGAGGATTAACAATGATCATGTATTTAAGACACTTAGCAGGAAACTTGGCACAAAATAAGACTCACTCCCAGCCTCAAGGAATTATGGGACGGGTAGAAGTCTTCCCTTCTTAACCCTATCCTGAGTTGATTGCTCACGTTGTACGTCGTTAACCATTCACAGTCCCTTTGCATGGATTTGTTGCTTTGTGTTAAAGAGGGATGAGAGTTTTTTTTCTCTACCACACAGAGCAGGGCTGAATAGATAACTATATAAAGAATAACCAAATCGAGGCTGATTGAGTAGACGTCTGGATGAACAAGCTCACCCTGCTCCCTGCAAACTGCCTGAAATTTGAAGCAACTCTTCCTCCAACTGTCAGAGAGACGGAGAATCAAGATAAACAGCAAAGATATAAACCTGCAAACCGCCATCCAGTTAGCACAGCCCCCTAGAGTTACGCTAACACACCAGGTTGGGCAGAACTGGTGCAAACCATTACTAAAGGTCAGATGTGGAGCTAAACAAAAACTAGTAGCTAGCTTGCTAGCCTGTGAGCAGATGCTAAGGGTAAGGTTGTCCCATAGAAAAGGGTGCAGGATGGCTGAGTGAGAGGTAATCTAGACCATCATAGTCAGGATTGTGTCCAAGGGAGACAAGCAAAGAAATTCTTCTGTGTTCACCAGAAAGACAGGCTGCAGTTTCGCATGGCCCAATTCACTTGTCACTTGTCAGCTGTCTTTCTCCTTTCATAAGATACATCCTGGGAGACATGGCATTGCCTGATCCCCGATTTTCTCACGGAATTCAGGAGACCCTGAACCTCTCAGTTTGTGTTTTTTTAAACCTTTACCACCACCATTCCTGACCAAGAGATTTGGGGACACGTGCGGTTATTAATTCTTTTCTTCCTGTTTTATTGTTGTTGGTGGTTTGTAACAGTACTTATTCAAAGAGCTTGTCCCATCAAGTTATTCACTGCTCAGAACCTGCACATGCTCCGCACTGAGCTGATTCCACTTTGTATAGGAAGAAACTGAAGCCAGATGTGACATACACTTGTAATCTCAGCATTTGGGAGTAGAGACAAGAAGATCAATAGTCCAAGGCCAAGCTTGGATACATGAGACTCTGCCTAAATAAACAAGTGAATGAATGAATGAATGAATGAATGAATGAATAAAATTATCTAGTCTCGAGCATTTTGTTATATCAAACAAAACAGACAACAGTACAATGGTCATCCCCTTCCATCTTCAATAGATATTTATTCTTTTAAAATTCAGCTCTCTATTTTAAAAAGCAGATTAGTGGATACCTAAAGCTGATGGAGCTTATGGGTGCTAACTAAAGGGAATGGCTGTGTGAGAGTCTCTCTCTCTCTCTCTCTCTCTGTGTCTGTCTCTGTCTCTGTCTCTGTCTCTCTCTCTCTGTCTGTCTCTCTCTGTCTGTCTGTCTCTCTCTCTCTCTCTCTCTCTCTCTCTGTGTGTGTGTGTGTGTGTGTGTGTGTGTGTGTTTGCGCACGCTGATAAAAGGTGTTTTAAAATTAACTGTGGGGATGCATGTACACGTCTATCACTACAAAAATTGGATTAAATACTTCTTTTCATCCTGGTATTAAATATCAGGTATTAATTATCCTACAGGTCGTAGTACGTCTGCAAGTCCTCTATTGCTGATGTAGACTCTGAGCTTCAAACCCAGGAGATTGCAGGTTGTGTGGCAGCTAAATCATATTTCAATAAATCTATCTTATAAACCTCAGCTCTGGAGCTATCTCCCCCTCCCCTAAAAATTTCTCAGACTTGTGAATAAGGAGGATTTCACTTCAGAAAGAGGAAATAGACTTACTCGTTACTGGCATTTCTTCAGTGAACATCTATGGGTCACCACAAGAGGGCAGGTACCAGACAGTGAAAACACAGGATGGACAAGGGTGGGCGCATAGGCCACGGTCGTGTTGTTTTGTCTGAGTTTGGCTCTGATTTTGTATTGGTTATTTTGTGTGTAGAGGGTACAGCATCAATTAGCCAAGACTGGTCTCAAATTCACTATATAGGCAAGGATCGCCTACATTCCCAGACCAGTCTGCCCTTTTGTACATACACAGTTGGCCTTCTGTATCTCCAAGTTCTGTATCTCCAGATTCAATGGATTACAGATAGAAAGAACGCAGGAAAACTATACTGACTAGGTTTAGACTTTATTTTAGACTAGATTCCCACTAGATGTTTATTTTAGTTCAGGCTGGCCCTATGTTACCAATCATCCTGTTTCAGCCCTCCCTAGTGCACAAATTACAGACGTGCACCTCTATGCACATACAAAACAGACTTCATGTCCTTATCCTTGTTCTTTAAATAATACTGTACAGCAATCTTCAGATAGCATTTGCATGATGCTAGGTATTAGAAGTTACCTAGAGAGGATTTAAAGTGTATGAGAGCATGGGCCATCAAGATGGATCGATCAGTGGACAAAGACACTTGCTACTGAGCCTAAAGGACTTGAGTTTAAGTCCTGGAATCTGCATGGTATGAGGAGAAAATCAATTCCTGAAGGTTATCCTCTGACCTCCACACACTCACACACTCACACTCACAAACACACACACACACACACACACACACAGAGAGAGAGAGAGAGAGAAAGAGAGAGAGGGAGAGAGGGAGAGAGAGAGAGAGAAAAATGAAAAATTACATCTGTGGGAAAATATGTATGGGTTGAGCAAATAATATGCCACTTTCTATAAGCAACTTGGTGACCTCAGAGCGACCTGGACCCAACCTCCAGTCTCCATGGATACCAGAGGATGAGCCCAGCCTCCATGGATACCAGAGGATGAGCAGATGCTCATTTTCTTCCAACCCAATAAACAAGCACATAAAAGAACTGTCTTAAGTCATACTCAGGAGGTAAAATAAACTTCCTCTTTCCAATACCATCCTCCCCACTTCAACAACAACAAAAACTATCCTACCATACCTTTAAACAACTCTCAAGATCAGAACCATTTTCCTTACATTTCCTCGGTTCCACCAGCCTCCATTACCCAGCAGTGCAAGACTATCTCCATGTTGTTGTCTGTACTTGTGCCTCTTTCAGGGTCTCTCACATTTGAGGGAAAAGTACCTGAGTCACAGTTTAGTTTGAGATTAGCCCCCACCAGTCCTCACTTTCCCTTGCCCTGTCAAAAGGGAAACAGGGTGGCGTGCCTGAAGAGAAAAACCTGTTGCCCCCAAGGTCCATAGCTGGGAGAACATGTGCAGCCATTGCAATCAGGAAAGACCTCCTGCTTACCCCAGCCCAGGCCCTCAGTACCTCCACAAAGACACATCACATGCTTGTTTCTGTTGATTCTGGCCACGTTGTTCCCTAAGTCCATCATATGCACCTGACCTCATGCTCATGTCACTGTTTTCTTTTGTTTTGTTTTTTTTCCTAGCTTCATTTGTCATCATTTGAGCCCCTCTCTCCTCGGCCTTTTCCTACATCTCCAAGGTTACCTTTTCTTGTACAGTGACTACAGATGACAGAGTGTAAATCTTCCAATGGCTCCATCACTTCCGTGTGAATGAAACTCGCATGTCTCAGCTGCTTCCGTTATATGGTTAGTTGGTTCGGATTTGGCTTGGCTTGGCTTGGTTTCATTTAGGTTTGGGGTTTTTAAGAGGTCAACCTTTCCGTGTAACCTCCATGTATCTCAGACCCCAAGGATCCTCCTCCTCTTCTTCCTGAGTTCTAGGCCTACAAGCAGGTGCCACACAGCTTTATTTATTTATTTTATGTTGGAAGTGCTAGGGGCACCTGTATGCTAGGCAAACTTTTTAAAAGTGTCCTATCAAGCTTAGCTTCCACACCCCTTCATACCCTGGAGACCCCCTCAAGATCCCCACACTTGCTGGTGTCACTTTTGAGCTTTTGAGACCCACTCAATAAGTGATAATGAACGAAAGTGAAATGATAGGGTGAATGAACTCCCATTAGTTACCACCAGCAGCAATAACAGCAACACCCCGCCCCCTCTAATAGTACAGACCTCTGCTAATGGTCATACCCCGAGTCCAGAAGTAAATTGAAGAGGGGACATGGTATCCATGAGTAGCGGGGACTCCATGCCACCATGGGCAACTTCCTGAAGCAACACACACACACATTACCCTGTGAGCTTCATGCTAGTTCTTGAATGTGAACAGCAAACATCTCCCTAGCAAAACTGAAGCTGGCACGGTGATCGATCGTGAGATGTGTCCGTGATGTGGTAGAAAATGTGAATACGTCACCTCTCCATAGGCAACATGGACCTGTACCAGCAGGGTAGTGTAGGAAAAAGAAAATGACAAAAAGTGAAATGGGATTCGGAAGTCCATGTGGAGGCGTCACTTAAACTTCTGTCACTAGTCTCCCGACACCTCCACCTGTACAATGGAATCATAGCCTAATACTATCTACCTAATTTCTCCAAATTCCATCCTCAGGTGAAGCCCTCACCACAGACAGTAGTCTGCGCACAGTAAGGGCTTAAGAGATAATAAAAGATAACACTGTATTGGCCATTTTGCTGTGAGGGTCAAGAAATGAAACGCAGCATGAACCTATGTCAAACACATCAAGTAATGTAAAGTCCCTAGTTCTAGGCTGTGTGGTAGCCCTGGTGCCCTGGCAGTGCCTGAAGACGCCAAGGTGACGCGATAAGCTCCTTCTTTGATCCCGGAAGTTTCCACCAGAATGCCCTAGGGTCCTAGACCGCCCTGGGGAGGGGCGAGAGGTTCAGGGGAAGACTGCTGGAGAGAAACTGGAACCTACCTGCTTTCACTGCATTCTTTCCGCTCCCTCACCCTCAGCCACTTGCGGAGCAGGAAGCGTTTTCGGCGCGGGGACGCACTGGGTGTGGAGCAGTTGGACCACGGGGTGTCCTCGTCGCTGGAGGGCGTAATCTCAATGGACGGCAGTTGCAGGAACTCCTTGCCGGGGGCCAGGACGCCGGGTAGGTCCGGGGCTACCAACCCCGCCTCCAGGCTCTGCTCCTGCACGTTCTTCATCCGGCGCATCTTAAAGCGCCGGCGGCGAAGCGTGGGGGTGGACGAGCTGGACCACACCGCGCTGCCCTCGGGTGCGCCCTGAGGTTCTGGCACCTGCAGGGCGGGCAGCTGCAGGTTCTCCATCATGTTGGCCGCCGGCATCGGGGTCCCTGGCCGCTGCTCCGTGCCCTCCGCCTGCAGCCTGGCTCGAGGCTTCCTCTCTCGGCTCCCTACCCTGGGGCCCGTGGCACTATCCCCTCTCACGTTCAGCGGGAGGCTCGAGCCTGCCAGTAGATCAAGTTCCTTTTCCTGGAGCGCCGCGAGGAGGGGACTGAAGGGGACGCCGCCTCCTGCGGTCTAGAACTTTAAGAAGCGCGCTTCCTCGCTCAGTCCGACGAGGGAAGAGGCGACCCGGGACGCAGTGACAGTCGCCTGCCAAGCTTTGCCACCCGGCTGCCCTCCTGGGGCTCCCCTTCGCGTGCCCGTGTGTTTGTCTTCCGCTGCGCCCGCTTGCTCGCTTGCTCTCTCTGCCGGTGTCTTTGCCTTAGCGGGACTCGGCGGCCCCGGACCCCAGGGAACTGCGCAGCAAACTCTCAGTGGTTTGCGTTCAGCCGACTGCGTTGGGGAGCCGGCTTGGCGCTGCAGGAGAGTGGAGGACTGGAAGAAGAGGCGGTGGTAGGAGGGAGAGGAAAGAGAGAGAGAGAGAGAGAGAGAGCAAGGGAGACACTAGATAAAAACAAAAAAAGGTGGAGTAGGTGGAGGGGGGTGGGGGCTGAGGAGGGAGTGGGTTGCTAGCCTGAAAGGACACGCACAGGCAGCGACAGCCAGCGACAGCCTTGTAACTGTACACGGAATCCCTTGGGGAGGGACTATACCTCCGAGTCAAGGCTGCTCCAATCAGCCTAATGAAATAGGAGCACAATCCAAACTTTCTCAAGGCAACGATTGGCTAAGCAGCTCTGGTTAGCAAACTCCCTGTTTTTTTTTCCCCTGGGGGAGGGGAATCAATGGATTTAGCCCTCCCTCGCAGACCACCCAAGATACAGGGTTGAAGGAAAACTGGGTGACTTTTCAGCCAAATCTCTCTCCTAAGAAATGCGCGTTCTCCGAGTTGTTTGGAGTGCTGACCAGGAAGACAGGGCATACATAATCAGAAGGAAAATGGAAAGTTCCTGGAGGCTGCTTCCAAAATGGCAAGCTGGGAAGAAAAGACAGTTCTGTAGAATAAGCTGAGGACACCAGACACGGACACAAAGACACACGATAGGGTGGAAAGACACAGGACACACAGGACCATTAAGGGAAAGATACTGGATACATGGTGTGTGGCCTGGCCAAAACTATAGCCCGATTATAAGTGAAAGGCAAAGAGGCTGAGAGAAGTTAGCCGGTGCACCACCCTCAGAGACTCCAGGGAGTCAAGTGCATCCTTGGACATTCCTGAGACTGTGTGATGCTGCTTCATCTTGCTGGGGAATGGGTTGGGTCACACCGTTTACTGTGGCCTCAGACCTCTGAACAGAAATATGGACTAGTCCTGCCAAGTATATCAGTGTGCTAGAGGCAGGTGAACCCTGAGAGGTGGGATGTAGAAGTGATCTGCTTTAGGAAGACATTCTGTGTTGGACTGAGCTTGCTGGGGTACAAGTTTAACACTCAACGACCCCCACCCCAAACAAGGAATTTGCCTCTTCAGTGGGAGACCGAAAGGAATAACAAAGACCCCAATACATGGCCCACAATCTGGCCCATTCTCTTTGCCGGTATTTGTTAGTCCAGTTTCCCTTTGGATGAATAAAAATCACATCCCTAAAGGTCATAAGAATCCACTTCAGGCCTGGTGGTGGTGGTAGCACACACCTTTAGTTCTAGCACTCAAGAGGTAGAGGCAGGCAAATCCCCGTGAGTTCGAGGCCAGCCTGGTCCACAGAGGGAGCTCAAGAACAGCCAGGGCTAGTCAGAGAGAGAGAAAGAGAAAAAAAAATCCACTTTAAAATAGCATATACCCCTACAGGTCAATAAGACATCTGAGGTAACAGCTGTCTGTCATGTCCTGCATTGACACATGGGAAGCTAAGACATCCTGCCATTCATTATGCAACCTCCTTGAGGCTGTGAATAAAAAGGAAGTGCATCTGGTGAAGGGCCAAGGTCCGGTTCACCCTAAGCGATGTCAGAGTATCAGTCCCTTTCCTGACCCTTCACATCCGGCTGCTGGCTTGCACATGATTCACTATCACTCTATTTTAACTCCCGGTGGCAGAGAAAGGAGAAAGCTCTAGTCATCAGGTGTCAGGCCTGGCAAAGACCTGAAAAGCTCTTCCGGCTTGGACCAGGAGGATGGTCGGTGTCTCTTAACTTCAGAGTCGGTCAGGGATCTACATAGTTTGTTCACTGTCTTAGATCCTTTCCGTGGAGGAGGGCTTTGCAGGAGGGTCTGACAGCTTCCCAGAGAACCTGCCTCTTAGATGCGCTGTTGATATAAGGGATCAGAGTCTCTCTTGCTCAAGGAAAACAGGGCATTACCAGTTATTCTTTGAAGAAAGAAAAGGTACAACACACACACACACACACACACACACACACACACACACACACACACACACTTGCCATAGGCCTTCTCAATTTAAATTCATAGCCTCAAAATGAAGATGAACCACCAGCTTCTTCCTCCAGTGCACTTCAGACAGGTGTCCCGCCCACGAGTCTGGACCTAAAATCCTCTAATATTTAATCTAAGCTTCAGGCACAGAAGTGGTGGAGAATTACTGCTTACATTTCCTCTGGTCTAAGGTAAAACCTCGGCTGGACCAAATCTAAAAGGTTCTCACATGCAGATTCCAGGAGCATCCCTCATCCCTGCCTGATCCTCTCCTTCGCTCACTTCTGCCTGGAGCCTCGTTTTTTTTTTTTTTTCCTTAAAGCTTTAACCTTTTCACTCATCAAATCCCCAGTCAAAATTAGGAGTTCAAGTTTATCCTCACTTACAAAGCAAGTCTGAGGGCAGCCTGAGCTAGGCCTCTCTGTTTCTGTCTCTGTCTCTGTCTCTGTCTCTGTCTCTGTCTCTCTCTTTTGCACTAGTGTGCTCACACACACACACACACACACACACACACACACACACACACACACAGGGGAGGGGGAACAAATACAAACTAACAAAAAGAAAATCAAAACCTCACTGCCCGCCACCACAGCTGTCTCTGTTTACTTTGGAGCACAGATAGTTGCAGCTGCCAGCAGATGTCCCCTCTAAGCTCCTCAGAAAGAGCCAAAAGTCTCTTCCTCTGAACCCTTCCAATATGCTCTTGATTGGCATGTGACCTTTAGAGCTTACAGAAAGGTTTTAATACATCACATTATACCTTCCTAGAGACCTTAGGACTAAGGCAACACAAGTTACTACCCTCTTCTTGCAATCATGAAAATGGGGCAGAACTGCAAAAACATATCCAAGGACTCCCATGAATGACAATGACTGATACAGCAAGGCCAGCATCAGACCTTCAGAAATCAAGGTAGAGGCCAGCAAAATCACATACTATGCAAGAAAATAGTTCCCTGATAGTTCCGGACTGCAGCTGTTCAGTTGCAACAGCTGTTTTACAAGGAGGCAAAAGAAGCCAAATTGGAGGAGGGGGCAGTTTCCCAAAGCAGCTGATGGAGGAGGGTATCAACGGCCAAAGAGTGCCTACAACTCCCTTTCAGACTTGCTCTCTCCCCTTTCCCCATTCGCCCTCTCTCCTGTTAACTCTAATGATGCCTCAGTTTGCTGGGTAACTGACCTCATCTCTTTGTATTGGAGGTTAGGGGGTTGCAAACAGGTGGTGTTCAGAATGCCCCCCCACACACACACACACATACCTCCAACCCCACATCTAGGCCTCCAACTTTAAATGAATGGATCTCATATTACCAAGAGACTGTTGTTTATTCTCAGCAGTACAGGCTCTCCTTTCCTATTGACACAAGACACCCAACACCTGTCCACTACTTCTGGAGACTCGCAATGACTTAGTCTATTATGCAGAGAACCTAACTAACAGCTTTGAGATAGACATCTCCCGAGTACACACTTATATATGTAACCCGTGAGAATATGCAGTCACCCACCAGCCCAATAGGCAGATACTGTCCCACACTGCATTCACCAAAGTGCATGGGCAAGAGCAGACAAGGAATAGAGTGAATGGAATTTACAGCTTGCAGGAAAGCTGGAGATGTGGACAGAAACATAGCAGCAGATGCTGTAACATGGGCAGATAGTTCCCTCTTTTTATCAGCAAGTGCTTTGTGCAAAGAGCAGTGTGGGGGACTCATGCTCAATGACAAACATTTACCCAAGGTTAAGGCTGGCTGAAGACTGGAATGCATGGCCAAGACGAGTTGGGAGTGGCTTTCTTCTTGGGCCTTTAGAAGGTAACTGGAGCCTAGTTAGAGGCCGTGGAAGAAAACAGATTGTCCTTAAAGGCCCATAGCCATCCTAACAGTCCTTGTATCTGAGGCTCAGGTTTTCCAGTTTAAAACAAAAGCAATTTGGCAGGCACTTGGCTCATTTTTATAATCCCAATTCCAGGCTCCCTGGGGAGGCTAACACAGGAAAATTCATAGTTCAGGTCCAGCCTGACCTACATAGCAAGATCCCATCTCAAGAATTAGATTAATTGAAATCATTGGCTTATGACCCAAACAAAAATTTGTCTCAAATGACTGTTCTTAGGGATTCTGATCACTGACTTCCCTGAGGTCTACAAACTGTTTCACCACCTTGCCCAGTGAACTAGAAACATAGAGACCAATCACTCGGGTAGCAGGGTGGCAGGAACAAGGTGAAAAGGGTATGAGGATCAGAGGGGAAAATGGAGAGAATCCCTTGAGTCCACTTTTCATACGTGTCTTCTATTTTCTGGATTCTCCCTTGGCCTCACCCTCCTTGGAGGAGCTAACTGCTTAGGAAAAGGGCAGACATGGTTCAGTGTGTAATGTTGCATGCCACCAAACCTGACCACCTGAGATCTTGTGGTCTATCTCTGGAAACCACAGACTAACAGGACAGAATTTACTCCTCCAAGCTGTCTTCTGACGTCCATGTGCTCAACCCATACACAAGCACTCACACATGCAAATAAATAAACAATTTCTGTTTTGTTTTGTTTTTTTTTTAAGGTAAGAAAGAACAATGCTAAATGTATGAGGCTGGGGAAGGAGTGTAGACTAGGAAGTCAGCTCTTGCTAAATACAGTCTAAAGAAACCACAGCTGACCAGCCACCACATCTAGCCCCTCCTGAGGAAAAAGAAGAAAGCGCTCTAAGACCTTGATGGAAATTCTCCCATCCAGGGAGTGCTCTCAGCCTTAGGGAATGCACAAATTTGGCAGAGGCTTACTTTCACTAGCCTTCACCAGAGCCGGGGTAATCTCTAAGGTCACATGATCATCCCCGGAGAAGGGCAGCCGCCAGATAAGCCCTCTGGTTTCACAGCTCTTAGGTTTCACAAAACATTTGGCTGTCCTTGCCCGTGATGCTGTAATATCAAAGTACAAACAAATGCCATCCCCTCTTGTCTCTTAAGTCTTGCAAGGACAATCTTTGTACAAGGCAGGGCTGGCAATAACTTCCTAAGGTCGCCCCATCTACCCTGGGTTGGCCATGCCATGCTGTACATAAGTAATTCAGCTACACTCCTCAAAAGCAACATAGAACGCGCCCTCAGGAACACTGAGTACAGCCATGCTAGTAAGGACTCTTTTGTCTTTTCAGTGGCTTATTATCAGATTGGATATTGTCATTTCCCACCTGTGTACTCAAGATTGTAAGTAGCAGCTTTCTCCCAGAGTGCTCTCGAACTCTGGAGTCACAGCAACCACTTAGAACAGAGCTTGGCAAGTGATGAGCATTCTGTTACTCCAGCCTTTGTTGTGTCTGATTGCATTTCTCATTCCCTTGTTAGAAACCAGGACTATTCATGTTGATCTTCCACTCCATTTAATTTGACAAGTAACTGGTAAGTTAGACCACCGTGTACATGCCTTGCTGAGCAAGAGAAACCCAATACAGTTTGTGCTGTGTGCTGCGGCACCCTGGCCAGCAAGTCCCAGTCAATCATATGCAGATAAGATGTGAATGGAAAGATTAGAATACTTTAACCAGACGGGAACAGGTAGTCCTTACAGGACACATGGAGGAAATGGTATTTCAGACTCAGGGAGCAGGGCGTGGAGTTGAACCCCTGTGATCACAGCGCTTGAAGTCTGGGGAAGGATTGCTGTGTATTGAAGGCCAACTTCAACTAGTGACTTCTAAGCCAACTTGGGCTACAGAATGAGACTTTGTCTTTTAAAAAAAATCTCAAGAGTGCTAATATTAGGTTTCATTCTTTAAACAAAAGTATGTCATTTAAATAGCTCTTGTTTGTTTGTTTGTTTTTTTCTTTAATGATTATTTTTTGCTTTTGTTTTTTTGTGAAGAAAATGACATTGATGACCTATTACTGACCTGTATTTGGGAGAATATTAACTCTGATAACTCGTTGAAATACATCTTAGAAAAGCAAAGGTACGGAGCACTGGACCAATTAGGAGACTGTCAGCCGATCAAGGTTCTGGGGTACTGACCTTCTGAGTGGCCAGCAGTTCAGGTGAAAAGAGGGATGAAAACATCTGAGACAGGAACATAGATGGGATGAGAGGAACTGAGGGAGGAAAATGGGACTTGTGGAAGATGTCAGAGACACAGATGCAACCAAACCAAGAATGAGACATGACTTGGAAATCACATGAAGAAGAGAATCAACATTGCTTGCCTGGCTATGGCAAGCCAGACGTCATGAGAAGTGTTTCATATTCAAAGCCCCGCGAGATGCTCCCAGCAACCCTGGAGAATGGCTCTCAAAATCCCCATATTAGAATATCAAGAGGACTATACAGGATTACGAGCCCTGAAAAGAATTCATTCTGTTGCAGGTCTGCATGGACTGTGGCCCTCTCTGCCTGTCAGCTGTTTCTCCTTTTCAGGAATACTCCCTATACATCCGCTTTGGCTGCTCTCTGCCCAAGAGCTGTCTGTCCCAAAGGCAAGCATCATGCTTGCTTCCCAAGTCCTCTCCTGCTCTTAGGACTGAACCACTGCGCCTATCCTTGGCCTCGGTGCCAGTGACTGCACAAGATTTTACACAGTCTGAAACTGAGACTTGGGAAGATGAATACTGGAGTCGCTGCTGTAGCTCTCAGAATCTCCAAGCTGGAAAGAATTGCTTTAAGCGAAAAGTGGCCTATGAACATAGAGTTAAGTCAGATGCAGTCCCAGAGGATCGCCACAGTGTAGGAATGTGAAACCAGTCTGAGCAATAGGGGGAAATAACAAAAAGCAAAAGCTAACAAACCAACTAAAAACAGGAAAAGAAATGGACAAACAAGATAGATTTTAAAACATTTTGCTTACTGGGGAGGAAACTCTGTCGGTGTTTTCTGACATTGCTTGTCATAAATGTATGTGGCAGCCCTGGGTTCAATTCCCACAACCACCAAAGAAGCTGTATTATATTATTTTAAATACAAAAAATATGTTTTTACAAAGAATTTATTAAATTGCACATTTGGATAGGTGAAATTTTTCTTTAGCAAACTGAATAAAGCACAGGTCTTCTTAAGTACTCTATTGAATGACACGGTGTCCACACTTTAAGGGAACTACATCCCTGAATGGAGCCTGGACTTGTGGGTGTGTATCCAGGATAAAGGAAAGTTCACTTCCTATTCCCTTACCCTCTCCCTAAATGAAGCAAGTACCTTTGGGAGACTTTAATTCTGTCTAGTAGTTGGACTTTTTTTTTCTTCTTTGTTTTGTATTTGAGACATGGCTCACTATGAAGCCCTGGCTGGCTTAGGTAGATTTCACCATGTAAACCAGACTGGGCTGGAACTCACAAAGATCAGCCTGCTTCTGCCACTTGAGTGCTGGAATTAAAACTCAATGCTACCACGTGCAGCACAGTTGGACACTTTTATGAAGACTTTCCTTAGTTGAAAGAATTCTAGGCCCCGAAGGGACGTTAGGTATTTACTGCAGTGTTCACCTTCCTTCCATCCTGCCTCACAGATTCATGGTGAGAAATGAAGGCACTGGCCAGGGAAATATTGGACGCAGCGGTCACAGAGCTGAGGCTGGAAACATCTGTGTGTCCATCAAACATCTGTGGCACAAACTCTACCATAGTAACTTAGTAACTTCTTTCTGAAGTAGTACTTTGACTTCAAAAATAATTTTAAAACAAATTGCACAGAAGAGTCCCTAGCAGTCAGGCGGTTACACACACATCTAATTCCCCCATGAGCCCACAGAGAGCAAGGCGTAAACCAAACCCCAAGCACTGTGCGAGAGCTAATCCCAATGTTCAAATGATTCGATTTGCACAAAAGATCTAACAGGACCATCATCTGCATTCAGGTAGGCTCCTTACTTGCAAGAATAGAATGCCTTTATGTAGGAAATTCTCCTAATGTGTTTTAATTTTTTTAAAACTTTTTTTGGTGAGTACAGGGGGCTGTGCACACCCCCTCCCCAGCATGCATTGGGAGGTCATAGGTCATACAATTAGTTCTCTCTCTCCACTATGTAAGTTCAGGGCAGAAGTCAGTTCTTCAGGCTTGGCAGAAAGTGTCTGCCCAGTAAGCCATCTCTCTGTCTCCCCCCCCCAATTCACTTTAAATATTAGTTGATATTATATTATCAATGCACATATTTATATTAAATATTACACAACTTTGCAGGAACAATATTACTTAATAGAAGTCATCAGTCAATTACTAACGCACACGTTCTACCCATGAGTTTAAAATAAGTGTGGGACACTTAAGTCTTAAAACAAATTAAAAGTCCACCAGATGTAGGTTAGATTTTGCTGAAAGAACCCTGATATAGCTGTCTCTTGTGAGACTATGCCGGGGCCTAGCAAACACAGAAGTGGATGCTCACAGTCAGCTATTGGATGGATCACAGGGCCCCCAAGGGAGGAGCTAGAGAAAGTACCCAAGGAGCTAAAGGGATCTGCAACCCTATAGGTGGAACAACATTATGAACTAACCAGTACCCTGGAGCTCGTGTCTCTAGCTGCATATGTATCAAAAGATGGCCTAGTTGGCCATCACTGGAAAGAGAGGCCCATTGGACATGCAAACTTTATATGCCCCAGTACAGGGGAATGCCAGGGCCAAAAAGTGGGAGTGGGTGGGTAGGGGAGTGGGGGGGGAGGGTATGGGGGACTTTTGGGATAGCATTGGAAATGTAAATGAGGAAAATACCTAATAAAAAAAAGAGAAATATTTCACTGTCTTAAAATTTTTTAGATTCACCTACAGATTCTTGATCCAAGCACTGTATTTTCTCACTTAAGCCATATAACACATCTATGAATTAAATGTCCTCCCCCCACCAACGCACCCCATTTTTAAGATAAGGAAACTGAGGCTGGGGGAAACTAAGACCTTTATGTATCAAGATGTGATTCAAATCTAAGTATTCTCAGCTCAAGCTGTTTTCTTCCCTCCCTTGCCAATCTGTTTCAATGTTATAAAATCTGTTATTCGAACTGATTCTCCTTGCCATTTATTTTCGTGAACATTTTTCCAACTTGGTAAACAAATGAATATTTAGAGCTAAAATTCTACAAATGGATACGTGCTGTTCTCCTGTTTAATCTAGGCAGCTTCTATCAGCTCCTTCAATAAAAACAGACCACCGCATTAATATTAATTTCTCCAGGCATTCATATTGAATTCTTAATATTTTTAAAAAATGTACAGCCCCAAATATCCAGCAGACCTCCTTTGCTAGAATTCCCAACAGAGTTTCGGAACATCGTAGCAGTAAGAAGTAGTTTTTACACCATATTCGGACCACATAAGCAACTTCGTTTGTCCCTAATTATGTAAATATAAGCCTAATGTGTCACCAACACCTCTTACCTGTTACGGAGTCTACCCATAGGTCTGCAGTAAAATAGCAGGGCTGGATGAGTCCTGCACTTCAATGTCTCTGCTATTGAAAGCCTTGCCAACCGGACACTCCACGGAGGGGACTCCAAATGCAGACAGGAGAAACCCTCGCTTTAAATGAAGCCTGCTATCTTCCACTGGAATGGCTTAGTAAACACTAGAAGACCTTTAAACATCGCTTCTCTGTGGTCTTCTGGTTTGGCCTCCACAGGTAGATAACCTCTTTCCGGTGTGTAGTCTGACAGCGGCTTAAATCTTGACAGCCAGAGCAAAGTCTCCTTTCTTGAAAGCTTGTTCACATGATCTCATTCCATGCAAGTGTGCCTTCTCTGTGGGCTGGCTGGACCTTGGACTTTGGACCTCAGAACCTGGACATTAGTTTCTAATCCACACCATAAGGAAATTCCCCACTTTGACTACAACAATAGCTAGTTGGCACTCACTGGTCCCCGAATGGGCATCAGGCTCACTAGGATGCTAACTACCCAAGCTTCCGTCTTGCTTCCTTCTACCCTGCCTACCACCCAAACAGAGAAACCCCCCTCCTTCCTTCAGGAACCAGATGTTTTCAGTGAAAAGTAGTAAGACCCCAATCCACAGAGACCCTACCTGTAAGACTCCACCCTGTGGAGTGCAAAGGGTGCATGCTGGAAACTGCCTCACTATACGGTTGTGCTGAGTGACCTCTGGGCCACTTTTCTAAGGTTCTACACCATTCCACAGGTCAGAAGGTTCTGCCACAAGTCCATGCCTGCCTCTGTTCCTCCCACTGTCCTTCTGAAAGGCCTCATCTTTTCTGTTTTGAGAGCATCTTCTCTATCAGAATCAATCACCAGAGTATAAAGTCATCTCAAAGCAACCCATCCGATGGTGCCTCTTCTCACCCTACTGTTACCTCCCTTGTATCATGGTTCTTACTGTTGCATGGAATCCAACCTTAGGATACACCCCTCCGCCTCATCCTGCAGAAAGCACTGCCCTCACGCTGTCCCTCCACCTCTGTCTGAGTGTTCCACTGTGCATTTCTCATCTCCCTTACACTATGCCTGGCATGAAAGCAGGATTCTGGTCCCATTTCTTTCTTAGCCTGTGACTGGAGAACCAACTGCTTCAGCCCTAGCATTACGAGGAAATGAAGGCAGGGCCTGCGAGGGAGATGGGAAGCAAAGCCCGGAGTTGTTGTTCCTCCGACTCAAACACTCTAAGAGAGTGCTCTTATACTGCAACAACCCTTTCAGAGAGATGAAAATTGAATAGAGCATGTGCCTGGGCCCTGCAGTTTCTCCAGGAGCAGCTCTGACTATGGTCACGTTTTCTTTTTCTTTTCTTTTTCTTTTTTTCTTTTTCTTTTTCTTTTTTGTTTGTTTGTTTGTTTGCAGAGCCTCCCGCAGCCTCCACCGTGTAGGAGGTCTCGAGAGGAGAAGCCTTCAGACCGTAAAGCTCTTTGACCAGAACACTCATTTCTGATTAACTAAAGGCTTGAGTTTCTCAGGTGAGGGCGTTTGGACTATGGACCTCTGGGGAGCAATCAAAGGAAGGGATGGAATGTACTTGGAAGCAGCTGCTTGTTTCTCAACCCTTCAGGAAACTTCCTGAACTGAAGTTACAAATTGCATTCTCTTATCGATAAGGGACCCTACTTATCCTGTCTAGAGATGAGATTTCATCCCAGTGTCTCCCAGATGTCTCCAGATAAGCAACTATTCCTAACTCCTCACTAGGAAGTCAGGATATGGGGCTCCCAGCCTCCCAGACACCACCTTGCTCTTCCCCAGTTCCTGATACAAAGGAGTCCTGCAAGTGCTGACCCTAAAGCATACATTAAGCCAGCACTGGAATCTCCCTAAGTGTTTGCTTATTTGACTTTCCAAATAGGAAAATGCCTTCAAAGAGCCCAGTCTCCACATTTTATAGATAAGGGAGGCCTTTGGGCGTGACTCTAAGTCTGTCTTTGTTACTTTGTTGGGACTTTATTCAAAGATGGGTCATCCTCTGTTGATGACCAAGCTGTGCCCTGAAACAGTGCCATATGCCTTCCAAATCATAAATAAACATCAATTTAAGTACACTTTAAATGTACAGAAGTTACGTGCTTTTAACAGCCAAACTGCTTCATCTTGCCTGTTTCTGCTTTCCTGACAGAGCCTCCTCATGTCCTACGGCAGGACTACATCGTCAAAGGGACTGGCTTTCCATTTCATTAAGTACCCTGAGGGGCTTGGTGTTTGGAGACAATTTGGGGAACAATTTGCTTGTTGTCTGAGAACAATGTCAGAAGAAGAACATGATTACACAGTTCTACAGTGAAGGCAGGAAGACAATTTTATTTAGAATAACACAAATCAGCAGGACAAGAAAGTCTAAGGGAGGGAGGGGTGCTAGCATAAGGCACAGAGAGTTCCAAAGGGAGGGGAGGAGGGGACAGAGTGTAACAGTACAGGTGGCATGGAGGCAGAAATAGGGGATATCTGGGGGGGGGGACCAGCAAGTGGAGGGAGGGTGAACAGTAGAGGGGGCAGGAGGGCAAAATCAGATTAGGATGGTGTATGTGCATGAAAATGTTATCATAAAACCCAGAACTTGGGGCTAGGGGAGACAGTTCAGTTAGTACTCCCCGTGCAGGTACAAAGAACGGAGTTTGAAACCCCAGAACTCATGGAAGAGCACTTCCTATATCAAGATGGAAATCAGAGACAGGAGACTCACCGAACTCTCACAATCCAGCTGTCCTCCGTGTGTGCAGTGGCTAGGACTAATACCCAAGGTGTTCCTTCAACTTTCGCATGCATGCGGTGCCACACACACTTGTACGCACACATGCAAATATGCACACACACACACACACACACACACACACACACACACACTACAGCCCCACAAAGAGAGGGGAGGGAGTGAAAGATAATGAAAAAAAAACATCACTTTTTTTTCAGGTAGGGTTTCACTACGTAGCTCTGGATGATTTGGGACTGAGAGAAGGCTGGCCTTTAACTCACAGAGATCTGCCTGCCTCTGCCTTGTGAGTGCTGGGACTGAAGATATGAACCACCATGCCTGGCCTGAAACCCATTATGTTATATCCTAACACATAAAAATCAAGCACAAATACAGTCACAGCAAGACTAGCTGAATAAGCAACATTTCAGTTCATCCTAAAATGGGCCCAGTTGCCATTACTAATGGTTCTTTCTGTTTGTTTTGGGGGTTTTATTGTTGCTGTTGCCTTGGCTGTTGCTTTGTTTTGTTTGTTTGTTTGTTTGTTGGTTGGTTGGTTGGTTGGTTGGTTGGTTTCCTGAGACAGGGTTTCTCTGTGAAACCCTGCCTGTCCTTGGATTTGAGCTGTAGACCAGGCTGGCCTTGAATTCAGAGATCTGCCCGCCTCTGCCTCCCAAGTGCTGGGATTAAAGGAGTGCGCAACCACACCCAGAGGTTCTTCCTATTTTCAAATGAAAAAAAGTGAGGCTTGCCCGAGTCACATCTAAAGATATACAATCACTCAGCTGCTGGGCTAAGTTTCAGTCCAGATAATCTGACTCCAGAGTTTTGGCTTGAACATGCCCAACTGGCCTCCTCCAGCTTTCCATCATGTTGATATTTTACGTTAACGTCTCAGTTCTAAGATGTGACAAGCTATTGTTCCTTTACCGTGAGAGTACTTTTGTCCATTCATTGCCATCTCTGACACATTTAGTGGAAGTTAAAGGTATGTAGGTGCCCCTTCTATGCTCCTTCCTGTACAGCACAATTATTGTGCACACCTGTATAAGACACCAGATGAGTGTTTAGTATTCATCAGCACGGACTGTTCGAGATAAATGTAAATTTGGCACATGTAGACAGATATTTCAGACATCTGCATTTCTGAGATCGGCAGGTATTGGTGCATATTCTCCACACTTAAAGTCACGTTCCAAGCATAGGAAGCTCATAGTATTCACATATTTCCTAACTGGCAGGAGACACGGTATGTCTGCTTGCAAAGGACACGTAAAACACACACCACAGAGCCCTATAAAATCCACCTTCCCCCACATGGCGTCTACACAGGCTGCTTATCTGAGATTCAGTGTTGACAGCTCTGCATTCACAAAATCACATCCAAATGACGGTCCAGTCAGCAGCTTCAAACATGGGCTAATTCGTCTCAAGGTAAAGTGGCGAAAGGAGGAGGTGACAAATGACAACAACTGGTGGAAACCGGATCTTTGTGGTTACAGTTCTTACCATCAGAAGCTGGAGCAGAGCTCCATCCCCCCCCCCCCCAATCTGCCTTTCCTAACAGAACAAGAGGATGCCTAGTTGCCCTCGTCCGAAGGCAGTGCTTTTGCCGTTTAATTATCATCTCCATCATACTCAGTGGGAGTTCAAAGATGGCATTCTGCTCTTCTACTCATGCGGGTGATCTTTCTGTGCCTTTCATCACGGGAGAGGCAACTGGTAAGCTAGGGCAATGTACTGTAACTAATACCCTGGAGATGCCCACAGCACAGCAACCCTAACCCACGTGCAAGACTCACTTGCGGTATTTGACATTCTGAGTTTCATAGGAAGCTCTATATTACAGAAAAAGCAGCTCCAGGGGAAAGTTTCTTTAAGCCAGAAATAAGCTATTTTTATTTATTTCTAGGATGTACAATAACTCAACGCAGCAGGCCAAACAAACGTCAATAGTAAGATACCCAGTCTAGCCCTTGGCTGAGTACAGTAATAGCTAAGGAGTAGGTTTACGTAAAGGCTAAGGATGTATACATAATATTTTGATCTCCCATGATGCCTATGGGAACAAAAATTAGCATGATTATTTCAGTAGACTTCATGGAAAGCATCCCTCAAAGGTTCTGTTTTGCCAACACAACACAACAAAAATTAGTCAATTAAGCAGTGGCTAACAGGAAAGCTATTAGTAACTCCTTTTCCTGATTATACAATGCAGTTCCATTTGTGTGCCATTTTAAATTCTGTAACTCGGAAGTGTCTTATATGTTGCATTTTCTTAACTTTTTTTGTTTAGATATTTGTTTGTTTGTTTGTTTGTTTTGCATGTGAGTACAGTGTAGCTCTATTCAGGCACACCGGAAGAGGGCATCCGATCCCATTAGAGGTGGTTGTGAGCCACCATGTGGTTGCTGGGAATTGAACTCAGGTCCTCTGGAAGAGCAGTCAGTGTTCTTAACTGTTGCGCCATCTCTCCAGCCCCTTAACTTTTGTTTTTTGTTTTTTGTTTTTTGTTTTTTGTTTTTTGTTTTTTCGAGACAGGGTTTCTCTGTGTAGTCCTGGCTGTCCTGGAACTCACTCTGTAGACCAGGCTGGCCTCTAACTCAGAAATTCACCTGCCCCTGCCTCCCAAGTGCTGGGATTAAAGGCATGCACCACCATGCCTGGCTGCCCCTTAACTTTTTAATATGTATTTGAATTTTGTACTTGATAATGGTGGCTATTATTATTATTATTGTTATTATACTACAAAATATGTATTAGTAAGCTGTTTCTTACATGTGAGGCTTGGTCTGTACATTTGCTGAGCACTTCTTAATCCCTCACCTGGGCAAAGACTTTGTTTGTTTGTGTACTTCCAGAGAACCTGGCTTTTTGATCTCTTATACTTAAATCAGAGGGACTTGGGAGAGACGGCCTTAAGCTGCCAATGTCCCTGTGTGGCCAAGGTGTGTTTCTTCTGGGTCAGCCCTAAGCAGCTCCCCAGCCCTTCTTCCTCCACCCTGGAATCAGAGGAGTGACCTCCATAGACACAGCTTCAGGTGTTTTTACTGACATGCTTGAAGAGATGCCAGAGCGGGAGCCCACTCTCTATATAACTACGTATGTCAGTGGTGCTGGGATAGAAACTAAATCCAGTATTTGTATGTGCTGCATAAATGCTTTGCAGTTGAACTCCAAACCTCCATCCCATTAAAATATTTTTAACACCCAAGGAGTTGTAAAACAGAAAAGAAAAGAAAAGAAAAGAAAAGAAAAGAAGAGAAGAGGGGAGGGGAGGGGAGGGGAGGGGAGGGGAGAAGAGAAGAGAAGAGGAAAGAGAAGAAAAGAAAAGAAAAGAAAAGAAAAGAAAAGAAAAGAAAAGAAAAGAGATACATGCTTTAGAAAGAGTATCTAAGAACCTAATGACACTTATTTACCCCAAAAGAATACTGGCAAAGAGTAAATGCTGGGCATATACCCCACACAATAAAACCTGTACTTCATGAAGACATAAGTAGCCCTAAAGAATATTGTTAATACATCCCAAGACCCAAGCATCATCCCAAGGCCAAGTAGGCCCCAGCTCAGCTACACACGGACTAAGAAGACAGAGTCATTCATGAGAACTGACCAAGCCACGGGGATTCCAAATAAACGGGCTGGATGCCACCCATTTATTCTGTGTGCTACCACATGCACTGATTTGATGTTCTCTTTTTGCTGTCTTGTTTGAGGATGTCTGGCTTTAGCAAAGAGCCAAGATTTCCAAGGAGCTTTGCATACAAATGTACTTCTCTAGGACCTGGGCAGCCCAGACTTGAACTTGCTGTGATCCTTCTGCCTCAGCTTCCTAAATTCTGTGATTACAATCATGGACCACCATATCCAACCTGTTTTGGTTTTGGAGACAGAATAGTCCAGACTGACCTAGACTCATAATTCTCCTGCCTCAGAACTTGATGTGTTTTAGTGACAGAATACCTTTGAGAGGGTATGCAGACAGGAGAGAAAATTTTTGAAAGAGTAGCAATTTTTCCAATGCTTTCGTTTTGTCTTGTTTTCGTGCACATATGTAGACGGTGTGATATATGTGCATGGATATGTGGAGACCAGAAGAAGACACTGAGTGTCTAGTGTCTCCCATTGTCACTCTCTGTCTTATTTCTTCAAAAATGGGTCCTTTAATACCCTGGAAGCCCATGGTTTGAGCTAAGTTAGCTGTCCAGGAGTTCCTAGCCTCTACCTGTCTCTGTTCAGAAATGCACAGCCATGCTCATGTTTCTGTGGGTGGTTGGGATGCCATGATTACGCACTGAGTGCTCAGAGAGTGCTCTTAACCACTGAGCCATCTCATCAGCCCTATTTTTCAGTACTCTAAGCATCAAGATTCTGGAATGGAGAAGAGCCCAGCTCTACTCCTGTAATCACTTAGGACATGATTTTAAGAGATGCCTTCATTATCTCCATCTTCATTTGCGGCTCTTCTCATTTATCTTTCAAGTATATGGAGTAGCAACTGTGAGCCTGACACACCAAAACCCTTATCCTTAAAGAGTGACCATTCAAGTTAGGAGGAGGGAAGGTTAGAGAAGAAACTTAATAATTATGTAAATGAGGAAGCCTGTTTGAAGTGGCAGGGCCATGAAAAGAGGGGAGAAGCAGGAGGGAAGTGAAGAAGCCTCATGAAGAGAGTTACATTTGAACACCACATTGCAAGAACCAACAGCGGTGGAATCTATCCGTAGATACGTAATTGTTCTGTTGTTACCTCAAAAACAAATGTTGGAAAAGTTAAATGGCTGTGGAGTGTCCTTAACGCTGCCTGGAACACAGTAAGAGCTAAATAAGTACAATTGTGATTCTAATGACATGACTCAATGATGGTGACAAATTCCTTTGACCGATGACTTTGTCTTCCAAGCTTCTCGGAATTCATCCAGTGTACTAATCACAGTCATTTGTTTTTATTGTATGACCTTGACATTGAGCAATGCTCACTGGAGTACTGTCTTCTTGGAGCAATCCCTGTCCTCACACATAGTCCGAGGACACAGGCCTATCTGCACACTCATCATCCTAACTAAGCAAAAAGGCTACCGACTACGTCAATGAAGAGCGTTGAGTCACCTGCTGATGCTTGCTCTGTGCAGCCCCTCTTCTTGGAAGCCTTGACAGGAGTCGGCTAGGGGACACTGATGGCTGTAGAAAATGCGTCTCTTGAGGGAACATATACTCTTCAGGGAATTGAAGAATCCAAGGGACACTCACTCATCCTGTGTGCTCCAAAGAACTTCAGAGAGGAGCCAGGCAGAAGAGGACCTTGCTTGTCACTTTTAATCCTTCCCACACACTTAACAGAAAAACTGAAGTCTAGACTTATTTCTTAATTTCAGAAGAAAAAGAAAATGAAATGGGTCAGGCAAATAGTCCCTGAGATGCTGAGGAAATGCCCTAGTGTGCCGTTCTTTCCTACAAATATGTTTCTAGACATTTGCTGATCAGCGTTCTATCTGAGACATATTCCCTGGCACTGTCATGACTATAATGGGGCACACGGGAGGCTTAAAGCCTACAGAGGTTTCTATTATCTGGATAGAAAATGCTTCCCAACATTTCTCAGAGAAATGAAGGGGGTGATGGTGGGAGGGAGGAAAAGTCCTTTCTTTGATGCTTTGTCACATGTGTCCCAGTTTCCAGCAAAGGTGAGGGATCAAGACTAGGGGATCTCACGCAAGACTGTGATGTCGTCCAACCTCCATTCCAGGGAGACAGTGCTAAAGGGCAAAATAGCTCTGTTTCTAAAAACAGCACTTAGAATGTAATAAAAAGAAATTCTATGTGGGTCCTTGGAGGTTCTTGGCTTTAAACATGAAATCAGATAAAGTTTTGAAGAAAATAGTTCGTTCCAAGAGTTAGTTTTTATGTCACAACACAAAGCTTTTGGAAGGCAACATGTAGTTCCAGCTATGAAGATGTAATTAAGTCCTTTGGGCCATATAAACCTGTTCCTAAGAGCTGTGTCTTTTGGAGGAGCAAGTGATGAGGAGTTAGGCCCACCTGTATATAAATCCTAGCTCAATATTTGTGGCTGTGGCTTGGCCAAAACACTTACTTCTCTAGGCCTACTGTATAACTAATAAAAAATATTTGAAAATTTCAAAAATTTCATGTGTGTCTTAGTTACGATTTTATTGCTGTGAAGAGACACCATGACCAAGGCAACTCTTATATAGGAAACAATTTAATTGAGGCTGGCTTACAATTCCAGAGATTTAGTCCATTATCACTGTGGCAGAAAACATGGCAGGGTGCAGGCAGACATGGTGCTGGAGAAGGATTTGGGAGTTCTAGATCTTGATCTGAATGCAGCAGAAGGTGATTGTGTGCTACACTGGATGTAGCATGAGCATAGGAGACCTAAAGCCTGCTGTCACAGTGCCACAATTCCTCCAACAAAGTCCTGCCTACTCCAAAAAGACCACACTTCCTAATAGTGCCATTCCCTATGGCCAAGCATTCAAACACATGAGGAACCACTCCTATTCAAACCATCACAGTGTGCCATGAAAATTAACCACTTTATGGCTGTTAAAGTGTCACACACTCAAGTCTTACACACCTGAAAACTATTTTCATTCTTCTTTAGGAATGATTACTATTTATTAAGTAAAAGACAATACTCATTTGACAATGAAAAGTTGGCATCAACCAACTTAAATTAAATAAGAAAATAGTAAAATAAACTACGAAGGCAGAGGAGATGCTTCAGTGGGCATTAGTGCTTGCTGCACAAGCCTGACCACCCAAGTACAATCTCTGGTTTCCATATAAAGAGCCAGATGTGCTACTGTGCATCTGTAATCCCTGAACTCCAGATGTGAGATGGGAGGCAGCAACAGGAGAATCACTCAGAAGTTCACAGCCCAGCACGCCTGGAATATACAATGCAGCACCAGAAATAAGAGAGACCCTGCCTCAGAAATGTGGAAGGTGAGCTGACTCCTGAAATATGTTCTCTGGCTTCCACAGATGTTGCATGACATTTGTACATCTGTGTGAATTTGGGCACATGTGCTTAGAATTTTTTTTGAAGAAATATCATGGTTGTTTAACACTAGTCCATTTGCTATTTATTTAAACAGTTAATGGTTACTTTTGAATATATGTACTGAAAATGTACATACACACATATATTTACAACATTGGGTATCTATATATGGCATATGTATAAATGGTTTATATATAAATAAACCATATATAAATACGGATATATGGTTTATGTATAAAATGTGAAAACATGTATATACCTGTCTAAAAAAATAAATGATTTTTATGTTGTATTATGTAGTATTCTTAGCTTCATTTGTTTATAATAATTCTTTTTAATATAATAGAATACTTACCCTAAAAAATATCAAAATCAAACTCATTTCTTACCTGAAAATGATGCATGCATGCACATGGTCTGCTGAGTGTGTCTGACCCTCTGGAGGAACACAAGTTAGGTCAGTCACTGCAAACTTACACCTGCCACCACAAAACCAAACAGCAAATCTAGGCACCGAAAGCCATTGTCTTCCTCAGAGGTTTAACTATTATAGATTGGTTACAGATGTTTATTATAACTTCCTCATGCCATAAACCAGAGTAGGTGCTGGGCCTTCAGTGAACACGTAAAAGAGACAGGATGTTCAAGTTCATTTAAATCCCAGGCAGTGGGATAGCCAGAACAGTTACAACAGGCATTATAGGGCTTCCTTTAGCTTTCTCAATAAACTCTAAGGTTGACATGAAGACTGGGATGAAAGGGATAGATTCTTTGCACCACGCCCCGCTTTTTTCCAGACAGGGTTTCTCTGTATAGGCCCGGCTGTCCTGGAACTCACATTGTAAACCAGGCTGGCCTCGAACTCAGAAAACCGCCTGCCTCTGCCTCCCGAGTGCTGGGATTAAAGGCATGCGCCACCGTACCCGGCAAGTGGAACACTTCTATACACTGTTATTTATAACTGTGATAGACTCTTATGAGCAGAAAAGTTAAGTCTTGCCTGTAAGCCACTCAGTAACCAAGGAGAAGAACAAGGACCTCGCTCACATATGACGTCTAAGGACACACTCTCTATTCTCGTTCTGGCACCACAGCCTCCTTAAACATAGAGTATGAGCTGTCTACGGACCAGTTCTCTATTCTTGTTCTGGCACCGCAGCCTCCTTCATCATAGACTGTTATTTCACTTTGCCAGCATCTTCTCCTAGATCTTCTTTGCCCTTCCTCAATTCCAGTTAAGCATGAGCTGTTCTGACTTTGAAGAAGAGGAGTAGCAGGTATTCTGATGTAGGTCACAACTGCCATGATCCAGTGACTCTGGCAATAGCAGCAGGCTGGCCTTGGGCCTGCTGCTCACCTAGTATCTTGTCATCATTCCCAGGTGGAACACTGGTGGGAAATCTGGGAACAGCTGATTTTATGCTAAATGATTTGATTCTGCAATGTCTCTCTGGGTTCTGGGTGGCTGGACTACTTCTCCCTCTTTCTCTTTCTCCTTCTCTTCCTCCTCCTCCTCCTTCCCCTTCCTCTTCCCCCTTTTCCCCTTCCCCTTCTCCTTCTTCTTCCTCTTCTTCTCCTTCTTCCTCTTCTTCTCTTTCTTCCTCCTCTTCTCTTTCTTCCTCCTCTTCTCTTTCCTCCTCCTCTTCTCTTTCCTCCTCCTCCTCCTCTCCCTCTTCTTCTATCCTACCTAACATGGTTACTTCTCAATATCACCTTCATTTCTTTCTCCCCACTTCTATCCATAAAGACTTCCCACCTCACCCACAACCTTATTCTGCTTCTATGAGTTCCTTTTTCCTTATTCCCAAACCTTCCAGGTCTGGTCTCTGACTTCATGATCTTTTTGGCTATTATCTCCCAGCGCTGCTTCAGATCAGACAAGTTTGGCAGAGTCCAGCGGGAAGGCTGTGGGTGGTGAGGGTAAACTCTTTCTAAACTGTATCTTTCGATAGTAATTCTTAGCTACTTAAATGTATGCAAACCACTCAACACCTTTTGGAGAGAACACCAGAAACTTGTTAAAGACAAGAGCAAAAAGACATGGGTCTGTTTGCCGTGTCTGTCTATCTGTCTATTTTTATGGTGCTGGGAATTGAATTCAAAGACCTTCACGTGCTAAAGAGCCAAATACTGTATCAGGTTCATTCCCGGGTGCTCACAGCTTCCATTGTTGGAGCTCATGGATGTTCCCACCAAACACAAGCTGTGTTAAATGACACCCTTCTGGGCTCTGGGAGTGCAAAGAAGAGGGTTCCCACAGGCTGCTCTTTCCTTAGAAAGCAGTGAGATACAAGACATTCTTTCACACACTCAGCTACTCTGTGGATTCGATTCAGAAGCCCCTAATTTTATTGCCAAATCTGCAGCATCATAATCAGCAGCCTGTGGAACAGACAGCTTCTTTTCCCCTTTGGGTTTGACTGGGTCATTGACTTTAGACACAACAGAGCCTTAGAACTTCTTCTCAGTCTTGCTTATTGGCCTTGATCTTCAGAATAAACACTGGATGCTACTGCTTTCCATCTCCTACATGGCTCACATAGTGGCCAGGGGACTCAAGGTCGGCACAGCTCTTTTAGCTACCAAAGCCTTGGCCTTGGCTTTGGAGGAGTAGGAGGGTCCTTGTTCACCTCAGGTGCCATCTTGTTGAAAAGTACAATACTACAATACTGATTTTAGCTTAGCCTAGACCTCAGTCTACACAACTGATGATAGCTTCCATAGAAGCAAACGACTACTTGTAAAGACACCACACAGTGCTAGCAAAATCCCAATTGTTTTCTGCACTGTTTTAATGTCTCATACTATTATTATTCCTGGTGTTCTGGGGGCGATACAGTCTTAATATCAAAGAGACACTGGGAAAACTTGGGATTACAATGGTGAACCCATTCCTCTAAGCTGATCTAATAGAACAGAGACTCCTGGCTCAGAATTCCACAGGAGGCTACAGCTTCAGTCCCTGCCACTTTTCCAAAGCTTATCTGCAGTCGAACTAAATTTAGGCTCACAAAGAGACCACCATACCAACGGAAGAGTCTTAACAAGGCAATTCTTACTCCTGATAAAGAGGGTGTATTCCTGAAGAGCAAGCACAAGCTGCCATATCTATACGGTGGAATCCATGAAGTCATACCATGTGACAGGTCTCACGTGAGAGGTTTATTCTGGGAAGGGGCAAAGGGAACAGAGGCTGCTTCTGGGTGGAGAAAATGGGGAGGGAAGGAGGTGAAATAGGGTGAGGGGCTTCTATTAGGGGATGTAGGGGATGCTTGTGCATACGCAGGGGGAGGCCATGTGACATGAGGCAACAGCAGAAACGTGTCACCTCTACAGCTAGTATGATGTGCCCCGCAGTTGCTGGGCCCCTTGAGTTTGCTGTGGAACTGTCTGACAGCTAACACAAACCACCTAAGACAGGACATGCACTTGGTTTTGAATTCTAAGGAAGATGAGGACTGTGTCTTTTTCCCATTGGCTGGAGCACAAATTCGCAATCTCATTAGATTGGCTAAGATGAGAAGAATTGGCAGTGGAGGAAAAGAAAAATGACTCACGGCTCCAAGGAGAAAAAGCTTCCAGCCATCAAATTCCTAGAACAGTGTAGAGGGCTTTTGAGTAAACAAAGCTTTCACTGGGTGGGGCAGACTAAAACCTTTTCAAGGCTTACAAGGTGGAGGAAACAAAAGGTTTTAATTCTTTGTCCTAAATACAAGTTTTAATGGTATTTGGTAGGAAAAACTCATGTGTGATATTTCTTACAGCAGCAACACCAAAGGCCACCTCCTCAAATCCCATCCACATATCTCCACATATCACATATCATCCACATATCTCCACAATGCCTCCCCTGAACTGGTCAAGATAGCAACCTTGACTCCCAGACTTTGCACCTCAGGAAACGCATTCATGGTTCAGAATTGTGTGGGGATAACCTTAGGGGATAACAAGCCATTTGTCTGTTGAAGAACCAAGACTCGGAGTCTCCAGAAGGTGACGGTTCTGCTTTGTGGAAGGCTCTGTTCCCAGAGACCAGTCCAACCTTGATGTACCCATGTCCCTTGAACATGCATTAAATACAGCAACATACCTGCATGTCTAATTTCGAAAGCTGAGAAGGAGGTGCTAGGGTCAGCTTACTTATTTCCCTGTCGTTCTGGGAGCTCTGGTCTAACCCAACATGTGTGCAAAAGACTGTAAACCAGTCAGTCATATTGACAACTGCCCAGATGTGACAGAAAGGGTCTGATACCTGGTGGTGTAGAAGATGGGTTCTTACTGCCCTCTGCTGGCCAGGATGACCCCAGATGTCTCTGCACCCACGGTTCTTCCAGAGTTCAGCTTGGGCGCCTCAGAACCAAATGCAGATCTCACAGACCATACTCTTTTCCAGACATCACTCCTGGGTCTGCAGGCCAGGAAAATGTCACCCTAGTCATAAAATTCCCAGAGGGTGTTTGTCTGACAGTAGATTAGTATGTCAAGAAGCTAAAAAAGACTTTTAAAGTGAGCGTGGATAGCTTTCCAGTGACAGATCTATATGTTCAATAGCTTCAGGAGATGGAGGGAGACACTATTTAAAGAAAATAATAATGGAATGTTTATATGTCCAATGGCTTGGGATTTTCAGGTCAGGTCACGTACAGAGCACAAAAGACCCCCTGAAGTGTCACATTGTCGGCTCTCTATGGATATATCTACACTGGATGGAGTTGAAAAGATCAGGACACAAACTAGTAAGTTAAAAAAAAAACTATAACGCTCCTCTTGTGTGCGTAGGATTATTCTTGATATGTTGGGAGAAGGAGGGACATTACAACAGGAAGCTTCAAGGTAGAGACACCACAAGTTTTATCCCATAGTTGACTCCCTAGCATCAGGACCAGTGTCTGCCATATCAGTATATACTCAATGAATGAATGAGCTGAGGTTTAAGGAGAACATACTTTTATGAGAAATATTAGTGTATTTCTATAGCATGATGATATATGGTGTTTACTCTGGAGAGAGGTCATCTCTTCCATTGACAACCCTATGAGGGAGGTCGAATTCTTACTCACCTTAAACGTTATGGAGCCGAGGGCCTAGAAGGAGCTTATTAACTCATTGTTCTGGTTCTCTTCATTCACCCCACATACAGGAAAATAAGGCTCAGTCAGAGAGATTAAGGTCCCAGTTACACAACAGCACAGACCACAGGACGTCCAAATCTTTATCCCTACTACTTTATTTTTATTACATCTATTTCTGCATGTGTGCTTTTGTGTGTCTAGGTCAGACCGAACTCATGTGTTCAAACTTGATGACAAGCCTTTGCCTGCTGGATCGTCTCATCATGTGTACCCCTAAGACTTTCTGCAGAGCAACATTATTTAGTTTTTTGACTGTGAACCTCGATCTAAAACACAATACAACCACTGTACATCCTGATGCTAACCCCCCCCCCCCACACACACAATGCCCAAAGAATCTAGTGAAACACTCATTTTCCCATGTAATCCATCCTGGCCTGTTGTGTATTCTATTATTTTGTTTCTATGATATTCTAATCACAATGTGGTAAATAGATTTTGCAATCACAAATTTAAAAAAAAAACTACACTATAGTTTCTTGCATATAATACAGTCTATACCTGTACAAAAGAGTCTTCCAGACTCCTCTGACAATGAGGAAGGACTTGGGTGATCAGCCTCTTGAGGAGTCTTAGCACAAAAATACTGGTGTAAGCAATACCTACTGCTATAAAGTTTCATTTCACTCCTAAGAGTCCTATCCACACAGCCATCCTTACTGCTCCAGAGAGTAACCACAACAGTGTGCTTCAAACATAGACCAGAGTCACCATCCCTGTCCTTGGGGCTCTGAATCCAGTTGGTTCTTATCTCCCGCTGGCCTTTCTCCATCCGATCAAAAACTTTTGTGGGGAGGAGAGAAGGGATAGCTGCAAGAAGAGCAGAGGGGACAGGAAGAGAAGGGGGTGGGTCCAAGGCCATCTGTCTGTCATGAGAGTGAATTTCCACTATTATCTTTTACCCTGACTTCTGTTAAATTCTGCCCCCTCCCCCACGTTAATGCAGTGGAGAGGGGTTTCTTGGCTAGGGCTCTTCTAGATGAACGGCTGGAGCTTTCAAACTGGAGTTGAGTTCCTACTGTCCTGCTGAGATCAGGGCAGAACTTGGCAGGAGGGGATATTGTGGTGGCCAGAGTCTAACAACACAGCAACAAAGGCACATCTCCCCTTCCTCCCCAATACCAAGCAAAGCATCCACATTGCCAGCTCCACGTTGGAGCAGTCCAAATGGATGCCTCCCCATCCCTCACCAATGAGTCTAGCCAGGCTGCAAGGCAGGGAAGTGAAGACAAAGAGCTGGGACTGGGGAGGGAGGATGAACAATGACTTGGAGATTGGCTGCTCTTTGTCTCAAGAACAATTTTTGGTTCTGAATCTCCGGTTCTGTTCCTGAAAGAGTCGAGTGCACGCAGAAGACAGGAGAGCCCCCAGCTAACTCAATCTCTACTACCAACGTACCCTGTGATCCCCTGTGATCGTGGCTTAGTGAATTAACTCTGTGACTCTCATTGTGGTGTGGTTTGGGGGTCTGTTACTTAGCTTCTTTGGCTCTAAGTTATTGTACTTTGGGATGAGATGGAAGCCTAGATTTTCAGCACTCAAGAAGCTGGGAAGACATACTGAGTCTGAGGTCGGCATTGGCTCCAAAGCAAAACTATCAAAAATGAAACACATTAAAAAAAATTTTTTTAAATCAACTGAAAAAAAATGGTTGTTTTCTTGTACTGACTACATACTTGGGCCATAGTAGTTGAGAAAAAGCATCTGCTTTGAAAGGTATTCTAACGAAGTAACTATAGACCATCACCGTTTTGCAACATTCAGTAAGCTAGCAGTCAAGACCTTGAGTTCCAAAGACCACTCACATCTCAAAACAGAAAGACAAGCAAGCAGGGTGTGTTTCCTGGTGAGAGAACACAGCACCCTCCCACAAGCCTGATGAAAAGATCCACGTTCTGCCCCCAGTGATCAATTTGCAGGAGACAAGCAGGACAGAGAAGACGAGAAGGTGATTCAGCACTGAGACACAGCGCAGAATGTACTCCTATGTTTGTGTGACTTAAAGAGAAGGCTACAAGATAAGTACATACAAGAGGCTGGTGAAATGTGTCGAGTTTCTATTTAAAGGGGAAGACTACACAAAAAGGCTGACAGTCATGGTGGATGATAAAGAAAAATAAGGAAATCATTGCTTGGTAAAGAGATCCATTCCTTTTATGGAGCATTAGAAGCTGTGACTAAAGCAGGTTGAGGGGACTTCTGACAGCGCTGGCAACTTTGTTTCCTGTGTCATTTCCTGTGTCTACATTTTATTTAACAATAGAAAGGCTTTAAAACTTGAGTGATGCCGAGTGGTGGTGGCACACGACTTTAATCCCAGCACTTGGGAGGCAGAGGCAGGCAAATTTCTGAGTTCGAGGCCAGCCTGGTCTACAAAGTGAGTTCCAGGACAGACAGGGCTATACAGAGAAACCCTGTCTCGAAAAAACCAAAACCAAAACCAAAACCAAAACCAAAACCAAAACCAAAACCAAAACCAAAACCAAAACCAAACAAACAAAAAAACTGAGTGAGGAGGACTGGGAATGTAATTTAGTGTAGAGCATTTGCTTAGCAGGTGTGAGACTATAGGACTGGTTCCTTGAAAACACACACACACACACACACACACACACACACACACACACACACACACACGTTGTATGCCTCAAATACCTTCAATAAAAGAGCTAGAGTAGAAAAGGTACCTTTGTTCTTCAAAGCTGGAATTCTGAAGTTCTAAATTTGGAAAATTCCAGCCATTGTAATGGTAGGATTAGTGGAAAGACATAATGGGTGGAATTAAGCTGGGAGCAGAAACACTAGGATTGTTCTAGAGGGCAGAGCAAGGCTACTCAGGGCTGTGAGTCCCTACTCTGCTAGCTCCTAGCTGCGACAATGGGAAATCTAGCTCTTCCAATACTGCTTTTCTCATCTACCAAAGGGAGCTAGCTAATCATGGCCCCTGTGTTGTGGTGACAGTTAATTGAGACACATGCTACTCTGGTCTCAGAGCAGGCTGCTTCCATACAAACTGGTTATAATTATTACTCTGAGAATACCTGTTACTATTATTTACTTATTTCCATTATTTTCCTCTAGGAATTTCTAATATTTTATTATTTAATTTTGTGTTTTAGCAAAGAGGAGCCTCTCCTTATATGGAAATCAATATGATCTTTACAGAAAATCTCCAAGTCTCTGCTTTAGGTCATTAAGATAAACTTTTCTAAGGACCTACACTGTTTGGTGGTCCATGGAACTCTCACCAAGAGTCTTACTACATGGATATGGTCTGGTCGTATCTTCAAGAGATTAAAAACGTCTAGAGAAGGTTGTGTGGTCTGGATGTTTTTTTCCCTCTAAAATTCATGTTGAAACTTAATCACCATAGTAATAGTAAGGTGAATATTTTAGGGATGGATTAGACCACAAGGGCTCCACCCATGTGTGGCATTCACACAGGTATAAAAAGGAAACTACAGGAATTTCTCAACCTTCATGTGCGCGCGCGCGTGTGTGTGTGTGTGTGTGTGTGTGTGTGTGTGTGTGTGTGTGTGTGTGTGTGTGTGTGTGTGTGTGTATGGTGTATGACACAGCTTAGGTATAGAAGTCATAGAACAGCTTGTGGGAGTTGAACATCTCCTCGTACTGTGTGGGTCCCAAGAATCAAACTCAGTTTAGGTTTGGTGGCCAAGTGCCTTTACGCGGAGCCATCTCGCCATCTTGGCTTTAATTCCAATGTTCCATGCGGCCAGCTAGGTTGTACTTGGGAAGATTCCCTGCTTAGCTGCTGGAGCTCATTCCACCACACACTCAACACATGTTTAGTTTCCAGGCTACCTGGTTTTTCATTAGACCCGTGGCTCTCAACCTTCCTAATCCCAGGACCCTTTTATATGGTTCCCCATGTTGTGGTGAGCTCCTACCATACAATTATTCTTGTTGTTACTTCATAACTGGAATTTTGCTACTGTTACAAATCTTGATGGAAATAAATATTTGATGTGCAGCATATCTGATTTGATATTCCTGTGAATTGGTTATTCGGGACCCAAAGGGGTCGCAACCACAGTTGTTCTCATGATCTACTCCATTAGACTGACAGGGCCCTTTTGGCTATCACAAAGAGTACACACAGATACCATTTCTTTGCTATGGTGATGTTGCTCAGTGGTTACCCACTTGACTGAGATATGTGGGGCTCTGGATTTTGTCCGCAGCAGCCCAAGTCCTTTGCTAAATGAATAGTGAACTAGGGTGACATTTAAATCGGTACATTTGTCTGTCACTACTGAATATAAATCTCCAAGGTCTATGGTCTAGTTTTAAAGTCCTAAAATTTAAACAAGAAAATATGCCAATGCTTTGATTTGGTTTATGCTGGATCATATTTTATAAAAATTGCAGCTCTGAGGTGTTTTATCATAAATCACTGACATGCAACTATATAAACTAACATGAATGTAAAATTCACCATGCACTGTTCTGTTTTGTTTTCTAGCTTGACCTTGTAGAAAATCTTTAGTATCTTTAGCTGCTATATGAGGAAACTCTGTTTTATCACAATGATTTAGGAACATAGTTCCCTGATGAATATTTCTTTTCTTTTCTTTTTTGTTTTTTTTTATTGGATATTTTCTTTATATACATTTCAAATGCTATCCTGAAAGTTCCCTATACCCTCCCTCCACCCTGCTCCCCCACTCCTGCTTCTTGGCCCTGGCATTCCCCTGTACTGGGGCATATAAAGTTTTCAATACCAAGGGGCCTCTCTTCCCAGTGCTGGCCGACTATGCCATCTTCTGCTCCATATGCAGCTAGAGACATGAGCTCTGGGGGTACTGGTTAGTTCATATTGTTGTTCCACCTATAGGGTTGCAGACCCCTTCAGCTCCTTGGGTGCTTTCTCTAGCTTCTCCATTGGGGGCCCTGTGTTCCATTTTATACATGACCGTGAGCATCCACTTCTGTATTTGCCAGGCACTGGCATAGCCTCATATGCGACAGCTATACCAGGGTCCCTTTAGCAAAATCTTGCTGGCATATGCAATAGTGTCTGGGTTTGGTGGCTGATGATGGACTGATGAGTATTTCTTATTTTATTTTATTTTATTTTATTTTATTTTATTTTATTTTATTTTACTTTATGGCAGAGGGGCTTACACCTAACATCAACTACCCACTGTGTCACTGCAGGTTCAAACCTCTAAAACAGCCACTACTGAGGCAGACTTTGGTAAACTTTGAATTGCTTTGTTTGAGGCTTCACATTTTTTTATGGCTACAAAGCCTTATTATGGCCATGGCTCTGATAAAGCTCCTGTCTCACCATGAATTATGGTTCATCTCAGCCTAGAGGCCACAATGACCAATTATATGCTTTCATCAAAAACTAACACAGCCAGGACACCATCATAAAAACAGGGCCAGGAAGGGGGACAACATTTGAAATGTAAATATATGAAACAATCAATTAAGAAAATAAAATATATACATATACCAAAAACAAAACAAAACAAAACAAAAAAACCAGGGACCTGCTGGGCACAAAATCCATGGGCACCTTGATGTTGATTTCCTTAACCTCCAGAACCATAAATTAATAAGCGTCTGTTGTGTGTAATTATTCCCACTAAATTGACTTACTCCTTGGAAGGTCAAAAAAGACTCATGAGACTAGAGAAATTGAGGAAACTCATGAGGATTAGAAAGCTCATGAAACCTACAGGACTCAGGAAGCTCAGAAATATACAAGGCTCCTCCACTGGGTTGTATAAGCAGTAAACAATTGCTAGAGGAGAGAAGAGTTTTTGGCGGAGCTCTCTGTAAGTCAGGGAGCTTTTGTGAGTTGTTACTTATGCTGGGGAGGGATTTTTAGTTCTGAAAAGCATAAGCTATGGAGTGGAGAGGCTATTCTATCTGGAAAAAAATAGACTATGCAATGCCAAGAACAGATGAAAGTTTGGCCATGTTTAGAAAAAACACAGCATGGTAACACTGTATTAAACAGAAGGACTATTAAACCTGCTAGTAAGATAAAATATTCTAAAAGAAAAGTTCTTGTCAGTATTTAAAATACCAAAAGATAGAAAAAATATGCTACTTCTTAACTGATAGCCAGAAAGATCATAATTCCTGGTTTCCTTAAGACAGTATTAATTTACATCTCTGATTTATGTATGATTGCTAAAAAACCAGCCCATTTCATTCTTGACCTTGTTCTTCATTATATTATAAATTTTTGGTCATCTTAACAACAAGAAACACAGACTCTCTATAAAACATCAGAGGCCAAAGTCATAAGGATGAACTCATCAGAGCTGTGCTTTCCCAAGATGCTTCAGTTGCATGGAATTTGCACTGGAAAGGGGAAGAACTAGATGAAGATGGAAAGTATTCAGAGGTTGGATAGGTCTATCCTAGGCAAAGGCAAAAAGAGTCTTGGCTGTGATGCTTCCAAATACATTAGGCCACTAGAAAGACTGCCCCAGAGTCCCCATTCTCCTGATATTCAACTACTATATAGTCCTTCCCCACAACAAATGAAGTTGACCTCTGTAACCACAGAATGTAACAGAGACAGGACAGTGTGACCTCTAAGGTAAAGCTCTAACAACCCCCCAAACACACACACACACACACACACACACACACACACACACACACACACACACACACACTTCGGAATAAGACAGCTGCCATGTTATTAGGGCCTCAGACAGTCTTACGGAAAGGTACATTTGGTGCAGAATGTGACTTGTCAGGGCCAGTCCTTTGTGTCAGCCATGTGAGCTTGCAACTGAATACACCAGCCCCAGTCAGTGCCTCAGATGACAGCTGCCACTGAAGTATAGTTTCATGACAGAGCCTTACCCGAGAACTCCTGCCTACCTCTCTCCTGAGTTTCTTTGGGATCTGCAGGCACATGTAAAGGGCAGAGTCTGATGTTGGTATATGTCCTCCTCTATTATTCACCATATTATTTTTTGAGACAGGCTTTCTAGAGAGACATGACCCTGGCATTCTCTATTTCAGTGAGACTGGCTATCTATCCAGTGAGCTCCCAGATGCTCTTGACTCTACCTCATACACTGGTGTTATAGGTACATACCACCACATCCGGCTTTGACATGTGTGTTTGTGGATGTAAACTCAGGTCCTATGCTTACCCAAGTACTTTAATCACCAAGCCTTCCCCCACCCCTACCCCCAGTCCTCTGTTTACATGTTTTTGTGCTCTAAGATCTGATGGGGGTGATTTCTTAATATGTCAACAAATAATAAATCATAGAAATAAAAGGGAGGTTCTCGCGAGAGCCGTCCCTCTTTCTAAGCCAGCGATCCGTCAGGACGAAGCCATGTTCAGCTCGAGCACCAAGATCGTGAAGCCCAATGGCGAGAAACCGGACGAGTTCAAGTCTGGCATCTCTCAGGCGCTGCTCGAGCTGGAGATGAACTCGGATCTCAAGGCGCAGCTGCGGGAACTCAACATCACCGCAGCCAAGGAAATTGAAGTTGGTGGTGGTCGGAAAGCTATCATAATTTTTGTACCAGTTCCTCAGCTTAAATCTTTCCAGAAAATCTAAGTCTGGCTAGTTTGTGAATTGGAGAAAAAGATCAGTGGGAAACACGTGGTCTTCATTGCTCAGAGGAGGATTCTGCCCAAGCCAACCCGGAAAAGCCGTTCGATAAATAAGCAAGAAGCGCCCCAGAAGCCGCACCCTGACAGCAGTGCACGACGCCATCCTTGAGGACTTAGTCTTCCCAAGTGTAATTGTGGGTAAGAGGATCCGTGTGAAACTGGATGGCAGCCGGCTCATAAAAATTCACTTAGACAAAGCACAGCAGAACAACGTGGAACACAAGGTTGAAACTTTTTCTGGTGTGTACAAGAAGCTCACAGGCAAGAATGTTAATTTTGAATTCCCAGAGTTTCAGTTGTAAAGAAAATGACTGAATAAAGTGTCATTCATAGAAGAGAGAGAGAGAGAGAGAGAGAGAGAGAGAGAGAGAGAGAGAGAGAGAGAGAGAGAGAGAGAGAGAGAAGGGAGAGAGCAGGGATACATTTCATGGACCAGCCTAGAGTAACTTCACACCTCCTCCCCCTAACTGCTATGGAGAAATGACCTACTGTACCTGTCTGTCTTTTCATCTGTAAACCCCTCCTGCCTGAGTAAAATCGCCATGTCCTTCTAGCATCCAGAGTAAATGATTCCATTATACGAAGAGTGTACTTATTAGTCACAAAGCAGAGTTGAGAAATTATCAAATTATCTGGAGGGCTGTGCATGTCTCTGGCCTCATTCTCTTCAGCAATTTTCACAGCTACCAAGGGCTTTCTTGTCAAAATCCATGACAGCGAGAAACCCTGAAGGAAAACCACTACGGTGGCTGATGAGGATGCCTACAAACCTTGAAACCATCAGACAATGAGCAATTAATCAAGACGAAATGTAGCAGAGACTTCTTGACAGCGTGCAGAGTTCTACAGTTTTACTTACGAATCCTTAAGAACAGGAGGGATGTAAACTCCTGGTCAACAGTTGCCTTCCTTAACTGGATTTATAAATTCACTACATAGCCATCCAAATCCTGCTAAGCCTGAGGACAATCCCAGTGACCCACACACAGACTCGGGCTACAGTGATAGACTGATACAAGCCACATTAGTGAGCACAGAATGCCACACCACCTTTGCTTGGTCAGATCATAGATAAATGTGTGGCTAGAGTTTGGGTTTGAGGGGAGTTGACAGCGTCGCTACAGCACTGAAAATAGAATCAATTAACCTTTATTGAGTGGCTTCTCTGTACCCTGCAGGGAGAATATGCTCAGAGGGAAGAGAGCGTGGCTTAGACTGGAATCTCACCAAACACCAATGTACCAAGGACAAGTAGAAGAGAATATACAAAAATGGCTGTCAGGAGGAGCAGGGAAAGAGGAGAGAATCCAGAGGTTAAGCCCAGAAAGCACCATACATCACCTGGAGAATGGGCTCTTTCGGTCTCTGCCACTGCCTTTTCTAACTTCTGACTCCAGTCTGACATTTCCTTCTTGCTTCTCTGTTTGTTGTTTCTTGTGTAGCCCAGGCTTTCCTCAGAGTCCCTTTTTGACTTTGGATGACGACCTTAAACTAATCCTTCAGCCTCTACCTCTCAAGCACTGAGATTACAGACCTGCACCACCATATCCAGCATAAAGAGGTCTTCTGCGTGTTTTTCAAATACACTTTACACCATCCGTCCTCGCTCTAGGTCGGTGTCTACATTGCTCCTGTGAGTTGACAGGCCCTTCCCGAAGAGCAGTCCAGTCCTACACTTACACTTTGTTCAGCTCTCAGCTTCGATGCTACCTCCCCAGGGAGCTCCAGTCTGTCGTGATTCACTTCCCTTCTCAGCATTTATCACCAACCCCAGGACAGTTTATAAGTTTATGTGTACTGACTGTCCCGCCCTGACCACACACAACAGTGACTCCACCTGCTTTTAGTGGTATGATCACACTGCACCATGTGGTATAGTGGGACACATTAAATGTTTAGCTGAGTGAAAACTTGAATAAAAGCATTTAATGGAGGAATTAAGTGAGTGAGATATTTAAAAGGACTTGGTAATGTTGGTGAGAGTAACTTCGTATTTTCTGTGGCTTGTGTCCTGTGCATTGGTTGCAGAAGTCTTTTAGTAACTTTCATCTTCTTTGATGTAAGCTCGGGTTCTCAGAATGTCTCCTTGTAGAGCAGATATATGCCTGTAAGTTTTGGAAATTTGCTGGACTGGGCTGTATTGCCCCATGAGGCTTTGGAATCACAGGGCTTAGACCAAACAACAAAAGTCAACCTCATTCCCAGTAAAGGTAATCCTTTTCATTGCTGTGCTGACCTGGAACTCACTGTGTAGCCCAGGCTGCCTTCAAACTTGTTTAATGCAATCCTCCTATCTCAGCCACAATTACAGGAGTGAGTCACCATTTATACCTGCAGAACCTCAGTTTTATTTTGTTAAACACTGCTGAAGAATTCTCAACTGAGATGAATTCCTGCAAGCGATGGGCTGTGAGTTGGAGGGAAGAGACGAAGGGTGTATTTGAGAGGATGTTGTTACTGTTGCAGGGTGTTTTATTCTCAGTACTGGTGCCCAGGATTTCCCCACACTAGGAAAGTACTCTACCACTGGATTATACCTTCAATCTGAATAAAGGACATTTGACATCATCACTGCTAAAAACACACAAAACAGGGCATAGTGGAGCACGCCTTCAATCTCTGCACTTGGGGAGCAGAAGCAGGTAGATCTCTATGAGTTCCAGGATACATAGTGAATCTCTGTCTCTAAAGATAGATAGATAGATAGATAGATAGATAGATAGATAGATAGATAGATAGATAGATAGATAGATTTTGTAGAGAAAAAAGTTTGGCAAGAAAGGCCAAGTTTACCCTGGAGATCACATCTTTTCGACTGGTGTTTTTGCGGCACTCCTAACAGTGGGAGTGCGTGTGTAGAAGAAATATTTCTAACTCTTTCACCTGCTCTTGGGATCCCTTTTCTCCCACTGGGTTGCCTTGTCCAGCTTCTTCTGCAGGCATGAAGGTTTGTGCCTAGTATTATTGTATCTTGCTATGTTGTGTTCAGTTACTATCCCTAAAAAGCCTGTTCTTTTTTGATGAGAAATGGAGGAGGAATAGATCTGGTGGAGAGGGGAAATGCCAGGGGGCCTGAGAGAAATGGGGCGAGGGGGAAACTGTGGTCAGGATGTATGATATGAGAGAAGCATTAAACACACACACACTTTTAGTGAAGTCCTAATCTCTGTGCTCCTGAGGCAACTTTCAGCAGCGTTGGGCAGCCGAGGATAGGAAGGAGGAGAGTATCATGGGCCCGTGGCTGGGTTCTACAACTTCAGTAAAGGAGCAATAGACATGCATGTTAGCAGGAGGAACAAATTAGCTGCAGTAAAGCCTCATGGAATGGGGAAGCAAGCAATGGTAGATGAAGCACATAGAGGGCCGGTATGGAGCAGTGAGCACATTGGTCCTGGGTATCAGGACAAATGCATGGTCTTTATTACAGGAAAAAAGAATATCTATCCTGTCCAGGAAGTGAGCAATGGAGATAGGGCAGAGGAAAAGGCAAAAGCATCATCATAAAAACAACAGTATGGACTTCTGGCTCATAAATAAGGACTGTAAGCAGAGTGGACCCAATGCCACACAGAGAAAATGTTACAATCGTGGTAGCTGTCAGAATTCATAAAAACAGCAAAAGCCGACTTTAGGAAAGAAGATGCTCACTTCCAGAGATACTCCAGGCCATCCTGAGAGGCCACGGGGGTTGGAGGAATAGGATGGCGCCTTCTGGGAATAGAAATTACTCAGAGGAGCCAGGAGGCAGATAGGAGGTGGAGGAGGAGATGTGATGGGGAGGACCTAAGAGCACCACTTCTTATCAGTCAGAGAGAGTCTAGACTTACTTACTTACTGACTGACTCACTCACTCAGTGTGATTAGACTTCTGGTTAATATTTTGATAGTACTTTGTTTAAGGATAGAAATATCACTCTGGCCCAGGATGAAGGCAGACAAGCCACTTCTTAACTTCATTTAGCACGAGTTCTCCCCTTTGGCTTCCGGAGCTTTGTATCTCCTCCCTCCCTTTTCTTTCCCAACCCTAGCCACCTTGTTCTAATGCTGTAGCTCAAATATAAGATATTTTTCCTTCAAAGAAGTACTCTGGAGAGGACAGGTGTCCGCCTGGCTTGGGAGGCGGCCTCAGCCTCAGCAGCAGCGGTCGCCATCTGGGTTCCGGGACTCCGCGGGATCTAGGAAATTAGTCTGAACAGGTTAGAGGGTGCGCCAGAGAACCGGACAGCTTCTGGGACGGGCAGAAGCACAGAGCCGCTGAGGCAGCACCCTTGGCGGGCCGCAGACAGCCGGCCACCGTCCGGACCAGAGGACAGGTGTCCGCCTGGCTCGGGAGGCGGCCTCAGCCTCAGGAGCAGCGGTCACCATCTTGGTTCCAGGACTCCCTGGAACTTAGGAAATTAGTCTGCACAGGTGAGAGTCTGCACCACAGAAGCTGACAGCTTCTGGGAACTGCCAAAGCAACACAGCTTCTGAGAGAGGCCCTGTTTTGGGCCTTCTTCTTCGACCAGGAGGAGGTCCAAAAACAAGATATCTGCGCACCTTCCCTGTAAGAGAGCTTGCCAGCAGAGAGTGCTCTGAGCACTGAAACTCAGAGGAGAGAATCTGTCTCCCAGGTCTGCTGAGAGACGGTAACAGAATCACCAGAAGAACAATCTCTAAACAGAGTCAACTATAACTACTAACTCCAGAGATTACCAGATGGCGAAAGGTAAACGTAGGAATCCTACTAACAGGAACCAAGACCACTCACCATCATCAGAACCCAGCACTCCCACTTCGCCCAGTCCAGGGCACCCCAACATACACGAAAACCTAGACCTAGATTTAAAAGCATATCTCATGATGATGGTAGAGGACATCAAGAAGGACTTTAATAAATCACTTAAAGAAATACAGGAGAACACTGCTAAAGAGTTACAAGTCCTTAAAGAAAAACAGGAAAACACAATCAAACAGGTAGAAGTCCTTACAGAAAAAGAGGAAAAAACATACAAACAGGTGATGGAAATGAACAAAACCATACTAGACCTAAAAAGGGAAGTAGAAACAATAAAGAAAACTCAAAGTGAGGCAACACTGGAGATAGAAACCCTAGGAAAGAAATCTGGAACCATAGATTTGAGCATCAGCAACAGAATACAAGAGATGGAAGAGAGAATCTCAGGTGCAGAAGATTCCATAGAGAACATCGGCACAACAATCAAAGAAAATGCAAAATGCAAAAAGATCCTAACTCAAAATATCCAGGAAATCCAGGACACAATGAGAAGACCAAACCTACGGATAATAGGAGTGGATGAGAATGAAGATTTTCAACTCAAAGGACCAGCAAACATCTTCAACAACATTATTGAAGAAAACTTCCCAAATATAAAGAAAGAGATACCTATGAACATACAAGAAGCCTACAGAACTTCAAATAGACTGGACCAGAAAAGAAATTCCTCCCGACACATAATAATCAGAACAACAAATGCACTAAATAAAGATAGAATACTAAAAGCGGTAAGGGAAAAAGGTCAAGTAACATACAAAGGCAAGCCTATCAGAATTACACCAGATTTTTCACCAGAGACTATGAAAGCCAGAAGAGCCTGGACAGATGTTATACAGACACTAAGAGAACACAAATTCCAGCCCAGGCTACTATACCCAGTCAAACTCTCAATTACCATAGATGGAGAAACCAAAGTATTCCACGACAAAACCAAATTCACACATTATCTCTCCACGAATCCAGCCCTTCAAAGGTTAATAACAGAAAAAAACCAATAAAAGAACGGGAACAATGCCCTAGAAAAAACAAGAAGGTAATCCCTCAACAAACCTAAAAGAAGACAGCCACAAGAACAGAATGCCAACTTTAACAACAAAAATAACAGGAAGCAACAATTACTTTTCCTTAATATCTCTTAACATTAATGGTCTCAACTCCCCAATAAAAAGACATAGACTAACAAACTGGCTACACAAACAAGACCCAACATTTTGCTGTTTACAGGAGACACATCTCAGAGAAAAAGATAGACACTACCTCAGAATAAAAGGCTGGAAAACAATTTTCCAAGCAAATGGTATGAAGAAACAAGCTGGAGTAGCCATCCTAATATCTGATAAGATTGACTTCCAACCCAAAGTCATCAAAAAAGACAAGGAGGGGCACTTTGTTCTCATCAAAGGTAAAATCCTCCAAGAGGAACTCTCAATTCTGAATATCTATGCTCCAAATACAAGGGCAGCCACATTCATTAAAGAAACTTTAGTAAATCTCAAAGCACACATTGCACCTCACACAATAATAGTGGGAGACTTCAACACACTACTTTCACCAATGGACAGATCATGGAAACAGAAACTAAACAGGGACACACTGAAACTAACAGAAGTGATGAAACAAATGGATCTGACAGATATCTACAGAACATTTTATCCTAAAACAAAAGGATATACCTTCTTCTCAGCACCTCATGGTACCTTCTCCAAAATTGACCACATAATAGGTCACAAAACAGGCCTCAACAGATTCAAAAATATTGAAATTGTCCCATGTATCCTATCAGATCACCATGCACTAAGGCTGATCTTCAATAACAAAAAAATAACAGAAAGCCAACACTCACGTGGAAACTGAACAACACTCTTCTCAATGATACCTTGGTCAAGGAAGGAATAAAGAAAGAAATTAAAGACTTTTTAGAGTTTAATGAAAATGAAGCCACAACGTACCCAAACCTTTGGGACACAATGAAAGCATTTCTAAGAGGGAGACTCATAGCTCTGAGTGCCTCCATGAAGAAACGGGAGAGAGCACATACTAGCAGCTTGACAACACATCTAAAAGCTCTAGAAAAAAAGGAAGCAAATTCACCCAAGAGGAGTAGATGGCAGGAAATAATCAAACTCAGGGGTGAAATCAACCAAGTGGAAACAAGAAGAACTATTCAAAGAATTAACCAAACGAGGAGTTGGTTCTTTGAGAAAATCAACAAGATAGATAAACCCTTAGCTAGACTCACTAGAGGGCACAGAGACATAATCCTAATTAACAAAATCAGAACTGAAAAGGGAGACATAACAACAGATCCTGAAGAAATCCAAAACACCATCAGATCCTTCTACAAAAGGCTATACTCAACAAAACTGGAAAACCTGGACGAAATGGACAAATTTCTGGACAGATACCAGGTACCAAAGTTGAATCAGGATCAAGTTGACCTTCTAAACAGTCCCATATCCCCTAAAGAAATAGAAGCAGTTATAAATAGTCTCCCAGCCAAAAAAAGCCCAGGACCAGACGGGTTTAGTGCAGAGTTCTATCAGACCTTCAAAGAAGATCTAATTCCAGTTCTGCACAAACTTTTTCACAAGATAGAAGTAGAAGGTACTCTACCCAACTCATTTTATGAAGCCACTATTACTCTGATACCTAAACCACAGAAAGATCCAACAAAGATAGAGAACTTCAGACCAATTTCTCTTATGAATATCGATGCAAAAATCCTCAATAAAATTCTCGCTAACCGAATCCAAGAACACATTAAAGCAATCATCCATCCTGACCAAGTAGGTTTTATTCCAGGAATGCAGGGATGGTTTAATATACGAAAATCCATCAATGTAATCCACTATATAAACAAACTCAAAGACAAAAACCACATGATCATCTCGTTGGATGCAGAAAAAGCATTTGACAAGATCCAACACCCATTCATGATAAAAGTTCTGGAAAGATCAGGAATTCAAGGCCCATACCTAAACATGATAAAAACAATCTACAGCAAACCAGTAGCCAACATCAAAGTAAATGGAGAGAAGCTGGAAGCAATCCCACTAAAATCAGGGACTAGACAAGGCTGCCCACTTTCTCCCTACCTTTTCAACATAGTACTTGAAGTATTAGCCAGAGCAATTCGACAACAAAAGGAGATCAAGGGGATACAAATTGGAAAGGAGGAAGTCAAAATATCACTTTTTGCAGATGATATGATAGTATATATAAGTGACCCTAAAAATTCCACCAGAGAACTCCTAAACCTGATAAACAGCTTCGGTGAAGTAGCTAGATATAAAATTAACTCAAACAAGTCAATGGCCTTTCTCTACACAAAGAATAAACAGGCTGAGAAAGAAATTAGGGAAACAACACCCTTCTCAATAGTCACAAATAGTATAAAATATCTCGGCGTGACTCTAACTAAGGAAGTGAAAGATCTGTATGACAAAAACTTCAAGTCTCTGAAGAAAGAAATTAAAGAAGATCTCAGAAGATGGAAAGATCTCCCATGCTCATGGATTGGCAGGATCAATATTGTAAAAATGGCTATCTTGCCAAAAGCAATCTACAGATTCAATGCAATCCCCATCAAAATTCCAACTCAATTCTTCAACGAATTAGAAGGAGCAATTTGCAAATTCATCTGGAATAACAAAAAACCTAGGATAGCAAAAACTCTTCTCAAGGATAAAAGAACCTCTGGTGGAATCACCATGCCTGACCTAAAGCTTTACTACAGAGCAATTGTGGTAAAAACTGCATGGTACTGGTATAGAGACAGACAAGTAGACCAATGGAATAGAATTGAAGACCCAGAAATGAACCCACACACCTATGGTCACTTGATCTTCGACAAGGGAGCTAAAACCATCCAGTGGAAGAAAGACAGCATTTTCAACAAATGGTGCTGGCACAACTGGTTGTTATCATGTAGAAGAATGCGAATCGATCCATACTTATCTCCTTGTACTAAGGTCAAATCTAAATGGATCAAAGAACTTCACATAAAACCAGAGACACTGAAACTCATAGAGGAGAAAGTGGGGAAAAGCCTTGAAGATATGGGCACAGGGGAAAAATTCCTGAACAGAACAGCAATGGCTTGTGCTGTAAGATCGAGAATTGACAAATGGGACCTAATGAAACTCCAAAGTTTCTGCAAGGCAAAAGACACCGTCAATAAGACAAAGAGACCACCAACAGATTGGGAAAGGATCTTTACCTATCCTAAATCAGATAGGGGACTAATATCCAACATATATAAAGAACTCAAGAAGGTGGACTTCAGAAAATCAAATAACCCCATTAAAAAATGGGGCTCAGAACTGAACAAAGAATTCTCACCTGAGGAATACCGAATGGCAGAGAAGCACCTGAAAAAATGTTCAACATCCTTAATCATCAGGGAAATGCAAATCAAAACAACCCTGAGATTCCACCTCACACCAGTCAGAATGTCTAAGATCAAAAATTCAGGTGACAGCAGATGCTGGCGAGGATGTGGAGAAAGAGGAACACTCCTCCATTGGTGGGATTGCAGGCTTGTACAAACACTCTGGAAATCCGTCTGGCGGTTCCTCAGAAAATTGGACATAGTACTACCGGAGGATCCAGCAATACCTCTCCTGGGCATATATCCAGAAGATGCCCCAACTGGTAAGAAGGACACATGCTCCACTATGTTCATAGCAGCCTTATTTATAATAGCCAGAAGCTGGAAAGAACCCAGATGCCCCTCAACAGAGGAATGGATACAGAAAATGTGGTACATCTACACAATGGAGTACTACTCAGCTATTAAAAAGAATGAATTTATGAAATTCCTAGCCAAATGGATGGACCTGGAGGGCATCATCCTGAGTGAGGTAACACATTCACAAAGGAACTCACACAATATGTACTCACTGATAAGTGGATATTAGCCCAAAACCTAGGATACCCAAGATATAAGATACAATTTCCTAAACACATGAAACTCAAGAAAAATGAAGACTGAAGTGTGGACACTATGCCCCTCCTTAGAAGTGGGAACAAAACACCCTTGGAAGGAGTTACAGAGACAAAGTTTGGAGCTGAGATGAAAGGATGGACCATGTAGAGAATGCCTTATCCAGGGATCCACCCCATAATCAGCATCCAAACGCTGACACCATTGCATACACTAGCAAGATTTTATCGAAAGGACCCAGATGTAGCTGTCTCTTGTGAGACTATGCCGGGGCCTAGCAAACACAGAAGTGGATGCCCACAGTCAGCTAATGGATGGATCACAGGGCTCCCAATGGAGGAGCTAGAGAAAGTACCCAAGGAGCTAAAGGGATCTGCAACCCTATAGGTGGATCAACATTATGAACTAACCAGTACCCCGGAGCTCTTGACTCTAGCTGCATATGTATCAAAAGATGGCCTAGTCGGCCATCACTGGAAAGAGAGGCCCATTGGACACACAAACTTTATATGCCCCAGAACAGGGGAACGCCAGGGCCAAAAAGGGGGAGTGGGCGGGTAGGGGAGTGGGGGTGGGTGGGTATGGGGGACTTTTGGTATAGCATTGGAAATGTAAATGAGCTAAATACCTAATAAAAATGGAAAAAAAAAGGATAGAAATATCAGAAATCACTAGAGTAGGTGATCTTAAGAGTATCTGCAAGCCTGCAGGTCTCTGGTTTTGGTTTTTGGTTTTTTCTTTTTAAGGGTTTTGAGGAGCTGATTTGAGCTTATGGCAGCTATTTTATAGATATTCTTATTTTAGGATAATCTCTGATTTATGGGAAAGTTACAAAGTGAATCATACAGTTTTCTCATGTGTGCCATATCCACTTTACCTTACTATTAACATATCACTCTAGTAGGCTACGTTTGCCACAGCTGAAGCTGGCTATGACAGTGAATACCTACAGTACACGTACTTGGGAGGTAGAGGCAGAAGGATCATCTTTGGTGATGTATTGAGCTCAAGGCCAGCCTGGTCTACATGAGACTGTCTCACACAAACAAACAAAATATTTACAATTATTGAACCAGTATTCTTGCAGTATTGTTAACTAAAGCACATACAAAATTCAGTTTTTCTTGTATTCGTGTTACCATCACCATCATCATTTTGTTTTTCTTCTTTATTTTTTTAATTAATTAATTTATCTATCCTTCTTTCATCTATTACATCCCTACCATAGTTTCACGATTCGACCGGGTTTGAGATTTACGGGAGGACACGACAGACACCGAACCCAGACACTATTGCTGATGCCAAGAAGTGCATGCTGACAAGAGCTTGATACAGCTGTCTCCTGAGAGGCTCTGCCAGAGCCTGACCGATACAGATACAAGATGTTCACAGCCAACCATCCGACTGAGCACAGGGACCCCAATGGAGGAGTTAGGGGAAGACCTGAAGTAGCTGAAAGTGCCTTATCTGACATCAATGGGAGGGGATGCCCTTGGTCCTTTGAAGGCTCGATGCCCCAGTGTAGAGGAATGCTAGGACAGTGAGGCAGGGGTGGGTGGATGGGTGGGGGAGCACCCTTATAGAAGCAGGGTAAGAGGGGATGGGATGGGAGGGTTGAGGAATGGAAACTGGGAAAGGGGATAATATTTAAAATATAAATAAATAAAATATCCAATTAAAAAAAAGACTTGCTGGAGAGAAGTCACATAGAAAAGTGTTGTTCTCAGCATAACATACCAAACACCATAGTACCACTGACATACTGGCTTTTCTGATTTGGGTTTGGTTTGTTTGTTCATTTGTTTGTTTGTTTGTTTGTTGTTTTTGCCATGACTTAGGAATGTAGGACCTTACACACTCTGGTCAAGTGCTCTACCGTGAAGCCACCCCACAAAGTCACACGACTTACTGTTGATATTAACTTTTTATAACTTGGTGAATGTTTTAGTCCACTCAAGCTGCTATTACAATATACTCCAAAGTGGATAGCATTTTTTTAAACTTAAAATCTGTAACTACATTTTTATTTGTGTGTGTGTACCTGTGTGTGTGTGTGTGTGTGTGCGCGCACACATGTGTATGCATGTTTCAGGATGCTCATAGAGACACCCCATGGGAGGTGGCGCTCTCTTTCCACCTGTGAGTCATAAGGACTGAACTCAAGTCATCAGACTCGGAGGTAGGTTCCTTCTCCTGCTGAGCATGTCCCCAGCTGGATAGCTTCTGAAAATCTGGAAGTTTTTCTCACAGTTTGACAGGCTAGAACTCCAAGCTCGGGGGATCCCAGGATGATTAGAATCTTGTGAGGGTCACTTCCAGCTGTGTCTGTGCATGGCAGACGAGGACCTGGTCATTTAAAGGGAAAATGTTTCTAAAAATTAGAAAGGTTAAAGGTTAAATGTTGTGGGTGGGTTTAATGCTTGGTTTTATGTATGGTGAGAATCAGAAAACACAACTTCGGGACATCTGGGGGTCAGCAAAGCCTACTCCCCGAAAGGAAAGGGCATGCATCGCATCTCTTGCTTTCTGGAAAGGTGAGCACAGAGCAGAGGCAGGGGATGGCTACAGCCCTGTGAGAAGCCTTAGAATCCACTCTCCTGGCAGGAAGGTCGCGCTCCCCGCAGTGCCCCACTTTCTTCTGCCATCTCAAGAATGCTGCTTCGGTGGCTTTGGGGAGGTTCTTTTTACTTCCAACGTTGCTTCTAGATACAGTCTGTCAGTGGTGGGAAATATGGGGTTTTGTGTAGGTCCGTATGTCAGCAAACACTTTGCCTTTCTGCAGTACATGGCTATCTCCTGCAAGCCGTGACTCCAAGGAGGATGGTGCCAAAACCCAGGGACACTTCATACCCAGAACTGTTACTCACAGAGTCAGATGATCCTCGGAGGGCCAGCATCTCAGTCTCCAACAGCTTTGCACCGCATCCTGTGTGACTCTGAGACCCTTAGACTCTGAGACTTCCACTGGCCCCTTCTACTTGTCCAGAGAGGAACCCTAACACAAAATAATCACTCAATGTCCCATGAGAGTTCTTCATCCAAAGCTGGAGTCCAGTCTAACATGCACTCAAGAAACAGCAAACATTCCTTCCTTCTTCCCTTGTGCAGACTCCAGACCCAGTGTGATGTCACTTCCCTCCCCTTAAGGGCAAGTCTGGGAGGACTGAGCAACCCAGAGCCAGTCCCCAGGGACCAAAACCTTTAAGACATAATAGTTTACAAGCCATGATTAAAGTAAAAATCCAGGAATGGATAGAAGTGTGTTTCTTTTTAAAGACTGAGGAAAGAAAATCCCAGGGGAATTAGTCCCTTACTCTACCCTGGATCCTCTTTTGAAGAGAACTAGAAGTCATCACTACAAATCAGCCCCCAGATCTGTGACATTAATTATATATATATATATATATATATATATATATATATATATATATATATATATATATATCAGAAGGAAGGCAGTCAGAGAAAGGAAAAGTAGGTATGTAAATTTGAATATAATCTTCTTGATAGTTATTTAAAGTTGGAATTAGGATCTTACTTTGTAGGGAAACCTGATTGTGAAAGAGTTTAATATTGTATAGTCAGTTCAAACTTTGAATTCCAAATCAAATCTATCACTGTCTACAAAGCATAATGCTGAAGGCTAGAAAGAGAGCCAAGAGACAGATGCAATTGCACATGCATTAGCGTGAACACAAACATACACAGAGTCAAGGGCAAGGACTATGGTCTCATCATCCAATGTCACTCATCCCACAGTCCCGTCAAAGCCCACAAAGCATGCCTAAAAGATCAGTTTATCCTATGGGGATGATCAGGCTATGGTGTCTCTAACGGAGCCTAGCAATAGAGGAAGAGGGTATCAAGCCAGCAACACTCCCTAGCAGAATGGGAATGTACATTGTGATATGTGACTCAATGTGGCCTGGGAGACCTTTGGAAATGGAGAAGTTGATCTAGATTTTCACCATAGGGAAAAAAATTGTGAGAACTGAACACAGACATGGAGGTCATCATATTATGTGACGTGAGCCAGCTTCACCAAGAAATGGGCTGGGTATGGTGGCACATGCATTTAATCGAAGTACCCAGGAGGCAGAGGTAGGGGTGTTTCTGTGGGCTCAAAGTCAGAGGTCACCTTGGGCTACATATTGAGTTCCATGTCACCCAGAGCTAAACAGGGAGATCCTGTCTTGAAAGAAAGAAAGAAAGAAAGAAAGAAAGAAAGAAAGAAAGAAAGAAAGAAAGAAAGAAAGAAAGAAAGAAAGAAAGAAAGAAAGAAAGAAAGAAAACAAAGAGGAGAGGGAGGGAGGAAGGGAGGGGGGGAGGGAGGGAGGGGAAAGGGAGAAAGAAAGAAAGAAAGAAAGAAAGAAAGAAAGAAAGAAAGAAAGAAAGAAAGAAAGAAAGAAAGAAAGAAAGAAAGAAAGAAAGAAAGAAAGAAAGGGAGGGAGGGAGGGAGGGAGGGAGGGAGGGAGGAAGGGAGGGAAAGATAAGAAGGAACCCAGGAATGGGTAGGAGTATGTTTCTTTTTAAATAATCTGGAAGAAGAAAACTACAAGAAGGAAAGAACCACTAGAGAGCAAGATGCTAAAAAGTTAGAAGAGGAAAAATTAAGTCAGGAAGTGAGGTAGCTTCCATACTGATCTTAGGTAAAAGAATTATGAAGAAAATAGCGTGCATTGAACCCTTTTAAACAAGATAACCTTGAAGCCAGGGAGAAGAAGGTTCTCACAGATGTACAGAGAAAGGTCATCGTTAATTCTCAACCATGAAAAGAGTTGATCATCACCTACATCTCACGGATGAAGAAGCTGGAACTTTGGAGGTTGGTGACTTGTCCAAGGCCCGTGTTTAACAGCAGCAGGGCTGGGGATTCGAGTTAATATGATTCAGCTTGAGAGCACAGCTCTCCTCCACATAATCAAGCTGTCACACTTTAGAAATGGAGTGAGCTAAAGGAGGAAAAGATGGAACTAGGAAACACTTGTTAAATCAAGCGAGCCCAGGTCTACACTTGCCATTCTGAGTGTACCTGCCCCTCATCCACACTCTGCCAGTCAGAGCTGATTCTTGCCACAAGCCTCCATCTTGCTCTGTGGTGCAGGAGGCTGGCTCTCAAGAGCAACAGAGCCAGCTCTCTCACCCACTGGCTTCTGTCTAGGTCTTGCCAAGGGAGGTGCTGGTTGGAGACAGGAATACAGGAGGAGAGTGGAGACAGACTTGTGCCTTTTCCACTCATACCATCATCTCTCCCTCTATGCTTTGATTTGTATCTTTGTACCAAAGGCAACAGCCTGAGTCAGGCAGATCTCTACAGTGGCCACCGGCACTGTTCCCAGTGTGAGTGCTTCCTGTATCCCTGATCATCTCTTTGCTTCAGCTACACCTTTGAAAAGAATCCTAGAGACTCTCCTCTGTTACCCTAGGTGGGCCATCTCTGTCCCGACAAGCCACCGGCTCACATGTTCCCAGGTGCTTTTTCATAATATATATCACATTCTCGACCTTCATCCACACATCGGACACACAGATAGCCAGCTGCAAGGTCTTCAGAATACAAACACTGATATGAAAGAGTTCAAAGCTGAACCCTGGAATCCGATGACAGCTTAAAGCTCATAACCCAGATAAATTATGAACCAACCGTGCCTAATCGTGAAACTTAGTGTTTTCAGCTTTTCTCAAATGCCTTGAAGAAACAAATCCTGAGTTTAGCTAACCTAGGTCCAGAACTAGATAGAGAAGTATCAGATCTGAAGTTACAATTAGGTTCCAGTTCAAAGCTCTCCCCAGTTCTGGCCTTGAAAGGGAAGCGAGCCAATCCTTCTGCTATGAATCAAACACTGAGATAGGAACCTAATTTAAAATATTAATTTGCCTTTCAAAAGGACCGTGGAGGGAAGGAGCACCCTCTGAGCTACTGCCTGCTCCTCTCCTTTCCAGTTCCCCACACATTTTGTCTTTCCATCAAAGCCATCCATTTATGTTTGGAAGGTGAAAACACCTAAGGTTTAGTTTCCACATGTAGTTTTTCCTCATGTTCTGACCTAGCAGCTCAGAACAATGGGCAGAAGTCTCCTCTGCCCTAGGACAGTACTTCCCACCATGTGGGCATAGGACAACAGGAGCTGGTACCAATCTTTATTCTCTTAAAAGCCTCCAGTCCCAGCCTGTGTCTTCAGACCCATGGCTACTATATTTTTCCCTCCCACCCCGTTTGTTTGTTTGTTTGTTTGTTTGTTTGTTTGTTTTTCAAGACAGGGTTTCTCTGTGTAGCCCTGGCTGTCCTGGAACTCACTTTGTAGCCCAGGCTGGCCTAGAACTCACAGAGTTCTGCCTCTGCTTCTGGGAGTGCTGGGATTAAAGGCGTGCATCACCACCATTGATCTTTATTTTTTCCTTTTATCTGATCCTCATTCACTTCATTCTTAATACAAATAAATGCACAAAAATGTAGCAGGTTCTTTGTTTTTTTCTACTAGCTTTTACTTATTGTTTGTTTGAACACACACACACACACACACACACACACACACGAGACAGAGACAGAGAGAGAGAGTATCATAGTCCCAAGATATGGCTCTTTTGGTATGTCTGCACAGGTTGCGCTCCATGTATATCTCATCTCTTAGTGTCTTTGCTGAGACATCTCAGCCGCATGGGACCCGTTCAACCCACGTTAGCCTCTAAACTACAAATGATGTTCCAGCCCTAAGGCACCAGCATTTTTTTTATGCATGCATGAAGCCTGCCAACCATACAAAGAACTGGCACTCGTGAATCTCAGTTTTGCCCCACTCTCCTTGAGTTGGTCCAGAGCATTACAAAGAATGGCCTGAAATCTCAGGAATGTGATTTTCTAGTTAGAGCCAGATCAAATCTACTCCAGAGTCAGCAGTGCCCACACTGCCCCTTGGACGTTAGATCTAGTCAACATTTAGTTCTGGGTGTCTGGCTTGGTTGGAAAACTTATATGGACTCTGCATTCCTTTTCTCTGTTGAGGGGACCCTCCATACCAAGCCCCACTCACAAACCCATCTCCAGATTTACTCTGGGTTTTGAAGGTCTGTGGATGCTAACATAATTTTCCCAAAAGGACTTCACTCAACACATAACACATTTCCAAAACGGGGGGGGGGGGAGATTTTGATTGGTAGCCCTCACTCTCATCTCAACTGGACTTGAACCCCAGTTGCGCCCATGAGTGTTTACAGAGATGTTTACCTGAAGAAGGAAGCACGTGAGAGGTACCTTACCAGGGCTGAGGTCCTAAGCTGAACAAAAGAGAGGAAGTGACCTGAGCACCGACCTTCATCTCCTTTTGATTCCTTGCTGTGGACACAGTGTGGGCAGCTGCCTCGTGCCCTTGGCACCATGCTCTCCCCAACAGTGATAAGCTGTGCCTCTCAAACTGCCAGCCCTAGTAAGCTCTTCCTTCTTGCCCGCCTTCCTTCTTCCCTTCTCTCTCTCCCCAACCTCCTTCCCTCCCTTCCTCCTATCTTTCCTTTCCCCCTTCCTTCTTTTCCTCCTTCTTTATGTTGCCTCTTGCCAGGTATTTGGTCACAGCAATGAGAAAAGTAACTTATACGGGGATTCCATTCTGGTCACAGTTCAAGGTCTGATGGATTTGGGTTTATCTCCAGAGGTCTGCATGTCTGTTAAGGTTTCGAGACTAGTCTTGCACAATAGCCCAACACCGGAGAAAAGCACCTGGATTCACTAAAGCATTGGCTTAGATTCAGTTCCACCGATAGGCAAAGTGCACCTGGGATGACTTCCAGGCCTTCCCATCTCAGTCCAGGAAAATGAAGGCTGTGGAGGTGCTTGAGGTGCGACTCTTCTAACCAGAGCATGCCTCATAACAAAAGGAAAAACATGGCTGGGCCTTTTCCTATGAAACACACCAGATTTGAGGTTTCATGAGGCTGCCAGGCATCTACTCAGCAACAGCAGCATCCTTGTAAAGCTTTGGCTCTTGGGGCCATTGTCATCACCATCTGTTCAGTTCTAAGAGACTCGGGGACTCCAGAAGCTGATCTAAAAAACCACCCTGGAAAGGGCAGAAGAGAGAGTGGGAAGAAGAGTGAACGAGACACTCTTAGAGTCCCACAGAATGAGCAACACTTGCTCGTCTCACCTCTACTCAAGAATCCCCTACCTCTTGGACCAGGGGTTCCCATGGAAACCTCAGAAGTTCTATCTATAGGAAGAGGAAAAAAATGTTTTTTAAAAAAATAAGAAGCATCGTTAAGTATGTGTGAATTTGCCTGGAGGAAGGCAGGCAAGATAGACGGGGTTCACATAAAGAGAACAAGAGCCCATCGTTGCTGTGACACCTTAAAAGACCGCATAGAAACCACACTGAACTTTAGGCACTGAGCCAGGAGGGAGGTGAGGTAGGGAGGGAGGTGAGAGGCACCAGAAAGCAGCCACACGCATAAGCTGCTAGGAGGGCAAGAGACTACCAAGAGCGACCTCATCAAAAGAACAGGGAAAGAAGCACAAAGAGTAAGCAAAGAACTGAGCTGGTGGTTGGATCCCAACTGGAATTCTGTATCATGTTAAGCCAAGCACAGTCAACTGATAAAATAAAATAAAGTAAAGTAAAATAAAATAAAATAATGACAACAAAAAGAATAACCCTTAGAACTGCCCAATAAATAGACAAAAAAACAGTGAAACAGAAGGTCTGAATTTCTCTAAAGAAGGGGGTGGCCAATAAGCACATAGAAAGATAGTGAACATCAGTAGCCATTGGGAAATAGAAATCAAAACCACAGTGAGATGCACCATACACCCTCTAGGATGATTATAATACAAAAAGCAGGTGACAGCTGTGGTGGTTAATCTTCATTGTCCATTTGATCAGATTTAGTTACTTTGGAGTCATATCTCTGGGCATTTCTGCAAGGGTGCGTCTAAAGAGCTTTATCTGAGGAAGGAAGACTCATCCTGACACCCTAGACTGGGACCACAGGCAGGATAAAAAGAGAAAAGGAGAAGGCTGGCTCAGCACTAGCCTCCAGTCCTCTCGGCTTCCTGGCAGAGGAAGCAATGTGGCCAGCTGCCTTAGGCTCCTGCTGCCTTCCCACCACCATAGACGCTATCCCTTTTTAAAGCATTAACCAGAATAAACCTTTCTTTCCTTAAGTTGCTTTTTAAGCAAAGAGGAAAGCAACTAATATAAAAACAGTGTTGATGAGGATGGAGAGAATCTGGACTCTCCATATATAAATAGGATTGTTACTTTGAAAGACAGTCTAACAGCCTCCCCTGCCTCATACGCACACACAAAAATGTAAGACTGTCATCATATGACCAGAAATTCCATACCCAGTTACTTACCAAGAGAATTGGGTGCTTATAGCCACACACATGAAAAAAAAAAACCCTTTTATTCATGCTAGCATTAAAGAGCCTAACTGTCCATCAACTGATAACTCAAATGTGGTCCATATACACAGGGGCTATCATTCAGTCTTGAGAAGAATACATTGTTCATTCAGATGCTTGAATATAGGTGACCCTTTAAAACACTGCTCTATGATTTCATTCATAAGAGATAGTGGGGACAAAGCAAATCCATCAGACATGATGCAGACTGATGACTGTCCAAGGTTGGCAAGATGGAGGAATGAGGAGAAACTATTAACACACACAGGACTTATTTGGGGGTGTGAGATAGACTGGAGATTGTTGTAATGACAATTGTACAACTCTGTGAGTATGCTAAAAAATAAAAATCACTGGGTTGTACACTTCAAAATGAGCAAATTTTGTGTGGCTTGTGAAATACAGTTCAGGAGAGCTGTAGACAATACAGATCTGCAGCACTGTGACACTGCCTCTATAGCGTGTTCTGATGAGCACATCACGGCTTCTGCACTGTTAGACACAACTGCACCCATGTACATCAATATTACATATGCACACATATACACACATTTTAGCAGTGTGAGGGGCATCTCTTTACAGTTTTCATCTTGGATAAGCACCTCCCTGGGTCTTCCTAGTCCTGGCCCTGAAGTATGGTAACACACTGCTACAGTTTGCATCTGGACTTTCCCCACAAAGGGCCATGGGTTAAAGGATTATTCTTTATCTGGGTTCTTTTGGGAGTTGATGAAGACTTCCAGAGGCACAGCCTAGTAGGAAGTCTTCTAATCCTTGGTAGAATGCCCTTGAAGAGGAGTGGGACCCTTCCTGCTTCTCCTTCCTCCTTTTGACCTCCCAGTCATGAAGCAAACAGCTTCCCCCTTCTGCTCACTCCCACCATGGTGTTCTAACTCACCACAGGCCCAAAATCAACATGAAGAGGTGACTATGGACTGAAGCTATTTGTACCATGGGCCAAAGTAAACCATGTGTCTCCTTGATAAGCTGATTATCTCAGGTATGTTACAAAAATAGAAGCAGATGAGTACAGCCATGACAAATTAAAGAGCAGTCCCTGACACGAAGGGAGATAGTGGCACTTCTTTCACTCCTCACACCTGCCCTCTGCCTTTTCTTACCTCAGATGTCAACTACAAGGCTTACCATGAACTCTCCTGACATAAAGCTTCTGCCCTTTCATGCACATTTCCCCACTGGCTTTTAGAATGTGTGTGTGTGTGTGTGTGTGTGTGTGTGTGTGTACATATAAAAATGGGGAAAAAGGAAGAAAAGAAAATATATTCTACAAATGTAAGAGTATGAAATGGATCCTTAGGAAATTTGTATAATCTCAAAACATGGTTTTATGGAGCATTTCGAAAGCAAAGCTGTTGCCAATAGCAGCCAGGAAGGTGGTACAGAATCCAAGGAATGACAAACAAATCCTATTGCTGCTGTTTTTTAAAACACAGTTATTAGACTATGATAAGAGACTGGGGAATTGCCAGGCATAATGTATTCCAGCACTGCATCTAGCGGGTTCTGTGTATCATTGTAAACATGAACGTCAGAGAAAAAGATTTTCATATAAGGAAAACCCATAGTGATTTGATTGATGATGTACACACACACACACACACACACACACACAAAACTCAGTATATGATGTGCAGAATAGTTTCAACAAGTTCTCAGTTCCAAGTGTCTGAAGTGGCTCTGCTGTATAGTCACACTGGAACCATGATCAGGTCTTGAGTGTTCTAATTTAAGGGGACACCAAGTCAACAAGAGGACAGTCAGGATAGACTTGCTGACTTAATTGATCATGAAACTCTTCTTTTGTAGACAAGTTCTCATTATATATCCCAAGCTGACCTGAAACTCACTGTGTAGCCTAGGCTCACCTCAGACTCATGTTGACCTCTGTTTCAACTGAAGGCTTGGATTGTAGACAAGAGCCACCACATCCTTTTAAAACACTTTTTTTTCCTGATGCTGGGGAGGGAAGAAGAACAGAGGGGCTAAGGAGATGATTCCGCCAGTAAAGCTCTAGACGTGCAAACATAAGGAACGAAGTTTGGATCTCTGGCACTCATACTGTGGCAAGGTTCACTTGGAATTTCCACCACCAGAGTGGCAGATACAGGAGGATCCCTGAGACCTGATAACCTGCTAATTTAACTCCATCAATAAGCTCCCAGTTCTGTGAGAGACCTTGTCTTTAAAAAAAAAGTTGACCTCTGACCTCCACAAACATGGCCACACCCAAGTATCGGTGCCTCCCCCGACAAATGGAAAGGTTCTTCGACGTATAGTTGAAAATCCATATGAGTGTGTGGCGGTTACTTTTAAATAGGTGAAAGAATGGAAAGGGAAGGAGTGTGAAGTCAGCTACCTACAACCTACAACCCACAGGGGCAGAACCAAAGCCAGAGGCCAGAGGTTATTTGAAAACATAAATAACACCAGCTCAGCAAGTCAAGTGTTCGTCCTCACAGCCCAAGCTGTTCTGCAATCCAGAGGTCTGCCTTGTAAGGTTAGTGGACGGCTACAGATGGGATTTACACAGTTAGATGAAGCTGGACCACCTGTCTCCCTGGATCCCTTCCAAATCAGAGATACTAAGAACATGTGTCTGTTTTCTTCTTATCCTTCTATCCCGTCACACAACGTGAGGCAGTAGATGTGTGTTTGGAAGGAGTTCTTTTTATTTAAGATTTATTTATATATTTTATGTATATGAGTACACGGTTGCTCTCTTCAGACACACCGGAAAAGGACACCAGATTTCATCACAGATGGTTGGGACTCATCATGCGGTTGCTGAGAATTGAACTCAGGACCTCTGGAAGGACAGTCAGTGCTCTTAACCACTGAGCCATCTCTCCAGCCCCCTGAAAGGAGTTCTCAAGCTATCCCCTGGTGCTTTTGCCTCAGTCCATCCCTGTAACCCTGCTCTGGACCTCTCCCCCTTCTCTGCTTTGCCCACGCTTCCTCTGTTCTTCTTGAGGATAACAGGACAGATTGCCCACACCCTTCTCTCAAGCCCCTCCTGAAATCGAGGAGTTCAAGATGCCTTTAATTGGGGATGGGGCGTGGGGGGGGGCTGTACAAAAAAGAAGGCTGAAGCTAGTGACACCCCATGTTTCCTATGTTTTGTTATTATGTCTCTATTGCTCTGCAACACATGCTGACTGACTTCAGTAAGGTGACTGAGGTGGGCTCACATTATCTATCTCCCCAAATGCCCACATACACTCTCTGTATGCATTTCCCCTTGTTTACTAGTAAATTGCAACAGGATACACAGCTTTGGTCTCTTCAAGAATGTACTTCAAGGATAGTAATTAAATAAAGAAATAATTCCTCTTAAACTTTCCCCATAGACCCCCTAGTGTGATTGAGATTGTCCTCATAAATGACGTATTTAAGATTAAGGTTTGGGCCATTCAGAGAGAGCTCATGGGGATAGCCAAAACCAGCCCCTGACAGAGCAATAGATGGAGGGCTGAGGTAACCAAATGCTCAGCTAAGGAGATGGCAACGCTGAGGGTCCAACCTCATGCCTGACACATGCAGGGTTAGAATCTGCTCATTCTGAGTTTCACTGTGGGTCTGTCTTACAAACTCTGTGTGACACTGGCAGGTCAGTCAAGGTCTTCAGGCTTCAGCATCTCCAGAAGTCAATAGGAAAAACAATATCTTTCACCGTGTTCCTGGCCTAGAGTGAATAGTCCATCAACAGGAATCCTAATGTCTATCACCTAAGAGCGCAGTGTTCTGATTGCTACAGTACAGTGGGCTTTGGTGATGTGCCTTATAGGAAAAGAAATGCATTTATTTTTGGTGTGGAAGGGAGCACTTTCCTATCCTCAAAGTAAAATACTGTGGAGTTCCACAAAAGGTGCCAGAAACATTGCCTTTCACATACCTTATTTGCCTACAGTGAGGAGCGTGTGGCCATGGAAAGCCACCCATACCACTCAAGTTCTACATAGAGAATAACAAGCATAGAGCCACTGGAACATCATCTAAATCTATGTTCTAGTCCCGTTTTTGATGGCCTCTGAAAGCAGAGGCCAGGGAACATGTCCAGGGCAGAGACTGGTCCTTGAGGAAGGATGCTTAATAGAAACCAAAAGCAAATAACCACATTGTAATAATTAGACATTGCAGAGAGCTCAAGGCTGGTGAGGATGTCCCAAACCAGCCCAGTCTCTCCACCTAACAGAGCAGTAAATGGTGGGCAGGGGTGAGAGAATGTTCAACCTCCACACTCAGATACACACAAGTGTCCTACACAGATGTGCACAAGCTCGAAATTATGGAATATTAATAGTATTTGTAGAAGCTGAGCACATTGCCCTTTTCCCATTGGTAATATGAGTTGCTTCCAATATTCTATAGGGATAGAGGCAGGGAAGGTTTTGAGGTGGGTTACTAATGATGCATTTGCCTCTTCCCTACTTCCTAGTCTCCCCAACTCCTGCTTTAGATGTGCCCTATACATGGCCCTAGCTTCCTGTGTGATGTGGGACCCTTGTCTTCTTTTTTGATGGGCTCCCTGCCATTATGCTCTAGAAACTACTTGACCTCACTCTTCCAAAGAACACTCCTTCCCCACTGAACCCAGAACACATCTCTCCCTCTTGTTCTAATGCTATGTCTGCCCAGAGCAACCAACCAGACCCAGAAAATCTCCACAGACTGGGAGCTTATCACTCAGTTTAGTTCATGTTATCGAGGTAAAACCCAGAATTAACTTGACTGCTGATGTTTCTGGACATTCATATTTGGTTTTCTGCAGAAGTTATCATCCTAGAGTGAGGTGTACAAACAAAAGAGAGGGATAAGACACCCTAAAGAAAATGCAGTGTTTCTGTATTTTTGGACTATTTGTTTGTCTGTTAGGGGACTTCAGAAATTGTGCACTGGAATGTATGAAGGGAGGTGTGGGTTGTCAAAGATGACACTCTTGTTCTTTTGAGATACTTCCTTAGAATAATTCAAGAGGGTAGAAATGAGTGGGAGAGAGAGAGAGAGAGATAAAGCAAGTTAATGTAGGTGGAAGTCTGTGAACGTCTTAGCATCTAAGACTCATAAAACTGAGCTACAAAGCTATTTCTATATACGTTACTTTAGTCAGGGAGTAGTTACTGAGCATTCAGAATTCTGTGGTAATTCTCAAACATAGTAGCTGCTTGGATTACAAGAGTGAGCAGTGTTCAGGACCACAGAAGAAAACTTTATGGGCATGATCCAAGTTCTCTCAAGTCCTGTGTACCAGTCAAGTCCCTGTTTCTTGACCAGGGCAGACAAAGGGAAAATAGGGAAATTTTAAAATCACAACTCAAAACCTTCAATGCCACTGTGTCTAGAGGATATTAGAAGTAATTTATATTAACAATAAGAAAATGGCAGTGCACTCTGATCCTGATACAATAACTACGTGTTAATATTTATCTATCCAATATACTGCGCATGTGCATGCACGTGCTTGGGTGTTCAAATGTGCTTACATGTGTGTGTGTGGGGGGGGGGTTCATTGCACACACACGTGCTCGTGCATGCATGTGAGAGAGAGAGAAAGAAAAAGAGAGAGATGTGATGTGTGTGTGTGTAAGCCAGAGGTCTTCCTCTATTACCCCCCACCTCGTTTTTGAAAAGGGATCTCTTACTAAATCTGAAGTTCACCAATTTCACAAGACTAGCTGGCCTACAAGTCTGGGATTCTCTTGTCTCTGCCTCTCCTTTTCCGAGATCACAGGCATCTGCGACCATACCCAGATTTTTATAGCAGAGCTTTAGATGAGTTCAACTCCTCATAGCTCAGCAAGCATTTTACAGACTGAAGCATTTCCTAGACCAACTCAGCACATTTTGTGAGCTCTAACTCTGTACCTAAAAAGGAGATGCAAAGTTGTATATGTCATCTGGCAAAAAGATCACTGGGGTGGGGTACCGTTTCCATGTTAAAATCTAAAAGAGTTTACACTTTATCAGAAAGCTAAGATCCCAGGAATTGTCCATATTCTTGAAACATTTGTAGAACTCTGCTGGATTATCTTGGATTTTATTTCTTCCATCTTTGGAAATACGCAGGGTCAATTCTTTGGAGCCAATGTTTCTTCTGACAGGGTGGCCAGAGGAGAGAGGGCAAAGACATGACTCTAGCAAATGTGTGTCTACCTGTGAAGGTTACAGAGGGGGCTGCTGAACAAACATGGGTTACCCAACAGATCTCCATGAGCCAGACAGCTCTGCAAAAGCAGTGCAGAGAGAGGAACAGTGGTAGTAACTTTGAACCACTAAACTCCAAGTCATGGAGTAGAGGTATAACTTGGTAGATGCCTGTCTAGGAAGATTAAGACACTGGGTTGGATCCACAACACTATAAAATAAATTAGATAGATAGATAGATAGATAGATAGATAGATAGATAGATAGATAGATAGATAGATAGATAATAAGCAAACAGATAAATAAAACCCACCTCATAAAGGATTTGTGGTCCATGGATGGGTTCTTGGTATCCCACATATACACACACACACACGTGTCTATCTTTTTTTTTTACACTATTTTTCAATTACATTCTAAGAACGGTATGCTACGTGTAGATTAGCATGGCTCTTTTCCTCCTTATTTTCCCTCCTTAATTCCATCCCATTTATTCTCCACCAGTGCCTAGCATAGTTTTAGCTCTGGAATTAATTATCACCAAAGCTTAGCAAGGCATGTAAAAGGTAAAGGGGAACTTAGACCCTAGGCAGGAAACTGGATAATGTCTGTTTTTAACCATTAACTTGAATGCATCAAAAGTCTACAAAAAAATGTCCTTACAATTTCAGAGGACGTTGTGTGGTAATGGTAGCCAAGTCCCACTACCCTTGCTCCAATAGCATTGTCTCATTCAATTAAGACACGTGTTCACTGATTTGCTTTGTGCCAGATCCCTCCTCTGATGTCTAGTACAGGATGCTATTTATTAGTAAACGGCCCAATCTCCAAGCAATCACAGAGCAATCTCCGTGGCATATGCCATTGGTTGGCTATCTATATATTCATTTCAAACACTACTCTTCCTTGCTCTTCTTTATTATGGAAACTGGGCTTTGTTAGAACCAAGTTTGCAAATGAGGTGGTTCTTTCAAAGTCTGGATAATGAGATATGAAAAGTGTAGCATATCGCTCTGGGGAAGTATGGGCTTCCTTTAGAAAAGATAACACTGGACCCTTTTCTCTCATGTCCAATGATTCCTGGGTAGCAATAGCTTTCAGGAAACCACTATGTAATACCATGAGGACCAAGAGAAAAAAAACATAAAAAACAAAACAAACAAACAAACAAAACACAAAACTAAACTAAACTAAACAAACAAACAAACAAACAAAAACCCCAAAACCAATTACACTCTTAGGATTCCAAACTGGGGTAGGAACCTCCATTTTCTGGACATACTGTGTGAAAAACGTCAGCCTTCATTCACTTGAGCTAAAATCAGTAGATTGTTCAGTAAATCAAAGACAAAGACACTGCCAATTGACTCTCAGCCTCTTGGGTTCATTTATTTATAAGCAGCATGCATCTGTGCACACATATGACATATTGCAGCTTAAATTCCCCGGTAGCTCTTCATTTCCTCGGGCAGGTTTGGAAGGATCTTGGTTCCTGATGCCTTCTCCTGCACCCACCAGCCTCACCCTCGGTGCCTCCTTTTTTTTCACATGATGGAAAGTTCAGAACAACAACGTTTCCTCTAAAAAGCATACTCTTTTGGATCCTGTGAATTGGCTGTATTGTTTCCTTGCTTAAAATTCTCTTCCCAACTTTCCTTGCCTGCTTCTGCATGTTCTGCAAATACAACCACTGAGGATCATCTTCTCCGGGCAACCTTTCCCATCCTTGAGGTGGAGCTAGGGGCCTCTTTTCTCTATTACCATAGAATCTAGAAATAGTTCTACCTTTTTACTAATTGAGATGGGATATGTCTGTTGGGAATCTGACTAGGCCCTCAAAGGTGAGTGTCTCTGACCATGGGGCCAGTATCTTCACTCCTCTTTGCAATTCTACTCAGTGACTGGTAGGAATAAGGAGGCTCTGAGCATGTGGTGTGAAGGCAAGGGAGCGAGTGGAATCATGATGAGTGTGTATTGTGTCGATTGAGCCGTCAGCATTGAGAAGTTGTGTGCATCCAGTTCTCAGCAGAATGTCAGGGTATAGAATCCTAGTGGACAGGCTAAGTTCCCTCTTACTTTTCATTATTTTTTAAATTGTTATTTGTTTGTTTGTTTCCTTGCTTGCTTGTTTTCTTTCAGGCTCAGTGTAGGCCTAACTGTCCTAGAACTCGCTCTGTAGTCCAGGTTGGCCTCAAGCTCAGAGGTCCTCCTGCCTCTGCCTCCTGAGTGCTAGGATTAAAGGTGTGCACCACCTCTGACCAACTTCATTCTTTATTTTTAAGACAGGGTCTCATGTGGTCTCATCTCTCTAGGTCAGAATGGCCTAGAATTTTCTGTTTGGTTGTGGACAGCTGAGCTACTGAGACTTGTACCCTTTCCTCTGAAGTGCTAGGATTATAAAAATGCACAACATACCCAGTTTTTTGCGGTGCTGGAACTGAATCTGCACATACTAAGCAAGAGCTCTACCAACTGAATTACATCCCCAACTCACGGATATTTTGCTTCTAATTGCTTCAATTTCTTGAGAGAATCTTCCACTGTTGGACAGATACTAGTTTTGCCCACTTTGAATAATAAAACATCTGTTCATTTCTGTATTCATTCTATTGCTTGTTATCGCTTCCCCCCTTTTGTCTACTGTGCTGGTTAAATGAGCAGGCTGTACAACATGACCCACTGTCATCTACTACTGACTATTCTCCAGTAGGACCAATGACACCCCCTCACCCCCACAGATACTAGAATAGAAATGTGTCCTTCAAGATCTCTGATAGAACATCTGAGCTCCCATGTGTCCTTGTGATTTGTAATTGTCTTGTCTTCTCCTTGTCACATCTGCCACCATGGCATCCCTGACTACATTTCTTGCAAACCCTATCTTCAGTTCTTATGACAGGACAGTAGCCTGCCTTCTCTTTCTCTTTCTTTGATGTTTTAATAGATTTTCTTCCCATCCTGCCACTAGCATCACCCAAATATGAGCATTCTCTTTATGGGTACATGGTTGGCTAGTCGGGGAAATGCTCTGTCCAGTGTGAAGTCCAGAAAAACTTGGGGATGGAGAGCATGGTAATTAACTGACTTGGAGAGTTTCCAGAGAAGGTCTTCAATCCACTTTAGAAGTTTCAGAGTACTTTACAGTCTACAAGACTAAGCTCCATCAGGCAGTGGTTGTGCATGCCTTTAGTTCTAGCACCTGGGAGGCAGAGGCAGGCGGATTTCTGCGTTCTAGGGCAGCCTGGTCTACAGAGTGAGTGTCAGGGCAGCCAGGGCTACACAGAGAAACCCTGTCTTAAAAACAAAACAAAACAAAACAAAACAAAAAACCAAAAAAACAAAAAACAAAAAAACAACCAACAACAACAAAAAGACTTAAGTTCCATATTATGTATGAATTTGGTCATTGATGGGGCTCACCATCATCTTTCTGTCTTTCTCTGGGGAACACCTCCACAAAGAGGCACTGGGCAGAACTCTGTTGAACAAACAGAGGCCATCACACAGATGCTTCCTACCAGATAGCTCAGTGTCTACCCCACTCCAGCCACTCTGAACCATTCAACACCAAGCGCCTCATGCTTTCTCACCTTCGGGCATGTTCTTCTCAGCACCTCCTCTGTATGAAATGCTTTCCCAATTTATTTTCAATCCGTGTAAGTCTTGCTCAGTCTTCAAGGCCCATTGTCAATCTTACCTTCTTCCATGACTCCCTCTTTATGAATGTAATATATTTCACACATTGAGCATTTGTATCATTAATTACTGGGTTGTTGTTTTGTTTTGTTTTCTGAGAAGTCTTACTATATATTCTGTCACCACTTTGAAAGTATTTTAACTACAGGCATGTACATTATAGCTGGCTTCTTAGTCAAGTTTTTAAATTTTATATCTAATATGTAAATATGTAAACATATATATGTATATATACTCTGCGTGTGTGTGCTTGTTTGTGAGGGTGAAGACATGTATGTATCACAGTTTACTTGTGTAAATCAGACCACAATTTGCAGGAGTTGGTTCTCTCCTTCTGATATATATGTTCTGAGAATAGAATCCATGTCATCTGTTTTGGTGGGAAGGACCTTTACCTACTGAGCTATCTTTCTAGCTCCTTTTAGTTGCTTTAAATGGCTTCTTGCATGGCAATTTTCAAGTTGTTTGAAAACTTATGCTACTTTTTACCTTCACCCCATAAATTTAGTATCATATCTTAGAAAGAAGAGCTGTCTGGTAATTTCTGATTGTTTTGTTTCATGTGACACAACCCTGTTGGAAACTCAGATCCTGCAATGAGACCCTAATTTGAACCTCAATGGTATGTGCTACCTCTGTGACCTGAAGACATCTTTTAGCTTCCCAAATCTTGAGAAGTTGGGAAATTGATGGTACTGACTCATTTCCGTGACGGCGATTAAGTGAGACCATGAACATTCTATGGTTACCTAGGTCTTTAGCCCAGGATAAACTTTCCAATAAAATACTGTTGTTGACATCAGGGATCACGATGAATGTGATTCTTCAGACACAGATTAGACCTCAGTCAATGCCAAGGTCAAATGAATATTTCGCTGAAACCCTTTGATTACTTTGTTCCATGTGACACTAGGGAAGACAAATGCTAGTGACGGCAACTCAGCAACAGAGCTTTAAATGATGTTTTAACTTAGCTCATTCCAAAGATGACTTCCCCTCCATCCATCATCTCATCACCCAAGCACTCAGTCAGAGTGCGAGTCCATTAGCCCTACACTGGGATGATCTAGAAATAAAAGCAGAGAGCTGCGGTGTATTGCTTTGCAATGATTTAACCAAGCACAAACAAGCACATTTGGAGGCTTTTATCAAAATAAAACTGGAAGGCTGTGAGGCTCACAGGTCAGTGATCGAGAGGATGTCAAGCTGTTTTTAACTTGCTCTTCCTGCATTAGAGGCGTGCAGTAATCTGTTCTCGGGCTTTTAATTCAAAGATAGTAAATCTGTGGCTGGAAATTTCTGGACCTTAATGACATTCATGTCTGAGAGAAGACACCTTGAAACTCCGGACTGTGATTTCAGTTGGAGCCTGAACAGAGACAAAGGCTCATTCTAAGGGAGGAAGGGTTTATACGTGGGAGAGTAATGACTATTGTGAGTGCCATTTTCTGTTCCCAAGGCTCCGCAGCAAAATCACCTGTCTTGGAGAGTGAGACTAGGCTTGTTTGTGAGAGAGGAGGAGTGGACAGACAAAGCACCATATTATTCAATGAGTTACCTAAGAACAGACAGAAACACTAACACAGATAACAGAGGAACAATCCAGACTACAAACACATCATCTTTAACATTTTGGAAGCAGTTCATAGGATTTGAACAGACCAGGAAATTAGTGGAAGCAGATATCAATGCTACATTGACGTTCCCAGCATGCCACCTTCTCGTCATCACTAGCATGTCTGAGTACCTATGCAGTAAAGCTATTACCATGGATGTCTACACGGCTGTTAACTCACAGTTTGTCCATATGGAACTCCCCCTGGGGAAGGAAATATCAGAGAACAAAATAATCTGCCACTACAGAATCAAAATGCCCAGAATGACTGAGCTATCTCTAAACGAATCTTCCAAGAACTTCCAAGTGTTGGCAAAAGGGGACGATCTGAGTTCTTCAAGTATTCCATAATATTTTTTGTCATGTTTTAAGGAGAAAAAAATGAAAGTCTTCCAGGAATTTTATTTTCCTTTTCATTTAGATGTATTTATTTGATTTGGATGACTGTGTTGCCTGCATTATGTAAGTTCGTCACATATGGGCCTGCTACCTGCAGGGATCAGAAGGTGCTGGATCCCTTGGAGTTTAAATTACAGATAGTTGTGAGTCCCTGTGTACATGAAGGGAAAATGAACCCAGGTCTTCTGCAAGAGCAGCAAGTGCTCTCAACCACCAAGCCATCTCTCCAACTTAGGATATATTTTTCTTATGAGCCTCTTACCTGGTTCCCAACCATGAGAACCTGTCCATCATCAAGTTATCTTCTCGCACCTATATGTGTAATAGAAGCACTTTGGGGATTCCTCTTATGTGTACTTTAGGCTTTCCTAGTATTCCTGTAGGGTGACACCCCCCCCAAGTCCCAGTACTAGAGACATTTGCTTAGTGTCTGTTTCTGTAACAAACAGAATGTACACCACCACCATGACCAACAAGATTCCAACAATGACTTTGCAGACTGTCTGCCTCTTCTGAAAGAGGAAGGCGAAGCTAAACCACATTTATTCAGATGCCCACGCTGGAGTAGTGAGACAGCCCTTAGCAAGTCAGAAACCTGAGAAATAAGTGACTTCTGGTCATGACAAACCATGTCTGTGCCATGCAAGGACTATCTACACCCCCAAACAGTCTGTCTAGAAGACCAGTCAGATGCTATAAACAGCTCTACACGGGCTCTACAGTTATGACTGTTAGAAGAGGCCACTGACCTTTAGAAAGGGTTAGTATCAACTATTGATAATAAATTTCTGTTGTTACAAATAATCCCAAGATGATCTGGGCATGTAGCTCAGTGATAGAGCACTCGCTTAGCATGTGCGAGGCCTTGGACTTGACTGCCACGCCCCACCCCAAATCAAAAGACTAACTTTAAAGTAATTACTTTATCTATGGGGCATGTGTGCATGCACACATACATGTGTGTGTAAATGCCTATGAAGGCCAAGATTGATCTAGAGGGCCTTTCTCTATTACTCCCCAACTTACTTTTGAGGCAGAATCTCTCACTGAAATGGAAACTCACTGAGATGGCTAGAATGACTGAACAGTAAGCTCTGGTGATCCACCTGCTCTGCCCTGCTAGCACTGAGGTGACAGAGGGTTGCTGCCATGCCCAACATCGTACAGAGGTGCTAGGGATCCAAACACGTGCCCATCGAACCATCTTCCCAGCTCCTCAAAACACTAATTTTTAATCTATTATTAGTATTACAAGCATTTGAAATGAATCATGTTAAAAAAACAAAGTCCATTTGCTCAAATTGCTCTCCCTTAAGCACACAGTCACCGGATAATGAGCGGAGGAGAAGGAAGATTCAGATTCCAGGGGTACAGGATGTAAAGTCATAGCATAATCTGCCCACTGGGCAAACTGGGGACAAGAATATTGTGATAACCAGCAACTGCCACCTACATGGCAGCACTATTCCGAACCACCTCAAATTACCCTTCTCCAGCATCTGGAGGGTGAAGAAGAGAGCTGGGAACACTAGATGCTACGTCGGGAGATGGGAGAGGAGCCTGTCCCACGCCTATCACCAGCAGACTTATGAACTTCATTAAGTGGCTCTTCCGTGAGCCTCATTTTCCTCCCATGCAAAAGGTCACATGAAGTGATTCAAGGATCCTAACTAGCCAGGAGTACACAAAGAGAACCCCACAGCGGCATACTGAGATCTTAACTTTTAGCATTTACTCTCCAGAATTTACCATCAAAACAGGTCCTGGCTCTTAGGAAAGACACACTCTATCGGATTGTTTTCTGTGTAATTGTGTTTGACGTGAAAATTGAAGGCCTGGGTAATTACATTTCGTCTTCTCCTTTGATAGCAGGGAGGGAAATCAGAACCACCTGTACAAAAGGGTGACAGACTGACACAGAAGGGGCATCCTGAAACCTTGCTTGGTGCTCTGTGAACAAATAAACAGGCCAACAAAACACAGCTGACTTTTGTCCTCCCCTGCTGATTTTATAAAGCTCATTTTGAATGCTGTCAACTGTTCACAGATACCTAGAGACCTGTTTCCTTTTGCTGTTGCCTTGTGGGATAGACCTGCATCTGCACCAAGGTGTGGGATAGACCTGCATCTGCACCAAGCTGCAGAAGGTTATAAATACTAAGACACGCTGGTGGTTTGAGACCCAGTAAGGACGGACAAACCACAGAGAACTGTACTAGATGGGTCTGACAGGCAATTCTCCTGCCCGCTGCTGCTGTTTCCCAAGTGACAGGAAAAGGTTTTGTCTGGCTCAGCAGGTCTGTCATATGCCTGGCTTCTGGATGTCAAAGCTTGCGGAAAGCACATGACTACGGGGTGGTGAATCAACACTACAGAGTATGCAAGGCAAAAATGGAAGCCATTATATTGTTTGGCTAAAGAGGAAGTATGGGGAATGGCCTAGAACATTTACTTCGTGAACCTGAAATTTCATGAAATGAGAGCCAGGAACTGTGATCTCTGGACAAATGTATTCTAAAGCAGCCTGACATGAAATTAAAATAGTGCAGTCCATTGAAGAAAGAACCCTGTTGACTAGCTAGGCCTTCCAAAGTCTAAGGTGGAGGAAAGGTTGCAACATTTCAGAAACTCTTCAAAATAACTCCTGATTGGACTCTACAGGACTGAGTCATGGCAGAGAGCTTCCAGCTGCTGCCGGTGTGTGCTATGTAGGGTTTTCCTTACTCCTGCCCATGTGAGTGCTATGTAGGGTTGTCCTTACTCTTGCTGGTGTGAGTGCTATGTCGGGTTGTCCCTACTCCTGACCATGAATGCTATATAGGGTTGTTCTTAATCTACATCGACTTATGGTTTTGACTCTTCAGAGCCTTTCCATTCTTCTGGAATCCTCCACTCCCTTCCCACTTTTCCTCTTGGAAGGTTGCAACCCTTTATCACAGAAGGGAGAGAAGTTCTCTCCTGGTGGTCCTCCACACACTCCTAAAAGTAGGACTCACTCTTGAAAATGTTCCCCTTTTTCATAAAAAAGGTAATTATTTCTTATAACTTTTTCAATAAAAATTAAGTCAAAAATACAAAATGCTTACTATACATCTACACAGGCCATAAATCCTGGCTGTCCTTCATTATTCTTCTACACAGTGCTTCTGATTTCTGATTTCACTCTGTTCAGTAGCTCTGTAGAGTTTGCATAGCGCTTCTCTCTCTCTCTCTCTCTCTCTGTCTCTGTGTCTCTCTCTCTCTCTCTCTCTCTCTCTCTCTCTCTCTCTCTCTCTCTCTCTCTCTCTCTCTCTCATCTCACTACATAGAGCAGCCTCATTCTTACAGAGATCCGCCCACCTCTGCCTCCCGAGTGCTGGGATTTGAAGTATGTGCTCCCACGCCTGGCCACGATTCTCTCTGTTGAAACATTTTCATTCTCTAGTCTCGTCAGCTGTCATTACATCTCTCCCTCTTTCAGATGCTAACCGACTCCATTCTCTACCTGAACTCTTCCTAAGCCCTGAGCAGCCCTGCTTGCCTTCCTTTCCTTCCACCTTTATTGGAACTCTTTTAGCAAGTTTACAAATGACCCACTTTATCCTTAGCCTGCCCAAACTCTTTTGTAGTCAGTTTACTTTCCAACCCCACATCGTTCCTGAGCCTCCTGTCCCGAGTCATGGCCACTGGTCCAGCAAAGATCGTGAGATGAGCATTTGTGCATGCTATGATTCCCCACTAGCCTCTCTCAGCTTCCACTGCCCATCCAATATCAAACTTTGATGACTTTTTTCTAAACTTCCTCTCATCTCTGGATGGCATGTTCCACCCTTCTTTATCACAGGAAGTCTCACCTGGATACCCCAGCATTCATGTCTATGGCTCCTGACCCTAACTTTGAGCCTCCTCCTGTTGGGACTTAACACCCACAAGGCCATACATGTTATCTTTCTTTCAGACAAGAAATCTTGATTTAGTCTCTCACTAAAAATAATCTTCAGCCTCCATGTAATGCAGGTTGTACACTTGGGCCTTCTAAGCTCCACTGCAGACTGGCTGCCCCACCCCCATTACAGCAAACCTGGCTCACAGCCCACAAACACATAAACTACTTCGCCATCCCCTTTGTTTGTGCACACTGTCCCCTCTGGCTGAAGGATGCCTTCATTCCATCTGCAGCTCACCTGCTCACCCATTAAAAGCCAGCTCAAATATTACTCTGAAAAGGCCTTCCTAGCTTCCCACAGGCTATTCTGCTCACTGCTGGGTTCAGTGTCCCCATGACCCCGGAGACTCCCTTCCATGGAGTCATTACTATGGTAGCTTTCCCTCTCATACACTGCCTTCCTTTACTAGACCACGAGCTCTCTGAAGGAAAACATCAAACATTCTTCAGTTCTGTATCTTCATTACCCACCTTGTTTCTTGACTAATAAATTCCTGCCAGAGGTATATTAATGGAAGATGTGGTTTTAAAACTGTGACAGAAATAAGCAAGAACAGAATGGAACTAGGGAAAGGACACATTCTGTCCTAGCCATAATTCCTAGAGCTAGATGCTCAAGTAGATAAGAGGAGGAAACAAGGTCGCTTCCCAGGGACTCATAAAAGCCTCCATTCTAATCCTTTAACAGATTACTTGCCATCGCTAGAAGAGGAAGAAAACCCTTAGAAAGTGTAAAAATCTGTTTTCCTCTGTCTCTCATTTCACACTGTTCCAGTGCCACTCTTTCATCCTCTGCCAGGACCAGGGGGACCAGGTTTGATCCCACTGTCACCATTTTACTACAGATATTCAAAGTAGCCCGAAGCTTGGTGCCTAAATTAAATTTGAGTGTTGCTAAGCAATATCAGGCTTCACAAACAAGAGTCGAAGCTAGCTTTGGCATGCCGTGCTCACATCTTTGGCATACAGGTGTCTTGAAAAGTATCATATTTAGGAAGAAGGAATGGGAATAGAGAAACTTATTTTAACCCCATTTCTCATCATAGCTAGGCATACATTTGAGGAGACCAGCCCTGATGATTCTGTTATGCTGTTTCTGATCTTTGACAAGTCAAAATATATTGTTCAGCGTGTGTTAGTCTATCTGCTAGATAAAGCCACCAGCATAGCCTTATTCACCTGGGTTTGTACTCTGCTTAGACAAATAGCAGGAAGCTCATACATGCAAAAGGCCAGCCAAGACCAGACATTGACATTCTCTATTGCCTGTTGCCAACCAAGTTCAAATGGAAAACTTGGGACACCCACAAGATGAAGTGAGACTTCAAGTGAGAACCCGTTTATAGAAGCCCTCGAGTCCAGAGGGACTTGCCTCAGCTCTCTCGTGGAAGTCACAGTCACCCTGAAATCTACTATTAACCTCTTTGTCTTAAATAAAGTTATGTCACTCAAGCTTCATCAGGAGTAAGCCACGGGGCAGGAGCTCCCTGTAAGGCTAGCCTACAAGAAAGGGAATCAAAACAGTTATACAGTATAGAGCCAACTTTTATCCAGTATTTTCTGTGATTTAAATGTCAAGGCAACTTGGCAGTATGAGTATGCCAAACCTGGAAGAAGAAAAAGAAGAAAAAGCCAGTCTCAAGAACATTGACGTCGCTTGTTTACCTCCCCTCTTGGGCTCCAAATCTCTGTAACCATGTTGGCATAGGCATTTGTATTTTAAAGGATGTTGTGATTGGTACAGCTACAAGCAGGTGCAGGTGCCTCCCTATCTGCTGATGGTGGGCGCTAATTAATGGTATATGACAAGAAGAGGGATGGACTGAAAATTTAAAGCAAAATCTACTGAGAAAGCAGCCATGCAGAAAATCGCAGAACTGATTTCAAGTCCTAGCTGTAATTACTATCTACACATCTCGGATTCTTTCTTTCTTTTCTTTCTCTTTTTTTCTTTTTTCTTTATCTCATTTTTATATAAGTTTTTGATGCGTGTCCTATAATAGCCTTGAACTCATTACATGGCTCAAGCTACGTTCGCCAAATGCTGGGGTGATAGGCACGTACCATCGTGTTTGGATATTTATCGTGTCTTTATATCTTATTTCTGCAACTATAAATAAATTGTTCTTACTCATCATTTACTCTGTACAGAAGCTCTGGAAGGGATAAACCAGGACGGAAATGGCATCTCTTACAAGAGGAGCATCCCTAACTTAAAATTTCAAAACATGAAGTGGTCACTATCTAAAACTTTTTGAATATCAACGTTATACGACAAGTAGAAAAATCCCATGCCTGACATCAAGCAACAGGTCACAGCCCAGCCCAAACACAGATGCACTCAAGATATTGCATAATCAATCACCGGACTGTATACACAAAGGGTATATGTGAAACGAATTCCCTATTTTTATTTGAGTCCCACCTCCAATATATCTTCTTATCTATCTGCAAATAGCCCAAGATCAAACTCAAACAAAACGAGCAACAATAAGAACAGCTTGATTATCTTCATACAAACGCTGAACTTCTAATGCAGTAACAAAAATGAAGAACTCGGAGGTGCTTTACTGGTCATAGCCTGGAGAAGGTTAATGAAGCCAGACTCATCAGCAAAATGGAAGCTCATGGGTAAAGACTTCCATACTCTCTCTACTTCCAAACAGGTTGAGAAAATCCTTTTTTGCAGAGCCGTTGATTTGAGCATGAACAGGCTCAGACCCAAGTGTAAGTTCACGGGAATGGTTTGACAAGAAAACAGAGGACAGCCACGTCCTGCTTCAGTCGCTTGTGAGCCTGACCCTTAGGGTCCTGTCCTGACTTTGAGCGCCACTGAACTGAGAGACCTGTGGTGTAGGGCTCCATACTTGGAAAGTTGGACTATGAAGCTGTTATTAATAAAGGAAATGCTGACTTTCCCCCACTACATTTATAGAAAGGTTTCATGGTCTCAAAGCTATGCCAGAGACACTGTGAGAAGCAGATAGCCAAGAAGAAAGAATGCCAAAAACAGGAAAAGCACACTGATGCCTGATTAAAGTGTGTGCAGGGCCGGGGATGTTGGCTTCTGCTTTTCCCGTAATGGACCATCAATCCTTCGTAGGGTCTTAGAACACATATTCATATGGCTCCTGTCAGTGCTCTGAGTGTCTCAATGAGTCATTCATTGGAGATACCTTTTTATAGTCGCCTTGGAGAATAGTCTTGGGCTCGTAAGCCAATGGGATTCTGACAAGAAAGATCAGGAAGAAGCACTCCTTTCTGAGTCAAACTATTCTATGCATGGCTCCCTGTGAAGTCAGGATGGATTCAATAGCAGTCTTTATCACTAGACACTGGACTTGTCAAAAAAATATTTTAAAAGTGCTAGAGGAAGAATTGTATAAGTCTTCAATGAATAAGGAAAAAGAACCCACAAATACCCTATTAAACATAACTTCATGATTGTCAATGACAAGTTTTTGAACAATTTTCTAATGGTGCATTAGCCCAACCAACCTGGCCTTATCAATTAGCATGTCAACCTGTATTTATTTCTGGCTATAAAAAAGGAGTGTGTGGTTAACTGCCACTACATCTTCTATGGCTTAAAGCATAAACCCATGTGCAAACCAGAAAAGTAGTATCTGTTGTGGTTTGTGCCAAGTATGATATATATGGCAAGCAGCCTCATCACGCTTGCTACTTAAACATTGTTGCCCCAGCAGAGGAGAGTTTCCTGGACAACAAATAGGGTGGGTGGGTGGGTGGGTGGGTGGGTGTGAGTGACTGCCTGGATTCTAAGCAGGGCTTCCTCCACTCAGGGCAGTTTCAGCCAAAGAGAGCCAGCCACGCCTCCTCCCTCCAACCCACCACCAAGGAGCTCTCCAAGGAGAACTGGACCAAGTGTCCCACAAAGGCAGGGATCCAATCCAGGGAGAGGAAATGCTGGACTCTGAAGTTATCCCTGCCAACCTAGAGAACAAGTTTCCTTTTCTAACTTAGCTCACTGTCATCAAAGCAGGTCTTTCTCATCAAAGCTCAGGCTTCCAGCCTACCACCCTCTGGAGGATGCCTTCTTATCTGATTAGATAGGCTATGCTAAATATTCAGCCACCCAGTACTGGCTGTGTGTGGGTGTGCGGGATAAAATCTTCATGAACACGCCTTCACAGGGTCATTTGTTTAATTTCAATTCTGCAAAATGTAAAAATAGAACCAGTGCTGTGAGGGGTTGAGGCTTGTCAGCTTCAGCGCCCAGCCTTCCATCCAATCACAAAAGCCATGCTGTTCTGCTGGCTCATTGGCTCCCTCCCTCCACCAGAGGTAAAAGTAGAGACAGAAGACCTGGCAGCAAGGTGCCACTTGCTTCCACTGTCTCTGCTCTTCTCACCTCTTTGGCTCTTCCATGCATATCTTTTCTGCTCTTGTTTTTCTAACACCCTTCCTCCCTCCCTCCCTTCTTTCATTGTTTCTATATGCCATTTTTCTTCCCCCTCTACTCCCATGCCTCCAGCACCTTCCTCTGAGCTACTCTCTGGTCTTCCAAAGCAGCTTTCTCCAGATGTGCTGGGTCTCATACACTCTTCTAAGACTTGCACCTCACCCCCACCCCAACATCTACCCTTAACTCATTTCTTATGCTTTCTTCTAGGCTCTTGAGAGCCCAGACTCTCAAGATACCTAGAAAGAGGACACTTGTGAGATCAATTAGACAGAATGGCGGAGGAGCTGGGGGAGCTGTCTTTTCATACTCTGTCCTCTAGCTAAATACGTTCAGTATTCAATGAGTGTAGTGGTGCATGGTGGGAGGGGAGCAGGCAGGTGGTACATCATTGGTCTTGTGTTCTGAACAAATCGATTTTCCTGAAGGCTTTTAACAAGCTAAAGGCTCAAATGGCACTCGCTGATTCTGAGCCCTGAAGTCTACCACCATCTCCCAATTAATCCCACTCTTATCCTGGCTCGGAGAGGAGAGTCAACTCCTCAACCAGAAGTCCTGGGGCTCTATCAAAGCCCCGCAAGGGTGTTGAGAGGAGAGATGCTTCCTGCTCTGTGCTTTTTGGGGTCTCAGGCAGGTCCTGCTGTCTGACCGGGTTTCAAACTAACAGAATTAAATTGTTCCTGTCCACTATTAGATATAGCTAGTGAGGTAAACTCATCTTGTGGCTCCCTCAGCATGCCTATAGTAAGGTCTTCAGTAGTGATGTCTACCAGTGACAGGTGCTATTCTTTTCTCCTTCTATAGGTCTTTGGAGACTCCCCTACAGACAAAATTTCACTGTTGATTTGAGGAAAGTCTGAGAGAGAAGTTGACTAGCAGATCACTAGTTCTTTGGTTCAACAAAACCAACCCACTGGAACATAAATTCTTTGGGGTTTAGGGCTATCTTACAGATCTATACACCAATCTCCTGCCGTGTTTCCTCCATCTAGTAAATTCTGTTTTCACACATGTACACTGAGCTGTTGACACAGTAAGATGACCCTCCCCTGTGTTTCTCCAGGGTCTCATTTCCCAAGATGTGTCCCTTCCTCTGCTGGCTATAATACTGCTTTCCTATCTCTCACATCTTTAGCAGCATCTACTCATTGTGTGCAGGGCTCACTCAACAGCTATGAAGAAAATGGGCTTTTGGGGCACACTTTGGATTCCAGAGCCTTACACACCAAAATAAAGGGCACGTGGAGTGTAGCAGTCAAAAGATAAATGCCTTATATCTGCTTTGGATATATTGGGGTGTTAGGTCAAATAGGAGATCTATTAATTTTATTATCATTTCAAGAATGACTATGATTGTGGTGAACATGGCCCCTGGTGTACCAATCCACTGGTGCAAAGGGGATAAAGGTGAGGAAGAAAGAGAAGAAAGATGCTTGGAGACTAAAACAAGAAGAGAATTAACTGCGGAAAATCCCAAAAGTAAGTTACCCCCCTTTATCAGGGCATGTACAGCAGATGATCATTTGTAGCAGAATTGTAGACAGCAGCCCAAAGCCACACACAGCTGAAAGGCACATACCACCTGTGCAGACGCAAAGCCAGTGGGAACAGAGACTGGCAGCTGGAGCCCAGCTGCTGCCTGGGGGAGGGGTCGGCAAGACTGATGATTTCAGCTTTATCTACAGACTGCAGATGTGTGGGATGGGAGTCTATATACACCAAGCTGATCTTTGAGGACATTCCATGATGGCTGCCGTTTAAGAACAGAGATCAGGTGATGGTAGCAGGAACCAACAGAATCTCCTTAATAAAGATGTGACTTCATTCAAGATCTGTGATCCTTGAAGACAGCTGAGCAAGCACACAGGGTGCTAATGTCAAACTGAGATTTTAGGATGGCATCTAGTTTGGGCCACATTTTAATCAGTTGCTCCTAATACTTGAACTTCGACAGTAATTTCAGAGCCCAGCCTCAAATCTACAGACTCATAGCAACATTTGAGTACAGATGGTAGGGATACCAGAACTTTCATATACTTTTATGAGACCCCGAATCACTTTGATTCTGGCAGAACCATCCACCCAAGTTGCAGGTTGAAGAAGAGCTTCAGAGAAGGTCACTAATTGAGCCAAGAGAAGACTCTCTTTCTCTGATGACTGCCTCCAAATCAGCAAAAGGCAACTTTAAAAAAGACCTGTGAAGCCATGGGGCTGGCCTGGATAGGATATTAGGTACACATAAGAGACATGATCTTCAAGTGAGGGACACTGGTGAGAGGCACAGTTGGAAAAGGGCGAATACATGTTCCCCTCAACCAGAGAACAAGATTAGAGTGCTCAGTGAGAATCCACAGGCCTATGCTTTGCCATCCAATCTTATAAATGCTGGGTGGGAGGTATTTTTGTATTATGATGCTTTCCAAAGAGCTTCTGTATCAGATTAGAGCCGAAGAGGGCCCTGGAGGAGGAGACAGAAATGCAGCATTTTCAATATTGAATGTCCGGAATTTACATGGAGGGGCTCTAGCTAAGATCTGCGCACACACACACACACACACACACACACACACACCCCGCCTGAAAAAGCCCCAATGCAGGAATGTGGCCTTGTTGGTGTTGACAAGAGCTAGCTCAGCCCCCTGCACCAATTTCTTTGTTTTTGCCTGGAGTGGTGGGAGGTTTGCATCTGCTGCTGTCATGAAAACATTTGCTTTTCATTTTTACAAGCCTTTAGAAAATTATTTTTTGGGGGAAAAATATCTAGGGAATCTTCCAAGCATATGTAACATGAACAGTCCTGGACCTGCAGTTGAGCTCTCTATGACAAACACAATCCGAATCACAACCTGAGTGCATGCAATCCACTCTTTGGTCCTCTGCTTCCTTGAAGGCACAGGCACCCTCTTGAGGAGCTGTGTGGAGAAAGATGTTTCTCCAGGATTGTGCTTGGCTGATGGGTTCAAATAAGCCTGGACCTTACCAACTTTATTCTACCAACAGCACCTTCTCATCTGCACAAGCCACAGTCGTACTTCTCCTGGAAGGAGTCGGGACTCCATGAATTCCTGGGTCTAAGTCAATGGACCCTTCCATTGTCAAGCCTTCCACCTCCACCCCATAAAGGAATTAGAAAAACTGAAGTGCCCCCAGTCTCAGTAGCTCCCCTTTGGTGGGTACTTTGTAGTTCTACCAAGTCTTGAACTCGAGTCGTGCTGGAGCAGTGAGTGTGAGCTGGATTGGGGTGAGGGGAGGAGGCAGGGATGGGCTCTGCCCAGAACAAGGAAAGCCAGTGTCCCCAATTTCAAAACTTTTGCCAGAAACGTAGGAAGACACAGATACAATCTCCAAGTCTTCCTTTCTCCACATGCTCTGTGCACATCTCCAACACTGAATGAAGAAAGAAGCCAGCTGGCCACCTCCGGAAGTTGATGAAGGCGACCTATCTTAGTGGTTTTCTGAAGACACCAACTCTGGGTGTTTGGACATCACAGCCGGACCACAATCCATGCTAATAGCTTTACCATGCCCTCTGGCAACTTTGAAGCTGGACTAAGAAAGCTGGGGATCGAACAATTCCGCCCCCCCCCCTCCTTCACCCAGTTCCAGAGGGCTCCCCCAACATCATCAGTCTGGCTCCCAGGTGCATGCATCCTGGGATTCCCGTAGGTTCACAAGTTCTTACCTAGGTCTGTTAGGAAAGCTGTTCATGTGGACCCCAGGGCTGGGCGCGTAGCGGTCAGCAGCGTCCGGGACACACCAGCTGCTGGCTACTGCTCAGCACATCTCCCCGTGGGCCTGGCTTTGCAAACAGGAGAGCCAGTCCCATCTGGAGCAGGGGAGCAGTAGAGCGCAGCCTTTGGACTCCCGACCAATGCGTTCGATCCAGTCGGAGATACCTCCGGTAGGTGAGCGTGGAGGCAGGTTCAGGGTCCCCCTGCGCCCTGGGACAGCTTTGGAAGCGATGAGGGCGGGGACGCGCGGCGCGAGCTAGTGGAGCTCCCCTGCCAGCGCGCTCTCGGCTCCCGCCGTCTGGGTGGCTAGGTGTTACCGCAGCGCGATCCCTCTTTCTATATATATCCACAGCCCCCTCCCAGAGCGCAGCGCGTTGGCTCAGTGTCGTCCCGGACTGCACCTAGGTGGTTTCCGCTCTCCCGCCTCTGTCCCTCTCCGCTCTTCTCCCGCTCTCTTCTCTCTCCTCCCCTTGCTCCCCCTCTGCAGGAGAAGTCTGGATTCTCCCCGTTATTGCCTTGCTCCTGACACTTAGTACTGCAGTGGAACTCCGCACAGGACCAGGCGGTTCCTTTAAAACCAACTGCTGGGTTCAAATCAGAGCATCAACTTGGTGCAGAAACCAACGCCAGAAGTGCCATTGTCCTGTGGTTAGGAGGAGATGGCAGCCTCTCTTGGAAACGGATGACAGTATTTCATGGAAAGGGTGCTACGAAGAAGCATAGCAGAAGTCCACAGGTTACCTGTGGGATCTTCAGGACAGTGTGGCACCCTGGCTGACTAGTATTAAAATCAAAGTATTGAAGCCAAGGAGTTAAGTTGAAAGCTCTCAATGAACACAATAAGAAAACGGAAGTTCAGAGAGTGTCATTGACTGCCAGGAACATACACCTAGCTGGAAAAGTCCAACCTGAGTTTTACCATTGTCGGAGGCACCCACATTCCCACCCCTGAAAAAGAATGGGCTTATCTGGGGCTAAGTGTGAATGTGACCCTGGCGGTCCCCGTGCAAAATCTGCCCTCTGGGAGCTGTCTGAACCTATATGGTTGATGGGTTAACATGGTCACTCACCAAAGCCATTTCTAATTACCTCCATCCCTTCTTCCAAGACGTCCGGGAAGGATGACAGACACCCAAGGTGAAGCGACTTCCAAGAGTGAAATGACAAGCCACTTCCGGTTCCAGGCCTTAGGACACCCAGCTAACAAGATGGGTTTCAGAAAATCTCCATTGTCCACTCGTTATTTTCCACCCGTCCCTCCACCCCTCAAGTCATCCTGACCATCCTCTAACACAAATATTGTCATATTATCCACAAAAGAGAGTACACCCCATTTGCTTCTGAAAAGTACCCCCTGGCAGCATGAGCTCATCAGCAAACCTCTCCATCTGCAGCCCTAATTTCTCTTTATTGGAAGATGCTATCTCCGGCAGAAACCTCTTGCTCACAAACATCCCTCTTGGGCAGTAACCTGAAATCCCTCAGGTCTGTGTATCTGGTTTTGATTATGATCCTATGGAAACACTAGCCAAGTTGATCTCTTTAGAGAAAGTTTGACAACTGCTCCACCATTATGGACACTGTGATAACTCACAGAATAAGGAAACCTCCCCTGAATTACACTATACACCAAGAGCCACGCCATTTTCACCTATGGCCTTTGAGATGCAGGGCACAGGATAGGAAATTGAACTCTGAGCTTCAAATGGAGGAGTTGATCTATAGGATCCCCGGATTCCTGGCTCAACTAGTTTATGGCTGTGGCTGTGGATATAGGACACACGAGGAGATCAAGACACAGGAGAACATACGTCTCACTTCTGGGAATTTAAAGGGAAATCCTCGTGAATAATATATTACTGTTAACCTCTTTCTCACCCTGCACAAGCTCCTTAACTTGGCCAAGTCTCATAGGACTCATAAGGTTAACACTGCAACGGTAGGTCATCCGGCACATGGTAAATGGAGAATACATTTTATTCCCTTCCTCCTCTTTCTTAGCTACTCAAAAGCTCTCTCCTATAGAGGTATCCCCACCTCAGCACAATCGCCCACAGTCCTGTTTATCTTCTCCTTAAGATCTTGTTTAATTTAATTTAATTCTGGTTAATTTAAATGCATATTGTTTAAACATTAATTTATTTTTAAGATTTATTTATTTATTTTATGTATATGAGTACATTGTACATATGAGTACATTGTAGCTGTGTGGATGGTTGTGAGCCTTCATGTGGCAGTTGGGAATTGAATTTAGGACCTCTGCTCGCTCATGTCAAGCCTGCTCACTCAGTCCCTGCTTGCTCTGGCCCAAAGATATATTTTTGATTATTATAAATAAGTACACTGTAGCTGTCTTCAGACACACCAGAAGAGGGTGTCAGATCTCATTACAGGTGGTGGTGAGCCACCATGTGGTTGCTGGAATTTGAACTCAGGATCTTCGGAAGAGCATTCAGTGCTCTTGCCCACTGAGCCATCTCGCCAGCCCTTAAATGCTTATTTTACACATTCTGTTTCTTGTTCAGCAAAAATAAACTAGTCACGTTATTGTTGTTGTTGTTGTTGTTGTTGTTGTTGTTGTTGTCATCGTCTTATGGTGTCGGGGTTCTGACTTAGAGCCTCGCCCATGCTAGGCAAGTACTTGTGCGCTGAGCTGTGTCTCCAGCCCTTGTTCCATACATAACAGGGAGGCAGAACACTCCTATTCTAATACACTTGCATTTATTTTATCTACATCTGAATCCCCATGTTTTACCCTGCAGACACAGCCATCACCCTAGCTGTGTTTCTCTAGGAGGTCTAAAGAGTATGGAAGTCAGCTTCCTGGTTTTTACAGCCCAGAGCAGACTTGCATGCACTGATAAAGCTAGAGAAGCAGTTGGCCCCTTGTTTCTTTGTCTTTGCAGAGTGAAATATTTTTCGACATCTGTTCTATGGAGTGTTTTTTTTTTCAGTATTAATAGATGGCACTCAAGCAAATGGTACTACAACTGATCGAGTTTGAGAAATCATGAGTTAAGTACACTTCAGCCTTCCCTGCTTTGGTGCAGGGCCTGTCTTAGAGGGCTTTGGGCTGTATAGGATTGTGGATAGAAGCATGGATAGAAGTGGCTGTGTCTCACTGAACATTATCTCATCTCCATTTCTCAGTAGCTGCAGGATATTGGACAAGCTGCTTACCCTCTTATGCTTCAGTTCTTTCAATTTTAAAATCAACACGATTATACTGGATAGAAACATGATTTGTCTCAAATCCCTTACAGCGAGCAAACACTCAAAAATTCTAGTAGTCACGGGGCTAGAGAGAGGGCTCAGCAATAGAGAGCACTCACTGCTCTTGCAAGGGACCCAGGTTGGGTTCCCAGCGCCCAGATGCCTGTTCATAACTGTTACTCCAGTCCTAGGAGACCTAACACCATCCTCTGGCCTCCCCCAGCACTATATACAAGTGATGCACATACGTACTTACAGGCCAAGCCGTCATATACACACAAGTAAATAAAATTTAAATCTCTAGTAGTCTTGGGAAGACTGATAATAGTGCTATGGAATAGCTGTCGCACACAGCTAAAGCTCAGTGGTGATGCTGCGGAGTTTAATGATCATAAAGCTGCTATAGGAAGCTTGCCCTGGACATCCAAGGACGTTCTCCCCAGTGCTTGAAGGAAATGAGTAAGAGTTTGAGTAAGCACAGAAGTATCTCTGTAGCGCATATTTCTGCACACACTCAAAAAATGAGCAAGAAGAGTATTACTCATTTATAGGCTAAATGCTTCCTTTAATTGAACAGCTACAAGATACCAGGCGCCGTTCTCAGTGATTGGTATTCACTATCCATCTACACCTGGATCTTTCTACATTATCTTAAAAACAATTTTTTTTTAAATTTGGGGGGCATATGTATATGTGGGATATGCGTGTGCACACTCAAACACCTGAGTGTGTGTGTGGTGTGGCATGTGGCACATGTACGTGTGGATGCACAGGTCTGTAGATCCATAAGCCGAGACTGGGGAGAATATTAAGTGTCTTCTTTCTATGACTCTCTGCCTTATTCCCTTGAGGGAGGATCTCTCACTGAAGCAGGAACCTTCTTGTTTAGACTAGGCTGGCTAGCCAGCAAGCACCCAGGATATGTCTGTCTCTGCTTGCTAACTCTGAGGTTTGAGGCATGGGCAGCCATGCCTAGCTTTTTATGTGGATACAGGAGATTCGAACTGAGAGCTTCAAGCCTGATAAGCAAGGGCTGTTACTTGCTGAGCCATCTCCCCAGTGCCCTTTCTCCTTACCAGGACTTACAGAAGAAGCTATCCACACCCTCATTATCAAAATTTTAAAAACGAAAGTTCAGAAAGTGTATGAACTGAGAGGCCAAATCAATCCAGGGACACAATTAGCAATTGCCAGTCTCGCTGGGGTCATTTCAGTGTGACGGAAGAATGGGTAAGTCACACACACACACACAAATCCTGTTCTTCGGGACATGGTGGGCACTGGAGAAAGTGCCATCTTACTGGGATCATTTGGATGAGGTGTTAATTGAGTAATTAACAATTAAGTAAGCATTGAAACCAAGAAAATTAACTTGTCAGTTGTCTCCCACTAAGGTCCCACTGACTAGATCCAGTCTGCCTGCCTAGCACTCCCATTGGCCCATGAATAAGAAACACAGCATCTATAAAAGGACAGAAAGGGTTATTTTGGTTTGTAGAATTAGAGTTAACCTCAGGGCCTCACATACACTAGGCAAGGAAGCACCCTAGCCCGGAGCTATACATTCAGTAGAAAAGATAGTTCGTATACATAGAGAAATGAAAGAATAATTTTCTTCCTGCTTATAGCCAGATGTGTGGAATGTGAACCGTGACTCCACATGAGCACTTTTACCCCTAAACATCCTTCTAGATCTCTCCTCATTTCCTTGCCTTCCATCTCCAGCAAGGAAGCCACACTTGTGGTATAGATGAGACTTCGGGAAGGAGGCGGCTTCTCTGTGATTAATGGCAGTCTATCCATCCCGTGCCCTTTCCCTGAGGCCTCTGGTATCCAGTGGATAAGAACAGGGCTGGCTGCAGGAGGCAAGAACCCTAAAGGCAGCGACAGACAACTCCAACCAGGCTATTTCCTTTTCCTATGGGATTTGGAGAGAGACCAAGCTAATAAAGGAAAAAGCCAGAAGAATAAAATAAAGAGAGAAAAACTAAAGCTTTGTTATTTCCCCAGGAAAGATATAACAAGGAATTTGTGACATCGGCATAACTGAACTGAAGATAGGATAAAACTACTCAACTTCTGCAACTGGAGGAATTTCTGAAGCCCTGTTCTGAAACATCTGTATTGTGGATCCAGTTGCATGTGTTTATCTTAGGGGGCTGGCATGGAGGTGAATAAAACACCTACTTTTCTTTTTTTATTATATTTATTTTGTAGAAGCAGGTGTGTGTGTGTGTGTGTGTGTGTGTGTGTGTGTGTGTGTGTGTGTGTGTATTTGCCTACCCTCATGTTGCATAAACATGGCATACAAGTAAAGGTAAGAGGAGGATTTGCCTAAGGCTCGGACATTGAGCTCAGGGCAGCAAGCTTGGCAGCAAATGCCTTTACCTGATGAGCCATCTTGTCTACCTCAACCTTATTAATGATCATAATATATAATATGTTGTACAAAGTGTTACTAACACAAGATTTTTTTGTAATCTTTACATCAATCCTGTGAGATGAGCTTACTTATTGCCACATTACAGGAGAGAATTTGGAGTCTTAGCAAAGGTTAGGTAGTTTGCTCAGAGCTACACAGTAAGTATAAGATATGGCAACAGGATCTCTACTACGTGACAATAATTCTCCCAGTGACCCTGCCATTTCACACTCAGCACGTCACACACATGCTCATTAGCCAACAATCTTGGAAAAGGAGTGAACACTTCTGTCTTTTACATGAAGAAACTGAGGCACAAACCACCTTGATGTGATCTCTAGAAAGTAAGTTGTGTCTTGGATCCAGTGCTCATTGTATCAACCCATCAGTAGCAAATAGGCAATTTTTGGATTGTATATTCATGGTACTCTCAAGAGTTAGAAGATACATCACTCTGGAGGGGATGTCCCTGGAAAATTACCATGCCAAGCCAATCACCTGAAAGTTCAGAGCTGAAGAAATCCCAAGAACTCATGGGGTTTCCAGCCATCTGGGGGGATTTCCAAAAACTAAATTTTTCCTATACTGACTCTCTCAAAGGTTTGCTCAAGGGTTCTGTTTAGCTTGTGCAGAAAAACATAGTAAGGTTAAAAGAATGACAGTAGCAAGAGCACACACTCAAGCCAACACTCAGGAACTCGGGTACCACTGGAAGTGCTTTGTGTCTGATTTACTTACTTAAGCACAAGTCACACTAGGTAGTTGTCACCTGCGTTTTGTATGTGAGGCAATGAGGCTCAGAGAGGTGATGTCATTTGTCCAATGTGATAGAGTTAATGTGGGCAGAGCTGCGGTTTAAACTTAGGTAGTCTCCCAACAGAAGTGCTACTCAAAGCTTGCCAGGCTATCAGTACACTCATGATCTCTTTCTCTCTCTCTCTCTCTCTCTCTCTCTCTCTCTCTCTCTCTCTCTCTCTCTCTCTCTCTCTCACACACACACACACACACACACACACACACACACACACATGCCTCTACCAAATAAATAATAAGGAAGGTCCTTGAAGCACCTTCCAGAATTGACCATAGAGGCTCTCTGAGTCAGTGCCCATATCTGACGGAGGAATCCTCCAGGACTGTCCACACTCTGAAACTGGACCTTGCCCAGGCACTTGGCTCTTTCCCTCTACCCACCTCGCTGCCAGCATCACCAGCTGCCCCTTGTCAGCCCTGCACAAAGGAAGGCCAGATTGGCTGGGGGAGGGGCAGCAGGACTGCTCTATCCCTCTTGCCAAGTAGGGGACTTCTCTTCCCTTCCCCCTCCTCCTGGAAGCTCCCATCAAGCCTGTATCACCAGCTTTTTGTGCTTTACACATCCTGCTTTCAAAGTGAGGGAAATAGGAGTCAGTCCCATGAACCATGCCTGTTAATCCAATTGGGAGCAGTTTCTCTGGCTCTGAGCATAGAAGACTGTGTGCTTGTCACAAAAAAAAATCCATCCCTATCAGAAGCCAGGTCAGAAAGGGACACATCACCTCAGGAGGATGGGGATGGCTTCTGTTCTCTTCTCTTTTCCTACTGTGTGTCATGGCCCATTGTTGAAGAAATAGAGACAAAGTAGGCGGTGGAAAAAGATACTGCCCAAGGCAGTGGATAAATATAAGCCCAGAGCCCTGCAGGCTCACTGTTCTGTCCGGAGAGTGCTATTCAGTTTGAAGCTAATTCACTCCTTTAGGCCCCATGTCTACCTCAACCTGGGAGAGTTAGGTTGAGTGGGGCCTGTGGGGTCCCTTCCGTATTGTTTAAAGCAAAAGACGCCTCAGCTGGGCATTTCCCTAGGAAGAGAATTGGGAGAGAACCCTAAGAGGCGATTTAATACTCTGAGCTCTCATTTCCGAAGCCTGTCCACCACTGACTTGACATTGAGACCACCTCCAGGGGTTTTCCGTGTCAAATTCTCTGTTCCTGGAAACTCTAGGCTCCCTTCTCACTCAGCATGGCCCGTACTAAGATTCCGGAGCTCTGAGAAGGATCCTGTGCTGACATCGCAGTCTGTCAGCTGAGCCAGCACAGGGTCTTTCAAACCTTATTTAGGGTTAGGCCTTCGTGGGCAGGGCTGTGCCTCTGAGCTGCACACACCTCAGGCCTGGGGTAAGCCTTCCTTGACTCTCATCTTTTGAACAATACAAAGCAAGAAAGTAATGAGATCATAGAGGGTGTCAGGTAGTTTAGCTCAACTAAGTTTTGCCCTATGAAGCATGTCCCAGCACAAACAGATCAGGCCTCAACCCAAGTCTGGCTCCAGATCTACTGGGCCGCAGCTACTGAGGGGAGCAGGTGTTTTAAAAGCTATTTGCCCTGCTATAAATGTCTTTCCCTGGCTCCCATTTCCTCCAGACTAAAAGAAAGACAAGATCTAAAAGACATCAGGTTGGGGCTAGAAAGATGGCTCAGTCCATGTACTCACTCCTCAGAAACTACATTTCTAAAAAAGCCATACATGGTTATAAATGCTTGTAATCCCAGCTCTTGGGTGATGGACGCAGGTTTTTCACATTTAAATGTTCTTAATGAGCCAAGAGTCGTCTGGTGCTGTATTCTCAAAGCATAGTGCTAGAGTTTTGTCTTTGGCCCGTTTCCTTACATCACGTTCAGAGGTTATGGCTGCCTTGGTTAATGCAGGCCGTCGTGGTAAGATGCGTGTGTAGCTTTATGAGTGATGGAGGTTCACATCTCATGGTTTACACCAGGTGAAGCACCAGCAGACTCAGTGTCTGGAGAAGGCTGCTGGTTCACAGACACTAGATGCAGCCTCGCAGGGTGGAAGCAGCGAGACAGTTCTCCGGGGTTTCTTCCATGAGGCACTAATCTTATTCATAAGGTCTCCACACCCGTGGCCTAATTACCACCTAACAACAATTATCTTTGGGTTAGTCTCTCAACTTGTGAGTCTTGGCGAAAACAGACGTAAGCACTCAGACTCTCCCGGTATGAAGTCTCTCCTGTAGCTATCCTAAGAACAGATTGAATCTGGCTCCCATGGCTGTGAATTGCCTATTCAAGCAGCTCTGATAGAAAAACAAAGCATCGATTTCTAAGCAGGTCTGGCCAAAGCAGTGGTGGATCATTGCAACAGCCCATCAGCCATCACCAAGTGTATAACAGAGAGACTGTGGTGTGGGGGGAGGACCTCGAGAGTCTCTGGCTACATCATAATGCTTACAGTCTTCCTGGGTTTCTTGGTCATGCCCATTGCCTCTGGTTCACAGCTTTGTCCAGTCTACATCTCCCAAGACTGTTCTATTTGTGCACAGTATTTTCTTTCTCACTACCCACAAAAGCAGCAGTGATGCGTGTGGGTCTTTCATTAACTGGGCACAGAAAATTTGGCTGCCATTCGTCCCATACAGAGTAAAGTCACTCACTGCAGTGAAGAAAAAAAGAGGGGGAGGGGGTCTCTTCGAGGATTCTGGGGTGTGTCTTTTCCTGTTAATACGCCTTCAAAAAGAGTTTTAACCTGGAAAAAAAAAACTTTTAAAATCAAGAGTATAGAAATGTCCAGGCTTACACTAAGAGATACACTAACTTCTAATTTCATTAAAGCATTGATGACTGGCTCTGCACCAATGGCCTATTTTCCTTGTTGAGGATCCAGTGGCATAGATTATGCTCCCCAAAGGATCATTTTGCTCTGGAGACATAGAGTCATGGAAGATAATAATTCCAGCAGACAAATGGGAGGGAACAGCAATAATAAATATCCCTGCTAAAAGAGCCGAAGGGAAGTAAAAGCTTGGGGCATCTCTGGAACACCAGCTGCTTCGTAATAAAGGTGATGATAATGGAGCTCCTTGGCCAGGCTGCAAAAGCATCCTTTAGTTACAGGTGTCACAGCCTGAGTGTCTGGCCCTTCTTTATGGCTACCATTTAGTATGCTGCAGACGTGTGTTCGTCTGTTCGCAATGCAGACACAATGCCTTCTCTCTTTGTATTCCCCAACACTGCCTTCCCAACGCCTATTTCCTTCACAATTTTCTCTTAACCCAACACTGCCTGTTCACTGTGCTCTAGGGGGAAAGAGGCCCTGCTTTCTAGGAAGGTCAAAATAACTGTATTTGTGCTCACTGGAGCCTGTCCCGTTCTGTGTGAGGACTGTGATTATAGAAACAATGATAAAGAAAGGGAAGTATTTTCTTTTTCATTCAGTTGTACTTACATGCCTTGAGAATTTTCTGGAAGCCTGGGGCTCCTGAAGGAATCTGCAGTTGGGTAGTGCTGAGATATACAGGATTATAGGAGACTGAAAGTAACGGAACAAGAAAGGACTGAAAGGATTGTTGGCAAAACATCCGATGGAAGAGAGGAAAAAGGACAGAGATATTGCTGAGGTTCCTTGTGTTCCCCTCAACATTCACATGTTGGAAATTCAACGTGCACATGTTTACGTTAATTGTGTTTAGAGGTAGGCCTTTGGGGGATAAGTATGGTTAGATGAGGCTACAACGGGGACAAACCTACGATGTCATTAGAGACTTTATAAGAGGAGAATAGAAGACCCTGAGCTGGCCTTCCTGCTCTGTCACCACGTTGTGTCACCCTTCACCTTTTTATAACACAAGAAGAAGGCTTTCATGAACTGCCAGCCCCTCCCTCCTTATTAGACTTGCAGCTTCCAGAACCATGAACTAAGTGAACCTTTTGGTTTTTACTTCATGTAAATTACTTAGTCTGTTTAGAGTTCATCTATGGAAAAATAAAATAGCTTACAATAGATGCCTCCCTGAAGAAAGAATTCCATATGTTTTAATGAAAAGCTTTGGGAGGTGCACAGGGTTGACACGGGTTGTACATAGGGACAAACTCATCCAGGTGAGAAGGAAAAAGACCAGGATGACGCTGTTGGCTTGAACGTGTTCCCTGCCATCCATGTGCTAGAAACTCAGTACTCAAATATGTTTGCTAACTCAAATGTGTGTGCTAAGATACTCAAACATTAGTCTTGAGAGTTGAGGGTGAAACAGGTAGCCGTAACAAAAGTCTGGCAGAAATCGCTTAACCAACAGACACAATTAAAATACTTGGGTGCTCTAGGGCCCATGGCATGAAGCATCTATGTATGACAGGGAGGGAGAGAGGGAAGGAGGGAGGGAGGGAAGGGAGAGAGGATGGAAGGAGGGAGGGAGGGAGGGAGGAAGGATATAGATGTAATTCAGAAAAGTATCAAAACAAAGAAAATTCTCCCTATTGAGTCAGCAAATAAGTGAAAAATTCTGGTCAGGTATGAATGTTGAGAGGGAAAAAAACCTTCATTATAATTCTAAGAGATGTGTTAATTTCTAGGAATTATTAAGAGCAGCAAGGATTAGAATTACATCTTCAAGGGAAAGGAGCTGGCAAGAGCTAGTTAAGGTGAGAATCCTTCTCAAGTAGGCAGGCTTTGAGGACAACATAGCAACTCTGAAATCTATCCTGGGTGTTTTTCAAAGTCCCAGGCAAACTACAGAACAGCACATAAGGTCCCAGGCCAGCCCCAATGCAAGAATCCCATTACCAGAGCAACATGAAGAGTCCAAAGGCTCAGAGGTCTATCCTGTCTGAACTCAGCTGACCACCAGACACTGGCTTCTGTTTAGAAACAGCCCTTAACCCAAGTCTTGCCTGATGGGAAGACTGAACTATTAGTATTTCTTTTTCCTGCCATGAGACATGCTATGTGCACTGGGGCCTGGATCCCTGTGGACAGTGGCCTGTGTGTGTTGATCTGGAGGCCTGAAAAGGGACCAGGCAATTTTGTGGCCAAGGGGAGTATGTGCTCCAACACAGTCCTGCTAAGAGCAGCAAAGCCTGGTGGGAAACATCACTTCAGAGACCAGCAGGCTCACAAGAGAAGAGATAAGAAAAGGAATGCCGGGAGTGATGGTGCACGCCTTTAATCCCAGCACTTGGGAGGCAGAGGCAGGCAGATTTCTGAGTTTGAGGCCAGCCTGGTCTACAGAGTGAGTTCCAGGACAGCCAGGGCTATACAGAGAAACCCTGTCTCGAAAAATCAAAAAATAATAATAATAATAAATAAAAATGAATAAAATTAAAAAAGAAAGAGAAGGCTGGATGTGATGGCACAAACCTATCCCAACTCTTAGGAGGGAGAAGTAGGAGGAGGTGGGGCCTGTATTAATGACCTATAGAGGACCTGCTATCTTGAGGCCCAACCTTCTCTGGCTCTCCTGCCTCTGCCTACCAAGTGCTGGGGCTAAAGGCGTGCCACTGCCCCAGCATTGCATTTTCTTAACTATGTCTTTGGAAGACCACAATTTTTTCACTTTTGTTGAGGTTCAACCTCACCAAGGAATCACATTACAGATTATGCCTTTAATGCCATAAATATTTTTTAGACATTTAATTGTTTTATGTTTCACAATAGTTTTAAGTTTGTTTAACACTTTGAGTTTTTTTTTAATGGGAATGTGGGATAAAATACAGATTGACGTACATTTTTGCATATGGGTGTCTAATTGCTGTTTTTATTAGCATGGCTGTGAATGAACCTTGAAGCTATGTAATGCTAGTCTTCCATGTTTGTTTCTCTTTCCTCCAAAGCTCTCTTCTGGTTCCTTTGTATTTCTAAATAAAATTTAGGATCCCCTTATGAGTTTCTGCAAGAAATTCTGCTCTAGTTTTTATTGGAGTCACACTGATGTTTACATCAAAGAAAGGCTTCATGTCTCTAGCGCTTGGCCCTCTGATCCTTGGACACAGCACATCTCTGTCTCTAAGTAGTCACTAAATTCTCTCACAAATGCTTTATAGTTTTCCAAGTTCACGGTCTTGCACATTTTGAGGTCATGTTTATCTCTGTTTCATTTCCAAGTGTAGTTCTAGATGAAACAATTTATTATTTCAACTTCCCAAACTTGATTATTAGTCAATACAAATCCAACCACTGGTTGTACATTCGCATCCTGCCAACCTCTCTTGCCTTGCTAGTTCCAACAAGGGATAATGGTTCTGTTTTGTGCTTTAAGGTTTTTATTTCTTGTAAATTCCATCAGATTTTCTATGCGTATAATAATACTGACTAAGAAAAAAAAGTCGTATTTCTTCCAAAACACTTTTAGAAACTGGACGTGAGGGTACAAGTCTACAATCCCTGCACTTGGGAAGCAGAAAGATCACAAATCAAGTGGGCTACATAATTCAACCCTGCCTCAAACACAAGTATTTTTTCATCTAAATTAGCATAAATCATGCTTGGAAGTTCAGAGATGTCATATTCCAAGTCTCCTATATTCAGGATCTGGAAGGCCAAAGCTGGCGGAATTTCTTGAATTGAAGACAATTTCATTTGTATTTAACTTTTTGGGAAAACAGAAGCTAGTCACAGTTCTATTTTAAAAATGCTTAAAATGATATATTCCCTATTAAAATATTATTTTCGCAAGCAATATATACGTGCCAGATACACCAGACCTCTGCTACAGCATTAAAGATGTCTGTCTATAGATCATGGACCTGTGGGGTTGACCTTGCCTGAACTTAGTTGTCAGCAATGAGCAGTTGACTAAGTCATTCTTATCTGCTCTAGGCTTAATTCTTCCATGCTGTCGGCTGAGTGGTGGTGGCTCACACCTTTAATCCCAGCCACTAGGGAGGCACAGGCAAGTCAATCTCTGAGTCCAAGACTATCCTGGTCTACAGCATGAGTTCCAGGACAGCCAGGGATACACTGTATGAGAAACCCTGTCTCAGGGAAAGAGAAAAACAGAAAACTTCTGAAAATTGGATGGGAGTCTGTGCTTCAAACTGCATTGCGTATATGCTCCGTATCTCGATGCCCATGCCTATTAACAAAGCCAAAAGGGCTTCTTTACACCAAAGGCAAATTCCATCTCAGCTCTATGTCTTCGGAGTGCCCTGGTCCTGACACTGGAGCTAGAGAACACTTTGGAGTAAGCAGATTTTAGGAGCAAAAACACTAAAGTAAGAGAAGCATCAGTGGCTAGTTATACTTTAACAGTCTTATTAGAGTGTAATAACCTTCCTCAGATAGAATGATCCTACACTATGGGTCCTAAAGCCCACCCTCCCTCAAAAGCCCTATGTTATAGGAATAGAGCCAATTGCCTCAAGTCCTCTTCTTTCTTGTTCTTTGCTTCCAGGCTATGATGAAGCAACTAGCTTGTTCTGCCACGTGTTGTGCTGCCTTAGCAGAATTCCAAAGCAACAGGGCCAATGAATCATTCACTGGAACCTACCTGGATGGACCTCAAAATAAACCTTTCCTCTGTTTGCATTGATTCTTTATGGTGTTTTGTTAGAGTAATGAAAGCTAACACTTGCTGTAGATTTTAGCGTAGTGAAATATTTTCCAATGGGTTAATTGTTCATCTTTCTTATGTGTGTGGTGTGTGCACTTGTGCCTGTATGTGCTTATGGGCATACATGCACATGCACCTGTGTCTAGAAAACAGACTTCCATCATCCTCCATATTATTTTCTGAGACAGGGTCTTTCACCAAACCCGGAGTTTATCCATGAGGCTAGGGTGCTGGGCCAGCAAGCCTTATGGACCTTTTTTTACTCCATCTTTCCAGCACCAGAGTTACAGGTACCAGCCATCTGGCTTCTACAAGAATGCTTCAGTCTGTAGGTGCAGGCCGTCTGGCTTCTGTGGGGATGCTGTAGTCTGTAGCTGCAGGCCGTCTGGCTTCTGTGAGGGTGCTGCAGTCTGAACTCAAGTACTCACGTATTCAAGTTTGTGCAGGAGACACTTTACGACGGAGGCATCTCACCAGCCCTAATTACCCATTTCATTTCTTGTGGTATTTCACTTTATGATCCCACAGATACCCATAAGTTAGCTTCATAATTACAAATTCAAGACTAGAGCTAGGAAATATTTTACAATGTTAAATAATTTATATCACTCTCACATATTTGTATAGACTTAAGTATAAATATAAATGTACCATGCTTAAGATGCAGTCAAAGGATGCCAAGACAGAAACGGAGGCAGGGACAGTAGCTTGGGTTAGCATTTATTAATTAGCAACCAAGAAAATGCCCCCACAGACATGCCACAGACCATTTATTTGATAGAGACAATTCCTCAACTGAGATTCTCTGTTTCCAGATGTGTCACGTTGACAAGAGAAGCGAGCCATTATTCCTGGCTCACTAATCACATTACATACATTAATCAGTACGTAGACTAGGCTAGCCTTGGACTTCTGAGGGCTAGAGTACAGGCTTGAGCTACCACGGCCAGCATCAACTGTGATCCATACCCTGCTTCCAACTTCCCCCGCCATTTCCCTCTGTGTGTTTGTGTGTGTGTGTGTGTCTGTGTGTGTGTGTGTGTGTGTGTGTGTCTGTGTGTGTGTGTGTGTGTTTGTGGTTTTCTTTCTTTGAGAGGACCTAATGTATCCTGAGCTAACCTCAAAATTACTATGTAGCTGAGGATGACTTTGAACTCACAATTCTCCTGCTTCCACTTCCCAAAGGCTGGGATTACAGGCATGGGCCATTGCTCCCAGGCTATGTGGTAATGAGGATCAAACTCAGAGTGTTGTGCATGCCAAAATAAAGCACTCTATCAGCCAAGCTCAGACTGACTGCATCCCCAGAACTATCCTGGTTCTTTACCTATGTAGCCAGATCTTCACTAAACACTTGAGTTGTCCATAGTTCTAATTTTTGTTTAAAATGCTAATAAGCTTTTTGTATATTTCCAAACATGCTGAAATAACTTCAGTTCAAAATTGGAATTTATGTCTGGTGTGTTGGTTCTAACATCATCATGAGCATTTTAAAGGAAAAAAATAACATTTTTTTGAAAAGCTACATAAAAGAAACTTACATTTTATATGTACTATTTATATTTTATGAATATACATTCAAGCTTTATATATTCTTATATTACAACCACATTTTATTTTATTCTTTGGATGAGAGTTAGCAAACTATGCAAACTGCAGCCTACAGCTGGCTGCCTGTTTTCATAATGAAGGGCAAAACAGGCACATAACCTTACTCATGGATTTCTCTATTCTATACAGCTGCTTTAGGGCAAAAGCAGAGAGGAGTACTTGGGAAAGAGACCATTTGAGAGGATACAATACTTCTATCTTGTCTTTTAAGAACAAATTTTGCTGATTTTTGCTTTAGGTAATTTCCAATAAAACACAAATTATGTGAAAAATTATCTATGACATAATTTTGATCATGCTAAGAATGAAAAATAAAAGCATTTTGATAGAACAAATAGTGATTTAGAATCTGCACATTTGACTGGATAGTGTAGGTTCTTTAACACAGGTATATAAATTCTAGTGTATTGGATACTTGGCTAACTTTGAATGATATAAGACCATGGCTTTGTATACCTTTTCCATTTTGGACATTCAGAAAGTAGTGATGTGTTTTAAATAGTTTTTTTTCTCAATCTATCATTTTTTTAATATGGAGGTAGATAGTATGGAAGCCTCTATTTTGACTCTCGGTCTTGCAAATGCTAAGTACAAGATCAAGAACCAGAATCAGGCCTGCAAAGAATCCCAGCCCATAGTTACAGACAGAAGGCAGAAGGGAGCCCAGACAAGCTATAAACAGCAGCTGTCAGTTAGAGCCATAGGTTTGCTGACAGGAGCTGCTCTAGCTGCTGCTGATTCCAAACCTGAAGGCAACAGGAGCGGGGTGGCAACTATGGGCGCATGGAAGACAAGCAGGTTGGTACCTCCCATGTCCATTGTCAGTATTTGATCAGAAGCTCCATGCTCGTTCAAGGGCCCGTGGGAGGGAAGTTTGCATCAGGAAGCAGGCTCAACTGGGTCAGCCGGGTCAGCGAAGTTTTGTTGGGACCTGTTATGTTCCAAGTTCTTCATGATCAACTTTCTGATATGAATGGACAGCTGAAACTGGAGTGATTACACTGGTCCCCGTTGTACACGTGTGCACAGTTCAGCAACAGTCTGGCAGGCAGACTAGAAAGCCTGCTATTAAGAAAGCCCTCCGTCTATTTATACATCAGAGACACCCGAACTCAGACTCTGTCACAGTAGGAGGCAATCTTGGAAGTTACCGGAGGACAGACAGCCCATGGCCTTGAGAGATCTACAAACGAGTGATTAAGATGGCTCTGTCACACAGAGCCTCCAGATGTAATTTAATTTTATCCAATCAGCCCAGCAAAGGCAAAAGGTGAAATCCTTACAAATGAAATTAAAATGCAATGTAGGGTAGTCTGGAAGCAGATTTCAAAGTCCACTTTCCTCTGGTTTCCTCTCTGAACCCCGGGGTGGGGAAGTACGCATCTGCTTTGATCAGTGTTACCAAATCAATTTCTTCCATGTTTCTGAAGGGAGTAGAGGAAGAGAGGAGTCAACCAGCGTTTGCTTCATAATTAAGGGAACGGAACTTCCTTCCATTTCCCACAAAGGTCTAGAGCCAGGTTTGGACACAAAGCAACAGACAGTGTTGTCCGTAGGGTGAGAATTATTTGCTGCCCTCCTTTCCTAGTGTGTCTTCCTTTCCCAGAACTGCACTTGTGATCTTCAACTTGTGTCTGTAACAGAAACGCCTGAAATACATTTTGCTCCTCTAAACCACGGATCCCGGAGCCGCCTCTGGTTAAAGGGTTTTAAAGCAGGAAGGAACCTTGAAGGTCACCTTGAAAAATCCTTTGAGCCCCAAGGAAAGTTAAATAAATGTCCCAATGACTCAACATTTTTGGTAGCAGATAAGAGTACAGCCCAGCAATTTGCTGTTTTAGTCTAAGTACTCTTCACTGTGCCACTCGGTGTGCTTCAGGTAGGCCTGAAGACAGTCTCTCGAGAATCCACTCCGGGCTCCATTGTCTCTGGAATGTTTGGGCTATCAAAATATTGTATTCCGACCCTGACACTTATTTTTTTAATTGTTCAACCTTTATTCTGATGCTTCCTCGTTGTTGAATTGTTGCAAAGACAAACATCAGTCTAACCATCTACACAATATGGACTATCACAGACCAGCTTTGCAGGGTTCTTCTAAGGAAATGTCAAATGAAATCCTTTACAAACTGAGAAAACGGCACAGAAACTTCAGGGGTTTTTATGTTGTTAGTCATGTTTTTTTCTCATAGAATAAGTGGGTATGTAGAGCTCTGGTATGGCCTCTGCGTTAGCTCCTGCCCTGTTTAAATTCCTGCCCTAACTCCCTTCTATGATGAACAGTAATGTGGAAGTATAAGCCAAATAAACCCTTTCCTTCCCACCCACTCCACTCCTAACAAAACAATGTCAAGTGGATAAAGTCTACAGTCTATAAACTTTGCTTTCCTTATTCACTCTTTATATATCAATGCTTATCAGCGCTCTCTCATTGTCTTTCTGTCTCTCTGTCTCTTTCTGCCTCTGTGTGTTTGTGTGTATCTGTGTCTGTATCTGTGTGTGTGTGTCTGTGTCTGTGTGTCTTTGTGTCTGTATATTTCTAAGAATGGAACCCAAGGACTTGTCCATGCTGGACCACTGTCCTCCCACTGAGCTGTACTCCTAATCCTCAGGCATCTATCTCTTAGCTATCAGGGCCATTATATGTAATTAACAGAGCTTCAAAGATGAATGAAATAAAAGGCAGTCCATCAGCGTTTGTAGTAAATGCATCCATAATTATACAATATAGGATGTTTATGTAGGTATAAGCATTGTGGAAGCCATAGAGATACCTTTGAGGCCCCATCCCTTCCTAATAAGCTAATGGCTGTTAATGGTTGAAGAGGGGTATCATTTTCTCTAATGGTATAGACATTGGGAGACTAGGTGGGAAAAGTGGTTCAGAGGGAAAAGAAGAAGGATACTGGAAAGTAATGGAATATAATCACAGCAATACACACACACACACACACATATATATATATAAACACTAAACACTCAAACGGACAATGGAAGCACACTTGAACAAGCCTAATATTGCAGCTCAGAAGACTAGTCAAGGTATTTGGAGTATATTTGGTAACGTTGTTGTTGTTGCTATGTTATATTCTTATCATCATAAAATATTTAAAAACTTGAGAACTTGGATTGATGTATGTGGTGGTTTGAATGAGAATGGCCTCCATCGGTTCATATGTTAGAACACTGGTCCACAGTAGGTGTAACGGTTTGGGAAGGACTAGGATCTGCAGCCTTGTTGGAGGTTGGCTTTGAGGTTTCACAAGACTGATGCCATTTCAAGTTAGTTCTTTCTGTTTCCTGTTTATGGATCAAGATGTAACACTTAGCGGCTCTTCCAGCAGCATGCCCGCCTGCTTCCCAACACAATGATAATGACCTCTACCCTCAAAAACAAGAAACCCCAAAGAAACTCTTCCTTCTTTAATTTGTGTGGACATGGTGTTTTATCAAAAGATAGAAAAGAAACTAAGACAATGTATGGTAAAGGTATTGTTTCAGGACAATTAAACAATCAACCTGTATAACAAGCAAGTCATGGAAACAGAAGTTGGTCTTCATTTAATTCTCTTCCTAGGGAGAATATCTTTTAGAAGAATAATTGTAATTCTAGCTAGTAGGAATGAGTGCTGAAGGAGGGCAATAAACAGTAGAAAGGATTTTAAAGGAAGGCAAAGGCATTGGAGGAAAATCTGTAGAACTAGGACACTAGCTGGAGGGCCAAGAGTCCAGAATGGATTTAAATCTTTGGGTATAAGAGAAATAAGGAAGTCAGAGAAGGGAGACAAGTGATTTCTCTCCCGGCTGGAAGGTAATTACAAGAGCGCAGCTCTCTGACAAGTGAACTTATTAAAGATGATTAAATCGATGTTAGAGATCTGGAGGTTGCAAAGATTCTGGTCGAAATGAGCAATGAGAGTTGGAGATCTGAAAGAACATCAATTAGAGCTGTGCACATGGGCCTGGGAGGTCATCCAAACTGTTGTCTCTGGCCATATGTAAGACATGTGTTTGGGTGTAAAGGTTCCAGAAATAAATAAAGTGGATATTCTTTTCTCCAAGGAATCATCTACATTTAGGTGTTAGTTAACGTTGTACGTAGTGAGGGGGAGAAAAAAAATGGACAAAGAACGGAGAATGGAAACTCGTCTCTATAATGTACAGAGAAGAGGAATCATTAGGGAATTAAAAGGAGAGGCAGAAGAGGAGAGAGCTTTACTAGCGCTAGAAGTTGCTACATAGGCTGCTAGAAGAGAAAGGGCATCAGTAGTACCACTGCAGCCAACTCAGAATACTGCAATGCTGATATACCAAGTAGGGTGTAGCCACTGGGCAATAGTGGCAAGACAGTATAGGGATAACCAACGGTGTTTCGATTGGGTTTAAGGCCTGTTCCATGGGAAGAGATTCAGGCCTGGTACTGTAATGCTGGTTAAAAACCCAAGACTGGGCCCTAGGGAGGAACATGCTATTGTTTTGCTGCAAGATATGTTGTCAAAGTGGAGTTCTAAATGTTTACAGCCATAGATTTGTGCTGCCCACAACTTGACCAGAGAAACTGCTCTCTGTAGTCCTCAGCAGTTGAGGTGGAATCATCACTGGTCAAAGTGCTGAGAATAAGTGTCTATTGAGTACTCAGGTCTAAATGGTTCATCTACATCCACCCCAAAGACCCAGGGGACAACATGGAAGAGTCAGGGTGAGGAATATGGCTCAGAAATGCTGTCTCTCAGCTATGGTGTCTTTGTTACTTTTCTATTGCTGTGAAGGGACACCATGACCAAGGCAACTCATAGAAGAAAGAATTAATCTGGGGCTGACAGTTTCAAAGGGTGCATCCACGACCATCATGTCAAGAAGCACGGTAGCATGTGGGCAGACACGGCTCTGAAGATTTGACCTGAGACTTTACATCTTTATCCACAAACATGAGGCAGAGAGCTAACTGGGAATGGCATAGGTTCTTGAAACCTCAAAGTCCAGTCCCAGTACCACCCCTGCAACAAGGCCACACCTCTAATCCTTCCAAATAGTTCTACCAACTGGGTAACAGGCATTCAAACATATAATAAGCCTATGAGACCATCCTCATTCAAACCACCACAGGCGGCATGACAACCCCCATGAAATTACTGTAGCTATGTTTACCTGTACAAGATCAACCCAACAAGACCAATCAGCATTCTGATAGGCATCACTAATTGGATTCAATGGGTTATTAACAGCAACAAAAACAAGAGGACAAGAAGCTGGGAGAAGGGTATATTGGGGTAGCTGCAGAAGTAGGAGGGAGGAATTGGGGCTTTTGCAAGGAGTAAGAGGAGATAGGATGCATATGATCAAGGTATGTAGGGTGCATGTAGGAAGCATCTGTGAGTATAAGGAAGAGGTCCTTATACTCACAGATAAGCACACGAGAATGTTAGCACACTGAGATGTTCTTGCAAGGGAAGGAATACATAACCTGTTACCTAACCAGAAGGGTGGGGGTGAACATGCATTCTAGCTTGGCGACTTTTGTGCTATCTGTGTGGCCAGAGGTCACTCTGAGTTCTCCCCCAGACCCTTACATAAGCTTGTCTGACTCAGTCAATCTATGGAACTCATCTTTATGGAAGGTGACGCATGTACCTTGCAAAGAGGTCAGATGTAGTCACATCTGAGCTTTATTTGTTTATATTAGCTTACTTTGTTCCTCAAGATTTAATGATGTTTTTATTGTGCACATGTAATTGAGTAAATTATCACCAGGAAAGTTTTTATCCAATTGTGCTGTGCTTAAATATTCCTAAAATAAATTACTGAGGGTCAGACTCCTGAAGTTTGAACCAACATGGGTTGCTTAGTCATGTTGAACATTGAACTGCTTCCTTGCTTCTCAAGGGTCATTACTCTGCTGGCCACAATCTTCGCAGAGCCCCCCCTTAAAGATGCATTGTTTACAGGTATGAAATTGCTAAGAATATATAAAAGATGGTTGTGCAAAAAAACAAAGAAGGAGGGAGAGGATGTAGAAATCCAAAAAGCTGAATTAAAAACCATAAAATTTCAACAAAATAGTGCTGTGAAATGTTCCAGACAGACAGAAAAAATAAAATGGTGCAGAAAAAAAAAACCCTGCTGGATTTAGTGATTAAAACATACATGATGAACTTTGGGGATGAAGTTTAAGTTCAGCTATGGGGAATTACGAAACAAGGGATAATGAGAGTGTGTGTTCGGCTCACCACTGTGAGTCCCTTGCTGCGCTTATGTAAAGGCTGGTGTGCGAATAGAATGGCTGTGTGGGGAGAGTACACGCTTAGTGAACTGAACTCCCAAGAATGTAGTGGCTGAAAACAAGGAGTCATTTGCAAATCATAGTCATGTTGCCATCATGGACGCCGTAATAACCTGAGTTTCCCCATAATAATAGTACTTATCACCCCACTCAAGGCAAAGAGAAACTTTCCATCTCAGATACACTTTGTAATTATTAGTTAAGCAAGGCTTCTTTCTGTGTGTACGCCTTTTTAAATGATCCGATTAAGCTTTTATCTTTCCCCCAGAGAGCTAATCAAATATGTGATAAAACCACTTAGAACCACATTATAAATTTCCTTTCTTCCTGCCTTCTCTCATGTACTCCCCCTTGGTGATAAAAAAAAATGTGCTCTCTGTCCAAAAACAGAACAAAATGAACAAAACACACTTTGCTAACTGGATTCTCCCTTTCATTATGATGTCTGCTCATCTCATCCACCCTGTGAACTGAGCCAGTACCTTGCATTTTGGTGGCACACGATGACAGAGAAGCAGAGGTTGTCTTCCAGATATAAATTACGTCTCAGATAAACACTGTGGGTCCCAGGTCAAGGCTTGTATTGTGAAACAGTGAACATAAACACCCGGTATGGTTCTCCCCCTCTCAGTGGCTTGGGAACATAGAATCGAGAAATTCACATTTGAAATGTTTCAAACTGTAGTGACTCCAGTGGCCCAGCTAGTATGTGTGTCATTTTCACAAGACTTATGCTAGAAAATAGACAGTTCACTGTATCCTAAAGATGATTCTGACTCATAAGGAAGTCAAATGGTTCTCCTGAAATGGTTGGCACCAGCTCTACCAACTTGGGCCTCCTAAATACTTCAGCTATTAGGTTTTGCCCATCAGTCCTCAAGTCTCTCATCTTCTACCCATGAGTTTGATGTAACTCCTTATTGCCTCAGCTGCTCTGCTGAACACACTAGATTTTTGTCTTCCCAAAGTCCATCACAGAGGGCAAACCATGCTCCAGAGATACTCTGAGAAGGGTTAAGAAGAAGGGAACAATGGTGCCCCACATTTGAGATCCAACTCTGTACTGTTCTCAACAGGGTCCACCACAGTATATGCTCTCGGGGTCCTTCCCAACACATGGTCTCACTATCTTCCTCCTCCTTACAGACTCACATCTAAGTTAGTCTGATTTGCTTATAAAGACTTTTCCTCATCTTTTCCTAATAAACTCATTCAACTTCATTCTGTGTTCCACTCAAACACACACCCATCTCTTGAATTGCCTGGTTTTAGCTGTATTTCTCAGACACGCCATGTCCATTCACCATCAGCTCTGTGTAAGTCACAAGCACCGAGGAGTGCTCTCCTTTCTCCACCTCCTCACCAGCATGTGCTGTGCTTGATCTTAGCCATTCTGGTTGGTGTGGGTGGAATCTCAGGGTGGTTTTGACTTGCATTTCCTTAATGACTAAGGATAGTGAACGTTTCTTTACGTGCTTCTTGGCCATTGGAGATTCCTCTGCTGAGAATTCTCTGGTTAACTCTGTACCCCGATTTTTAATTGGGTTATTTGGGATTTTTGGAGTCTAACTTCTTGAGTTCTTTATATTTTTTAGATATTAGCCCTCTGTTGAATGTAGGGTAGGTAAAGATCTTTCCACAATCTGTGGATTGCCATTTTGTCCTATTGACAGTGTCCTTTTCCGTACAGAAGCTTTTCAGTTACACGAGGTTTCATTTGTCAATTGTTGATCTGAGAGCCTGAGTCATTGGTGTTCTGTTCAAGAAAATTTCCCCTGTGCTGATGTGTTCGAGGTTGTTTCCCACTTTCTCTTCTGTTATATTAAGTGTATCTATTGTATTCAGTGTTTTATGTTGCCGTTCTTGATTCACCTGAACTTGGGCTTTGTGCAAGGTTGTAAGTATGGATCAATATGCATTCTTCTACATGCAGACAACCAGCAGCATTTATTGAAGATGCTTTCCCCACCCCCCACCCCACCCCCTACAGTATGGTTTGACTTCTTTGCCTTCTATGATAATGGAGCCTGAAATATCCATTTTCCTGGACATTTTTAGTCCTCAGAAGCTGATAGAGCATCATTTTATTTCCTAACCACAAAAATATTTATCATTTGTCCTGTGTTATTCTTTATAATATATGTGAACTTGAGTAGTCAGCTCCTAGGAAAACACATGTCATCATTGAAAAATCACTTTATTTACTTGCACACCGCCAGTGTATCTGGCACATAGAAGACACTTTAAAAATAGTTGTTGGATGAATAATGGAAATGCTTATGAGAAGTTGGTTGGTTGATCGAGTGGCCTAGGGTGGGATTAGACAGGTGATGGAAGCAGAACAGAAATGTAAAGAAAGAAGTGAAGATGTCATTCTTAAAAATCAAAGAGTGCCCTAGATCCCTGGGCCTGATCTAGATTTGTGGAAGGAGAGAGAGGAGGTGGAGGAAGAAGTGGGTTGTCAGCGAAGAACGTGTCCAAGTCCTCAGGGGAATTTGATTATGCAGAGAGCTCTGAGTCACTTTGGGAAGTCAGCAGCACAGCAATCCCTCATCACCCCCTGAAAGCAGCCGCCCCCAATTAAGCTTGGAGGCCGTTTTTGGGTTCTCTCTTCTCCTGATGCTTTGAGGAGAGGGAGCTCGTTTTGCAGTGACTGTTCAACACCCTCAATGCTGTGGTTTCTCTGGATTCAGATCCTGTGGGGGGACATTCTGCAGAACCAGTTACCATTGTAATCATCTTTCTTCTGCACTCGGGAAACTGCAGAACGCAAAAAAGGTAGAATTTAAAAGGTGAACTCAATGACAAACAAAAAGGCCCCTTATCCTAAAGACTCCAAATCTTACCCTTATGCTCCAATCCGTGGCACATCTTCTCAGCCCAAGATGTTATCTTTGGGTCTTTTCTCCATGTCATTCCCAGCATCAGGAAGTCCTGCCTCTTCTACTCTACTGTGTCTCCCACATTTGGTTTCTTTGTAGTCTGAGTAACCTGTCCTCACCCAGCTTTTCCCCTCTCCTACCAAAATTATGACAAATGTCTCATATTCTTTCTTCTACCTCAAATCTTTCCCCTTCTTTAGACACTTCCACTATCACCAGTAAAAATCATAAAAGTTCAGAGTTTATGATTTCATTCTTCCATGTGAAATATCAGCAGCTTCCTAGAGCAGGCAATAGGATCACGAGCCTGAGACTCTTGATTAAGCATTTATAACCTTCTGTACAAAATCACTGCTTACGTTTTGCTGCCAGTCTACATAGCAGAGCAATTCTGCCTGATTCTGAACTTTGTACAACTTAGACTTTCTTGTATATTTTGGCTGTCAAAAACTAACTCAGAATCCACCTTCCCTGGAAATATTTTTGTTTTAGTGAACAAAAAAAGGTAGGGGCATCAGAAATTACTCCTTCAAATAACTCCACAGGCAAAGGTGGATTTGGAAAATCCAACTACACTCAGTTATTGGATGCTCATGGTCAATATTTAACTCAGATTTAGGGATACAAAGAAGAGGAAAAAACATCGCCTCTAGTTGCAAGATCTAAAGCATGGGACCTAGCATTTATTGAGCCCAACAAGGTGTAATTTCTATGTGGAGCGAATGAGCATCAGCAGCCCTGTAGGAAACGGCCATTTGTTTACTAGCTGGAAATACTCATGCTTAGCAGTCCCTGAGGTTCAAGGTCAATAAATGAGTCAGGCATCACTGGAATACAAACTCAGTGCCTGAATGACTCAAGGCTCAATGTTCCTTATCCCTGCGTACTCAGACCCATAGAGAAGTGAAGGAAACAATGAGAACCAGAGTAGCAAGTAGGTACTGGGTGGAGGAGGGTAAGGGGGACTTTTGGGATAGCATTTGAAATGTAAATGAAGAGAATACCTAAATAGAAAGAAAGAAAAAAAGAAAGAAAGAAAGAAAGAAAGAGAGAGAGAGAGAGAGAGAGAGAGAGAGAGAGAGAAAGAAAGAAAGAAAGAAAGAAAGAAAGAAAGAAAGAAAGAAAGAAAGAAAGAAAGAAAGAAAGAAAGAAAGAAAGAAAGAAAGAAAAGAAACCAAGATAAGAGCAAGTGAGGCTTCTGCACGCTGTGTGAGGGTGGGGTCTTGCTTCCAGCAAATGGAATTCCTTCCAGGATAGTTAATGAAGGGGAGTCTTTGAAGCTTGGCCCAACCCCTGGTTTCTATATCTACTCCTCTCACTCATCCTCAGCCATCCTCTCCTTCGAGGTGCCCAACTCTTGTCTTTTGAAAGACTATATATATACTTACAAGGCCTAGTAATCACACCTGACACAAGGTGTGGAGATTTAAAACAAAAACATACATTCTTAGAGGCTAAAGCATCTGCAATTGAGGCAGGCATCTGCAGGGACAGTTTGTTTCCTGTGTTCGTGGGGTTGATAGGGGCAAATGGTCTGGAGCAAGAGGACCCAAAATTATCTGTTTATATCTGATGCCCTATCTGAAATGGTGAGACTAGCTTGAGTCTGGCTAAGTCTCCCAAACAGACTGTTTGTGTTGATGTGTCTGGCTTCTAAGAGCGAGGAAAAAAAATAATAAAGAGACGATACCTTACTTGGAAGATGGAGGCAGAAAATACATGGATCTCAAGGCAATTCTCAGCTTTAATTCACAGGGAGTACAGGAGCAGCCTGGCTACATGAGCCCCTGCCACAAAAGGAAACAAATGACCGCAAACCTCTTAAAGGGTCAGACCCAAAAGTCGAGTAATACCACTTCTACTACAATCTGTTGACCAAAACAAGTCATGAGACAAACCTAGAGTCCAGGGGAAGGGCAAGCTCCACCTCTTGCTGAGATGTTACAACCACATCTCAAAGGGCACACTGGCTCTTGTATATCTCCTGGGAAGCAATCGGCTATGGTGATTTTTAAATATGTTTGGTTTTTTTTCCAGTAGATTATCTCCCCAAGGTCAAGCCCCTTTGTGTTCATTTTGTTGTTGTTGTTTTTCATATTGCCTAGCACAACACCCAAGGAGTGGAAAATGCACTGACAAATGTAACAATTACAAAGGAGTTGGCTGCTGCCCCCGCTCGCTCTCTTCCTCAGACTGTTTCCTCCACAGCACGGTGAGAGTCTGGGCTTTGGAAGTGGGATGTCTAGGTTGGCATCGCGATTCTGTCACAAACAAATTGGGTGGAGTTCAAGAAGAAATTTAGTCTTTCTATAAATATTTCTCTACTGTGAAATCAGGGTAAGGTTTTATATTTCAGAATTGTGAGAACTGGAGGGAATAATATGTATAAGAAAATTAGCATGCTGCCAAGAATATGGTAATTTTTCAAAATATGATAATTATATTAAAAATTTTCCATTTCTGTTTTTCCTGCTCTCTACACAATCTCTACCAGTACAAGCATTATACTTTCCTCAAGGCCATTTCTTAGTTGAAACAGAACGTGATCACCCAGCCGGAAATGAATTTACTTTGTCTCTTAAAGTTTGGTTTTGAGCTAGAGCCTAACTACGTAGACCAGGTTAACCCTGACCTTGCTATCCTCTGCCTCAGTCTCCCTAGAACTAAGATTACAAGCAAGTATGTCTATGCCCAGTGCTTGAAGTCTTAAAATTCTAGGTCATAAAATAATAGTGCTGGTGGGAAATTAATAAACCATCTAGCTCCACACTCCTTGTTTACAGAGGTGAAGCAAATGATTCCTAATGATTGAAGCAAATTGGCCAAGTCCACACAGCTGGGTGGGATCCAAGCGCCGTCATCCTGTAGTAGCCACAGCCTTGTTTCAGTGTGAAGAAGGGATAATAGAGAAATAAATAAGATCTACGAGTGAGGGCCAACAAGACCTCTGGACTCAAATTCTTAGAAGAAGGAGTCCAGAATCCAAGGCCCCCGGCTGGTGGATGAGCTCACAGGGAGAAAATGGACAGTATATGTGCTTTGCTTGGTCCACACAGTAGTTTTGTGTTTGGTTTGAAAGAATTCACGGGCTGGTAAGTTAGCTTAGTAGGGTAAGGAGCCTGCCACCAAGCCTGACAACCTGAGTTTGATCCCCAAGACCCAAATGGTGGTAAGAGGGAACTGACTCATGCAAGTTGTCCTTTGATCTTCATGTGGGAACACACATACACACAATAAATAAATTAGTTGATTAAAAAATAATTCCCAGCCGGGCGTGGTGGCACACGCCTTTAATCCTAGCACTCGGGAGGCAGAGGCAGGCGGATTTCTGAGTTCGAGGCCAGCCTGGTCTACAAAGTGAGTTCCAGGACAGCCAGGGCTATACAGAGAAACCCTGTCTTGAAAAACCAAGTAAGTAAGTAATAATAATAATAATAATAATAATTTCCAAAGCATTTTTAAGAAGTGGGGAGGGGTTGATATAAAACTTCAGATTACCAGTTTCTGTTGGAAATGTCTGGACCATCTTTCCTGGAGGCCAACAATTTGCTGCAGAGTGTGTGGCTGCCATGCTGAGTGAGACTGTGAGCTCCAGTCCTTGGCTAGAAGTGATTCTGCTTCCTTACCTTCGTGAGCCTCCTCAGCGAGTCAGGCATGGGAGTTTACCACTCCTGCACTGAGGGAAGACCTTGAGAAGTCACCCTTACAGCTGTTGTGTCTTGGTTGTGGGTCTCTATTTTCTACTTCCCTATAAACAGAGGGCTCCTTCAGAGCAGTTAGCACACCTCAGCACCCCTCGAAGGTAGTACTGTCCAGTGTTTCCGTCTCTCTCAGATACCGACTTACGGGCTCCCACGTGCTCACTGGCCTTTCTTTTGGGTTTTTTTAACGAGGGGAAGGAGCAGAAGCAGAGAAGGTGTAACGTAACTTCCCAAAGGTGGAACCACTACAGCGTGTGGAGCTGAGTCGTGAGGCTTCCTGCTCTTCTGGGATTCCTGGCATACATACTTTTTTCTTCTGAATGCAGAGATTCCACTTTCTCCCTGGCAAGCATCTCCTTTGTGTCTGTGTAAGTTGGATGAGGCTGAGCCTGTGGGAACATGACTCAGACCTGTTCAATGAGGGCTCCGATTGCCTGGTCCTTGGTGATTGGCTTGCGATGTGGGCTGCTGGAACTTTCTTGGGTTAAGTTGACCCTGGATAAGACCAACCTCTGCATTTTTTCAGGCTTCTCTTGATTAAAAAAAAAAAAAAAAAAGAAGAGGAAAAAGAAGAAAAGTGAGAAGAACTCCTCAAACTTAGATTTATACACACCACCCTCCACTCTGTGCTGGTATCCCTCAAAATTCTGCCGGCTTCTAGAAAGACCCTCTCATCCTTCCAACACTCACAGACCGCAATGCTACCTCATTGAATATCTATTATCCTGTTTACATCTGTCTCTCAGAAAGTACAGGACTCCCAAGTGTCCTCAGATTCTCCAAATGCTAATCTAAACACTGCTCTATTGTTGCAATGTTAACTCCATTGGAGAATACACAGAGACAGTCTTAAAGCAGAGGAAAAAAAAGTCTTTATTGCTGGCTAATGGCTACACGGTGAACTTTCCCAAATCACCCAGCCCAAACCTTACAGTTCTTTTTCTTTTATGGACAAAACCATATCCTGGTTGTCACAGTTCATTTAGCAAGAAGCAGAATTACAAAAGTCCAAAAGCAAGTTTAATACATTGAGGGACTTTCCTGGATCCTGGAATGATAGGCCGGGTCTTTAGTGGATTAGGTCTTTGCTCCCATTTTGACAAGTGTTGGGACCCACATGGTAGGTTTTAAGGTAGAAATGGTCTAACATGACATCACTTATGCTAAGGTCTGGGGACCTGTTACCCCATAGGCAATAAGGGAAACTCCTGTACACACCTCACACTTATAGGCCCCACACCTTTTCTGAGTGAGCGTCTTTGCTCTCCATAAAACTTTTGTTCTGAGCATATACAGCTACCTATGTTAAATGAAAATTTCAGGCCATTGTTTCAGAGTTAGCTTTTTATGAAGTCCTAAAAAAAAGATGGTCAAAAACCAAACTGAAATCAGCCATTCAATCACTCTCTGTCATTGAACTTAGTCTATGTTCTTATCTGAGCTCCTGAGAAATCAAGAGAGAAAGAGATATCAGCAGAAATTCCCAAGGCAGGCAACAAATGAGACCTCATTAACTTTAATCCTTACAAAAGCTAATTTCTCATCGTTTTGTCTTCCCTATTCCTGCTTTCCATGGAAAGGGACTTTGAAATGACTAATCTGGTTTTTGTTCTTTTCTGCTTTTTTCAGATCTTTTCTGTGTCTGAGGCTAAGCTCTCCTGCTCACTCCATCAGAACACTCTTGTTTTATGAAGTGAAGCAGGATGCTGGAACTGCAAAATACAGCCAAGGCAGACACTTAAACTGAATCACGGCAGTGTAAACCAGTTTGGCTTCTGCTATATCATGAATCCATGGGTCTTCCCAAGATTCGCAGAGTAAAACCTAACCTCTAACATGCAGCCTTGGTGAGGATAGGAGGACATTTGGTTTGCTCTCCATTGTTTTAATAAAATGTTCATGTTGAAGCTCATATTTTATTCAGCTCCCAATCATGAAGGTTTAAGTATGACCTGCACCAGTGCCATGCCAACTCTGCTAAGACCACATAGGGGATGGTGTCAAATGCCAGCCTCTTCTCCCTCTCATGATCCCTGGCAGCCTTGCTGCAGAGAACTCCAGAACAAGCTGCATCCTTGGCCCCTTTTGTTTCAGGGCTCCAAGCTTCTTGGAGCTTGGTTTTCTCCACTCTCCAGCCCAAAAAGTGGCCATTATGGAACTTGCCAGGCTCTGATCATGTGAGCCAGTCTAATAAGTTCCTTCTTATGGTTATATGCATCCTATTGCTCCTATTCTTCTAGAGAACCCTGAGGGATACAAGCACTCCCTCAAGAGACCTAGTACTGGGTCTCATATGAACTACTTTCATCTCTTCCAAACCCAGCATTTCACCAAGACCCACCTCTTAAAGGGATCCACCACCTCTTAACGTCACCACATTTCGGACCAAGCTTTCGATATATGAACTCTTAGAAGATGCAGCCAAGTCAGATCCAAACCAGAGCAGGAAGGAATAAAACTGTGAGGCGAACTGGTTGGGCACAAGTTAGTACATTATTCTATGAGTAAATTTAGTGATGTCCCACCACTTCCAATATATAGCCAGGGTCCCATTAACCTTCTCATTAACGGTCTTATAGTTTCCAGTGTTGGGCTGTATCCATGTTAAAAGCCACACTGCATTTATCTTCAGTGTCAAAGATGTTGTAATGTCACCATATCTGTCTTTTCTATTAGCACAGTTTTCACTATTCTATATTGTAAAGAATACATATCCAGTATGTAAATGAGTGTTCTATAAACCTTTTATATAGGCATTTCCTCTGCTATTTAAATATCAGCCTTATTCAGAGTATAATAAAAATTATGATCTTGAAAAAAAACTGTGAGGCAAAAGGCTTCTGATGGGATTGTCACCCATCAGGACCATGTGCGGATGATACAAGTTACAGATGAGCTAGGCAGTAGGGTCTCACTAGATAACAAATCTGACTAGATGCACCAACCTCTAGCACTGTGAGATAGAAATTTCCACTGTTTGAAAGTGACTCAGTGTGTCACATATTGTTATCGCAGCCTGAACGGACTAAGATACTTTGTGTGATTGAATTTAAAAAGAATACGACCCACTCAGCAACAGCTAGATTCAAGGAAAACATACAAACAGCAAATATGTCCAGGAAAAAATGTTTTCTCTAGTATTTAGGAAAATGCAAACCAGAACTACGATGAGGTACAGCTATACACATGCTAGCATGGTTATTATCAGAAAACAGAACATTGAGTACTTGAGAGGTTAAAAAACAAAAACAAGCAGGGCATGGTGGCGCATGCCTTTGATTCCAGCATGGGAGGCAGAGGCAGGCAGATTTCTGAGTTCAAGGCCAGCCTGTCTACAAATTGAGTTCCAGGACAGCCAGGGCTACACAGAGAAACCCTGTCTCAAAAAACGAAAAGAACAAACAAACAAACAAACAAACAACAACAAGCAAACAAAAACAGGACTATCAGAAGTGCAAAGCCATCCTCAGATTCATTGGGTTTGAAGCCACCCTGGGTTCCATGAGACCCTATATCAACTACAAGGCCCACCCCTAAAAAGGACCTGTGAAGTAACATGTGTTAGCATGGGTATGGAAAACTGGGAACTTGTGTGTTGTGAGCAGGAATGTTGAATGCTATAGTCACTGAGCCAGACAGCATGGTCCTTCCTCGAGATGTTAACAGATGGTCCTGCAGTTCTGCTTTTAACTATGTACCGGGGTCCTGGTTTGCTGTTCATTGCTGTCATAAACACCATGATCAGATGCAACTTGGGGAGAAAAGGGTTCATTTGGCTTATACTTCCGTGTCACAATCCACCACTGAGGGAAGTCGGGGCAGGAGCTCAAGGCAGGAATCTGGAGGAGGGAACTGAAGCAGACAACACAGAAGAGATTGTTACTGGTTTGTTCCTTATAACTTATACGGCCTGCTTTCTTATCCCACCCAGGGCCACCAGCTCAGAGATAACAACAGCCACAGTTTCTGGGCCCTTCCATATCAACCACTAATCAATATTAGCCTACCGACTACACTGATGGAGGCATTTTCTCAATTGAGGTTCCTCTTCACAGATGACTCTAGCTTGTGTCAAGTGTTTAAAAAAAAAGAACCAGGATGACCAGGATGGCCACCGAAATGAAAACAGAAACTTAAAGAGCTATTTATTCACTCATATTCATACCAACAACATTCATAATAACGCTAAAAGCTGGACTCAAACCACCCGACTGTTCTCAGAGGAGTGGACAAATAAAATTTAGTAGACAGTAGACACACACACACAATGGAATTCTACTAGCCTTAGTAAGGAAGAAAATTCTGATACATGCTACAGCAGAGAGGAACCTTGGGGATGTCCCCAAAGTGAAATGAATCTGTCACAAAAGCACAAATACTATAGGATTCCTCTTACATGAGGTTCCTAGGGTAGCCATATTCATACAGCCAATGAGAGGAACTAGTGGTTTCTAAGAGGAAAAGGAAAGTTGGGGAAATGGACCTGGTGTGGTGACAGGTCATGATGAGGGTCACACTGCAATGTGGCTGTGCTTAGTGCTGCAGCATAGCACCCCTTAATCAGGTTAAAACAGCATTTTGTGTAATATATACTGGTGTGTGTGTTGTGTGTATTTTTTACCATAAATTTTTGAGACAGGGTCTCATGTAGCCTCCTAGGTTAGCCTCATCCTTGATATATGGCTGAGACCAACCATGAATTTCAGATCCTCTTGCCTCTTGCCCCTTACGTGGTAAGATTACAGAAATTCTGCCCATTTTGGGGGGTATAGAAATAAAACCCAGGGTTTTGGGAATGCTAGGTAAGCAAGCACTCTATCAACTGAGCTACATCTTCAACCTATATTTTCCTATAATTTTTAAAAAATAAATCTATGTAACACAGTGAATCTCAAATGCACCTTTTTAGACTTCAAATGTGGCGTTCCCTTTACCCCACTGTCTAATTCTGTCACTTCCATTGTCCAGCACAGACAGCCCTGAATGTTATTTGTGCTCAATAAAAAAGCTGGCTGAATAGGTAAATGAATACACTAGTGAAAAATAAACACATTGATATTTATTTTCAATTAAGACAAGGGCTTCTCATTAGCCAGCAAACAGCAAGCATATTATTAATTGGCCATGCTTAACCATCTGGAGAACACATGAAAGTTCAGCTTCAGGAATCCTAGCAATTCTGCGGGCCCCATTCAGCCCTAATGCACACACTGTCTGTGTCAGCACATGAGAGCTGGCTTCGCCTTGTGTAGGTGTATTTCACGTGTACCTTATGAATGGAGATGGTCACGATGAGACACTTTTGCCATATCCCTAACAGTAACCTTCTGAGAGACAGTGTATGCCTCATTAGTGTTCCAGAAGCCCATAGTGGTAGTTGGACAAAAGCAGAAATAATTTTGACACAACATATAAGTTTTAAATCATTCTCTCACCCTGTCTGGTTGATTTTCACATTCAAGTTTTCTTTGATCATCTCCATCCTCGTTGTACCTGCAACCAAACCTATCACTGCTTGGTACCTGACTGCAGTCTAACTTGCTAACTGGTATCTTCCTTTCTTCCTTCAGTTTTCCCTGCATCTTACTCCATTACCCATCCTCCCAGACTATGTGTCTGATTGTATTAAATCCTGACTCCAAATTTTAAGTGACCTCTAACTATGGAAAGATAAAGACCATGGGCCTACTAGATCTGTGATGGTTTGTAGATGCTCAGCCCAGAAAGTGGCCCTGTTAGAAGGTACGGCCTTGTTGGAGTAGGCGTGTCACTGTGGGTGTGGGCTTTAAGACCTTCATCCTAGCTGCCTGGAAGCCAGTCTTCCACTAGCCACCTTCAGATGAAGATTTAGAACTCTCAGCTCTGCCTGTACCATGCCTGCCTGGATGCTGTCATAATCCCACCTTGATAATAATGAATTGAACCTCTGAACCTATAAGCCAACTCCAATTAAATGTTGTCCTTATAAGAGTTGCCTTGATCATGGTGTCTGTTCACAGCAGTAAGACAGATCCTCACCCTGTCTGGCTCCTGCACAAACATTTAAGTCTTCGATGAAACTCCTTTTTCGTTTTCTCTGCATCTAGCCAGATGCTATGGGATTCCTTCTCCGGAATGCACAGTGATGGATTGTGCCAGCCTCCCTCCCCACAGCCACCCCTATTGTCTGTTTAATTCGTATCCCTCCTTCCACTCCTGGTTCAGATAAACTAAATTTAGCCTGAGGCTATCTCCACATTTGAGTCTTTTAAAGCTAACTCCAGCCTAAATTAGAGTATAAGCTGATAGCCCAACTTAGGAACATAATTTGTAACCAATCAGTGGCTGATAAAAAATTTCAGTGGACCAAACTATTCCTGAGCCAGGCAAGCACCGAGTCCGTAGTGCACCTACACACACTGCCCTGCTGAGGTCTGACCTTTGCAGGTTCTCAGTGGGTGTTCCACTCATGGTAGCTTGACCTAATCACTGGAATCCAGTAGGCAGATTTCTGGGGTTCGTGTTAATTTAAAGACTTGGTCAAGGTGCTAAAGGTCCCCACTTAGTGGGGATCCTGAAATGTTAAAACAAATCAAAGAAACCCCATGTTAAAGTGTGGATCCTGTTTTAAGAATGGTAGGAAAGTGCACTGATGAGAGAAGAGAGATGCATTTTAGTCTTAAGGAAGGCTTGTACTCCAAGTATGAAGAAGCCTATGACCAACACGTTGAGCACATTGTGTGTGAGGTGTGGTGCGTGACTGAGCACACACACACATGAAAAAGATAATTCATGGCACCAAGCAACTACATCCCACAAACGTTAGAAAGACCCCGAGCTACATCTGCTAGGGCAATGAAGACAAAACATGCATGTGGAACCCAGTGAAAGATTTTGCTCCAACTCAGGCAGGAAGGAAAGGTTTTCAGGGAGTTGTAAAACTGAATGAGGAGAGTGGAAGATGGCCACGTGAACCTTTTTCAGGAAGAGCATAACATCTAGACCAACAGGAAGCCCTCTGAAGTCGGTACACAAGCCACTGAGCATCGGGCCTTGTCTTTCGGCAGCAGATAACTGCAATGTTTTCAACATCAGCAACTATGCTTGGCTGTCCGGTGGTACTACTCCTGTGAGCTGAATTTACCTACTCCAAAGAGATCTTGATTGACCAAAACAATCAGTTAATGAAAGAAACTATGCCAGCCACAGACAGGATTATCTGGGGACACATTGTTTCATGTTTAGAAGGAACCGGTGGCCTGCTTTGTAGTTCTATTCTTAGGGAGTAAGTATCTAACACCTGGCACTGTCTCTATCACTATTAACTGAGTTTGACCCCTTGAGGACACAAACAAAGTCAGGTCTTCCCAGGACACAATGGGAAGTTGTAGCAGTGGGCAGATCCGGCATGAACCACATCTGTATGGAGATGTTTGGCCTCTGGCTACAGTAGAACACACTAGTAATAGTAGTATACTCGTGTGGGGTTCTGCACACTCCATATACACTGACTCACCCGGCCTTCACAAGGAGGCAGGTAGAGTGTGTTCTCTGAGTTTTCTAGAGGGGGTGCTGAAACCCAAAGAGGCTAAGGCACCTGCTAGGATTTGAACTCAGATCGTCTTGCTGCCTAGTCCATGCACTCAATCACTATGGAGAACTGCATGGGAATTTCATTTGGTTAGTCAAAAGTATGTCCAGAACCCAGCATGTCCTTGGAACTGTTTTTGGAACTAGAGATATAGCATCAGTCAGGGAGAAACTGTATCATTCAGAATCTAGCATTCAAGCAGGGCTAATACCATAATGATGGGTAAGTTAAGAAAGAAAATGGTGGGAGGGGGGGTTCAGCAGTGAAGAGCACTGGCTGCTCTTCCAAAGTTCCTGAGTTCAATTTCCATGAACCACATGGTGGCTCACAGCCATTTATGAGGGGATCGTCTGGCATGACTCCTACACTTAAAAAAAAAAAACATAAATAGATAAACTTAAAAGAAACAAAAAATTTATAATTAAGAAAGAAAGAAAGAAAGAAAGAAAGAAAGAAAGAAAGAAAGAAAGAAAGAAAGAAAGAAAGGAAGGAAGGAAGGAAGGAAGGAAGGAAGGAAGGAAGGAAGGAAGGAAGAAGGGAGGGAGGGAGGGAGGGAGGGAGGGAGGGAGGGAGGGAGGAAGGAAGGAAGGAAGGAAGGAAGGAAGGAAGGAAGGAAGGAAGGAAGGAAGGAAGGAAGGAAGGGGAAGGGGGAAGGGAAGGGAAGGGAAGGGCCGAAAGAATGAAGAAAGAAAGAAAGAAAGAAAGAAAGAAAGAAAGAAAGAAAGAAGGAAAGAAAGAAAGAAAATGGGAGGCGGTTCTAGGACCTGGGACTCTCTTGATAAAATAAAACTGGGTGACCTCGGAGTGAGCAGGGCAAGGAGGTGAGCAGCCAATGTGCCCAACAAAGTACACTCTGAAGGAAAACTGGAAATAGAGAAACATCAATGCAGAAGTCAGAGAGAAAAAAATGTTCCACCCTGAATGAACCTCAGTCATGAAGCTCCTGACACAAGATCAGCTCAAGGAGCTGAAAGAGAAAAGAGAGGGAGATAAAGAAACAAGTGGTGGGAATTCCCAGCACGTCAGGGCCATGGAAGAGCAGGCGCAGGAGCCGTGTGAGCTCAGTGGAGTCCTGGGGAAGGAGCTGGGGACAGCTATGAGGAGGGAGAGCTGACAGTGGGACCCTGGAGAAGGATGGCTGCGAAACTGGGACAACCCCCAAGTGTGATCTTTGGCAAGAATACCAGGTACTAACTGTTCTCCGTAGCTGGCAGGAGTTGAAGGAAGCCTCGTGTCAGAGCTCCAGTGTGGAGTTGCTCATTCTGTGAGCAATGTCCCCCTCCCTAAGTCCTGCCCTCCTTCAGATTCTGTTATTTCTGAGACCTGTTCCAGTACAGACTCAGGGGGCGGTGTGCGGCAGCTCTCTGTTGGAAGTATGTGTGTGCTTCAGAGGGAGGGAGGAAGAAGCCAGAACTCTCCTAGTCTCTGAGGAATCTTCTAGATATGGCTAACGGGATGAACACATGTCCTGCGGTTCTTTTAATGAGAAAACAAGCATTAGGAAGTCTTGGCAGACACCCTTCCATACATTCTAGAGCTGTCCTGAATACAGCAATTCATCAGCTAGGGAGAATCCCCAAGAAGAATAAAGACAAAGTACTAGTTGAGGGCAAGGGTTTTAAGTTGGGCTTCAACACTTGCTAACTGTCTGGTCCACTTAAGGATCTAAACTCAATCACCCCATCTGTGGAATGAAGACAATGGCCACATTCCAGGTACCACAAGGATACTGCATGTTCAGAGCTAAGCAGGGAGCTGGACTCTGAGTAAGTACTTAGTGTTACTCCTCAGTCACTATTACAGTGACTGCAAAATATCACATGATTTAAGACCCTCCATTCATGAAGGATCATGATGCTTTGAAAAGGAAGGTCAAAGGTCAAAGGCACCAGAGAAAATAGGGTTGGGAACAATATTAAGAACATAAAGACTTGAAGGCTGAAGTTTATATAAAAGATTCTTATTAACATATTTTCAAGGAGAGAGGGTGAAGGGCTACAAGGTGGAGACAGCATCAGAACTACTGTGATTCCCAGCATCCTCTGCCAAATATCAATTCAAGCTCACACAAGTGTTAGCATTGCCCTTAATCTATGTTACAGGTATCCAGGATCTGTAGCTCCCATTTCACAGATAAGGAAAGTGAGACTGAGGGACCAAATGCAAACAGGGAAGATGAGCTGGTGTTTATTTGACTCCAATATCAGCGGTCTTTTCTCCATAACCTGTCAATAAAAAACTAAAGAAACCTGTCTTATGATTATAGATGTAATGGCCTCTCCAGGTCTATGTGTGTCCCCCACCTTATAGCTAACTACATAGGTCAGTTCTCACAGAGTAACTATCTGGTCCTTTGTGACTGGCATAGGAGTGTGTCAGCATCATTTCTGAACGATGAGGTCTCTTTGTGTAGCATGAAGAATGCTGAGGGAAAACACAGGGGAGCGAATCTTTCCATTCATGCTGAGAAGTCATCACACAAAACAACAGAAAGTCTCTCCTTACAGAGCGAAGCGTGCCAGGTGAGGCGCCATGGAGGAAAGGCATAAGAATGGAATGTGTCTCTGCCAGAGCAAAGGAAGCCGAGGTATGGAGATGAAGAGGGGTCAGTATTGTTCAGAATACTTAAGCTACACAACAGGGGCCTACAACAGGGTGCAAAGAGCATCCAGCCTGGCATGGTTTAGATGTGATTTGTCCCCACCAGAGCTCATTTTGAAATCTAACTGACGCTGTGGCAGTACTGAGAAGAAACTTGACCAAGTCGTTAGGTCTTTAAAAGGAATTAATGCAGTTCTCCCTGGGCTGGATAGTTGCCATGAGACCAAGATGTTATAAACCAAGGCAGCCACTGGTATGCTTATCTCCTTGACAGGACACTGCATGTTTGCTGTCTTGTTATGAGGTATCCTGAGCCCTTTACCAGATGAAGCTGCCTTGTCTAGACTTTCAACAGCTACAACTCTGAGCTAAATAAACTTCTTCCCTTTATATTGTCCAATCTCAGGTATCCCGCATATAGATACAATATCATGTCAGATATAGTATCAGAAAACAGGTTGAGGGGGGAAAGGGTCGGCAGTGAGAGGCACTAAGGGCTCTGTGGCAGGTGAACATCCTGATGATATTTATATTTTAATGTATTCTGTCTGCTGTCTGGGACCGGGCATACCAACACAGAGCTAGAACACTTGCTTGATACGCATGGAGTCCTAGGTGCAACCCCCAGGCCTGAAAGAAAAATAAAAAAGATCATTAACTCGGAACACGGAGGCAGGAGAATCAGGAGGCTCCAGAATGGAAGGTCAGCCTTGGCTCTATAAGAACCTGTCGCAAAATAAACAAAGACAAAAGGAGAGGAAGAAACGGTCATTAGATCTGCCGGTTTCATGGATGACAGGTGGGGGGAGGGGAGGGAGAGGGAGAGGGAGAGATGAAGGCATGGCCATGTAGTTGTAACTGCCTTTGCAGAATTCCAGGCAGTGAAAAAGACATTTCAAGGAAGCTGCTGGGTTTGGTCCTTCAAAGAACTCACAGTACATGCCTATCTCTCCTGATGTTCTCTCAAGTTCCTGATGAGGAGGCTTGCTGGGGAACAGCAGGGCCTTCCTTTCCACAGCACTGAAAGGCATGGCCATTTTATCAGTTGAGCAAATACTGTAGAGCCAGAGTTTAAAGGACAGATGGAAGTCATTGTCTCTAGTACTTGAGACATCAGACAGCAATAGTGGAAGGCTGAGAACAAGATGGTCTGCTGTAGAGGACAAGGCTCCAATCTCTGCCTGGCCAATCATGTATGCACTTATAACTGCTCACTGGATGCCTCGTGTTGGGTGCAGGGGTGGGGAGCAAAGAAACATCTCTACTCCCCAAGAGGTTTCAAGCTACTGTGGAGGATGGAAAAATAAATAAAATCTGTAACAAAATAAGAAAGCCATAACAGTGGAGACTCCAAGGGTCATTGAGACAAAAGTGGAATGAATGAATGTCCTCTACATCAATACATCTATGCCATGCATTAAGCATGTACTCAAGAGAGGTGCTCTGTGCTGGACACAGGATGTATCTTGAAGGACGTAAGTTGGTAAATCATGAAAGAGCAATGGTTTTAGGCAGGAGCAAGTGAGTGCAGCAAAGAGTAAGGTCACAAGGTGCTGTAGACACTACAAGTCGTTTCATTTATGTTCCAAGGAAATGGAGGAGATAATCCTATGGGGTGTCCACCACAGGAGACTACTCGGACATGGGTTCAAGCCATTAGAAAATCTTTGTTAGCCAGCTGGTAGCTACACTGGGTGTTCAGAACCTCAGAGCAGTCCCAAAGCTGTCTCATGCTGAGCTTTTAAGCACAGAAACCACAGCCTGGATTGGCACACTTCAGTTAACAAGAACAGTTACTCAGAAACAGAACTACAGAAGCCAACGGCAAGGTTAGTACATTTAGAGGCTTTCACAGAGCTATGGACTTTGATGGATTAGGTCTTTGTTCCTGTTTTGGCAGGTGCTGCTGCCTATGTGCTGGGTTCCCAGGTCTAAATGGTAGTTCTATCATGGCCCCAGTTGTACTAAAGTCTGGTATCCTGTTACAATAAAATTCAGACAGAATAATGAAAGCAGGATCTGTAGAGGTAGACAGGAGTCCATCACAGAACGGTTTATATGTTATGCAAAAGAGTTCAGAGAGCTGGTAAAATATTGTAAGTATAAGGGTTACAGACATTATATTTGTATTTTAGAACCATTACTCTGGCTTTGAAGATATGCTGGACATAGCTCAGATGGCTTTGAGTGTTAGTTCCTGAACTCCAGACAGTTAGATTAACGAAGTGGAATTAATGTACTTGAAAAATATTTAGACCTTGGACTAAGGACAGGTGTTTCAGGAGGAGAGGACCTGTCTTAGTCAGACTTTTCATTGTATCAAAAATTATCTGAGGGATAAAAACATCATAAGGAAGGAAAATTTGTTTGGGTTTGTGGTTTAGATTTTAGTTGGTGGTCAACTAGTCTCATTGTTCTGAGGTCTGAGAGGCAGAACTATTATGGCAGGGAGCATAGCTGAGCAGGGCTTCTCACTTCCTGTAGCCAGGAAGCAGAAAGAACAGAGGGAGGGCCTGGCAAAATTTACCGTCCCCAAGAACATCTTCCTTGTGATCAAATTCCTCTAATGAGGTCCTACTTCCAAAAGTCCTATTTCTAAAAGTTTTCAACACTTCCCAATAATGCTATAAAGCTATCAATGCATCGAAAAATTAACTAATCCCCCTCTTATATCCCAGCTCCCACAATCAAATCACTTCCCCAGAACCCACAGGTTGGAAATCAAGCCTTTAAACGCGTTCTGTGGGGACAACCACAACAGCCTGAGACTTTGTTACTCTGTGGAGGTGAGTACAGATAAGGGGGTCAGAGACGTGGAAGGGTCCAACATTGGTCAGGAGGCAGACGCCATGCTAAAGGTTTCAGAGGTGAAACATCTTCAAGAGATGGCAAAACGTGGAGTGTGGTCATGGGTGTGAATACTGAAGTGGGCCAGAAGTGACCGGCACACTGAAGCTCATTTCTCATATGGGGAGAAGTCTGGACTTGGGGCAGAGAGAACCTGAGAGAGTCTCTTTCTAAATGGCAGATGTGATCTATAATAGTAATAGGAATGATAATGATAATAATGATGATAGTTATAATAATGCTGATAATGTTGATGTCACAAAAGGGCATGGTTCTAAAAGGAACAGTGCTCCATTAGTGTCTACAAGCATAATTTGGAATTGAGGTGTCTGCCTGGCTTGGTACCTGGGATATGAGAGGACAGCCTGTTCCGGAGGACACAAGGTGGATGACATTTCCCTGGGTAAGGGCAAAGTTCCATTCAAATCAGGTGGGCAGGATTCTAAGAAGAGCTGAGGAGCTAAGGGGTTGTTTACTTTGGCGTGCACTGTTCCAGGGTGCCAGATTAGAAGGAGACTGAACTGGGGAGAGCTCAGGCGGTGTGAAGACAAGAACACTGCTCACACATGAAATCTCCATCCCTGTCATCTACCTTAGTGGTCCACCTTTGGCGGTCTCACCATCTCCATCCTTGCTCCCAGTAGGCAGACAAGACCTATCGCCTCTGGTCTGTAAGCAGAACTCTAGTTTCTCCCATCCGTGCTTCCCCACATACAGCTTTGGTTTACAACCACGTTGTGGTTTCCAGTGTGCATCCTGCAATGGCCGCCTATCTACCCTCTGTTGTCTCTTGCCTTGGCTGCCCTTCTCCACCTTCCAGTACCCACTCCATTCTTTTTATGATCCACATATCTGACCCTGTTGCTCTACCACTCAACATCCCTTGATGATGCCACAACCATCGCAGAGGCACAGTCTGACCCACGGACATGGCTTCCAGAGTCATTCATAAGCAGGATCCTGCTGTGGCGCCCTTCAGATCCATCATTCTCCCGCCTCCTTTAGGACTCTCTCCTCTAGTAACACCCCTTATTTACAGCTCTTAGAACATGCTACTACATCTTCATGCTTCCAGCTTTCACGGATCCCTTTCCACCTACCTACAGATTTCCCACCTCCCAACACCCCAGCCCTGACGGAGCCCATTCCAGAACCCAGTGCCAACTTCTCTGAGGTCAGCTTCCCCTTTCCTAAACTCTATTTTAAGGCCCTTTTCTCTTCTGCTCGCCTTCTATTCTGTACAGCATCCTCTGATAGCAATTACACACCACACTAAATGCATATATTTAATCTCCCCACCTGAAAGTAGCTATTTTTAGAGAAAACCAAAATCACTTCTAATGTCGCTATCCAGTGCCTATAGAATTAGTCTGTGTAATATATTCGCAGTCGGTGTAATCTATTTGCAGACTTAAAAGTATTTTTTAAAAGTACTTTTTAAAAGGTATTTTTAAAAATTAAAAATTGCAGATATAGATATAGTCTGTGTAATCTATTTGCAGACCTAAAGGATGTATGTTTAAGAAAAATTATCCAATCACTCAAACCATGATGCAAATGAACCAGGTTCTAAGTTCCAGGAAAAGCCTCCACAGTGATATGTTTTGAAGCCAATAGACTGGCATCTGTCTAGAGTATGTATCCCAACATGGAACCTCCCTTTTTTTTTTTTTTAGTACTCTTTTGGCCATGTTTTGCCCTCCATCAGCTCCTCCTAGATCCTCTCCAACCTCCCTACCCACCCAATTGTATGCTCTTGCTATTTCTCTTTCTAAAATGACTAAAAAATTTAAAAGAAAGCTAAAAACCCCACAAAACCAAAATTCAAAACACACAAAAGATCAGTGAAACCAAAAAGAAAAGAGAGAGAGAGAGAAGAGAGAGAGAAGAAAGAGAGAGTGAAAGAAAGGAAGGAAGAGAAGGAAGGAAGGAAGGAAGGAAGGAAGGAAGGAAGGAAGGAAGGAAGGAAGGAAGGAAGGAAGGAAGAAGTAAAACAAAACAAACACACACACACACACACATTAATCATGTCCATTTTATACTGACTAGCTACTCCTGGGCATGGGGCTTGACCTACAATGTGGTTGATATACCCAGTGCACTCCATTGGAGAAAACCAATTGTCCCTTTGCCCATAGGTAGCAACTGCAAATGGCTTCTTAGTTAGGGATGAGACCCAAGTTCACTCCCCCTAACACCTCCCCACCCCCACCCCACCTCCCGCCACCCCCACCCTCACCCCCATCAGCCCTGGTATCTTTTCTAGCTTGAGCCTGTGCAGGTCTTGTGCATGTTGCCATAGTCACTACGAGTTCATGGTGGTTTCTTTCTTTTTTTTTTTTTAAAGAAATTGTATTTACTTTTGCATATGGGTACTTTGCCGTTTTGCCTGCATATGTGTCTGTATACCATGTTTGTACCAGGTGCTTGAGGGAGATCCCTGGGAATGGCGTTCCAGGGGTTATGAGCCACCATGTGGGTGCTGAGAATAGAACCTGGGTCCTCTAGAAGTGCAGCCAGTTCTCTTAACTGCTGAGTCTTCTGTCCAGCCCCCACAATAGAGATGGAGTAGAGACAGTCCCTGACTGTAAACAGTATGTGCGCTCCAGGCGCTATTTCTGCAGCTGTGCTTTTCCCGCCTTCCACTCCTTCTGTGACCCTGAGAAGTTCCAGTACCCAGATCATTCATTCACTCACATGGTCAAACTGCCACAAGTCAAACACTGTGTTCTCTTTTGTAATCAGAAACTTCTGGAAGGGTAGGAATGTGGTCAGTGTGGGTTGCACTGTATTGCATAAGCAGGGTGTTTATACGAATGAACCCTTCTTTCAAACATCAGATGTCTAAGACGTCTGGCCTCTAGGGACCTTTCCCTACAAGGGTCTGATAGACTATTCCAGGTCTCCAAGCTTCCTCCACTCTGAATCCTGTTGTACTTGAGCCAGAACCAGACGGGTTGACATTAATTGCTCTCTAATTGTTTCAAGCATGCTATTTTTATCTTGCCCAGTACGCTGTACTGCAGAGGAGCCTGGCCCTTTGCTTTCACAACACTCTGTCCTCCCAGCATTTAGCAGAGCCTTGCTGATTGATTTTTCTACGAGCTGTAATTATTTTCAAGACTGTCTGGGAATATGGCTCTCCCTGTCATTGTTGTCTCTGTTTTTTTTTCCCTGAAATTCCCCCTTCTCACTTGCAGCATCTCCCTCTCACTCCTTTGTTGGTGTCTGGCTTGTTCTCATCCAAACACCACTTCATTCTCCATCTCTCCAGAAGAGCAAACCGTATTTCACCCATCATCAACACCACTGAGTTTCTCTCTGGCAAGAAACGTTATTCCGACCAGCCACCTCGGGACTTCTATTCATCTCTCCACCACGCTTACTAAATACTTGCAGAACCTACTTGAGTGAATGAAGGCTTTGCTTTGAGTCGGTGCCTGTGCTTTCAGTTTTCATTAGCTCAATACTCAGTTAAAGGTACTGGAAACAGACTGGATCACAAAGTGAATCGATCTGGTGACATGGTGACTTGGTCTAGCCTCCCCTTGCATGACTCTCATGCTCTCACTGACCAGCTGTGGGGACTGGAGACAAATTCACAAGAAGGGGAGAAGGGGTAAGTACTGGTAGTTAGTTTTCAAGTCAACTCTCACTTGCCTAGTAAAGTGGTTGTAAAGCATCAATGATAAGAGGCTGGATTCAGCTTCATGTTCACTGGGGTCTGAGTCACAGCCAAGCATGTTATGTATACCGTCCTCTCTGAGAGTCAGCTTTGCTACAGATAAATGGGTGCAGTCAGACTTACCTCCTGGGGTTACTGTGGGGTCCATGTGAGGCATACGTGGTTCTGAGCTAACAGTACTCATGATCTTTGACTCACAGTGTTATCATCCCAGATGAACCAATTCTTCCTTACCATGACCCCATCAAAATGTCCAGTCAACATCTTTCAGGACAAAAGAATCCAGTTACTAACCCAACTTGTGGATTTGTAACTGTTCAGTGGAATAGGAGACACTCTGAGGAGGAGACACAGGATTATCTTAGCCCTTCCCACTGCTGTTAGGGACAATGGGAGTTGGACTTTTCTGTCTGCTCAGTCCAATCTTACCCCACGAAGTGCACTCCACAGACCACTTCTTCCTTCCTGTCAACCAAGATAGTGATCAGGTCATTTACAGATTATGCTATACAGATATACAGAGTAAATGGCTTGACTGTAGACGCGCAGGACTCCGTGATTGCCAGGCATCCGTTATGTGCCAGCTATGTGCTCTTGCTTGCGGAGTTTTGAATTCCTCTTCTGAAAATGGGATAAGAAGATCACTTCTGGTAGAGCAGCTGTGATAATTCAAAGAGATAAAGTTTCAAAAATGCTTAGTACAGGGCAGGGCACGTAGTAACTGTGCAGCTATTCATGGTGGTAGCTGTAAGTGCAGAGGTTCAAGGGCAGCCTTGCTCCATCTCTAGGACACCTTTACAGGTGTCTGATTCTCATCTTCACACCCACCACTCAAAGCACAACTCATGCCAACACGGACCCCAAAGAAAATTAACCTGTATGCCTCTTATTTGTCTGTTATTTATTTATTATTTTCTGTGTTTGTTTTTGAGACAGGGTTTCTCTGTGTAACCCTGGAACTCACTCTGTAGATCAGGCTGGCCTCAAACTCCAAGATCCACCTTGCTGGAATTAAAACCCTGAGCCACCACTGCCCATCTAACCTGCACGACTTTCAATCGGTGTATTTTCAGTGTCTTCATCAGAAAAGCTGGGTCCCCACTGTCCTCCACATCCTGGGCCTGGCACAGTGTGAAAGCAAAAGTGTCAACTGCTTCCTTCCTCAAGTGGTTGTAGGCTCTGACTTTCACCATGCGACTCAGACACCACACGCTCAGATGGCTTCCTAATTAATGTCAAACGATCACTGTCTTTCAGATGTGTGGTACTCGGTACACAACTAATTAGCTGTTCTGAACATTCCAGGTTGAAAGTGGAGCCGGGGTGATCACAGAGCCTTTGAGGCTAAGGGCTCCCGAGATTCTATTTTGCCGAGTGAACTCTTGCCTGTATGGGTCTTTGTATTCACAGAGACATTGCTAGGGACTTTCTGACTCTTAGGATTAATCTAACTGGGGTGGTCATGATGAGCCTGTAGGAATGTGATCTAAATGGAAGAAAGAGTATATAGAAAGGCACATTGTAACTACTTTTTCCCTTTGGCAAAAATGGTGTATGAGGGTTCAGGGGTCGGTGGGTGGGGTTGAGTGGGTGGGTGTACAAGCATGCTCACAATGGGTGGGCACACATGCCTTCTAAATCATGGGCTTTGGACACATAATACTTTGTGACCCACACAATCAACTGTGGGGAAAATAACCCTCTGAGAGCAGGTCACACTCATAGTGACAGAGCCACATTTAAAATCCATGTTTTAAAAACCGGAAGGAGAATCCCCTTGAGAGACTTGGGACATGGCTCAGTGCTTAAAGCATTTACCCCAAGAGCATGAGGACTAGAGAGCAGATCTCCAGAAGTCACATAAATGACAGGCGAGCATGGTGGCCTACTGTGATCCTGGCCTGGATCTCCCACGCAAGCTAGCTAGGGAAACCAGCCATATTGGGGAGCTCTAAATTTAACAGAGAGACCCTGCCTAAGTGAATAAGGTAATCTTTGGAGTAGTTCCCAGCACCAATCTCTGCCCCACTTGAACAGGCAACCACAAACACACACACACACACATGTGCAAGTGCACCCTCATATATACATGCCCATGTACATACAGAGAGAGGGAGAGGGAGAGGCGGGGGTGGGGGGCTGCCGGGGAACTGAGCCTAATGTCACATGCCTGTAGTCCCAGCATTCCAGCTGGTCAGGAGGGAAGATCAGTAGTTTGTGGTCAATCTGAGCTACATACCAAGTTTGAGATCAGCTCAGTCTACGTGTAAGGCCCCATCACAAAAATAAACAAATAAAACAGAGAGTAAATACATTAATTAAACTAATGACTCCAAATGATCCAATTTTCCAAATTCGGCGTACACGCTTTTCTCTCTGACACACAGAGATACTGCGTGACTTGTCAGGACAGGTTGAGTCCCCAGATTCATCACCCTTTTAGCTTTCCTGGTGCCCTCCAGCTCTCCCCCCGCCCCCAGCCCATTTCCCTCAGTCCCCCACCACTTTTAATCCCCGCCATCCTCTACCCAGGACCTACCAGCTTCTCCTTCCTAGACTAGCAGCATTTGCCTTAGCTAACCAATGGAATATTCCTCGCCAATTTTCAGGCTGAATTTCCCATTCTCTTTTCTCCCCCATCTCCAGTTCCCCCAAGGTAATATAATTATTTTAATAGGAGCTTTCTGTAAAGGGTAAGGTACTTTCAGATCACACCAGAGATAACCTGCTTGCTCCACCTCGACTGGGAGTTGCCCCAGCAACCGCTCTGATAGAAGCTTGGATGATCACATGGGGAAGGCCAGGAGGTGGCGAGATTAATATAGAATAGGGTTAAAAGGTGGGGGAAGCAGGAAGAAGCCTTTGGGAGATGGTGTGGGCATAAGCAAGATCAAGTAGGTTATCACATTGATTGGAGAGCTGGCCTTGTTTAGATAGGACACGGGGACCAGGTAGACACGGGCATCTCTGTTGTCACAAACCCACAGTCTCTGTTCCCTTTTTGTTTTGTTTTTTTTCATCCACGGTCTTCCAGGTCACACAGGCAGCTCAGGTGGCTGAGTCGCAGGTGGCTGCTGAGCAGTAATTTTGATTTTCTGCCAGTTTCCAGGCAGGAAAGGGGTAGCTAACACTACCTTATTTGAGCGTTTGCTGTGGAATCAATTGCAGAAGGATGTTTATTCCACATTTATGACAGTTGGGAGCCGTCTTCCAAGACTGCATGATGGATAATGACTGTGGGGCTCTGTATTTAGCACATGAATCATGTCTGTCACGTGAGCTGTACCTCCCTTTGCTTCTTTGCTTGCACACACACACACACACACACACACACACACACAGAGAGAGAGAAATTGGGAGCAGGTGAACAGGGGGTTCTTGTTTCCAGATATCACAGAGAGATACAAAGGCCTAGAAAGAAATAACATACCACTGTACAATTTCACAGGACACCAACATCCCCCTTCCTATCTGCCTGGGTAGTCATGGCTGGAGCCCTCTACCTCCTTCCTCATCGATACCTGCTATCTGTTGTTCAGTCTTCCCATGTAGCTTGTCTGGAACACTATTTGGGGTTCAGGAAGCAGAGGTTAGAAAAACCTCTGGATGTTCATGGCCTCCCGTGACTAGAGTTGATCTGCTTTTGAGATTTACTTAAAATTGATTCTGAGTCCCCATGCTCCTAGCATTGTAAGGAGCATCCGGTCAGCTCCACCGCAGAGCCACTCAGCTGGGGTACCTGCTTGTCCTGACTTTAATTCTTGCTTCCATTTCCTTCAAAAGCAGTGGTTCTCAACTCATGGGTGGAGACCCCTTTGAGGGTTGAACCACCCTTTTACAGGGTTCCATATCAGATACCCTGCATATCAGATATTTACATTGTGATTCATAGCAGTAGCAAAATTACAGTCATGAAGTAGCAACAGAATAATTTTATGGGTGAGGTTCACTACAATGTGAGGAACTGTATTAAAGGGTCGCAGCGTGAAGAAGGCTGAGTACCACTGCTCCAGGGTATACTGTCACCTTAACACACACACACACCACACACACAGACATACACATGCACACACACACATACACACCTCATACACATACATACATACATACATACACACACATACACACCACATACACATACACACACACCACACACACACACCATTCACACATACACACACTATACACACACACACACCACACACATACACTCACATACACACATACACACACACACACACACACACCACACACACATACACTCACATACACACATACACACATACACGCACACACACACCACACACACACACACACACACACACACACACACCTGTGCACATATGCACCTACCTGCTGGGCAGCCCCAGATCCCATCTTATCTTCTTTCTCCAATGGCTGCCACCCCCAGGTTCTGTGTTGAGCAGACACTTACGATGAGATGAAGTAACAGAAAGAAGAGACACTGATACACAGCTCAGGAAACAACTTCAGATTGAATATTGGGCATTCCAGTTCAAAACCCCCCTTAAGGGCTGGAAATACTGCTCAGTAGGTGCCTGCTGCCAAGCCTAACAGCCACAGTTCTGTACTCAGGACCCATGTGGCAGGAGACAGCTGACCCCACAAGTTGTCCTCTGACCTCCACACTATGCCATGCATGTGTGTGCTCACACAAACACATTAAATAAACAAATGTAATTTTTAAAATGATATAATTGACATATGTTAATATGCTGGAGAGATGGCTCAGTGGTTAAGAGCACTGACTGCTCTTCCATAGGTCCAGAGTTCAAATTCCAGCAACCACATGATAGCTCACAACCATCTGTAATGAGATCTAATGCCCTCTTCTGGTGTGTCTGAAGACAGCTACAGTGTACTAATATATAATAAATAAATCTTTAAAAAATAATAATTATTATTATAATATAATTACATCATTCCTCCCTTTCTTTGGCTTCCCCCAAACACTCTCATATACTCCACCTTACTCTCTTTTAAATTCATGGCCTCTATTTTCATTGATTGTTAAAATATGCATGCATCTATGTATACATATGCATATATACTCCTAAATATGACCGGCTCAGTGTGTATGATGCTACTTTATGTATGTTTTCAGGGCTGACCATTGGATGTCATTGGATAACCAATTGGTGTGCTCCTCCTCCCTGGGGAAGGCTGCTTCTCCCACCCTCAGCGTTCCTCAGTTGCCTGTAGCTCTTTGTGTAGGTTGGGGTCTCGCGGGCTTTTCCCTATCCACTTGGCATGTCTACAGTTGGTGTTCTGGTTCCCCTCATCTTTGGGCTCTCCTGTTGGTGAAACTTTACGGGTATACTTTCTGACATTGCTACAGACAGCCTCGCAGCAAACTCTCCTTGGGCCACAGTCTGAAGTCTGCATGGTGTCTTCAGAAATAGGGATTTGCCTTTCCCATCTTGGGGCACAGCCAGGAGCGATGACAATAGTTTGTGTGGCTTGTGAGTCTCTTGGACAACACCATTCAAAAGCTCAAGAGAAGGCTTCCTATGTGAGGACTGGAGGTTTTATTGGGTGGTCTTTAGTTCTCAGGGGCTCATTGTCCACCCAAAGAAGAACATTTTCCTTGTATTATCTATGTATATTAATACGCAGGCTTGTGTGTGATGTTAGGTGGGGCTTTAGGGGAACAGTTAATATAATGACTCATGATTTTCTCAGACATCCTTCCTCTTATTTACTCTCTTCTTCCTCATTTATCTCCCTACCCTTCCTAATCTGAGCCCACCCCTCCCCCACCACTTCCTTGAGCAGATCACTTGTACCCTTCTTAGTCCCCGCTACTGTTCCCAACCCCCTACACTTAAACAGTTTTAAGTCCCCTTGAGCCCTTGCTGCCACCAGAAGGATTTCACTGAGAGTCCTTCCTCCTTCCTTAGTCACCTCCTGTGGTCGCTTGAATGACAATGGTTCCCCAAGGGCTCACAGGAAGTGGCACTATTAGGGGTGTGGCCTTGTTAGAGGAAGTGTGTCAATGGAGGTGGGCTTGGAGGTTTTAGATGTAGCAAGGCCCAGGAGCTCGCTCTCTCTTCCTACTCTCTTCCTCAACCTCTCCTGCTCTCTTCCCTAATCAAAATCCCCACCCGAAAGCTCCCATACACTAATTACGTACAACAACCTAAGTGCTCCTGCTCCTTCAACGCGCCAAGAGCCAGGCCCTTCACGGGCCCAGATAACCACCAGAGTACTCTGCCAACACACTGTGCTAGAGAATGCCTCGACGAACTCATTCAAATCAAAGTTTTAGAGATCGGGAGAGATGGTTTAGTCGGTAAAGTATTTAAGGATTGCATTTTCATTTTCATTTATTTTTATAATTACATTATGGCTCCAAACTCAATAACTGAAAGTAGATTCTGTGGAGCTTTTGAATGTATTCACAGATTCTCTAATGCACCTTCAAAAGAGGGCCGGACTGGGAAGATAGCTCTCTAGGAAAAGGGTCTGGTTATGTGCATAAGGGCCTGATTATGAGCCTAGAACCCAGATTTTTAAAAAGGTGGGTGTGGCTTAAAAATCCCGTGGCTGGGGAGGCAGAGGCAGGAAGATCCCTGGAGTTCACTGGCCACCTAGCAAGCCTAGCATATACAGTGAGCTCTAGAATTGTAAGGAACCCTGTCTCAAATGATAAAAGGTGGGTGAGGGGACTGATGGGGGCAGGGGAGGACAGGACAGCACCTGAAGAATGACACCCAAGGTTGACATCTGGCCTACATCTGCACCTGCTCACATGCACGTTTTAAGTTCACTTCTTTAAAAATTCCTATCTCACTTTAGTGCTCAGCAACCGCCTGCGGCTGGTGACCAGTGTCCGGGACAGTGTAGACAGCAGAAGGTTCTGCAGGACAGCACATAGCTAAACCTAAAAGGCACTTTCTCCTCCTTCTTTCTTAGCATCTCCTGCAGCCCGCTGCAGTGAAAGGCTCTTTCCACCACTGGGACTTTTATATTTAATTCTGTCAGCTCTTTCCAGTGGGCAGAACCTTTGGGGAGCCTCAAGTTCAGATCTCGGGGCAGGTATTCTGGTCCTTTCCACTCGGGAAAATGCTGGTTAGTGATGAGGGAGTTGGGGGTGGATAGAAGGTATGTAGAGGCAGCATGCTAAGACTGTAGAAGTTGACTTTTGTCGCCACCTATCACTTTAAAAACCTTAAGAACGATTCTTTTACTTGGTTTCAATCCCTAACTGGAACGATTCTGCTTGGGTTCAGTCCTCAATTGGAATCACTGAAAAGGATCCTTCAGGGATGTTTTCCAAAGGGAAAGACTGATGCTCTGCTGTGACCAATGTAATTTTTGCTTCTGCTGGCACGATACAGCGCTCCCTCCCGAAAGAGGGATGAGGTCTCCTCTGAGGACACCCACAGTGCAAAGACACGCGTGGGGAAGAGCTCTGATTACTGCCCAGTACCAGCTGCTACCTCCCTCTGCTCCTTTCCTCAGATGCTCAGGTCAGGTTCTGCTTGGGAAGATCAGTGTTTCTGTTGTCAGAAGCCCAAGCTGACCCATTTCCCTAGGCTCCCAGGGGAGGCCAAGACTCAGTGATGGCGCCATCTGCTGACTGGTTCTCGTGTTGCAGCCCTAGGCCGCTGCCTCAACATCACCTAGGAACTTGCTCAAGATGCTGGTGCTCTGACTCCACTCCAGACTTTATGAGCCGAAAGCTGAAGATGGATGATCCTGGCTGCCGCACCTCCACTAGCAATTCGGACGAGCCTAATGTTCACTAAAGCTTGGGAATCACAGACCTAGTGGATACAATACCACCATTTATCCATTCAAGTCAAGAATTAATAATAAACATTTACATAATGATACAAAAGAGAGCCGAATAGACACATAGGCGCACACACATGAGTCTACACATAAATGCACATGGAGTATACAATGGCTTGCTTCGCCTATGTCTGAGAAATAAGGGCAGGACCTTCCTTATTTTAGGCTGAAGACGGGCCCAGGACCACACACCTGGGAAACAGCTACATCAGATTTTTGCATGTCAAGGCCTGGGCATCTTCACCTTCCCATTCCCTTAACTTTGTCTAGAGGCAATCTGAGAGAAGCAATTCCTAAATCAGCATTTCCTTTTCCTCGATAACCCTAGCTTGGGCCACTAGCATGTCTTGAGTGTCTTGAGTTAAATGTTTGCAGACATGAACTGAATGCTCTAATAAACATTTTGCATTTCTCCAGGCTAGGTTGTCCTTGAGATGGGCAAATTAACAGATGAACCCCCCCCATCAAAGATCAAACTACATAAGATTGCCAGCAACTTCTTGAGAACAACTGTATTAATATCAGTCTATTATCCGTAAGTGTGACAAAGTACTTGGATAAATCAATTTCAAGGAGAAACGGTTTGTTTTGACTGCTGATGTCAGAGGTCTCTGTCCAGGGGCTCTGGACTACTTTGTTTTGGCCCTGTGGTATAGCAGAACAAATTACAAGGAAATGTGTGGTGAAGCAAAATGGCTCATCCCACAGTGAACAGAAGACAAAGGGAAGGAGAGGAAAGGTCCACACACCTACTTCCTCCAAGGAGACCTCTCCCCTAAAGTTCCCACCACCTCCCAATAACACCATCAAATTAGGACCCCACCATGGGATAATGCATCCACGTGTTCAGAGGACTGCTGACTGACTTGATAAATCTGTTTTCTTACATAACTCGGGACCTGCACTCCTCACAGTAAGCTTGGCCCTCCCACATCAACCATTAATCAAGAAAATGCCCCCACAAATGTCTAGAGGCAATCTGAGAGAAGCAATTCCTAAATCAGCAGTTCCCTCTCCTCGATGGCCCCAGCTTGGGCCACCAGCATGTGTCTTGAGTTAAATGTTTGCAGACATGACCTGAATGCTCGAATAAACATTTTGCATTTCTCCAAAGTCTGGTAATTGGAAGGTAGAAAGGAAAAGAACAGCACTCCCCGCTCCTCCCAGCAGTCAGTGCAATGGAATTCTGTTGTCATCTTCTCTAGTGCCGGTGGTACCTTGTGGATTGCTGATCCAACTCCCAACTTTTACCCACCTCCCTCTCTGGGTCAATACATCCCTTATGATCCTTACCCAAGTGCTGCCGAGTTACTCCTCAGAGGGCCTTTGCTGGTTATTACCACTCTATCCAGTGTGCCTCACTGACTGAGGTTCAAAACCTGGTTGCAACCATCCCAGCCGTAGAGGCACAAATGGATCTGAAAGGTCTGCTTGGTTGTTCAGTTGCCTCCAGTCACTTCCAAGTAATTTTGTAATTTACAGTCAAATCTACCAATCCTAAGTGGTTGTCCATCTCATACTTGTGAATCAGCACATTTGCTTTCCTTATGAAAATCCATATGAAGAACAACCTTGGACCACTTGGTGAGGTATAGTCTGAGCAAGTGTGGTGCATGGTGGGATTGGAGCGCGTTAAGGTGTTTGATCCAGGTATCCTCATTCATAGTGCAGGAAACACACCAATGATGGATCAGATCACATGCAGGGACAGCTCACATAAGAGTTTGTGGCTTCCTCTACCTGGGTCAGAGATGGGGCATAGGTTTGTGTGTCCTTTCATTTCATAGGTCCTTGCATCGAGGCAGCCAGGCTTCAACTTAAATCCCAATGTCTTTTGGTCTCCTTTATTAGAGTTGTCCCCTCCCGAGATTATATTCACAGGTCTCTCAAGGCAGTTTCATGAGTAGAAAGTCATCTCATATACTCTGTGCAGATTCTTAAGTTACTACAATAAGACAAGGGCTCCTTTTCCCATCACTGCCCAATGTCAAAGGTGCACTATGTGTTCTGGGAGTCTACTTTCAACCCTCTCAGCTTCCTGTAATTCCTCACATCCTTTCCTGACCTTTGCCTGACACTGAGAGGGACCCTTCCAATCTGTTCACGTCATCACCTCTCCCATGAGCTGTGCCTTTCTCATTCATCTTCGCCCCAGAGGCTAGCATCATTCCTAGAAATCATTACAAATTAAATCAATGCTTGTTAGATGCATGGAAAGTTCTGGTCTTTTTCAGGTCAATACATCTGCAGTATTAAAAAGATTCAACGCCATCACTTTATAATTTCAAGACCCTCAACTAACCACATGATTGCTTTGCTTTCTGCCTCACTGGACATTAAGTTCACCAGACATTAAGAGAGTCCTTCCTCCCTCCATTCTTGATCCAAAAGGACCTCACAAAGTATTTGATCACTGCTATGAACTGGTGTCTATCCATCCATCCATCAGCCAGTCTGTCCAGCGTGCAGGTTGCATGGAATTATGCCTCATCTTTTCTCTGCCTTCATTAAGGTAATAAGACAGAAAAGCTTCAAAGCATTTTTTAAATAAAAACATGTTTTTCTGGTCCCATCCTGTCCAAGTTTTTCTGATTGAAAACAGAGGAAGAAAAGTCTTGTCTGGGAAATAACTTCCTGAATGGCTGGTGGCTGATTTGCTTCGATGCTTCGGTTAGCCATTTATTGTTTGTGCCAAGACATTTTAACTCTACGTTCATTTATCGTAAAGGAGAGGAAGGAACATATGCCGTGGCATATGTGTGCGTGTCAGAGGACACCTTCCAGGAATCGGTTCTCTTCTTCCACCATGTGGGTTCCAGGAATTGAACTCAGGTTGGCAAGCTTGGCAACAAGTGCCTTTACCCACTGAGCCATCTCTCTGCCCCTACTCCCACCCCCATTTTTTTAAACTTAAAAATTATATTCAAAAGACCAAATAAAGCATCAAATGATGATCTTTGCTAAATTGATAACTAGATTATAAACAATAATTATTGCTTTAGGGTCACAATTACCTAGATCTATTTCTACTTCTAATATAAAATTCATCAAAAGTATCATTAGATTATAATTTTCACGTTTATTATTTTATTACACTCCTATGGGTGTTTGCCTGCATGTATATCTGTGCACTGTTTGCACGCCTGGTGCCTAAGGAGGTCAGAAGAGGGTGTGGTGTGAGATCTCCGGAAACTAGAGTTACAGATGGTTGTCATCCACCATGTAGGCATTGGAGACCAAACTCTAATCCTCTGCAAGAGCAGCAAGTGCTCTTAACCACTGAGATGCCTCTCCCGGCCCTAGATTACACATATCTTAAAGCAGAGCTTCCCAATTCAGGGATTTATTTTCCCACCATTTAAATTATGGGTGGTGCTCTCTTAGGTGTGTTTTCCAGTTATCTTTCTTAAAGTTCAGTCATTCCGAAATACAGAAATCGAGACTGAAAATGAGAAGGAAACAGGTAATTTCCCTTCTAAACTCCCCTCTAGCATGCAGAAGTCTAGGATTCTCTGCTGAACCCAAGTGAGAGCTCTTGCAGCCAGGCCACCTGCTCTGGGGTCTGGGAATCAGGGCCTCTGTGCTTTTCTCCAGTGGATAAGCCACCCCCTGGGGCTATGTCTTCCTGTAGAGATTAGCCCCAGGCCAGCAGTATGTCAAGCAGAAGATGGTCTTAGCTTGCCTGTGCTCTCATTTAGAGCTCTGCCTGCACTCTACCTCTTGGCAGGCCCTTCTGCATGCTTTCTCCCTTCACCCTAGGTAGCTGACTCCTAAGAAGAATAGCACAATCAGTTGTGCAGATTTTCAAAGGACAGAAATAATAGGCAAAAATTCATTTGGAAGCCTGGGGCACAAATGAATAGCAATAACAAAAAGAGGACAGTGTATAATCACTAATCATCCTCTCAGAATGTGTTTCTGTGCCTCTGCTAATATTCTCCTTTATGCCTTTCTCCGTGCCTTTGTTTCTCCGACCCTGTCCATCCTGATCCCACTCCCCACACCTATGTCTTCCTTGGCTAAAATACATAACTGAAATGGCACTTTGTGTTGCTGATTTTTAAGAAATACTTATTCATTTTTATTAATGTATATGTTTTCTTCTCCTGCATGTGTGTTTGTGCATCGAATTCACACCTGGTGCCCACAGAGGCTTTGGTACCTGAGGACCGGAGTTACGAATGGTTGTAAGCTGCCACATGAGTGCTGGGAATTGAATCTGGGCCCTCTGGAAGACTAACCAGTGCTCTTAACAGTCAAGTCATGTGTCCAGTTCCATAGTGATGCAAATTTTTTTAGTTATAATTTGCTAATCTCATTAGTTAGTTGGTTAGTTTTTGCTACGCTCTCTGGTCGAGTCAACTGGACAAGCCGAAAGGCTTAAAAGTCACTCATGAGGCAAAAGAGTTTCAAGGAAGCTCTCCTCCTGGAGGCTAGTGTTCTCTACCCATATATTAATTTTTCATTCCCGAGTTCCAGTACTACGCTAGTCTAGAGTATGGATCCACGTGCTCTCTTTCAGTATTTTCCTATAAGTGCTCTGACATGGCTAAAGCCTTCCGCCAGTGTTCCAACAGTCCAAGGGCATCCTTGACCAATATCAAGGGTTTAGAATTCAGCAAGATTGTAAAAGCTAAGTCACTCCCTTACACAGGAATTTACCATCACTTAGGAAGAAGGAAGTTTCAGACCAAAGGAGAAACCAGAATAGATACTATAGCAGAGTTACACCCATACACACGTATTTACAATGGCCTAAGGGGAAGGTGGACTATACAAGAGACTAAAATAGGAACTATGGCAAGGACACGAAGCCCTTGACCCTGGCTTCTAAGATTAGTGAATTTTAGGTGGAGCCTTCGTTGATCCCAGCTGATATCAATGTATTCTATCCTGGGTGGTTCCCGTTAGACCTTTTGTGTTTGCATTCCTCTGTTTTATGTAAGATTCCGGTTACCTCAATTGTACCTTGCGAATATGTCACCCAACTTCCTTATTGTCCTCTGCATAAAAAGTCTGATGCTCGAGTTGTAAAATTACATTCAGATTCCACACAAACTCTCCTGCGTGTGTCTGTCTGTCATCCATCCACGCTTTGCCCACCCGCGTCGAGAGACCCCGTTCCACGCAGACACAGGGACCCAAAAGGTCTGCGGCAAGTTTTGTTTTTTTAAAGACAGAGGTCTAACTATGTATGCCTGGCTGACCAGGACTAGTCCTCACTATGTAGACTAGGCTGGTCTCAAACTCAAAAAGATCTGCCTCCCTCTGCCTCCCAAGTGCTGGGATCAAAGGTGTGCACCATTACCACCCAGCTTCATTTTTTATTATTATTATTATTATTGTTATTGTTATTGTTATTGTTGTTGTTGTTGTTGTTATTAAAAGCATAAAAATTGAGCATTTTGCCGGGCAGGGGTGGCACACACCTTTAATCCCAGCACTTGGGAGGCAGAGGCAGGTGGATTTCTGAGTTCAAGACCAGCCTGGCCTACAGAGTGAGTTCCAGGACAGTCAGGGCTACACAGAGAAACCCTGTCTCAAAAAAAGAAAGAGAGAGAGAGAGAGAGAGAGAGAGAGAGAGAGAGAGGGAGGGAGGGAGGGAGGGAGGGAGGGAGGGAGAGAAAGGAGGAAAAGAAAGGAAAGGAAAGGGAAGGGAAGGGAAGGGAAGGGAAGGGAAAGGAAAGGAAAGGAAAGAAGGAGAGGAGAGGGGAGGGGAGGGGAGGGGAGGAGAGGGGAAAGGGGAGGGGGAGGGGAGGGGGAGGGGGAGGAAAGGAAAGGAAAGGAAAGGAAAGGAAAGGAAAAAGGAAAGAAATTGAGTATTTTAAATTGGCTAAAAGAAAAGCAAGCTATTTTCCATGTTAGTGTGGAAGGAGGAATAACTGTATGGCTAGAAAGCTGACTTAATTCTTGACACTAATTTAGATTTGATTTTGATATTCAAACCTCTTCCTAACATTGTCTCCTTTTATGGATCCTGGCCTCTGGCCAGAAAAGTCAATAAAGTCCTGGCCTTCCCGATTCTGTGGACTCACATGAAGTCACATGTGGATTCTAATGCCAGTTCAGCCACGTAGTGACTGTGACAAACCGTTCCATGTCTCTGACATCACTTTCCATATCTGCAGCTTCATGTCTGAGCCTCCTAACAGCCACCAGGATAACAAACTTATAGGTGCTGTCTTGGAAGGGCAAGGTTTTCTGTGGATGGCCATGTTTCCCACCTCCACAAAGACTTTCCCAGTGGTCTTTGTGTGGGATATGCGTTTACATATGTGATTGCAAGGTTAAAATGACTCAACAATGTTTCAGCTTCCTGATGGCCAAGCAGCCATACACCAGTAGAAACCCTTCTATGCGTTTTGGATTCTGATCTTTGCTGGGACTTGTGGTAAGCTTAGCATCTCTATATTCGATTTGATAATTTTATTTTCTTGAGAACCTCATATTCTCTTCGTCCACTCCTGACCCTGTCTCTTCCCCTCCAACTCCTCCCACATAACCCTTTCAAATTCGTGAACTCTTCTTTAATTATTATTTTTATCGTATATAAATAGGTATTTGTCTATCTGAATGAATACATATATGTACATATGCACACACGCAAACATAACCGACTGAATCCAGTTGGGTTTGTTCACATGTACGTGTGTCCAGTACTGACCTCTTGGAATTGAACAACCTTTGTGAGACTAGTTCTCCCTCTCTCAGCAGTCACTGACCACCTACAGCTCTTCATGTATGGGGTGGGACCATGTGGTATGTCCTCTGTCCACATTGGTATGTCACCTAATGTTCTTATCATGCTAAGTTTGTTCAGCTGACCATATTGTTGAGAACTCATGGATGCAGTTTTCCTGTCATCTATAGAAGATGTCTATAGAAACCTGGTCTACTGGCTTTTATAATCTTTCCACCCCATCTTCTGAGATTTTCCATGAGCCGATTATTGCTTGATGCTAAGCAGTCATGGTGAGTCACAGCTCCGATTCACAATTATAAAGGTAAGCAATTGATACTCTACCAAGTACCATAATGCTAAGCTAGACTTCGGGCTGGTGGGTGCATCAAATGATCTCAGTCGGGATAGTTGCAACTTCTTTTGAATAATTTTAAAAACTCAAGAATCATACACACACACCTCTGTTTTCTCTGCAGTTTGTTTTCTCTGTGTTCAAGAGGCTGAGCGGAAGAGTTCTGTGCAATCTCCCATACGTTCAATTGGGCTGAGTACCTGACTGTGCTACTCTTTAGAATTGTCTTTCTTCCGCTGCATTTCCCGTAAACTTATAGCTGGGGCTTGAGGCTAGATCATACTCAAGTCTGCTGTGTGATAGGTAGGATGTTTAAATATTCCTGACTGCTTCACTATATGCATAAGGCATACAGTGTCTCGAAGGTTCCATTCACAGTTTGCATCTGTGCCCAGTGAAGCCAGTACTCTATGCGTGCCCATGGTTACCTCGCCTGGTGCTTTCCACATCCCTAGGTGGATTTCACAGCCATGGCTTTTGAATGGTGCCAGATGGCTCTGACTGTATTCCCCAGCATTCTTTTTTCTTGTGTGTTTCTATTCAGGACATGGCATTGTGTCATGGTGGTGGTTGTTAGGAATGGGGGTAGTCCACGGGAGATCTGAAGGGTAGAAGCAAAGCTCACCTGTAGAAAACTCATCTATTGCCTCACTTCATGGGCTGGAGGCAAAAGCTGGCCTCCAGCCACTCACTTTTCCCTAGTACACTCCTCCAGCTCTGCCCATTGGGCTAAGTGTATACTGAGATCCATAACCAAGGCTTCGGCAGGACGCCATGCCGCCAGCATGAAGCTGTCCTGGCTCCCAGTCCATCTTCAGGGATTCCTATTTATTTTTGTCCTTTCACGTCCCTTACATTCACCTCCCTTCTTACCATTCACCCTGAGAGCTTAGGGCTTCAGGCTCCTCAAGCAGCTCTTATGAAGTCATTGCAACAGTAAGAAGCTACAATCCAAACAAGAAAAAAACAAATGAATATCAGGTCTCGTGATAATGAATGGTTTCCTTAGCATCACCCATGGCTGTTCCTTTAGTTTCATTTGTGTGTATACATGTATGTGTACATATATGTGTATACATGTACATATATATATGTGAGTGTGTGTGGATGAATGTACATATCTGTCTGCCAGCTGCCATGCTTCCTGTCATGATGCTAATAGACTGAACCTCTGAACCTGTAAGCCAATCCCAATTAAATGTCCTCATAAGAGTTGCCAGATGCCGGGCGTGGTGGTGCACACCTTTCATCCCAGCACTTGGGAGGCAGAGGCAGGCAGATTTCTGAGTTCGAGGCCAGCCTGGTCTACAAAGTGAGTTCCAGGACAGCCAGGGCTACACAGAGAAACCCTGTCTCAAAAAACCAAAAAAAAAAAAAAAAAAAAAAAAAAAAAAAAAAAAAAGAGTTGCCGGGCTGGAGAGATGGCTCAGTAGTTAAGAGCACCAACTGCTCTTCCAGAGGTCCTGAGTTCAATTCCCAGTAACCACGGAATCCGATGCCCTCTTCTGGTGTGTCTGAAGACAGCACCAGTATGCTCATATATATGAAATAAATAAACAAATCCAAAAAAAGAAAAAAGAGTGGTTTACTATGGCGTGAGATGCAAATAAAAAAAAAAAAAAAAGAGTTGCCATGGTCATGGTGTCTCTTTATAGTAATGAACCCTAAGACAACTGTGTGTGTGTGTGTGTGTGTGTGTGTGTGTGTGTGTGAGAGAGAGAGAGAGAGAGAGAGAGAGAGAACAAATGAAGGCCTAAGGTCAATCTGAGTGTTGTCCTCAGGTACCATCTGCCTTCATAAGGTTTGTTCTTTGGCCTCACGATGCCACTTAGGCTAAGTCAGCTGGTCAGCAGCACCTTGTCCTTGTACTAAAGAAGTCCCACTGTGATTACAAGCATGTGCCACCACCCTCAGCTTCTTTACCTACCTGGATTCTGGGGACCAAACACAGGTCCTCGAGGTTGCAGGGCCAGTAGTTCACTGACTGAGCTCTCCCCCAACCCTAGCTAGTTTTTCCCGCTTGCAGTAAGGGCACTCTACCCTAGGCTGCCCTCAAACTTGCAATCCTCCTGCCTCAGCCTCCTGAGTGTGGGATTATTACAGCTGCACTCCACCACACTCAAATGGCATGTTTATTTAAAAAGAATACATGACATTAATTTGTATTAGTTTTCCATATCATGTTTAAGATTATAGAATTTTCTACTTGACTCATTCAATTTTACATTTTTAGCCCTCCTCTTCTGCTTAAAGATTCAAGTTCTTAATATAGTAACAAAAATATTTATTTGAGATATATATTCACATGTATAATTAGTTTCGAAATAAAACTTACATATGTACCTAATAATATGTTATGGTACTAATAAAGTGTAAGCATCTCGGTTAGAATTACTTACTGCTGCTGTGATAAAACACCAAGAACAAAAGCAACTTGTAGAGGAAAGGGTTTATCTTACTCATGGTTCCATATAGCAGTTCATCACCAAAAGCAGTCGGGCCAGGAACTCAAGTAGGGCAGGAACCTGGAGGCGGGAACTGATGCAGAGGCCATGGAGGGTGCTGCTTATTGGCTTGCTCCTTATGGCTTGCTCAGCCTGCTTTCTTATAGAACCCAGGACCATCAGCCCAGGAGTAAAAGCACCCACAATGGGCTGGATCCTCCTACATTAATCACTAATTTAAAAAAAAAATGCCTCACAGGCTTATCTACAATGAGGTCTTTTGGTTTGGTTTGTTTTTCTAGACATAGTTTCTCTATGTAGCCCTGGCTGTCTAGGAACTTACTCTTGTAGACCAGGCCTTGACGTCACAGAGATCCTCCTGCCTCTGCCTCCCAATGCCTGGGATTAAAGGTGAAGACAGTAACCCCCCAGCTACAACATGATTTTATAGAGGCTTTTTCTCAGTTGAGAATCTCTCCTATCCAATGACTGTAGCTTGTATCAATTTGATATAAAACTAACCAGCACAGTAAGTATATAGGGTTTACTACATAGAAAAATATTTTTATTTACTAGCTTCAGGATAGTAAATGTAATACTTTAATTATTTTCAAAAAATTAATATTTCTCTATAATTATTTTTATCCTCTGGATAGACACCTCTATATTGTCTGACCAACTTAGTCTATTTTAAAGTAATTGGCCTGTCAGGATGGCCACTATGGGGAAAAAAAAAGACAAATATTGGTGAGAGAACCTTGCAAATTCTGGAGAAAATACAAATAATCCTGTTAGTCAGGAACCAAGCTGAGATGGCTCTGAAGAATAAAACTAGAATAGAACCGGCCTTTGACCCAGAAATGCCACTTTGGGGTTTTCATCCAGAAAAACTCAAACTCAGAATTGTGAAGAGACATCAGCACTCAGACCACAGAGCTATTTACAATAATCAAAATGCAAAAGAAACATCTCAGTGCCCATCAACAGTTAAGTGGTCAAAGAAGACACTGTACAAACACACACACACACACACACACACAATGAAATACTAGTCAGCCTTGATGAAGAAGGCAATCCTGCTGTATGTAACAATGCAATTAGCCTTGAGAACACTGCACCAACCCAACCACAATGGTAATTAATAATTAATAATAATAATAAATTAATTAATACTCTACAGTTCCACTTACGTGAAGTACCTAAAATAATCGAGTTCATACAATCAAAGCATACATGGCAGTTTCTTGGGACTGAGGGAGAAAGAATACAGAGTTGCTAGTGGATGAACTTGGCAGGAAAGTCCAACAAGACGATTAAGCTCAGGGGAGCTGCAGAAAAGCACTGCCCCTGCAATCAACAGTCATGAGTGTGCATGAAAAATTGAAAATATAGATCCCACGTCAACTGTTCTTGCTACGTATAGGACCTATATTTCCTATGAGTCAGGAAAAACAGATTCTATCTGTTTAAACCATTGACTTTGATGTGTGTTTACATTAGTTTATGTTGGAAAACTAGAGAGATGGCTCAGAGGTTAAGGGCACAGAGCACACAGTGCTTGCAGAAAGGGCTTGTGTTTGGTTCCCACACCAGGTGGCTCACAACTACCTGTGATGCCAACCCCTTGGGAATCCAATAACTAAGGCCTTCAAAGGGACCTGCACTCTCGTGCCTGTGCTCCCCCACCCCATACACACGATTCAAATTAAGTAATTAAAGTCTAAAAAAAAGAAGAATTGATTTTGCTTTTGATCGTTAAGGATTAAATTTTCTTTTTATTTTGATTTATTTTATAATTACCATTAAACAGCAATATGGTCTCAGATGCAAATCTCTGAAACTGGGCTCTACAGAGCGTTAAAACGTGTCCACAGATCCTTTCATATCCTTCAAAAGGTGGAGGCAATTGCCTCACCTTAGGCATGAGTGAGGCTCAGTGTCTTTCTTGCTTCTAACGGAAGTGATGGTGCAGCAACAAGGGGGAACCTTCTGAGAGGAATCCAGCCAGGCTCTGTGGCTCTCTCTGCCCTTCGGCTGCTTGCTCTAGACAACTGCTGGACAATGGGGATGCTGGAGTCATTCTACGTGGCAAGAAAACACAGCCTCCTGCCAAAAACCATAGTAGGGGCGCTGGTGACATGACTCTGCAGTCCAGAGAGCTTATTTGTTACTCTCACAGAGAATCTGAGTTCAGGTCCCAGCACCCACATATCAGCTCACAGCCATCCAAAACTCCGGTTCCAGGGAATCTGATGCCCTCTTCAGACCTCTCTGGACACCAGGTACACATCTGGTGCATATACAATCATACACATTTTAAAAAATGAATACATCTAAAACACAATTTAAAAGGTGTGGGGTGAATTTGCTAGCCCTTAATGGAATGTTTATATGACTAGAATTCTAGCCAACAACTTGTTCACAATCTCACAAAGAGAACCTAAGTTAGAATCACCCAGCTGAGCTGCTCTGAACTCCTGGCCCTCGGAACTTCTAAATAATAAAGTTATTATTCTAGGCCACTATGTTTTTGGAAAAAGTTGTTTAGTGGCCACAGGTAACTAATATAGCCACATTCAGGAAAGTTTAGCTTCCATCCTTGCCTCTTCCATCCAGCCTCCTAAAGCTACTTTTAACCCTAAACGTAAACAAATATGAGGCAGGCAATGTAGCACAGTTGGTGGTGTTCTTGCCTCAAATACACAAAGCCCTGGTTTCAACCTCCAACACCAGATAAACCAGATGTGGTTGTTGGTGTCTTGAAATCCTAACCCTCTGGGGGTGAAATCAGGAGGACTGAGAGTTCAATGGCACTCCTCAACTACAAAAAGACTGTAAGGTCAGCCTAAGCTACAGGAGAAACTATCTTTAAAAATAATAAGTAGTGACAAATATGCAAAGATTTCTCTCATCTCCTTAGCCCGTTATACACGTTCTTCTGGAACTTGATGCTTGCAATTAAAATAGTCATTGGAAAGGATTCCAAAGTGAAGTGTGTAATTTTCATTCTTTTTAAATTACTTGATATTTAGTTCTATAGATGAACCACAGATTAGTCAACAGACACACAACTGACATGTGGTTGTCAGTCTTGAGTGTTGCAGATGGTGCCACAATTCTTAAGTCCTTGAAGGCGTTTACTGGTGTTCCCTTTTGATAGGCAATGGAATCCTCTCATTTTGGGGTTTTTCCCTGCCCTGCTTCAGTTGCCTGTCCTAGAAACATTGTATAAGTTAAGTACTTAGTTACCACGTATCATTCTGGTTACCATGTATCGTTCTGAGTTTCCCCTGTGCATTGGTTTTGTGCTTAGGAGACTGTGCCATAGTAGTCGGTTTAAAGCAGCTAAAGCCCTGACCTGCTGCTCTCAGGATATTGGGTTTAATGCTGAGCTTGTGGGATTAAAGATCTAACCTAGAAAGGGTGTGGGTAGGGAGCAGCAGGGATTGTAGAAGACCGAATTGGAAAACCAATCATTCTCAGCAAGAACCAAACATGAAGGGAAGCTTCCTACTAGTGATAAGGATCCTCGAATCACCCTACAGAGGAAGAGAGAAACCTAACTCTCCCATCTCTAGCATAATGACAAGGACCTAAGGCTTGAAATCAAGAGTCATCAGGTTAGAGCAAGAATCCACATTTGAGTAACGAGCATGATAGGAATCAAACACACCGTGGTTGGATGTGAAGCCTCACAGAGACAGGCTGCATTAACGCATGGCTGTAGGGAGGCTGTTTTGTCTGACGCTGATGCCAGGGAACAAACACCAACAAGCCCGGGTTAGCAGGATAACCTCAGCAAATCCATGATTATAACCAAGTACCGATTTTCATCACTGTTGCATTCCTTTCCTTGTCTTTTGCCCCCTCTTTATGTGAGTTGAGTATCCATGCATACAAACCATTAATTATACAATAGACAAGATCTTTTAAAAGGTGCCTATAGGGCCGGAGAATTGCCTCAGCCATTAAGAATACTTATTGCTCTTGCAGAGGAGCCAGGTTAGATTTCCAGCACCCATGTGGTGGCTCACAACTATTTGTAACTCCAGCCCCAGGGGCTCTGATATCCTCTCCTGACTTGGACATGTACATATGTAGTGCACATACATACCTACATACATGTGGGCAAAACACTAATATACATAATAAATCTAAAAACAGTTTTTAAAAAGGTTTGCATATCAATCTACTTTTAAAAGAGATTCCTTTTTAATTATGTGTGTAGGTGCCCATGGACACTAGAGCCATCAGATCGCCCTGAAGCTGGCGGTACAGACAGTTGTTAGCCGCCCATCACGGGTGCTGGGAACTGAGCTCTGGTCCTTTGCAAGAGCAGTGCGTACTCTTAACCACTGAGCCACCTCTCTAGTTCCTGAATCTACTTTTTTATGATTGATTAAATACTCTAATGCACACAAAGTACATGCTATCCAGAGTGTGATGCTCACGTTGGGCGGTGGTGGTGCACACCTTTAATCCCAGCACTCGGGAGGCAGAGGCAGGCAGATTTCTGAATTCAAGGCCAGCCTGGTCTACAAAGTGAGTTCCAGGACAGCCAGGGCTACACAGAGAAGCCCTGTCTCAGAAAAAAACAAAAAACAAAAAACAAAAAAAAAAACAAAAACAAAAACAAAAAAATCAACAGAGTGTGATGCTCACCTACAATAGATGCAACTTGTGCATTTTAAAAAATAGTTGTCTTCATCAGGGAAGCAAATAAAAGCATCCATAAAAAACAATCACCCCAGACCTTTCTGTTGATGTTCACTTCCCTACACCCCTACAGGAAGAAGACCCCAGAGACCAGAAGAGCAAGGTGAAGTCTGAAGGGTTCGTGTGTGGTAGGTGGAGAAAAGTCAGGCACATTTTTGGCAGGCAGCAAGGTGTAAGTTAAGAAAGGACGGTGCTCCCTGCTCATATTAGCCGTGGTGAGAAGTGAGCCTGGGGGAGCTTATCCCGTCTGAACAGAGGTGCTTTCAGCTGGAAGGGAAGGGGGTGAAAGATGGAAGAAGATGAATTGGCAGCAGGAGGGTGGAGTAGAGGGTTGGAGGGTTGGAGGCAGGCAGGCTGATTCAGTATCTGTAAATAGAATCGTATTTTCACACTTAAGATTGGGAGCCCAGTGACAACCGATCACTGCAGAAAACTTGCATCTTCATCTCCAATTAAACGTTTGATACTAGCTCAGCCAGAGTGTCCATCATCCCTCAGCTTCAGCAGCTACATGTAAACACTGACACGCAGGAGGACCTTCTGTTCTCATTAATGCTTTGGAAAAGAGAGCGCATCTTTGCAAGAGAGCTACCGGCTGGTTAATTGGTCCCTGGTAAATTCTAGTCTTACATTCTGGGACCTGCTAGAACTGGGGCATGCCTGATTTTTTTTTTCACATCCATAAAATATATCCAGACCCATGAAACCAGACAAAAATGGGAGCTGCTGTGAACCTCTGTGATCAAAAGATGCTGCCGAAGAGAGTCTGCCTGTGCCCTGGGTCTCTTTATTAGCTTCTTTAGTTGTTGCTTTGCTTGCTTCGGGAATGTGGAAAGGATAGACAAGTGGATATGGGAGAAAGGCCTGATGGGAGAAAGACTGCACAGTCTCCATTAATATTTACATTTGTAGAGAAGAAATGAACCTCAAAGAGCCGGTTGAGCGCTGGAGCTCCACAGCATATGAAACCACAAGGTTAAGACTAAGAATGCTCAAGGCTCTGATGGGAAGATGAAGTTTTCCTTCACACACTTCAATGGGACTCTCTATCTTAGCTGCTTTTCTCCTGCTGTGATAAGACACTACACAGAAGCAGCTTCTAGAAGAGTTGGATTTGGTGGAGAAAAGGAAAAGGTTGCCAAGCGTTATAATCTATGACCATCATGGCAGGGAGCATGGCAGTAGACAGGCTGGCATGGCACTGAGGCAGTACCTGAGAGCTTATATCTTAATTCACAAGCAAGATGTGGATGACTGAGAAGGACTTAGGCAGCCTGCTCCCACTAGTGACTCGCCTTCTCCAATGGCCACACCTCCTAATCCTTCCCAAACAAGTCCACCAACTAGACACCAATTAGTCAAACAAATGAGCCTATAGGGGCCAGGCTCATCTAAACAACTAGATTCTCTCTATATAGAAAGGCATCATTCTCTTTCAGTGCAAGGGGAGAGTGGTGCTTTTATTGTGAAGACTTATCCCACCTTCACAAGGGGAAATGGATCTTCTACTCCAAGGTAAAAGATAGGTGAGAATTTTTCCTGTACTTGTTGATTCTTTATTGCCTACAGCTCAAAACAGTTCTTATATCAAAATAGCATATTTTGGAGTGCTGTATATTGATCTTCTTTGAAAATTAATACACACATCAAGTGGCTATTTATTTATTTATTTATTTATTTATTTATTTATTTATTTATTTATTTGAGACCATCTCACCAAGTAGCCCCTGGCTGGTCTGGAACTCACCATGTTTGACCTTGTTCTCACAGAGATCCACCTGCCTCTGCCTCCCAATTTCTGGGATAAAAGCTGTGCACCACTTATATATAATGTCTGCTAAGGGTGTAGTTCTTGGTCCACAGTTTATTTTTTGTCACTTGCCTTCACATGACACAGTAGGTTCTTGGTGCTTTCTTTCAGAAAAACACTAGTTGAATTCACAGAGTCTCCACTGTCACATCCTAAGCGTTCGCCAAGCCCCTCCCTCGACATAGTATCCTACACAGAATTATGTTGCAACAGATGGAATTTAAGGACACAAACAAGCTACAACAATGACTGTGGCAAGTGTCACACGGTAAATACATGGTAATCTGCAAAAACTGTCACAACAACGAAAAAAATGTCTGGGGCCTGAATTTTCTTTCTGGAAATTTGCACATAATATTATTTATTATAACGGTATTTTAAATTATTTTAGTTGGTAACATCATTATTTATGTATATCTATTTTGCTTAGGCAAGTTACTTAATGTCCATGAATCTAATATCCTTCTGCATTTTGCACTTACAGATAAGTAGCATGGGGTCTGTTTGAGTGCCTTGCTGGGATATACTAGTTGAAGCAGTTGCTTTTCAGCTGGCCCTCAGCAGTCCCCACCTTTTGCCTTTCATGCCTTCGTTAGAGTCTCACCACTCGAATGGCAGCCAAGCTAATGACTCACAAGACACAAATAGGAGTCATGTGGTACTCAGGTGTTAGATTATAAACAGATTGTAGCTTCCTTCTTGGATACTTTCTCTATCTTAGTTTACTCTGGGAGAAGCCAGCTGCCCTGGAGGTAGAGTATTATTATAATATAATCTGTTGCCAACCTGACATGCCTGAGAAGGATCCTTAAATAAAAATAAAAAATAAAGAACCCCACCAGGCTGGTTCATGGCCATGTCTGTGGGGTGTTTTCTTCATTGATAATTGATGTAGAAAGACCCCAGCCCACTTCGAGCAGTACCATCCCTAGGCAAGTGGGTCTGGCCTGCGTAAGAAAGGTACCTGAAAATAAGCCAACAGCAAGCCAGTAAGCAGCATGCCTCTGTGGTTTCTGCTTCAAGCTCCTGCCTTGACTTCCCTAGATCATGGACTACTGTATCGTGTAAGATGAAATAAACCCTTTCCTCCCAACGTTGTTCTAGGTTGTGACAAACATGATCACAACAAAATAAAGACAATTTAGAGCATGCATCAGATTAATATATATGGCTGTGTGTCTTCCTTCCCAACTTGACAAAGTAAGCCTGAGAAACCATTTGAAAACTCTACCCTCTAACAGTTCAGATGACACCAGGAGCCCAGCACATGGGCATTAAGGTAAGGGGTGTGGCCCCAAGAGTAAAGCAAGAAATCAAACACAGCACAGTCAGGGAAAATCCCAGCCTCTGACAAGCATTAGATGTGATACTGATTTTTTGCTCACAGAGGCAATTGCTTCTAAATGTACTAAACTAAAAAGCTGTTATCCTCCAAGGCCATCCAAAGGCTTAAAGCTACTGTCCGGCTTGATCTCCTGGCCCTGGAAAGTGAACACAGCCAGGGGATTAGGAATCAACATGAGAGTGCCAATCTCAGAGTTCTCCATCAGCACAAAGAACTGTCAGAGGGCCACCCACCACCTGCACCTTGCTGTGCTTTAATGAGGAAGTCTGAAAGGACTGCACATCTCTGCTCCATCATTCTCTCCACCCACAACTGTCAGGAAGCTTAACAACTTTGGAATGATCAGAGTGTCCTCTCCTGCAAAATGGCTCCACTCGCTCCCTCTCTTTAGTGCCCCAGGCATGGTCATTATGAAGATGGGGAGAGAGCCAGAGGCCAGAATTCAGCCCTCTACATTTTCCAGCTCTCATAAAGCTGGCTGGTTTTGTAGCTATAAAACCGTAGATGGCGTGTGAATAGGTGGGTGGCCTTTGCAGACCCATTATCCATAACTACTTGTCAAGGCTGTCTGAATTATGCACTTATTAAAAAGAGGAAGAGGGAGAAGAAGGGTAGAGATAAAATATCTTGACTTTGCCTTTCCTCTTCCTTAAGCTCGGATTTGAGAATTTGCCGCAGGCTTTAAGTTTCCTACTAAGTAAAAAGAAAAAAAAGTTATAACTGAAGTAAAATATCTTTTACTCTAACAAAATTTTCAGCCTGAGACTAGAGATATAGCTCGGCTGGGGTAGAGTATATGCCTGCCATGTGTGACGTCCTGAGCCCAGGGTTCAGCACCTGTATCAAGTAGCATCAAACGTGCTTCCTCACGTCTAACCCCAGCAATCCCGAGGTTGAAGAAATGAATTCCAGACCATCCTTGAATACTTACTTGAGAGTCTCTCTCAAAACAATTTTTTAGTATGAAAACTATGAAGAAGCCGGATTAGGACATGAGGCTGGAGTGGTAACTAGAGGCCAAGGATAGTGGCTAGTGAGAAAGCACTTGCCACACAGCTTGAGAATTGGAGTTCAGAATCCTAGAACTTACATAAGGCTTGGAAGATGGAGCATCTGCGGGTAATCCCAACACCAAGACTAGGCAGAATTGGTTAAGTTTCAGTGAAAGAACCTACCTCAATAAATTAAATGTGGTCTGGGAAAACACTGGATATTAACTTCAGGGTCCCATATGTGTGTGTGCAAATGCACCTTCACACACATGTGAGCATGCATACATACATGCACAACACACACACACACACACACACACACACACACACACACACACACACATACACACACACACACACACACCATTCCAAAAAGAAAAACACTGTACAACAGGACACAAACTAGAGTCACCTAGGAAGAGGAGACCTCAGAAATGGAGAGATAGCTCAGTGGTTAAGAGCACTGACTCCTCTTCCAGAGGTCCTGAGTTCAATTCCCAGCAACCACATAGTGGCTTTCAACCATCTGTAATGGGATCCAATGCCCTCTTCTGGTGTGTCTGAAGGCAGCAACAGGGTACTCACATATATAAAATAAATACATCTTTAAAAAATAAAAAGTAAGTTTAAAAAAAAAGAGGAGAGGGAACACCTCCATCAGATTGGCCTGTAGCCATGTCTGTGTGGCGTTTTCTTAGACTGTGGATTGATGTGGGAGGGTCCAGCCCACTGGGGATGATGCCACTCCTGGGAAGATGGTCCTGGGGAGGTGGTCCTGGGAGGCATAAAGGAGACAGCTGAACATAAACTAAAGAGTGCAAGCCAGCAATCCTATTGTCTCTGCTTCGGTCTGTGCCTTCAGGTTCCTGCTTTGGCTTCCCTGGGTGATATCAGGATTGCGATCTGAAAGTGTGAGGCAAATGAACACTTGATTTCCCATGTTGCTTTTGGGCAGTGTTTTATCATAGCAGCACAAACTAAACTGGGACTTGTTTTGTCTGGGGTACTTGTTTCTTGTTCCCAGGCTATACAGGGATTTGTCCAAAGTTACTGAGAGCACAGCTATCTGATCTTTAACTGTCCCTGTTGAATCGTGTATTTGTAACCTCATACACAGTGCCTTGCTATGGCAGAAAAGTCCAGTTCCTCCATACAAGCACTAGCCGCCAAATGTGGGTGTCAGTAGATGGACAGGGAACAGACAGTTCAGAATTGCATAAAGTGCTATTTCTGAGTGTTTATGGACAGAAGTGCCACTTGGGAGAGCCCCTGAACCCCACCCCACAGCAGGAAGAAGTTGTTTGTAAGGCAGTCAGGCAAAATGTACCTAGTAAGTTGTCAGATATCAGTTAGGAAACAGTTTGGGCAGGAAGCAGAAATACCCAGCTGATAATCTTAATGTCTTTGTTTATCATATAGGACTTGGAATGTGTGCCTATGCCTCTTGGCACAAAATGACCCTTACAATAAAAAAAAAAAAATGATGGTAGTCAAGTCAAGCTAGAGTTCTCTAATTGCTCGGCACTTTAGGTCTGTGTGTGTGTGTGTGTGTGTGTGTGTGTGTGTGTGTGTGTGTGCTCGCGCGCGCGCATGAGCGTGTGTGTGTGCGCGAGCGCGTGCACAAGCACTGAGATATTATCTATTTGAGGAAAGCATCAACTTCTGGCCCCAACCCTAGCGTGGGTTCTATAGGAAATGAATTCTGAAAATCGGGAATCTGAACGCTGGGGGTTAATTGGGAAAATTGTTAGAAACACCTTCAGGAAAGGAAGAGGAGATCTGGGCATGCCAGATGCCAAACAGTTGCATTGGAAGCTAAGAGGGACTTTGGAGTTCGGATGGCTCTTCAGAGCTATACTGGGATGAGGACTTGGGCATCTGTGATATCTAGAGATCATATCACTGCATGTCGGTAGAACCTAAGTGGGAAATTTGTAATGGTGAGCCAGCCATTTTCTTGCAGCCGAGGGCATTCCAGAGAAAGAATGTGAGATAGACACTATAGGTAATAAGTGCCTTGGTCCAGATGAAGAAGCTGGATAGCTTGGGAGATACATTTTTCTCCTTCTCAAACAAGAGAGACTGATGAAGGCAAGCATCTCGTTGGTTTCCTCCCTGAGGGTACCTTAGTGCCCAAAGAAGTACTCAGTACATAACAGCTGCTCACTGTAGCATCGCTGCATAAATATTGAATTCATTATGCTTTTTACTCTATATACTTGTTTTAACACACAGAAGAAAATATTCCAGTAACACTTTTTCTCCACAAATATTTGAACAAATATCTCTGAAGACCACAAGGCACTCTCCTATGGAACTCTGTTAAGGTCATCATAATCAAGAAATGTACACTGTGTGAGGCACAGTCCCCATCACAGTGACTAATTACCTAAGAAGGAAATACTCCCTGGGGATGATGGTTTCAGAGGCTTCACAGTAAGGTGACCCTATGCTTCGGGCCTGTGGGTGAAATAGAACTTGAGAAACTAAAATACCTCAAGATGGCAAGGAAGCAAGAGTAGAGAGTGGGAGGGGCCAAAGTCCCAGCATTCCCTCAAGCACACACTCCTGTGATTTAACCAACTAATGCTCTCTCTCCTTCTCTTTCTCACTCTTTCTATCACCCCTCCTCCCCCACATTCCCTCTCTGTGACATGGACATGGCTCTTAAAAGTTCCACCAACCTTTTCTAAAAGTGAGGGCACCAACTTCACAAGCCAGTGGCCAAGCCTTTAAGATCCAAACTGCTTTTTTAAACACTTATTTGTTTTCAGTGCCATCTGTTAGTGAATGCTACACCATGCATGCAAAGGTCACAGGACAACTTGTGAGCAGTCCTCAGTTCTCTCCTTCTACCAGGTGGGTTCCAGGTGACAGGAACTCAGGCTCACAGGTTTGGTAGCAAATGCCTTTATCTACTGAGCCATCTCGCCAGCCCCAGTACAGTTTTTAAACGAATGCTACAGAGACAGTATTCTGTTCTCTTGGACTGTACCAGTAGGCAAATTACATGTAACTTGCCCCATTATCAAGCTCAACATTACCAATAATGGAACAACCCATTTCACAAGCATCCTTTTCTTTGTCCCAATTACTGATCTACACTGGGATGCTTGGAGACTTTATGAACAGCTGTCCCCTGAAATCATTCTCTCCATGACATAAGCCAAGCACTGATGATCTTACCTAACTTAGATATTTCTGTGATGGTTACAAATTAATTACCTTTGTGAAGAGAGGTACTTCACATGGTTGGAAAACAAGGGCTGTCAAATCTCTGTGATTAGAAATTCTATTTATTTTGGGGCCACTGTAATGGTATTGTGTACCATAAAATGGTCTTGATATTAGTACAACTCTGGCTTAGAAGTGCCTCAATAAACCAGACAAGTTTTAATATGGGATGGCACAGTGGATAAGAGCATTTGCTATACAAGCCTGAGGACTCACGTTCAAATCTCCAGCACCCATGGGGAAAGACAGGCATGGCTGTGCTTTTCTATAACTCCAGCTTTGGAGGCAGATTTGTAGATGATCCGAAGACCTCACTGGCTCAGCAGCCTAGCTGAGGGGGGAGGGAGGGAGGGGGGAGAGGGAGAGGGAGAGGAAGAGGGAGAGGGAGAGGGAGAGGGAGAGAGATTGCAACAGGAAGACAGCCGAGGTCCTGCTTTATCCAGAAAATGCACAGCTACGCATATTTGCATACTTACATGTTCCTATGCACAGACACACACTTGCACACTTACGTGTTCAAGGTGTACAGATTAGGCAGGCAGTAATGAGTTTAAGAGAATCTATTCTTATCAGAGGTTATGGGGGTAATGACAAGCTGCATTTCTCTTTAGGGTATTTTTGGGTGATGTTTCAGCACCCTTTTCCTCCTTATGCACCCACAGACCTCGTCTGCCCCCTCCCAGGTTGATTCTTGAAACTTCAGAGGCCAACTCTCCCCTTTATGAAAACCCTCTGCTGCAATCATTTTAACTACAGAGGAATTGACATTTAGAACATAAATATCTACTAAGACTTAATGATTCCAAAGACTTTTTATTTAGTAAGCCGTGGGTGAGAAACAGAAGCGCGTGTATTTCCAGGTCCAGCCAGAATTAGGCTCTAGTAAAAATGAGATGATGAAAGAATTCCCTGTATGTATGTCCTTGGGTGCTAACTAGATTAGAGAAGATGGCTGCCCCTTCCTGTGTCCTTTTCCAGACCGGGGCAGCAAGTGTAAGGATGGGAGAAGACATATAGGCTTGCTTAAGCCACACATTCCTTGGTGGAAAAGGTTCCCATGCATGGTGGACGCAGTTCTGTTGGTAGACTGTCAGAGGAGCATACACAAGGCTCTGAGTTCTGTGTCCAGTGCTGCATAATAGCACTAATTAGTGGGTGTGTAGGTGGGAAGGAAGCTACTCTGGCCTAGATCTTCTTTTCTGATTTAAGCTGTGTATTTTTCCGATTATGGAGCTAACTACAGTGTTTCAGACAACACAGGCATTCCTGCTGCAGAAGGCAAGCCTCACTGTGAAGAGCCTAGAGGCCATGGGTTTAAAGTGACCTGTTTCAGATGCTTTTCTGATCATCCACCCATCAGTCTCTCTACATACAGATAACATAAACACGCATGTGTATCCGTATTAGATGGTTTATACCGCCTCCATGAAGATGTTTAACTATGGACAACTGATTTGTAAGTGGTATGAAAATGCACAAAGACTTTTACTGCATTGTTTAGTTACGTTTCAAACATTTTGTTGCTACTTAGCTGACTTTTAAAAATATGTGAGGTATTAATATTTATAACTAAAGTAGCCATTCCCAAAGGCACCATGTTTTATGTTTTATCTATTTTGGCTTCCTTAGTCCTTTTTATTCGTTTATTTTAAATTGTTACTTATGTGTGGGGGTGGTATGAATGCTATGACATGCATGTGTAGGTCAAAGGATAACTTGCCCCAACTAGCTCTTTCTTTCCACCACATGGGTTTCTGGGGATCAAACTCAGGTGGTCCAGCTTGTCAGCAGCACCTCTACCCACTGAACCATCTCACTGGCCTACTGTTCTTGATTCATTGTGTTTTCAATAATTATGTGCAGCCCAGCACTTGAGAAGCAGAGGTAAGTGGATCTCTGAGTTCGAGGCCAGCCAGGTCTACAGAGTGAGTCCAGGACAGCTAGGACTATACAGAAAAACCCTGTCTCAAAAAAAGAAAGAAAGAAAAAAGAAAAAGGGAGAAGAAAATAATAATTATGTTTAGGTGTGTGTGCGTGCGCATGTGGGTATTTGTATACACGTTAAATGTCCTTGAAATCCAGAGACAGTGGATGCCCTGGAGACATAGCAACATTGTGAGCCATCTGATACAGGTGCTGGAACCGAACTTAGGTCCTCTGAAGGAGTAGCAAGCGCTCTCAATCACTGAGCCACCTCTCCAGCCCTTCCTCGGTTAACTAGCTTGTGTTTTTATTCTATGTTCAGCCTCAAGCGTTTTCCATTTGACTCCTACCATGAAAACTGAGCATTCGCACCCCTGCCAACCCATGCGTGTATATATTTCACACCTCTTTTCTCTTTGGCCAATAGTTAAACGGAACACAAATTGCGGATCACGCCCACTCGGTAAAGGTTCTAGTCAGTGTTCACAAAGCTCCAGTTCCATCCTCTCCTTGTGCAATGCTCTACTTAGTCTCAGGGCTGTTCTTCTTTCTTCCTTTGTGTGGTTCCTGACTTCCTTTCACTCATTCATCACGGAGCACTGTGGCAGCAGGACAAAACAGTTTCCGGCCCAAACCCCATCTGGTGTGCGTGCGCATGCGCGTGCGCGTGAGCGCATGAGTACGTGAGTACGTGAGTGCATGCGTGCGTGGTGAGACTGGCTGGCCAGCAACCTCCAAAGATCCCTTTTTCTTTGCCTCTCAGTGCTGGTATGGCAGGCAATGATGATAGCCATGCTTTCTTTCATTTCACATGGGTTCTGAGGATTCGAACTCAGACCTTCTTGCTTTCAGAGCAAGCATTCTTATTCACTGAGCCATCTCACCAGCCCCTAAATCTCTTTTTGTGATCCATGCTTACAATAGACGCTCCAACCTATGTAAACTAACCTAAATCCTTGGAACAGTCACTTTTGCCCCTCAGCTTGGTGAGAACTCGCCTCATTCCTTTTTATTAGTGTGCCCCAGTTTGTTTAGTCCATTTCCTATTTGTGGACACTTGGATTCTTTTCAGCCCTTTGTTACTAAAAGAACACTACCTTGACTGCAACTGGCAACCTGTCAGTGAGTGCCTCTGCGAACACTCGTTTGTGCACGTGTGCGAGTATATGCATGTGTGTGCGTGTGTGTGCGCGTATGAGCCCTGGGAACTGGTCCAGCCCAGTATTCTCTTAAGCCGATGCTTGGAACATCATCCTCCTTTTCATTCATGATGCAGACAACACACCAGGTCATTAGAGCCGAGTACTGTACCGTTCCAAGATTATGCTCCAGGCAGTTAGAAGCAAAGCCGCTGATAACTCTGCGGGGCTCTCAGATCCTTTGTGGCGAAAGCCTGATGCTGAGCTGAGCTGAGGCCTCTTCTTTCTTCCCTTTGAGGCTGAGGGTGAATAGGATGCTCACGTGTCAGCCTTGCATCTTCTGACCACCGGCGAGCACCAGGGAACGTCCTCCCTAGGTGGAATAATAAGGACACAGACAACGAGTGGGAACTACCAGAGTTCTGACAACATCAGTATCGTCCACATCTCAGGTAGGGTGATAGTATCCTGGGTGCCATGCAAAAAGACTGAAATTCTCCCTCTCTTGCCCTATAACACAAACCTTTCATGGCAATTGGTCATAATTGACAGCCGTCCATCTCTGCCTGGCCTGAGCCCTCCAGTGCTCTCTTGACATCGGTGTCTAATCATCAACACACCTACCATTTGGGCAAAAAAGCACATGAGGTTGAATTGTTTGTATCGATGCTTCAAATAGATAAAAAAGAAAAGAACCTCAAGGCCAAAAGGCACAGAGCCAAGGTTTTCTGGTCTCTTTCCTTTCCTTTCCTTTCCTTTCCTTTCCTTTCCTTTCCTTTCCTTTCCTTTCCTTTCCTTTCCTTTCCTTTTCTTTTGGCATGGTATTTATTTCACCCCTAAAGTCATCAGATGTCAAGTCGATTTAAAATACAATAAACCAGGAACAAAACCACAGACACAAAACAGTAAGCCCAGTACCTAACATTTTTGTCTGTTTTGAGTAATTCTGCCTGACTCTACTTAATTCTATTAAGTAGAATTACATCCTTTGTGCATTAAAAAAAAAAAATAGATCAGCCGAGTGTGGTGGAGCATGCCTTTAATCCCAGTACTCGGGAGGCAGAAGCAGTTGGATTTCTGAGTTCGGGCCAGCCTGGTCTACAAAGTGAGTTCCAGGATGGCCAGGGCTACACAGAGAAACCCTGTCTCAAAACAAAACAAAACAAAACAAAAATCACTGAGGTAGTTATTGTATAAAATAGAAACTGGGGCCTGGAGAGATGGCGTCATGGATTCACAAAGGATTCTGGGTTAGGTTCCCAGCACCCACATGGTACAATCTTCTATAACTCCAGTTCCAGGGGATCCTACACCCTCTTTCTGTCTCCAAGGCACTACATGCATGGGTACTCGTGCATACATGCAGGCAAAACAATCATACAATCGTACATACATACATACATACATACATACATACATACATACATACATACATACATACATACATATATACGTAGCCAGTGACTGTGGATATCATTGGTCAAACATATTTATGGATGCATTTGCTTTGTATAGATTATTTCGCTGGGATATCCACAACTCCTCGTGGCAGTGCTTTTAATGAGTGGATTTTTAAATGGTGCCTCGGTGTTTTTATAGATGAGAAGCAGAGGTACAAGAAGTTGAAAGCAACGTCACAGGCCAGTACATCACAGGATTTGAGTACAGCATCCTCACCACTGAGGCCAAGAGACTGGCCACAACCCCTGCCTTCACTTTCTCACATCACCATCCAGTTAACTGATGCGTGCGTGCAAAGCATATAGAATCAACTCTCCACACTTGTCCAATCAAACATGTCTCTGGGTTTCTCCCCACACACTTAATGACAATTTGCATTCTAATACGTTCACTGAATCCTCATGGCATCATCTACAGTTTTCTTTCATCGGTGTCTTGTGTCCTCACTATTTCCAGTTAGCATGAATAACATTAAAATGAACTTCTTGGGGCCTCCAGCTTGGCTTTTAAGACTAGGCGTTTCCTTAGGATAAATTCCTCGGAGTGGGGTTTAGCGCCTCTTTTATTGCTTCTCGAAATATTGCACTAATGTATAGTACTACCAGAAGCTAATCTGTAGGCTAATGTCCTTGGTTACTCGCTGAAATTTGCCTAGTGGAGCCTTTCAAAGGCAAATGCAGTGAGTGGAGTGCTGTTGTGGTTATGATTATGGTGAACTCAGAATCACTGTGGGCATCTCACTGCCAGGGTGAGCCACCTCACACTCCTCTGTTCCCTTCCCCACCTGCTTCAGTGTCTCACCTGGAACCATGGCCGACTCCTATTGTGTTACAGGACTCGCAAAGGTACATTATTCAGATACTGACTGCTAACACTAAAATTGCCCGTTCTATTGCCTTTTCAATTTTGACATCCTTCTCACTTTAATTAACAAATTCTTATGGAATTTGGACTCTCATTCCCCAACGCTGCCCCATCATTGGCCTCCACTTCACCAGTCTTCCTTCCAAATGTGATGCCCATGGCTGCTTTCCTTCATTTTAATTGAGACTTTTTTTTCATACAGTATATTTTAATGATGGTTTCTCCTCTGCCCGCTTCTCCCAGCTCCTTCCCATCTCCCTACCCACCCAACTCTATGTTCTGTCTCTCTTTTTCAAATAAATAAATAAACAAATAAAACAAGAGAGAAACAAAACCAAAAACTCAAAACAAACAAGCAAAAGACAAAACAAAAAGGCCCAAACAAAGCAAAATTAAACAAAAGTCCACAAAAAAAAAAAAAAAAAAAAAAAAAAAACACTGATTTGGTTCTCTGTTGGCCAGCTACTCCTGAGCATGGAGCCTACCCTACTGGTGAAAACTGATTTTCCCTTGCCAGTAGGTATCCATTGTAGGTTGCTTCTTTGTGAGCAGCAGAACCCTGTGCCCACTTCCCACTCCTGGTGCTGACACCCCACCTAACTTGAACCTGTGCTGGTCCTGTGTGTGCTGTCACAGCTCAATGAGTTCTGTTGTGTCAGGAAGACTCTCTTTCCTTGGAGTCACACATCACCTCTGGGTCTTATATAATCTTTCCTCCTCCTCTCCTGCCTAGATGACTGAGCTTTAGGGGGAGGAGCTTGGGAAAGACATCCCATTTAGGGTTGAGTGCTCCAAAGTCACTCACTCCCTGCACATCGTCCAGTTGCCCACCCCCACACATTTTAATGCCAATCAATGTGTTGGTTCTGTCCCTTGTTTTGCTGCCCCATACTCTGGCTTCACTGTGGGGCTCCTGCTGTGCCTTGAATAGAAAATGTTCCCACGGGGTCAAGTGTTTGACCTCTTGGAACCCAGTAAGTAGTGTTGTAAGACTCTGACGAGCCTTAGCTACTGGGAAAACCTCTGAGTGAACCATGCAGGGCCTAGGATCAATGCAAAAGCAAGAGGAATTTATTGTTTTAGCATGCTGGGGTTGTTCTGCACCCGAAGGAGAGGCAGCAACCCCTGGTGGCCGTTAGTGCGAGTTTTTATACAGTTTCCAGGGGCAGAATAGAGCATCAGCAACTAGGCACAATATGATTGGCAGAACAGTGCTTCCTTTAAACTGGTCTTTAGGGAATGAGGTAGTGGGGGGGGGGGGGTTAAATCAACCTCTCCCTTATGGCCTACGTATTCCAGGAGGGAAGGGGTGCCTGGTGGAATTTTCCAACAGTTTTTAGTTAGTTGACCTCTTCAGTGTTATTTCAGAAGGTCACAGAACCCTCAAGAAGTAGGATCCTCACTGGAGGAAATGAGTCACTGTGGGAAGGCCTTGAGGCTTTAGGTCTGCTGTGTGACACCTCTCTCATGTTTCTGCCATGACGGCTTCCTGGCCTTAAAGAACTCAAACTATAACCAAAATAAGTCCTTCCTTTCTTAAGATGTTTCTTGGCAGCTGTTTGTCGTAGCAACAAGAAAACAACTGACACAACCTCCTTCCTGCTCCGATGCCTCCTACACACAGCTGCTGGATTAGACTTCATGACCCATGGCCTCGCATCATGTCCTTCCAGATCAATACCAGTTCTCAGTAGCCTAGGGAATGACACTCAGACACTGCCATGTGGCACACTCCAAACTGTGAAACACACACAAACACACACACACACACACACACACACACACACACACACACACACACACACATCCTTACTGCCTGCCCATTGGTCCTTCCTATGGTCCCCCGGATACTTCAGCTCTCCTTGCAACACAGTCATCCCAGGTAGAACCCAGTGCCTCTGCTGGATGTGATATTCCAAGAAGAAACTTGGCCACAGGCTTTATTCATTTGCACCCACTGCTTTGAATCACTGTTTGGCTCAGAAAGCACTAGAAAATCTCTTACACATCTTTGGAGCCACCAGCTAGTATTACACCAGCTTGTAGCCACTCTCCTGTCTCAGATCTTTGCCAGCTCTCTCACACAACTGCTGGTATGAGCTGTTTCTGCTGCAGATGGACCTCATCCCTGCCAGCTTCCCATGGTCTCTGGGTTCTACCTCAGTTACCCAGTGTGCCTAGCCTTCTGCCCTAGCTTTATGGACCTCCCCGTACAGTCCTACACACAAAAGTTCTCAGGCAACTTTGCGCCACCCAACACATGCTGATGTGTCTGGGGTGCCTCTCAGTTGTTATATATCCTCTCAAGCAGCCTCCGCAGACCTTCACAGATGGCATTAGACTCAAATGATTGACTGCATGATAAAAGTATTTAGGCTTGGGCTCAGACTTGTGCAATGACTTGCCGTTACTAGATAAAGCCTGCTCTAGGGCAGGGATCATGTTTGATCAGCTTGGCTTGCCAAATGCCTGGTTTTGTCTTTGTCTTTGGTTGCTCTGAATGGATGTAAACAAGAGCTGTTCCTCCCTAAGTGGGATGGGCCAAATCTTCTGCCTCACAATCCCACTGGAGAGTGGCAGTATAGAATAGGAAGAGCTAAGGTGAGATGCAAGGAGACTCCTGTCCTAGCCTCCCTTAGCACCTTTAAGGGAAAGGGCCAGAAAGTTCTCTGGGGACCTCTTGGATTTGGGTAGAAAATCAAGAGAAAGAAGGAAAGGGATACTTCCTCACACCCATCACTATAGTAGAGGAGGTCTGAGGCTTTTCTTTAGGATATTCTGCTTTCAGATTTAGTGGAAAAGCGGGAACAAGAGATGTACAGGAAACTACCAGAACTTGAAGTTATCAGGCTAGCGGGATGTCTCAGCAGAAAGACCCTAACCACCAGGCCCAGTGACCTGAGCTCAGTTCTCATGCCCCACGCAGTGGGAGGCAAAAACCCACTCCTGTAATCCATCCTCTGGCCTCTACGTGTATCCTGTGACACACACACATGCGCTCACACACAAGCTTGCACATACACATTGTCACAAATAAATGTATTGAAAGTTTTTAAACCACTTGCCTGCTTTCAAAGGGCAAAACGCTTCCAAATATGTAATGAGTGGTCTTGCCTGGTTGCTCACATAAAAATACAGAAGCAAAAGGGAAACGGGGCCTGAGCCTTAAGAGGCTGGGTGTGCAGAGGGCAGAGCCATAGCTTCCTGAGAACTACAGTGTGCGCATGCACAGCAGGTGCATCTTGCAGCAGAGGCACCTGGCAGCTGGTGCAGGGAGTGTGGGAGATACCCAAATGACCTGCTGCTGCTACTTAAAGAACTGCTGTTGCATCAACAGGGACAGAAATAGCAGGCAACAAGAATGCGAAGATTCTTAACTCCCTCCTCTTGGCTTCCCGTCCTCCTTTGGTGTCCCTGTAACAAAGGAGAAATGAGACCCAGGTTCAGTATCACAAGGCACATCGTAGAATGGTTTATGTGGCAAAGAAAGACAGCAGCTGTTTAGCTAGGGTTTTTCTTTCATTCACAGAGCCTCATAAAAGTAGCTTACCATGATCAGGAAATCCAGACACACACACTCCAGGCGTTAAGCGTAAAGTTTGATTGACGTGCCTTTCTATAGGTCCCCAGATTATAAGAATCAGTATCTGTAAAGATACTGATACGACTTTTATAAATATCAGGAGAGGAGTGTGTATAACATTACTCTTGTTTTATAGCAAGAGTAACTACTCTCAGCTTATATAAACCCAAATTGACTCATATTTCCTGTGTATTAAGAAGTCTTATATCACCAGATGCTGAACTAAAATGAAAACACATGTGATTAGTTAGAGCCACCTAGGAGACAAACCTCTGTGAGTGTCTATCAGGGAGTGTCAAGATGGGTTAATTGATGTAGAAAGTCTAACTAACTGTAGGCAGCACCACTCCACAGGCCAGGACCCCAGGCAGGGAGTGTCAAGATGGGTTAATTGGTGTAGAAAGCCCACCGTCAGTGTGAGCGGCACCACTCCACAGGCCAGGACGCCAGGCTGCAGATAAAGGAAAAGAGTGAGCCGAGCTGCTGCAGCCTTCAGCATGCTGTTTCCAAGCTTCAGATGCAACAGGCCTCGAACCCCTATCACCAGGACTCCCCCACCATGATGGGTTATACCCTCCCTGCTTTAAATTTCTTTGTTGGTATTTTATCATCACAGTGAGCGAGGAAACATACTACTCTGGCCGGCATATATGTGGAGCTTTATACAGTTAATATTGCTGTTATTGGACTGGGGAGATGGCCCAGTAGGTAAGAGCACTTGCTCTGCAAACATGAGGACCTGAATTCAAATCCCCAGCACCCTGGGCAAGGCAACACATGCTTGTAAACTTAGCATTAAGGGGCAAAGATAGAAAGATTGTAAGAGCTGGCCGGCCAGCCAGACTAAGCAAAATAGTGAGCTTCAGGTTCAGGGACAGACCCTGATTCAACTCAATAAGGCCAAGAGTTATAGAAGAAGACCCCTTATGTCCGGCTCTGGCCCCAAATGCACAGGCTTGAGCATGCATACCCAGACACCATGTGCACGCACCATTCATACATACTACAGACATATACAAATACATGTTATCGGCATTTTTTCTAGTTTCCTGACTTGAACATGAACATCACTGTTGGGAGGTGCTTTGGTTTGGATACACTCTGAGCACGTCTTTCAGTAATATTCAAAAACGGTAGTCTTTCAGGGTCTGGTGATTTCTATGGCCATTCCCTTCCAAAAATCAGTCTCCTTTATCAACCAAGCCCAGTAATGCCAAGATACACCAGAGCCTTGACAGTCGGTGTCACCCTTTTCACTCCTAATTGCGGTGACCAATCATTTTTCCAACTGTACACGTAACAGATCCAGGGTTAAAACCAGGGCAAACCCCACTTCAGATCCTGCTCTGGCTCCCTTGTCCCTCTGTTACGACAACCCCATTTGGTGTGTATTGTAGCAGGAGGAGTCTGTCTCCTTGCTCACACATTCTAGTCTTTCTCTGAGTGAGGAAGTATAGCTAACCAACTGCGTGTTCTCTGCACTTAGTCAGTCACGGCACACTGCAGATGTTCCCCCATCGTTCAGGAGCAGTGCTGAGGAATTATTTCTGAGCAGCCTCTGCCAGGCATGTGGCTGAGAGACACCTGGAGAGAGAAAATAAAATCCATTGACAGAGTGAGTGTTCTGGGGAACGACTGGACTTTCTCATTTTCCTTCTGGGCTGTGGTGTCAACTGAGGACGCTGTCGTGGGAAGATGTGGAAGAAGGGTACGGATGGGTTCCTCAGGAATCAGGGGTCGGAAAGGAGCAGGAGAGCCAGCATTCTTGAGCTATACTAAAATGATCGAAGGTTCCAAACTCACCATCTCAGGTACTTAAATTTTTGCATCAATTTGAAGTAAACGACTGCGCCATACACCTTCTATCACACAAGTAGCTCCAGTGCCTTTGTTTTAAAAAACAAAAAACAAAACAGAACAGAAACACCAGTTTGGGTAGCTAAGAAAGGCGGAGCCCCAGAGCCCAACCCTTAGAAATATGAAGAACCTGCTGGAGCCCACCATGGCCACTAGGTGGCACTAGTACAGAGCTAATTCAGAGGCCAGGTCTCTGCAACCATCCTCCTAAAACCCTCTCCTTTATCAACTTAGGTCAGTAATACGGAGATACACTGGAAACCGGAGCTTGAATCCGGCTGCTCTTATAATCCCATAGCGAGCCTTTTATGTGATTGCTGCATTTATCATTAATAGCGCATTTGCTCTGCATCAGGAGCCTGAATTAGCAGAGGTTTAATAACGGGAAGCAGCCTAATGTTTACACTAAGCTAAGCAAGGTCACCCGGGTATTCAGAGAAATGACCCGAACAGTCTCCCAGCAGGATTAATGTAAATGAAGCATTTCTTTGATTAGCTTTGTTCAGCTGCCCTCCCCTCCCCCGCTTTTAAAATGACCGGTTTCAGAGGATCACAGTTTAATTACATAATCATATAAAATAATATTTAATAAAGCACAGAGCAAACAAGCATAATGAGCAACATTTTCTGGCTATTACCAGCAACTGGAGGCAGCCAGATACAGGCTTAATTCTTTAATCTTGCAGATCCGCTGTTAGGGAAGGATCTGAAACACAATCCACGGGATGGTGAGGGTTAAATGGTGTGTGGACCACAGTGCATAGAACGTGTGCAACAAAAGAAAGCCCCTTTCCTCCTCACCAGTGACAGGGCTTCGCATCAATAATTAAAATGGATGTCTGCACGGCTCCTGTACAAACTACGGCCGGAGAACTTTATTCCTTTGAAATCACTTCACATCCACCCGTCCTTTTCACCTTGCAAGCCTCAGAACATAGCTACTGCTACCGAGGAGATGGGATGGGGAGGGGAATATTTAAAACACATTTTAAGGATAAATGCAGACGTCTACATCTTGAGCTGGCTTGGCCCACGTGGCTCACTTTCCTCAAGATTTGCACATTCAGTTGCCAGCGTTCTTCCTGCTGTGGCTTCATTACCTCCACCCCGGGGGCGGGAGGCTGGGGGCAGGAGGCTGGGGGCGGGAGGGGGGGTGATGGGTGTACAGACGGACGGGGACAGAGGACCGGACTGGAATGTGGGTTGTGTCTGGTTTCAAGTGGGCAGAAACGGAAGGGCGGGATGTGGTTTTGAAATTCAGGAAACCTCTCTCTAGCTCTCCAGGAGGTCAGGATAAATCTTGAGTAATTCATAGTCAGAAATTCAGGTGAGGGAAGGCTTGCCTAGGATGGAGTTTGGCATAAAGGAAAGCAGTTGGCCCGGAATCCGCAGACACAGAAGCTGCATGGCTCCGCTATTGTCGTAAAAGGATGTGTCTGGGTTTTGTTCCAGGTTTCTGGGAGGAAGCTTGTAAAACCCTTGATTTCCCAAGTTCTAGGAGCCCCTGAGTTTGTAGTAATGAGCCGGCTCTGGGTAGTGGCTAGTTCTCACGTAAGCCTACTATGACCAAGAGACCGAGCACAGAGAGGGTGGGGAGCCAGAGACTGAGTGTACCAATTATGCCGGCATATCAAACGCTCCGTAAAAAGCCTGGATGCTGCAGCTTGTTGAGCTTATGGGTTAGTAAACCCAACCATGCAAAGACTAATGGACCATGAGAAAGGACCATACGGGATGCTTTCAGAATCCGCATCATGTCCTTTGCTTGGTCCCAATTTGTATCCTTTAGAAAAAAAAAACCTGGGGCTGGAGAGATGGCTCAGTGGTTAAGAGCACTGACTGTTCTTCCAAAGGTCCTGAGTTCAAATCCCAGCAACTACATGGTGGCTCAAAACCATTCATAATGGGATCTGATGCCCTCTTCTGGAGTGTCTGAAGACAGCTACAGTGTATTTATGTATAATAAATAAATCTTAAAGAAAAAAAAATCCTAAGTACAAAACTTCCTTGAGTTCTGAGAGTTATTCTGACAACTGTATCAAAACTGAAGGGAATTCTGGGAACTGGCTTCACTCTGATTTGACGTCAGTTTGTCAAAAAGAATGTGAGTGAACTACACATCCAGTCTACATCCACTACACTACATAGAGTAACTTCCTGGGGACAGAATCATTAAATTATGAGCTATGTCCTAACTCCAGGTAATTAGCGACAGAATGGATTCCTACTTGAATAGGTATTTACAAATGCTTAGCCTCCGGCAAGTCACTTGCCCACTGAGATTTATCCCTGCACCTTTAACATGAAGCTGGCCGTCATGATTGCTACAGACACGACAAAGAGACAGTGCGAGCAAAGGTGTCAGGGTGCTGTGAAGAGTTCTTCCAACGATGAGAAGAGAAAAGCCACCAACCCAAATCAACATTGCCAAACTAATTAAAGCAAGCAGTTCATTAAAGTATGCTTTTTATTCCTGTACATAGGCTGCCTTCCCCTAAAGTGGGTTCGAGAGATCAGCGCTGAAGTGAAGATAGGTAGGGCTTTTATAGCTATAGGGTAGGACATTTCCAAATGGGGAAGGAAACATGGAAGGGTTACAGGAGCAGAATATAACCGGTGGTCAAAACAAAGTAATCACAATTGGTGGTCATAACAAGGTAGTCGCAGGCAGTCAGAATGTAAGATTTGTGGTAGCTCAAAATGACCACGGTTGTAAAGAGTTAAGTAAGTGTGTTCTTTTCCCAGAATTTGCCTCACTGCAAGGTGTGCCTAGAGATAGTCCTCTGAGTGTATAGAAAAGCCCACACAATGTCTCCAAGCTTATTCACCAAGAGATAGTCCTCTGATTGTAATCACAAACAGGCTTGAACCTCGTTTGTATTTACGATAAGGTGGCTTTTAAGGCCAGAGGTAGGCTGGTTCTTCAAGGTCCCCAGAACCTCAGTCTCCCTATCACCAATGTGGTCTTTTGTTCCTATGCCTCATAGAATTTTAATTAGGACTAGCTGAGGCCATTAATGTGAAACGTTAGAAGAGATCCACCAGAGCTAGAAAGATGGCTCAACAGTTAAGAGCACTTGTTGCTCTTTCAGAGGACCTAAGTTCAATTCCCAACACCCACACGGTGGCTAACAGCCATCTATAACTTCAGTTGCAAGGGATCTAATGCCTTCTTCTGACCTCCACAGACCAGGTGTGCATAAGATATACAAACATTCATAAAATAAGAGTAAAATCATTTTTTAAGTGAAAAGAGAAAAGAAAATACAATATACCATTTCTAATAGTTTACCTTTTATTCTTTTTTCTGTTTTTGTTTCGTTTTTGTTTTTTGTTTTGTTTTGTTTTGTTTTTGAGACAGGGTTTCTCTGTATAGCCCTGGCTGTCCTGGAACTCACTTTGTAGACCAGGCTGGCCTCGAACTCAGAAATCTGCCTGCCTCTGCCTCCCAAGTGCTAGAATTAAAGGCGTGTGCCACGGCGCCCGGCTTATTCTAATTTTTAAATGCATCTACACACACATACACACACACACACAAGTTGGTCATTAGTTTTTATTAAGCACAGAGAGAATTTAATATAGTTAGACCTGGAGCTGAAGAAATAGCTCAATGGTTAAGAACACTTGCTGCTCTTCCAGAGGACCCACATTCAAATCCCAGCACCCATGTGGCAGCTCACAACCATATGCAACTCCAGTCCAGAGGATCCCATGCCTTCTTCTGATCTCCTCAGGCATCAGGCAGGAGCATGATACACATACGCACGTACAGGCAAAACACTTTAACACACAAATAAAGAGCTACATACTAATATTTTAAGTTTTAAAAAGTCAGATTTGAAAGGTCACAAAGTGCCGGGCATGGTGGCACACACCTTTAATCCCAGCACTCAAGAGGCAGAGGCGGTGGATTTCTGAGTTCGAGGCCAGCCTGGTCTACAAAGTGGGTTCCAGGACAGCCAGGGCTATACAGAGAAACCCTGTCTCAAAACAAAACAAAACAAAACAAAACAAAAAACAAACAAAAAGAAAAGAAGAGAAAGGAAAAGAAAAGAAAAGATCACAAAGTGATCAAAGAAATTTGTTTCAGAACCAAGCAAGCCCGAGATCATAACTTCTATCTATATACACAAGTGTTTCAGAAGCCTGGGGTGTGGGTAGGGGTGGGGCTGGAATGGTAGCTTGTGGTGAAGGAGGTCTCAGCAACCTTAGGTATTCAGCAAAGCAAAGCTACCAATATCCCTGTCTCCTTGCCAAACATGAATTCATAAAGTACACATCTGTGACGGGTTTTACAAGATTCTCTCATTTTGTGACAGTGAAAGGAGCCTGTCTCATTCAGAAGTCTGTAACCTTTGCTTTATGCCATGTTTTCATCTTGTGTGTATTGGTTATGTCTTAAACGCTTGGTCTCCAACTTGGTGCTATTGGGAGTTAGTGAACCTTTACGAGGTAAGGCCTGGTGCTGGAGAAATGAATGGCTCAGTGGTTGAGAGCAACTGACTGCTCTTCCAGAGGTTCTGAGTTCAATTCCCAGGAACCACATGGTGGCTCACAACCATCAGTAATGGGATCCAATGCCCTCTTCTGGGGTGTCTGAAAAGAGCTACAGTGTTCTCACATGAAGAAGGAGAAGAAGAAGAAGAAGAAGAAGAAGAAGAAGAAGAAGAAGAAGAAGGAGAAGGAGAAGGAGAAGGAGAAGGAGAAGGAGAAGGAGAAGGAGAAGGAGAAGGAGAAGGAGAAGGAGAAGGAGAAGGAGAAGGAGAAGGAGAAGGAGAAGGAGAAGGAGAAGGAGAAGGAGAAGGAGAAGGAGAAGGAGAAGGAGAAGGAGAAGGAGAAGGAGAAGGAGAAGGAGAAGGAGAAGGAGAAGGAGAAGGAGAAGGAGAAGGAGAAGGAGAAGGAGAAGGAGAAGAAGAGAAGAGAAGGAGAAGGAGAAGGAGAAGGAGAAGGAGAAGGAGAAGGAGAAGGAGAAGGAGAAGGAGAAGGAGAAGGAGAAGGAGAAGGAGAAGGAGAAGGAGAAGGAGAAGGAGAAGAAGAAGAAGAAGAAGAAGAAGAAGAAGAAGAAGAAGAAGAAGAAGAAGAAGAAGAAGAAGAAGAAGAAGAAGAAGAAGCAGCAGCAGCTAAGCCTACTTGTGGGGTGCCTTTAAGTCCCATCACTATGGAGGCAGAAACAGATACTTCGAGGCCAATCATATGAGAGCTGGCCAGAATAAAAGCATCAATCAACAAACAAAATATGTGGCCTCACTCATTTTGGGGTGAGTGAGGGTGTGTCTTTGAAGGAGATTGTGTGACCTCCAGCATCTTCTGTCTCTCTTCTTTGGTGCTGTCTATAAAGTAAGTAGTTTCACTCCTGCGTACATACCCACTCCAGGCCTAAATGCAGTGGGGTCAACTACCCAGGCTAGAATTCCTAAATCTAGAAGCAAAACAACCCTTTTGTCTTTATATATCATGGCAGGTGTCTGTTCTGGTAACAGAAGGGTTACTGATATATCTCCCCTTATCCCTGTCTCCATTGGGAAGATTGTCTTAACTCCTAGGACTTTATCCTGAGACCACGTGTACTGGCTGGTTTTTGTGTGTCAACTTGACACAAGCTGGAGTTATCACAGAGAAAAATCCTCATTTGAAGAAATGCCTCCATGAGATCAGACATTTTCTCAATTAGTGATCAAGGGGTGTTGGAGAGGGCCCATTGTAGGTGGTGCCACCCCTGGGCTGGTTGGCCTGGGTTCTATAAGAAAGCAAGCAGAGCAAGCCAGGGGCAGCAATCCAGTAAGCAGCACCCTCCATGGCCTCTGCATCAGCTTCTACCTCCAAGTACCTGCCCTGAGTGAGTTCCTGTCCTGATTTCCTTTGGTGATGAACAGCAATGTGGAAATGTGAGCTGAATAAACCCTTTCCTCCCCAACTTGCTTCTTGGTCATGGTGTCTCACTGCAGCAATAGAAACCCTGACTAAGACACCATCGGAGAATAAATCTAGATGCTGTGAGGATTGTATCAGGTGGTATGAGTGTAGGAGCAGAAGAGAATGGGAGAGATGAGGACACTACATCAGACCTGCCTGCTCTTGTTGCCATGGTGACTGCATGAGATTCATACTCACCTGTTGGAAATTTCCTGACACTTGGAATGAAAAGCAGTTAATTTAATGGTTGATTCTTACATCTTTGCAAGTGCAGTGATTATCTGAGCAAACAACTTGCTGGAAAGTCAAAGCGGGGCGTATAAGGAGCTTGGGTCTAAAGCATATCCTATATATATATGTATATATATATATATATTCTCAGTCATGAATTCAAGTGAGAGACTAAAGATAGGATGGGAATCCTTGGGAAAACACTGAAAGATAAATAGACATAACCAGTATACCAGACAAAGAGAATAGGACACAGATCAGACATGCAGAAAAACTGAGATCCAGTGGGCTGTGCTCACTATGATGGAGGGTGTCTACCACCAGTCACCCTGTCAGCGCAAGGATGGCTTAGCTGGCCTTTGTGGGAGGTCTCTGTAGGGGGCTGTCTCAGTTTCAGTCACCCTGGAACAGAAGCTGTGGTTGCTAGTTTTTGCACTCTCAACAACCCCCACTTGAACCAAAGGAAGTCTTTGCCAATTTCCTGAGCCTGACCAAGGAAAGGTTTGCCAATCCCCATGGTTCTAGAACACTGGGTCCTTGATATCACTGGAGTCCATGCCAACAAGACGCCTTCCCTCAGTATTTCATCCACTCCCCACAATCTGTGACTTTCCGGAGACTGAATCAAAGCGCTGACGGTCTAAATCCTCAGCAAGATTCTTCCCCTAGTGTCCAGACAGCCGGCAGCCTGAACAAGATGGCAGAGGGAACTCTGGTCTCTCTTCCTTTTCCTATGGGAATAGCAATCTGTCACGGAGCCCCTTCCCGTGAGTTCATGTAAAGTTATCACTTTTTCAAAGCCTCCAAGTAATGTCACCTTAGGGGTTAGATATCTTCAGTATTTGAATTCTGAGTGGCACAATTATCCAATCCATAACAAGAGGGGGGGGGGTATGGAACAGGAGAGGAATGGAAACAAAATAATTATTTTAAAGCATAAAGTAAGGAACTGAATGGCTGCCTTCCACTATTATATACCACCCGGTCTTCTGTCCTGCTTCCTGAAGAGAGGGCAATGCCACAGGTAAGGTTAATCTTCAGTTCATGTGTCTGGGGACAAGGAACCAATATCTTCTCAAGTGCCACGGGACACACTGCTTCTGCCTTGCTTTTTGGTTTAGAGAAAGCACACTTGGGACTGAGGAGGTGGTTGACTGGCAAGAGCACTTGCTAGGCAGACATGGGGACATGGATGCAAATCCCCAGAGCCCATGTCTGAGATTCTCACCTGTAGCTCAGCACTGCAGGGGCAGTCAGAGACTCACCTGTAGCTCAGCCCCACCTGCAGGGGCAGGTGGGGCTTGCTGGCTGCTGGTCTAGCTCCAGGTTCAGTAAAGAACTATCATGCAGGAGAGATGAGAGAAAGAACAGGACAGCTTAAAGGTGCACTAGCCAGTCTGAGTGCGGCAAAGTGGCTCTGGCAGGCCTTTCCCTTCTCGCCCTCCACCCCCATTCCCTCTTCCTTGCTAAAAACCTTTCCATTACATTCCTAAAGCTAGCCCTGCCAAGATCTATTCCCTTATTTGGCCACTTCCTCCTCCTGTGGCTGACTACCAGGGTCCAACTATCAAAGTACTGAAGTTTATCAATCCAAAACCCCCTAATTAAAGCTCCACCTAATTAGCATGCCCAATTAAAATTAATACCTCATCCTGACACAGGATTTCACTTTGTACCTTTATAAACTGCCATTTACCACTGGGCCATGTCTGTCTTCTCTCTGTGCAGAGGCTGGCCTTTGGACCCTTTGAGACAAATATCCCAAACCCCCCCCCCCTTGCTCCCTTTTCCCTTCTCCCTCATCCTCTATCTCCTGTTTTTGTCTCTTCTTCCCTACCCTCTGTCCTTCTAGGTCAAATAAATGTCCTTTGTCCTGAGAACTTAGTCGTAGGGTGTCTTGAGCTGATACTCCACCCTGATGCCCTCTTCTGGCTTCTACACACACACACACACACACACACACACACACACACACGAGCATACACATCCATGCGTGCATACACCAGACATCATCTTCATATATGCATAGACATACTGTCACACACGTACAAACAAAATTTAAAAGTAAGCAAGCATACATCCTACAACATTGTCCAGATTTCTAAAGTATTCTCCCAGAATCCATATTGTTCACACAACTGAGTTTTTATGGTACAGGGAGAATTTCTTTAAAACAAACTGAAAAATAAGTCTTGTTCTGCCATTGGATGGAAAAGCAAGAATGGGGTCACCTGTTCATCCCAGTAATGACCCACTGTAAACACAACCAGAGTTGCAGGCTGAGGAGCTGGCCCAGATACTGCCTTCGGGGGCCTCCAGAGCCCTCTTAGACCCCTGCTTGCAAGCAAGCAGAAGAGAGATCCTTCACTGAGAAGGGTACAGGGGAGGCTGCAGGCCTGGGAGGCAGAGCAAAGCTGGGTACAGAGATGCTGAGTTCCGGCGTTCATTAAGTGAGTCAGAGATATCTACAGATCTGAGGCTTCAGGACAAGCTTCAGTGAAGATGAGTGAATCACCTGTAGATCAAGAGCCAAAGCCAGCCCAGGACATTACATACTATTATGTGAATGGATAACTGGATAGATAAACAGAAGTACTGTGAGCTAAAACTACTCCTCTCGGTTCCAAGATCCTAGGAATCGATGTGTCAGTTCCTAGGCTGCCCTCGGAGTCTGGAAATTACTGTTGCTGCCCTGTCAGACTTACTTCTCCAGCTTGAATGTAGCGATCCACATGAAGGATGCCCCGCCCACGTGGAAGGCAGCCTTTCCCTGTCTTTTCAGATGCTTTAACCTGCTGCTGCAGCTTAAACTTGGGTCACCTTTCCTGCTATCATATCGCCAATGGCTTTTCTCCCCATCTCTCTGTCCCTTGTAACAAAGTGCCACAAACTGGTTGTCATCATTCCTCATGGTTCTAGAAGCCAACAGTCCAAAGATCCTGGAAGGGGCAAACTCTGAACTGGGTAGTGGAAAACCCTGCCTGTGTCTCTCTAGCTTTGGGTGGTAGCCAGCACTGTTTGGCAGTCCTTAAGCATCCTGTCTTCTCGAAGCATTCTCCCCATGTGTCTATGTCCTGATTGTCTTATAAGAATACCAGTCATATTGAAATGGCCTCTGGGGTGACACGAATGGGTGATGGAGATGGGGCCTAATGGGTAACCTGTGATTCTGAAGGGGCTGTTGGGATACCAGCCTTTTCCTGTCCCTCTCTGCTTACTCGCCTACTGTGTGTTCCACCACAATGTGCGTGGTACATTACTGTCACCACAAACCCAAAGTAACAAGGTCAGATGACCATGGACTGAAACCACGGAAGCTGTGCATGCCAAAAATCAAATCTTTCCTCTTCCTAAAATCGTCTCAGCCCGCGCTGCACCCCAGCACTGTTGAAAAGCTGAGGAACAGGGTTCCCCTCCCCGTGTTACCTGCATTGCCACAAAATCTTCTTTAGTGCATTGCTGACATGCTGGCACTGAGGAAGTTGCGGCAGTAAGATCACTGAGTTCAAAGCCAGCCTAGACTACATAGCAAGACTGCTTCAAACAAGATGGTTCTGCAGCCGGAGCTCAGATGAAGAGATGGCTCAGCAGTTAAGAAAAATGGCTGCTCTTCCAGAGGATCTGGGTTCAATTTCCAACACCTACATGGCAGCTCACAGCTGTCTATAGCACCTGTTCCAGGGGAATCCAATAAATAAATAGATAAATAAATAAATGAATAAAGTCCTCATTCTTGACTGTGGTGCTGCCTTCTCTGTTTCCTTACAATCCAGCAGCCAGCATGACCTTTGAATTATGTGAGATCTTGTTAGAAGAGTAGAGTCCCTCTACTCACAGCTAGGGTGAGGACTGAAGCCAGGGATGTAGCTCCTTGGTAGATGCTTTCCTAATGGATCCTCAGCCCCACAACGGAGAGAGGAAAGAGAGAGGGAAGCCGAGGAAATGAATTTGCCAGCCCCTGACTCTCTAAGCCTACCTCCCTCTGTTCCTCTTGCTGTGGCCTCAGCTGTCCATACGCAGCTCCTGCAGAGGTTGAGTCTCACCAGGGGACTTGTATCCTTGCTAACCCTGCTGCCCAGAGGCTCTGCCCCGAGGTGCCACACTGCTGGTTCCTTCTCATTATTTAGCTCCCATGCAAACAGGCAGCTATTCCAAGCAGCTTCCCCTACAGAGTTAATGGAGCTATCCACCTCCCTATCCTTGCTGCCCTGTCTCAACGCTCACCAGAAAATCTAAAGCGAATCGTGTTTGCATTTCCCTTCAGTCCCCACTTAAGCCCCTTCTGTCTACAAATACGGCTCGAACCCCCCAGAGCCAAGAACAGAAATATCCTTTGTGGATATCGTTGAAGTGATTAATGCTGTCCCTCTCTCGAACGGATGAACAAAGATGTGAATCGGATGTGGAATGAATAGAAAAAATATTTTAACTTCGATGGCAGACCCAGGGTTAATAATTCTGAAATGGAAAAGCTTTATTGATCGTCGAGTAAAATATCACCCTAAAGCACTGAGCTATAGACTCCTAGCCAAGAACCAAGAAAACATATTCTTAGCTCAGACAATAATAGGCACTGGGGTTTCTTTTTCTTCTCTTTCTTTTCCTTCCATGGAAAATGAAGAAGGATGTTAAAAGCAAAAGGAAAGAGCATTAGAAGAGCAGGTGTAACTTAAAGGTAAAGAAGCAAAAGGAAGGATGGGGGAGGGGGAGCATGGGTTAGCGGCATTTAAATGACCTAGCTGAGCTATGAAGGGGATGGATGGCTCACGTTACCAAGGACGACGACATGCCTCGAGGCATCAAGTCCAGGACTAGGTCTGCAGCATTGCGGGGGCTGACACTGTTTCCCTCCCTCAAGCCCCCATCCCTCACTTGCCTCTTCTTTTTTAAAATGTATTTATTTATTGTATGTATATGACTACGCTACACTGCTCCTGTCTTCAGACACATCAGATCCCATTTCAGATGGTTGTGAGCCACCCTGTGGTTGCTAGGAATGGTACTCAGGACCTCTGGAAGAGCAGCCAGTGAGTGTTCTCAACCGCTGAGCCATCTCTCCAGCCCCGCTTTCCTCTTCTTATTGTCCTCCTCCTCCTTCTTATTCTTTTGAGACAGGGTCTCACAATGTAGCCCTGGCTGGACTGGAACTCACTCTGTAGACCAGGCTGGCCTTGAACTCATAGGGGTTCACCTGCCTTGGCCTCTTACTCTCAAGTGCCAGAATTCAAGATGTGCACCATCATGCCCTGGCTCTGTCCGGATCTTGATCTTAAGCTATGTACGCAGAATTCAAGCAAAAATAGGAAAAAGTACCAAAGTAGAAACGCCCAGGGAAATGGTCCACAAAATGACATATAAAGAGCAAATTATTTACTTGGTGAATGACAGGTGTCATTTGTATGTTTTTCTAAAATTAACCTGAATAATCTTGAACAACGTAATGGTGAGACTTGCCTTGTATTAGCAGTAGTATTAGCAGAATACTACTGTTGTATTAAATGCTATACACCCCTGGTTCACTTCGCTACAAGTGAGGAATGCTTGTAAAATGCTTGTGTCGCCCCCAAATTAGCACGGGGTTCATGAAGAATCACTTGGCAAGAGAGGGCCAAGGAAAGGAGAAAACCAGAGAAGCAACCTGTAGCCATTTTGTCAGCAACCCAAGGACTTTTGTGCTAAGCCGGTAGCAGGCCGCTGTGCCATCTGGAGCCAGTGAAACTAGCTATCCACAAGAGGGCGATGTCTAACCAATCCCCAGCCCTAGGAGCTGAAGGCAAGCTGCTTGGCAGAGGTCAGGATCCAAGGTCAGCCTGGGCTACTGGAAGTCCCGCCCCTTAGCAAATAACTAACCAAACAAAAATAAAGAGGGTGGTAAGATTGCTATAAACAAGAAAATCCTCTGACTCACAGGCCTGTGGACATACTACCAGCTCAGCCTTTCCAACTCACCCCTAAAGGCAGAAAAGCCCTACCCCCAGGGCAAGGTCCCTCCAGGGAAGGACTCTAGGCTTGTTATTTCTAAGGCTGCGAGTCAGGACATTTTCAATTCTCAGGTATGAGCAAATCGTAGGAAGGAGTCCCTACCAACTCCTAAAGCCCATCTCCCAAATCGCCAGCTCAACTGGGAGAGCGAATAAATGACATGGCCAGACCCAGAGGCTTCTGAAATAAGGATTATCACGACAACACCAGTAAAACATGTGTGGGCACGCACACCTTTTTTTCCTGGTTATAACCGGCACCTGCACGGAGATCCACGCTGTGCTTTCATATGAATACAGTTGGGGAACTGACCCCAAAGGGAACTAAGTGGAGAAAGGGGCACGACCAACAGGGGGCGGGGCTTGTGTCCCATCCACAGAGTGTCTACAGTAGCAGGGTTGGGGCCCAGCCTGATATGTGGCACTTCTAATGTGTTCCGGGAGGTGTTGATGCTGTTTGTTGGACAGTAGGGTTACGTTGACAATGGTATAGGGCTCGTGCATCTACTCCTTAGCTCTGGCGTATTCAGAAATAAAGGTCCTGGGCGTGGTGGCGCTCCTTTAATCCCAGCACTCGGGAGGCAGAGGCAGACGGATTTCTGAGTTTGAGGCCAGCCTGGTCTACAGTGTGAGTTCCAGGACAGCCAGGGCTACACAGAGAAACCCTGCCTCGAAAAAAAAAAAAAAAAAAAAGGAAGAAAGAGAGAGAGGGAGGGAGGGAGGGAGGGAGGGAGGGAGGGAGGGAGGGAGGGAGGGAAGGAAGGAAGGAAGGAAGGAAGGAAGGAAGGAAGGAAGGAAGGAAGGAAGGAAGGAAGGAAGGAAGGAAGGAAGGAAGGAAGGAAGGAAGGAAGAAACCTGCCCTGAGTTGGTAAACAGAGCACTTCCTAGGGATAATTCCTGGTATCCGGATTCCTGACATCCTTACTTCCTGGGAGGTAAGCATCCTCACTTCCATTTCTCACTAGGAAAGCAAGGGCGCCAAGAGGCTATCTGAGCTGGCGAATCTTGGCGCCTGGATTTGATCTTGGTGGCAAAGTTCCTGCTGGACATTCTAGCTCCAGGGTGAAGGAGCTGGTCAACTGAAATAAAGAGGGAGAAAGTGCAAACGTAAGCGCCTCTTTTACAACAAGAAGCAAAAGGGCAAGCATTGTGGGAAAGCTTGGTAATCACAATCGGGATCGGAGGCGCACGGGAGGCTGCCCTGGTGTCCCGGGCAATGCGCAGCTCCTGAAGAGACCTCTGCGTCAAGCAGAGCCCAGCAGGCATTTGGGATGAAGTAGCTGCTCAAGTTCTGACCTGCCTCACAGAATAGAACAGTATGCATTATTTAGACCAGAATGTCCTTTCTATTTTTGTATTCGAAAAAGAGGCGTATTCATGGCAAAGGCAGGTGGTTTGGGGTTTGGGGCGGGGGGGGGGGGGTGTTAAGCTTTCAACAAACAGCTCAGAATTCCCCAAGCTCTATCTCCTTTAAATGATGAATCTAAAAAGTAGAAAAATAGATGTTAAAAAGGCCTGAGGAACTGGTTAAATTATTTCACAGCATTTAGGTTTCTGTCTCCAAATAAAAGTGTTACCTTTTTATTAGTCAGACAGTGGACATTTGGGTTCTGTGGTTTGCGGTTGGTGTGTGTGGGTAGGAGAGGATTCTATAAAAAGTAGGACATTACCAGGAGATGTAAAATAATCTCAATATACAAAATAGATGTATAGCAGTCTTGTCTTGGGGAATAAACAGACCTTTCTTATTAGCCAGAGTCAACAAGAAAAAAAAAGTCAGATTCCAATGTTCTATGCTACACATGGTTTAATTCGATGTACAGACATGTCTCTATACAATTCAGGCATTACCTTTAAGAGACTTATAATTTAAGCCTTGCGACATACCTGCAGTCTCATCATTTGGAAGGAGGAGACAGAAGGATAATAAGTTAGAGTCTCAGCTGGGCTACATAGGAAAACCCTGTCAAAGGAGAGAAGGGAGGAAAGGGAGGGAGGAACTTAATCTGGAAAGCAAGACAGATACACTAGTCACTACGCAGCCATAGCCCAGCTAGGAGGTGGAAGAACTACTTCCTGCTCCCTAGGCCCTCTCACAGGACTCTTCCAACCTGTGTTGTGTCCCCAATTCTGTCATTTAACTCCAACTCTCCCCATGAATGTGCCGTACCCCCAACTCCAACTTATCCAACGACACACTGCTACCAGGCTCATCTTCCTAGCTCAAAGGCAGGCACACTGGATGCTCAAGCTCCAAGTCTTTGTGTGAATTTTGCTTAACCACAAACCTGATGCTGTGTCCTGCACAGCTCTGCAGTAAACCACTGCATCAACAGTAACACAGCTCCTCCATCCAGCATCCATCCAGCTGACATAGGGATTATCTCAGCCATGCTGCACTCTGACCCACATGTACACCAGAGCCTTCACTCAGCCCCTCCAGCAGGGTCTGGGCTGTGATACCCTGAGAGAGTATAGACTTTATTTTGTCTGCATCACTGTGATTCCTTAAGATTAGAAACTGTGTGTTGATTCCCTGGATAAGTCCAGTTCTCTCTGACTGCGATATCATTAAATATATCAAGCTTTGTTGACAACAGTCCACAGCTGAGTCCATCCACATAGACTTGAGTGTTCAGAAGCGTATTGGAGCCTTAAAGAGTGACTGGAGGGCTGGAGAGATGACTCAGCAGTTAAGAGCACTGACTGCTCTTCCGAAGGTCCTGCAGAAGCAATGTGACCATCTGCTTCCTCAAGCTCCTGCTGCAGTGAGCCATGGTACCCAGGAACTGAGACCAAAACAAACCCTTCACCGGAAGTGACTTTTGTGAGCTATTTTCTCTCCATTATGTAACATGACCACTTGATTAGAGAGGAGGAGTAACTGCAGAAGTGAGAGGGGGGGGCGGTGAATCTGCTACCCAGGGGGGGCACAGTGAGGGCAGGTACTGGCGCACAGAGGAAGGGGAATTCTGGTGAGTATGTGAGGAAGTTTTCACAGAAATGGTAGCATCGGACTGGTACTTTAAAATAAGAACTAGGCATAAGGAGAGAACAGGTAACGCGAACCCCAAGCAAACAAGTTTCAATCAGTGATCCGTATCCGAGTTTCCAGGTAAGGCTCTCACGCATGCGCAGTGAGCAGGGATATGGCGTCACCCCAGGCTCAGGTGATTTCATCAAAACCCTCCTTACATCAGCCTCACACACCACTGTCCTGAAGCAATACAGTACTAAACACTAAGCCAGCCAAGCCAAGTAAGTCTGGGGTTATGAATGTCTGATTGGTCAAAACTGAGTCGGGTGTATCGAGCTGGGTGCTAGGACTTTGGAAGAGACAAGTTTAAGATTGGATCTTTGAGTTCAAAAAGCTAAACCGTCCGGCTGGAGAGATGGCTCAGTGGTTAAGAGCACTGACTGCTCTTCCGAAGGTCCTGAGTTCAAATCCCAGCAACCACACGGTGGCTCACAACCATCTGTAAAGAGGTCTGATGACCTCTTCTGGTGTGTCTGAAGACAGCTACAGTGTACTTAGATACAATAATAAATAAATCTTTAGGTCCGAGTGAGTGAGGTCGACCGGAGAGAGCCAAGTTCCTGAATTCAGATTCCCAGCAACCACATGATGGTTCACAACCATCAGTATAGCTACACTGTACTCATATACATTCAATAAATAAATTGATAAATAAATAAATAAATCTTTTTTTAAAAAAGCTAAACCATCTATTCTACTAAATGACTAAGGCATTTAAAAATTTGAATAAGGCCGGGCGTGGTGGCTCATGCCTTTAATCCCAGCACTTGGGAGGCAGAGGCAGGTGGATCTCTGAGTTCGAGGCCAGCCTGGTCTACAGAGTGAGTTCCAGGACAGCCAGGGCTACACAGAGAAACCCTGTCTCAGGAAAAAAAGAAAAAAAAATTGACTATAATTGCAGTAGCAGTATAGTCAGTGCTAAGTTACATTCTTTTGATTGTGTGACACAAAAGTGTTTAAGAGGGTGAAGAATTAGTAGGGACACCGGTGTTTGGTTGTGGTACCATCACAGAAAATGCCACGAGACTGTGCACAAAACACCAATCCCCTCCAATAAGCACCCTGGATCAATCTCAGTGCACTACCACAAAAGGAAGAGAGAGAAGGCAGGGGGAGGACATTAAAGTAGAAAGGAAAATGAGTTAAGGAGAAAAGGTTCAGCTGCAGGAGGGAGACAAGAATGGTTAACTGAGGTGTATGGTGGCTTGAATAAAAAATATCCCCCACCCCCACCCCCACCTGGGCCCCCGTAGGCTCAGAAATTTGAACATTTGTTCCTAGTTTGTGTACTGGTTGTGGAAATGTAGGAGGGGGTGACCTTGGTGGAGGAAATACATCACGGGGGGGGGGGGGGGGGCGGGTGCTGAGCTTTAAGAGTTTAAAAGCAGGCTGGGGAGATGGCTCAGCAGTTAAGAGCACTGACTGCTTTTTTGAAGGTCCTGAGTTCAAATCCCAGCAACTGCATGGTGGCTTACAACCATCTGTAAGGAGATCTGACGCCCTCTTCTGGTGTGTCTGAAGACAGCTACAGTGTACTTATATATAATAAATAAATAAATCTTTTGTTTTGTTTTTGGGTTTTTTGGGGGTTTTTTTGGTTGTTGTTGTTTTGTTTTGTTTGTTTGTTTGTTTTTTGGTTTTTTTGTTTGTTTGTTTGTTTGGTTTGGTTTGGTTTGGTTTTGGTTTTTCGAGACAGGGTTTCTCTGTGTAGCCCTGGCCGTCCTGGAACTCACTTTGTAGACCAGGCTGGCCTCGAACTCAGAAATCCTCCTGCTTCTGCCTCCCAAGTGCTGGGATTAAAGGCATGTGCCACCACGCCCAGCATAAATCTTTTTTTTTTTTAATAAGTGTTTAAAAGCGTCACCTGGGCTGGAGAAATGGCTCAGCGGTTAAAAGCACTAACTGCTCTTCCGAAGGTCCTGAATTCAATTCCGGGCAACCACATGGTGGCTCACAACCATCGAGATCTGGCACCCACTTCTGGTGTGTCTGAAGACAGCTACAGTGTACTTACATATAATAATAAATAAATCTAAAAAAAAAAGCGTCACCTCAACTCTCGTTTGCTATTAAAAGCGTGAGTCCTCTGCTTTTTTTCCTTGCCACCATGTCTGCTGCATGTCTCTGTCCCACCATGACAGACTCTTCTCTCTCTGGAAGGGTAAGCCAAAATAAACTCCTCTATAAGTTTCCCTGAGGGTGGACTTTTACCATAGCGACAGAAAAGTACCTAATACAGGTGAAAATGACCAAAGCACACTATACTCATGGATGAAAGTGTAGGAATAAAACCCATTACTTTGTATAGTCTATGCTGATGAGTACAAATGATGACTTGGGCTGGTTTTGACCAAGTTTCTCTTTTCATGATACAGCTTCCACCACACATGGTAAATCTCTGGTGTTCCAGACAGTTGGGGTTCTAACTTGAAACCTCTAAGAAGGAGACCAATTTCTAGGCCAGGAAGGAGGTCTCTAAGCTGGGTAGTTTTATATCAATTTCACACAAGATGGAGTCATTTGAGAGGAAAGAACCTCAGTTGATAAAATGCTTCCTCTAGCTTGTCCTATGGGAAGCCTATGGGGTGGTTTGTTTTTGGTTTTGTTTTTTAGGGCCCAACTTACTATGGGGAATGCCACCCCCAGGTCCTGGGTTCTATAAGAAAGCAGACTGAGTAAGCCACAAGAGAAAGCCAGTAAGCAACATTCCTCCATGGCCTCCCCAGCAGCTCCTGCCTCCAGGTTTCTGCCTTGAGTTCCTGTCCTGACTTTCCTGGATGATGGATTACAAGGCACAACGTAAAGCAGAAATGGTGCACACATCTTTAATCCCAGGACTTTGGAGGCAGAAGCAGGCAGATCTCCGTGAGTTTGAGGCCAGCCTGGTCTACAGAGTTCTGGGACAGCCAGCATATAGACGTCCTGTCCTGCCCCACCCCTCCCACAGACTTTATTCTTCAGATTGCTTTTGGCCATGGTGTTTATCATAGCAGTAGAAACTTTAAGAAGATAGACCCTGACCTGGCAGCAGGGTTGCAGGAGGAACTGCTGATACCACAGTCTTACCAGATTCCATTCATGCTGAGACCCACTACGTGAAAGACGCCCTGTCGATTTTCGGGATGTTAAAAGCAATAGACACAGTCACACAGTGAAGGGAGACGAGACTCACAGAGCTGAGTCAGGGCATTCATGAGGCAGCTTCTAATTTTTTTCCTGATTAGAAAAACCCACAAGAACCATTCTGCCACAGAAGCAGATGTTTCATGCTGCCATTTAAAAGTCTGTCTGAAGTCATACAAACATCGTTTTTAACAGTTCCAAAAATGTTTCAGCAACACCAAATTTGTCTGTAAGAACTCCCTCCCACAAAGCCCTCTTCAATATCTCTGATGCATGGGAATTTGACAACCCAGCCCATCTCCTTCCTAGATGAATAGCAGTGGAGGTCAGGGGTGAATGGGGGCTTCTCTGTCCAGGGAGCAGGAATCAGAGCCACAAGGCATCACTTCACTTCGTGAATCACCAACTCCAGCGTCTCACAGCAACTGGCCATTTCCACAACTTAGCCCACTCCAGCTCCATCAGCCCAAACCCATTCCTTCAACAGTTCTGGAAGTCAAAAGGCAGTGAAGGGAAAATCTCTTGTGACTCCTAACATCCAAGTACTAGCCAGGGCAGAACATGTTTAGCTTCTAGGATTGGCGCATTCAGGCTGGTAGGGCTTGAAGATCCACTTACATGGGCATGCATATTTGGAACTTGTATCCTTTGGTATCTGAAGAAAATTGTTTGTTTGTTTGTTTGTTGTGGTTTTGGTTTGGTTTGGTTTTGGTTTTTTGAGGCAGAGTCTCTCTCTAGAGTCCTTGCTGACCTGGAACAGATATGTAGACCAAGCTGGCCTTGAACTCAGAAATCCACCTCTCGAGTGATGGGATTAAAGGAACTTTCCACCATGCTTGGCCTTAGGGCCCAAAAAGAAAACTTTTGTTCTTTTCCTGCTCTACAGGAAAACAGTAGATTCAACCCCAACGAGGCACAGTCCACAGATCTATGAAAAATAAGGTGAACCGGCTTAAAGGGGAAAAAAGAGGAAGGACAAATCGAGGCTGAAGTTACTTTGAGTTGTAAATGTGAGCTCTGTTCTCTGGATTCATCTGGTTTCCCTGGGGGGCGCTGGGGTCCGGCCCTGCAGCTGAGGAGTGCTTCAGAGAGCACAAGGTGAAGTCATAGAGTCTCACTTACCACAGTCAGTGAGGCTCAGGTGTTATAGTTCCTGCACGGGAGTAGTGTGAACGTGAGTGTGCTGACTTGAGAAACAGAGCCCGTCTTAAGAGTCAAGGTGAGCTTTTCAATTTGGTTGGCTTTGGTCATTCACATCATAGATAGATGTTGGATATGACTGACAAATTCTCTATGAGTTTCAATAAACATAATTCTTTTGTCAGAACAAGAAGTGGAAAGACTTCGAGGCCAGCCTGGTCTACAGAGTGAGTTCCAGGACAGCCAGGGCTCCACAGAGAAACCCTGACTTGAAAAAACAAAACAAAACAAAACAAAACAAACAAACAAACAAAAAAACAATCTTTCACCGCAAAGAATGTTCCAGAATGCACTGTTGGAGCTATGACTCTGCAGTTCCATGTATGTCCACCAGGTGGTGTCAGAATCGCTTGCCACCCTGCTGGGTCCACTCTACAGGCTGTGGGTGATAGAAAAAATTTAGCAGAAGGCAAAGATGAAGTCCTTATTCCCAGGATGCTCACACTCAAAAACTTACCTGCTCACCTCTAGAAGGTACACCAGGAGGAAAAGCAAGCAACAATTTCTGCATATATTATGACTTCTGGAACCCACAGTAGCTTGTTATAAGTCATTCCTAGTGTTCACTAGACAACAGGGTAGTTAGTGTGTGCCTATAATCCCAGGACAGGAGGCACAGGATCCCATGCAGCTGGAAGCCCGCTTGAACTATCCTGGACTCTGTATCAAAAAAAAAAAAAAAAAGTGTGGAATGGGAGGGGGTGCGAAATCAAAATTTGAAAATCTTCACTGAAGAAACAAAGAAGTTAACGATGGAGCCAGACTATGACCCCAGGACAAATATGCTGAGGGATCTGAACTGGGACTTTTTTTTTTCTTGCCCCAGACCTGAAACTTCCACACATAACTGCTTCCCGGAGCACATCTGGAACATTCCAGAATGTTTCCTTGCCCCCAGCTGCTTGTATTAATGAGACCTCGTGCCGTTCTCATCCCCTGACCAGCCTTCAGGAACAAAAGCACACTGCCCTTCATTTCTCCCCAGAAGCCATGTACAGCTGAAGTAGCACTCCTCTACCCCCACCCTTTGTTTTGTTTTGTTTTGTTTTGTTTTTTTTGGTAATAATATGAAACCTTAATCCTTTTTATCTCCTTTGTTTCTTCCGGCAGTAATGGACATATGGTTGATAATATGTAACATTTAGTGTTGCAAATACTGTTAGAATCATCAACAGGGGCAAGATGGCTATTGCCATATGGCTTCCAACTTAGAAGCCCTTTGCCCAGGGTGTGGGGAAGCTGACCCATCTTTAAATACATGGGTGTGTGCTCATGTGCATGTATGCATGTGTGTTGTGTGTGTTTAGATTTCTTTATGAGTGTGGGTGTTTTACCTACATGTCCATATGTGTATCATGTGCTTGCCTAGCAATGCCCATGTTGGTCCTAGTAGGACATCAGACTCTCTGGAAATGGAGTCACAAAGGTTGTGAGCTGCCACGTTGGTGCTGGAAATACTACTAGGGTCTTCCAGAAGAGCATCAAATGCTTTTAACCACTGAGCCACCTCTCCAGTCTCCAGAGGCCTTGCCCCCACATTGGTTCATGATCATAAAAGCTAGCAGGCAGCTGTCAGAGGAGTTATGGATACAGCAGCAGCTGGCAGCACATGTATCCAAACCTGTGGGTGGGTGGGTAGCTGTCGCATCGTTTTTTTCAGATGAGGCTAACGGAATTTAAGCAGCTAATTGCTCCAAGGCCTCAGGAATGGAGAATGAAAAGCATCTACAGAGAATCCCAAGAAGGTAGCCAGTCTCTGGTGCTGCCTTCCAGAGACTGCATCTCTCACCTGCAACCTGAGACAACCATCAGAAGCAAAGTCAAAATAGGACTGGGGGGCGTGGCTCAGCTGGTAAAGCTCCTTTACAGAGGCATAAAGACTAAGCTTGGTCCCCAGCACTTAAAAAACTAGGCACGGTGACCTGCCCCTCTCATCTCAGTACTGGGGAGTCATGGCCAGGTAAACCCCTGGAGCTTACGAGCCACCCAGCCTGAATGAGCCCCTGGTCCCAGTGAGAGAGCTGTTTCATAAAACAGGATGGGTGGTTCTCAATGAGCAGAACCAGAGGTTAACCTCGGGCCTCTGTGTGAATGTACACACATGCACACACGTGCTCTCACAGACACACACACACATACACACACACAAACTAAAAAAAAAATAAAAATAAAAATAAAAAAACCCACTGAAATACTCCCTGCTTGGAGAATTGTCCCAAGCTCCTCAGGACTCAGGCTTCTATAGATGACAGATGGTCACACCTTGTCACTCTTTCCCAAGAGAACCAGAGACACAAAACCAGTGCTGTTTTTAAAAGCATAATAAGAAGGTTTTATTTAAAAAAAAAAAGTGAAAGGTTGTCAAAAAGCAGAACAAAGCTGGTCCCTGAGACAGATCAGAAACCCCTCCCCCTCCCAGAAGCCATCCCCTCCGTCTTTTCACCCTCCCCATAATTAAATCATCTTCCTCCCTGCTGTTGTCGGAGCGGCAGCCTGGTCACGTGACTGTCACTTTACAGTCCGCGGATGACACTGCTTTTGATTCTCACTCCAAGGCATAGTGACAGCTCATTTAGAATCAATCAAACATTTATTAGCAGAGGGGGAGCCAGGGGCACGGTCTCCAGTGCTGCTCTCTCCAGTTCTGTGCCACAGGCAAGGACAGAATCAAAAACTGCCTCTCGGCGGGGATCGGGAGGCAGGTGGGGGAGGGGAAATCTCCGCCTAGTCTAAGTGCCGCAGAGGGTCAAGGCCTGCGGGACCCCGCTGCCCCCGGGCTATGGATTTCATTCCCACCAATCTGATACCCTTCAATTCCCTAGAGGCTTAGAGACAATGAAAGTGAAAGATTTCATCCCAGGGAGGACTGGAGAGCCACCACAGCAGATGAGCTGTAATCATAGGTCTTAGGCCGCTGGGGCTGCTGTAGGGAGACCTTTAGACTCAAGTGACACAGCTTTATTTCTTCTAGTGGGGGGATGGGTGGCATAGGAGACTGAGTGTCAGTGGCTCCAGGGTCTGGTGAGGACTCATTCCTTAGCGATCTCTTTGTATCTTCATCAGGCATAGAGAGGGTTCACACTGTACACACACCCACAATCTCACCAGCTAAGACCACCTAAGGACACCCACTTCCTAATGCCATCACTTTGGGAGTGAGAGTTTAAACATAGGGACTTGATGGGTACTTGAACACACAAACCACAGGAACTGGAAAAAATACATTTAGAACTCATGCTTGGCCAGGCGGTGGTGGCGCTTGCCTTTGATCCCAGCACTTGGGAGGCAGAGGCAGGCAGATTTCTGAGTTCGAGACCAGCCTGGTCTACAAAGTGAGTTCAAGGACAGCCAGGGCTATACAGAGAAACCCTGTCTCAAAAAATTAATTAATTAATTAATTAATTTGAAAAAAATCAAATAATAGAACTCATTATTGAAGCCCGACTACTGAAGAAACAGGGTTATTTGACCCAAGTTACTTCCAGGCAGAAGTGCTTTAAAGCCCAGAGCATAGTATGTAAACTATAAAGAATGGAAGAGAACTGGGGGAGGGCTTTCCACAGTGAACTTTGCTCGGTGGAACTAGGAAATGCTGGAGATTGACATTGGATGTTTTCCTCAGTTGTTTCCTGTCTTCTTTGGTTGGTTGGTTGGTTTTGTTTTTGATATAAAGTCCTTCACTGATTCTCCAGCTGGCCTCTCCTCAGGGATCCACCCAACCCTGGAATTACAGATTCACACCACTGCACCAAGGTCCTGGAGCTTACACAGTAGGCCTGCAACTGACTACACTCTCCCCTCGCCACGTGTGACCTCATCTTCACGGCATAGGAAGTCTCGTGACAAGTCCCACAGCACCCTTCTGGTATGCATAGATAATCTCAAGCTCTGTGACATAGTTGAGAAAGTGAATGAGTGAAGAATAAATTGTTCAATGGACCCAATAATATCATGAGCACACTTGGGCCAAAACTAACGCTCAGTTTTCTCCCTCCGTGCCCTAGTTTCTCACATCGCAATGTGGTAAATATTGTTCTTGGCAAAGACATTAGGAAAAAAAAAGAAAAAGCTGCTGGGGTGTCCAGATGGATCTGACATAGATGACACTCCCCAGAAGGAAAGGGCTCCCAGATTGATGAGTAGGGCTCCCCTATTCACGTGGAACCAGTGGAGACTCAGCCAACATGGCTCCATCCAAATTGTTCACAGCTGAAATGAGGGAGCCTGCTAGTCTTGGTCCAGCATTCCAGGCCAGGGGACGGGAGAGCTCACAGCGTCTCTATGGCTTGCCTCACTTTCCTTGCCTCCCCCCTATAACTCCTCTTCCTTTATTCCCTTTTCTCTTCTTCCTCTTGACCTCATACTTATTATTTGGCACCACTATAATTTGATGCTAAACAACCTGCTGCCCTTTGCTAATATCAAATTTGCCTTGAGTAGTGAGGTAGCTCAGTGGCTACAGTTGCTGCCTTGTGTGAACACTGACCAGAGATCTAGCCCCAGCACTGAATGCACTGGGCATGGGGCATGTGCTTTTAATGCCAGCACTTTGGAAGCCAGAGACAGGAGGACCAGACATTCGTGGCTGAGCTGGAGAGATGGCTCAGTGGTTAAGAACATTGGCTGTTTTTCCAGAGGACCTGGGTCAATACCCAGCAGCCACAATCATCTGTAATTGTAATTCAGGGATCTGACATCCCCTTCTGGCCTCTGTGGCATGCACATGGCACGCAGACATACATGTAGGCAAAACACCCATACACCTACAATAAAAATGAGTTTAAATTTTTAAAAGGAATTTTAGACTGGAGGGATAGCTCTGGGTTAAGAGCACTCCTCACTCTTGCAGAAGACCCAGGTTCAGTTCCCAGCACCCACATGGTGGACAACCATTGGTAATTCCAATTGCAGAGGATTCAATGCCTTCTTCTGACTTCTGTAGGCATGAGGTATACGTGTGATGCATATATGTATGTGCAAGCAAAACACCCATACATGTTAAATGAAACAAATCCTTAAATTTTTAAACAAAAAGAAATTCAAGGCATTTTGTGCTATATAGCAGGCTTGAGGCCATCATGAGCTGCATGATCGTGAATATGTATATACATATGTGTATATATATAATATTATATATACAGACTATATATATATATATACAGGAGATAGATAGATAGATAGATAGATAGATAGATAGATAGATAGATAGATAGATAGATAGATATGTAGGATAGATAGATTTGTGGGATAGATAGATATGTCGGATAGAATGATAGATAGATAGATAGATAGATAGATAGATAGATAGATAGATAGATAGATAGATAGATAGATCCTTGTTACCTGTGGTCCCTGAAGACTACTACTGTCAATCCACATTCAGGATTTCATATGACTAATGCACTTAAACTTCACAATAGTGAGAACTTTGATCTCTATCTGTTCTCTCTCTCTCTCTCTCTCTCTCTCTCTCTCTCTCTCTCTCTCTCCCTCTCTCCCTCCCTCTTCTCCCTCTCCTAGTCCCTCTTCCCCCTCTCTCCTTCTCTTTCTCTCTCTTCCCCATTGCACAATCCATATTGCCCCACCCAATGTGACTCAAGTTACTCTCTTGTAAGACCTTTACCACAGACTTAGTGTTGCAGAACACTTCAGCCGCATGCATCCAGGCATCTGTTCAAAATACTGCTTGGAAAACCTGCCTCGAAGTCCCCTCTAGAGTGTGTACCTCTTTTTACTGAGTTGTAGTCATGTGGTGTTTTTTTTTTCCTCCCACAATTTAAATTGTTTCTGCTCAGAGCCTCCTGTGGCTTCCCTGTTGCTACAGGATGAAGTTCAAGTGCCCTGCATGTCATTGGAGACCCTAGAAACCTGTCCCAACTTACCCATCCACGTGTATCTGCTTCAAATAAACCATCTGCTTTTCTCCACTCCCTCCCTGCCCTCCCCTCCGTCCTTGCTTCTCCTGCAGCTCCCTTGTATTGCCTCCCCTCACTCCCCTGTACTTAGCCATCCCAAGGACCTGTTTCCCAGGACCCCAGCCCTGGATAGCACCATAAAACCACTACATCTTGGGCACCCACCTTTAGCTAGCAAACCTGCTCAGACTATCTTAACTCCTCACCGCAGTCATATTTTACAGACAAAATCCATTCTACCCTGCTGCATGCAGCCCCCAGCTGGGGACAGATAAAGCCAAGAGAACAGCAGGTGTGTCGGGTTCCTAGCTTCTCTCCATCACATCAGGTGGGCACAGGAAAGAGGAACACTGACTCACATTTCATTCACATATATGCACTCCAAACATCTCTGTGTACAGAGCAGGCACTAGAGGTGATGTGGCAGCCTAGTGTGGAAGATGGACCAGGAACCTGTGCTTAAGTAAAAACACTAGGAAAAGACATGGGTTACCTTCTTAAATTTTTCTCAATGTTTATTTTATGTGCATTGGTATTTTGCCTACATATGTGTGTATGAGGGTATCAGATCCCCTGAAACTGGAGCTACTGGCAAGTGAGCTCTCACATGGGTGCTGGGACTGAACCCAGGTCCTCTGAAAAAGCAGCCAGTGCTCTTAACTGCTGAGCCATCTCTCCAGCCCAGTGGGTTACCTTCATGACATCGAATTCTGTGTCCTTTCTCTCCTTGAGTCAATTGTCTCCACATCAGTCTGAATGTGCCTGGCTTGGGGGCCTTTGAGTCCTGGGTTAGCAGAAGCGTTGATTTGCAATAAGCAAGTTCCGATCCGGCACGTGTCAGTTACCACTGAGCTCTGGGCAGGAAGCGTCCCTGCTCTCATCCATTTTTAATGTCACAGCAAATCTAGCAGAAAAGATCCTCTCCCGATAAAGTCATCGGATCGAGGGCTTTGTTGTTTCAGCATTATTCAGCTGAGGAGAAACACAGGAGTCACTCTTGTTTGTCGCTAGTCCTGGGCTTCCTAGGGGGTTAGGACTTGGAACAAAGGACAAAGGACAGTCCTCCCTCACAACTTCCCTTTCAACCCCAGGGTTATCCAGCAAGTCGAATGTAATAAGCCCTTGAACCCTGAGGTGGCCACATTCACTGGGCCAGTCATACAGATAACCAGTTAGTTTCATGACCTGCGCCCCTCGCTTACTTCCACGCTCCTGTTGCCTCTGCGTCTGCACAGGGAGGTGACTGCTGAGTCACAGCTTGATTTCTGGGAACTGAGATGATGCTGGTGAAAGCTTTCTGTAAGTTCCTAGACGGTGAAGCCTAGAATGCCCTGTCATCAGGCAGCCTCAAAGGCCCCCTTTCCTCTGGGAAACAAAATGCAGGTCATCAGGCTTTTGAAAGAGAAAAAAATATCCATCCTCTGTAACACTACATTTTTTATGTATACAATGTAACAAGATTGTGTGCTGAAGCAGATAGGAAAATCCAGCAGACTAGAAGCAAGGTTTAAAATGCTTACAAAACAAAGGGAAATCCTCAATTTAAAAACAAACAAACAAACAAAAAACTATTTTCTTTCTCTTTTCTTTCTTTCTTTCTTTCTTTCTTTCTTTCTTTCTTTCTTTCTTTCTTTCTTTCTTCCTTTCTTTCTTTCTTTTGACACATAAGTCATGAAATACATATATACAGCTACTGTATCCTGGCTTCTAGCATGGAATTAGTAGAGAGATTCTAACCCTTCAGCCCCACAACGGTTGTTTCTGAATTCTGGGGTAACCAATTATTTCTTCCTTTGTGACCCCCTCAGGCCTGTTTTACCCACTGAGTGCCACGCCAACCATGAAAGGGTGGGTTTCACAGGAAAGAAGATTTATAAGGCAAATAATGTGAAGAAATAGAAAAGTCAACACATAAGCATCCGCCTTCCAGAGGATGCGACTCAGGAGAGTAAAGATACAGAGCAGCCTGAGACGACATCTGAGGAAGATGGGGGGATGGGGGAGGTGATGGATTGGCCTGCACTTGGTGGTGGAATTTAATGGCTCTTTATGGTATATGTGCTCAGAAACTTGCACAGACTCGAAACTGTCACCATGAGTGTGATCTCAGGACGGAGTTGGGGTTCTCTGAGGTCAACGATCAAGACATGACATCAAGAGAAAAGTTGGTTCTCTCAGCCAGATTGCGCTACCTCCAAGATCCTAAAAAAAACGAATGTAGGAAACCCTTTGGCCTGCAGCGTTGCATGTGGCACAGATGGCAAGTGCTCTGCTTAGATCTGAGGCTTCCGTTGTTGTACTGAAACCCAAGCAGCTAAAAGCAAGGGGACAAGGGGCTTTCTGAGGGTTGTCCCTTGGTTGATTTTCTTTATGCAGTATCTGAATCTTTAATGAGAACTAGTGTGTTTCGTTTCTTTTCGTTTTGTGTTGTTGTTTTGAGACAGGGTTTCTCTGTGTAGCCTGGCTATCCTGGAACTCATTCTGTAGACCAGGCTGGCCTTGAACTCACAGACTCTGTCTCCCAAGTGCTGGGATTAAAGGCATGTGCTGTAACCTCCCCCACAGCCTGAAAACAGAATGAGCAGGCTTGACTTGTTGTCATTAAGAGATCACCTGGGGTGGAGCCTGCCTCCCTATTGTTCTACCACTGCCCCTGCTGCTACCTGCTGCCTAGCTGTTCTGGAGCCCACACGTGGTCACCTGCAGCTGGACTCCAAGGATGATGCGGCGGGAATGGCCCCCCTTCTTTATAAGCTCATGTTCCTCAATATTAAAATTGAACCTTGATCAGACTATTGTCTTGGTTCCATCCTTTCTCTCGTCGCCTAGATTCCCTCTTTTCTTCCAGATTCCAAGATGCCTTCCAGGCTCGAACCCAGACATGTGAGCGGCTGGCCGGCCTCAACAATGTGCCACTATTGCAGGACCAAGAACCCGCGTTTTCATGGGCAGAAAAAAAGTCAATTAGACAGATTTTTCTCTGTAATAAATAAGTAATACAGGGATAAATAAGGACCTGGATATAGGTAGAGAAGTAAATTATTTCAAGTTCAAGTTGCAGGGAACCAGAAGCTTGGTTTGGAAGGGAGAAGGAGAGCCTGGGAGGTGAGACTTGGGTCCAGGAGTACAGGGAATGCTTCAGATTATAGAAACCCAAGCTTGTGTGGGTGTGAGTGCTCTGATGGGAAAACAGAAATAAGGCAGAAGAAACGCCAAAGCAGCGAGGGGCTGAGGAAAAGACCTGATTGCTAACAGTCTGGAGCAAGGACCCAAGTTTGGCTCCCAGCACCCATGTTGGGCAGTCACAACTGTCTGAAAATCCAGCACCAAGGGGATCCCACACCCTTGGCCTCCTAGGGTATCTGCGTGCACATGTATACACACACACACATACACATCCATTTATTGAATGAAACTAAGAACACTCTTAAAAGTGGGGCATTAGCTTTGAAAAAAAGGAACGTAGAACCTCAGTCCTGACACATGGCAGAGGAGGAGTCAGCCAGGCAGGTTAGAGTCAGGGGAAGAGGATACTCTGCCTCAGTGCTGTTTTCAAAGACATCCATCTCGGGAACTAGGATGTCAGGCAGCCCATAAGGAGAGCACTTCCAGCCTTCCAGGGGCACACAACCTATGAGGGAGGCAAAATAAGAACCAATAGGAATGCGTAGGTATCATCAAAAGTAAGCTAGTTATAGCTTATAAAGTTAATGGACACATTGATCTCTGGGCACTTTCCCAAAGAAAGAGCTTTCTGTACTTAAAGAAGATATGGTTGCAGTTTGTCAGGGAATAAGGATGAACCACAGCAAGACTATCATTGAACATTCCCTGTACCAAAGATTGGGGGTTCCTCTAAGGAACAGCAGGTGTGGCTCACCGCCTCCTCAAGCCCCTGCTAGCCCCAAAGGATGCTGAGGTAGACTCATGCTTTCCATTACATCAGTGAGGGTGGAAGAATTTAGAGGCAATACAAATGACCTAGCTGCCATCTATCAAGGGAGAGAGAATTTGTTTGCTCTAAATTCATTAGAGAAAACTCCAGGCTTCATTGTTTGATACAGGTTGTGTAAAAACATGATAGATCAAGTTAATTTACCAGGAAACTTGTCAGGCTGAAGAGATGGCTCAGACATGAAAGGGAACTGATTGTTCTTCCCAAGGACCCAGGTTTAATCCCTGGCACCCAGGGACAGCTTACAACCTTCTGTAACTCTGGTTCTAAGGGGTCTGACTCACAGTTCTGGCTTCTGAATGGGAGATCATCAGGTATGGACATGGTGCACAGACATATACACAGCTAGACTACTCAAACATATAAAATTATATATATATATATATATACTATGTACACACACACACAGCTCACCACCCTGAGGCTCCACTACTTCCTTGCAGACATTTTCTAATTCCTGCCATCTTTGCCATCTATCTCCTTCCTGCATTCTTTAAGAATTCGGTTTTCTCTCCTTATTTTATTTTATTTTATTTTATTTTATTTTATTTTATTTTATTTTATTTTATTTTATTTTGAGACAAGGTTCCTGGCTGTCCTGAAACTTGTAGATCAGGCTGTCCTCGAACTCAAGGATCCATCTCTGCCTTTCTGCCTTTTTGCCTCTTTGCCTCTTTGCCTCTCTGCCTCTCTGCCTCTTCCTCTGCCTCTGCATCAACTGAAGTCCCATGCCACCACTGCCTGGCTTCTCTCCCCTTTTCCAGTTTGAGCAGTGTTTCGTTCTTTCATCTCAGCAATGGCATAAAAAATTTCCTTTGCAGTAGGAACCAATGGTTGAATAAAAATTCTACCCCCTCAAGAAACAGCTTCAGTAATCTCTAAGTGCTTCCAGCCCATCTGTTTATGCTCAAATCTTATCATAAGGTCCATATCAGGCGCTAGAGAGATGGCTCAGCAGTTAAGAGTACTGACTGCCCCTCCCAAGGTCCTGAGTTCAAATCCCAGCAACCACATGGTGGCTCACAACCATCTGTAATGGAATTAATGGAATCTGTTGCCCTCTTCTGGTGTTTCTGAAGAGAGCAGTGGTGTATTCATATACATTAAATAAATAAATAAATAAATAAATAAATAAATAAATAAATAAATCTTTAAAAAAAAAGGTCAATATCAGAGCAACTTTGGGTGAGCACAGAAATCAAAGCTCTCTCCCTCCCTCCCAGCCCCCCTCTGTGTGTGTGTGTCTGTGTGTGTGTGTGTGTGTGTGTGTGTGTGTGTGTGTGTGTGTGTGTGTGTGTGTGTGTGTGTGTATCTGTGTCTGTGTCTGTGTCTGTGTGTCTGTGTGTGCTCTGGTTTTAAAGTTCACTGTTCACATAACCCACAGTCAATGCTATAACAAACATCCATATCCTGTCTTCAGAACAGAAGGCCATCCAACTCCGTGAAAGAAAACATGTAAGGGAAAAAAAATCATGCATTCTTCAATAGTCAGAGCCACAATTTCTGAACTCTCTGTTAGCCTCCAGACACAGAACCACCCTGTTGGATTTGGAGTCTCCCATGGTTGGATAGAGATCCCCATGTTCTCTCTCCTCTCCACCTCATGACACTCTCAGAAATGCCTGTTTATTTAGGCTCATGGCACCCAGTAGATCTGTAGGGTATTATTTTATGTAAATGCTAATTGGGAAATCTGTGATGAGCAACCTGCAAAATTACTTAGCTCAACTTTGAAACTCTGTGGGGGAAAGTGCATCTGCTTGGCCAGCCAGCTCTGCCTCCATCTTAGCCAGCCAGGTTAAGGGGCAAGTCAGCAGAATCATGTAGGAGATAGCAGAAGATAGAACACTGTATGGGAAATGAAGAGTCCGTGTAGGTAGAATGGGGTAGAGCCTACCTAGCCCTGGGGGTTTTCTCCATTACTCTTCATAAGAATCTATTAATCAGGTAATAACATTATCTTGTTTTAAAACAGGGAAGGCTGGGGTTGAGTTGCATGTCAGAACTATGCATAATGAATAGTGCATTCAGATTCCCCTCACATCCCATTTGATTAGAATATAGAGTAGTCACCTCTTCATCAGCTCATAGGTAACACTGTGTCTTTCCCGTGTCTCTCCCATCAGTAAGAAGTGTTAGGTTCCTCATCTCACTCCAGAACACCCAAACTAACGCCATAGGATGCCATCACTAGGCTGCAAGTCCCTTGTTCCCCACTAGGCTGCAAGTCCCTCAAAGTCACTTTGACTTTCTCAGTCTCAGCCTTTAAACTCAAGGTCCTTCCTCAGTAGATATTCACAGGCTGAATAATGGTTTGGTTTGGTTTGGTTTGGTTTGGTTTGGTTTGGTTTGGTTTTTCGAGACAGGGTTTCTCTGTGTAGTTCTGGCTGTCCTGGAACTCATTTTGTAGACCAGGCTGGCCTCGAACTCAGAAATCCACCTGCCTCTGCCTCCAGAGTGCTGGAATCAAAGGTGTGCGCCGCCACACCCGGCTCAAATAATGGTCTTTCAAATACGCAGTTATTGCCAAGAGCCCTAGAATGCAAATGTGTGTTCTGGATAATATACTTATATACTCACAGTTGGTGCCCCAAACTTTTCCTTAGTTACCCCAGCTCCTTTTGGACTCTGTTAACTTTGCTGCTATAGCACAGTACTAGACACTGAGAAACTTGTCAACAACAAAGATGCCCTGCTCCTGGTTCTGAGGCCGATGCCTGAGATTGGTCTGAATTGGTCTAGCTTAGGCCTCTGTAGGTCCCAACTTGCTGTCTTCTGCTTGGGTCTCCACATGATAGGAGAAGTCTGCCTAAGCATACTTTGGGGTTCTTCTTATACAGTTACTAATGGAGATTACCTCTCTATTGTCCCATTTCCTAATATGCTCATCTGGAAGGTCAGATTTATCTATCTATCTAGCTAGATAGCTATCTATCTATCTATCTATCTATCTATCTATCTATCTATCTATCTTGAGATACGTATCCAAGTATGACCTATGTATCCCAAGTATGATTTTGAACTTCTGGTGTTTCTGCCTTGACCTGTTTAGTGCTGGGATTACAGATATGAGCCATCATGCCTGCTTTTCTCAGTGCTGAGGACTGACTTCCAGGGCCTGTGTGTGCTAGGCAAGTGCTCAGCCAGCTTGAAAACTTTCAACATGAGTTTGGGGTGATCCAAGCACCCGGCCGATGCATTCCTCTCAAGCTCTATCACAATTGCCCTTCCCAATTTCACTCATCAAGTTCTTTGGTTTAAAGAAAAAAATGTGGGTTTAATTGTTTCCCTTAGAGACAGTGTGCTCTTCTCTTTGTTATTCATATGTGTTTGTTAGAGACCAAATATGTTAAGAAAGACTTGAATCATAAATTTGACAGAGGTCCTTGATCCTAATATGTTTGGCAAATGAGCAAGTTGAATTATAGTTTGACCTCACACTACACACAGCTCTGCTGTTTGTATAAGATGTGAGCATTCATTCATTCATTCATTCATTCATTCATTCATTCATTAAATTATTACTGCATACAAAGTCATCTATCTGTTACCAACTGGGAACATGAAAAGGGAACATGTTAACTTAACCTTCAAAAGCAGATGTTTTGGACTAGGGATTTGAACTCAGTGGCACAGTGCTTGCCTGGCATGCTTGATGTCCCAGGTTAGACCTCAGTGTCACATGTGCACGCAAAATGTTATGTCTGTAAGACAAGTGAGAAACACTCAACTAGAGAGAAAAAGTGTCCTTTGACCAGTCCCGTCCAGTCCGATAGGGAAGCTTTCACAGAGTGAAGGACATTGCACAAGGCCATAAGGATCAGGAATCTTTAGAAACTTGGCAAAGCAGGAAACAGAAGGACATTCCAGATGGAGCAAAGAATCTAAGCAAAAGCAGAAAGTAGGAGAGCCTGGGGCATGTACTTGGAACAGAGTAAGGTTCATTTTGCTGGGACACAAAGTCAGGGATGAAGAAAGAAGGGAGAGGGATGTTTGTGCAGTCTGGAAGATGAAGCAGTTCCAAAGTGATCCAGGACAGAGACATCAAACTACTGAATTCCCCTAATTTACATATTCATCAATGTCACCTAAGCCAGCCAATGATTCCTAGGTCACGGTCCCATGGCATGCTGCTGTACATTTCCTGTGGATCACCTTCCAACAGACACTTTTTTAAATTTAGCAAACATTTTAATACTGGAAATGTCTTTCATATTAAATTGGGAAGTTTTTTCTTTTCTTTCTTTCTTTCTTTCTTTCTTTTTTTTCAGTTTTGCAGTTTTTCAGCCTGGTGTATGCAAGGGTTTCCTAATTAATGCCTTGTTGGGAGTTTCCCACAGCATCTTGGCGGAAGACTGCTCTCTGCAGTCTCCTACCCACCACCGAGTCTTTCTCTGCAGTCACCTCATTACACAGTGGAAACTAGCCCCACACAAGTCAGCATCGCGCTGCACAGCCAAGGTCTGCAGCAACTTGGCCCCAGTGTTGCAATTGGAGACAATGTTCCAGGTGTGGAAAGAGAAAAGATATATTTGGATAGGGAAGCATTTGTCCCCACTGACAGCATCGCTCCAGTGCCTGGTCCTGTCATCAGACGACAGAAACATTCTTTCTGAGCTACAGTGAATTCTGAGCCTCGGGGTTTTCCTCTGTCTATGCTCATGGTGGTGGTGGGTATGTCTCGGGCAAAGGAGGCTGATATCACTTACCTTTCAAGAATAATAAACCTTAGGTATAAGTGGTTTACACTTAATGAATGATAATAACTTATTTTGAAAATTTTAATATATGTAACTTAGAATATATTTTACTATGTGTATATATTTACACGTGTAGACACCTATGCCCAGCCCAATAGATTAAAAGTGTGTGTGTGCTTGACAATGTCCTAATGCACAATTCCTAAGGAGACCAATGCCATGAGATAGACAAGATGCTCTCCCTAAGCCACACAGCAAACTGAAAGGATCCATTCCCTTCCCTTATCCCTGACTCTTTTCAACATAGAACAACACAGAACATATCCAAGTTCTCTGCAAAGCTATGTGGAGACTCATAGATGAAATCAGGAGATAGTGGGTAGGGTTCTGTGACAGAGATGGTAGGGATGAAGCAGTCAACTCTCTTTTGAGAACCATTTTGTCACCTAAGTCTGTCTAGGGCTTCTGTCCTTTCTCCAGGTGTGCCCCAGACACACCCGCCACCTCTGTGATGGCCTTTCAGGTGCATTTCTCCCCTCCCTTCTGGACTTCTTCGAATATTTTAAAAACCTTCAAAGTTGGGATTCTTTATTTGCATTCAAGATTTTAAGTAAAGTCTCTGAGGAGGCTTCCTCAAGACCAAGGTGTGTATCTTTTAATTCTTTGTCTCTCCATCACCCAGGGTTTTGTGAGCTCCTGTGACATATTCATAGTGAATAGACAGACTTTCAGAGTCAGGTCTAAGGATCGAGTCCAGCTATCCAGTCACACTGGGCTTAGCTGTAGTCAGATCTGGCGATGAGGGGTGGAGGAGAGAAGGTGACATGGGTCCTTAGTGGGTCAGGAGTAAATAGGTCATACCATACCCAGTCTAAGAGAACAGCCCCTAACCTCCACGGAGCTGCAAGTGTGTCCACAAGGTCCCTATCCTTGGGCTAGCAATTCTGCTGAGCAGACAGCTGCTCCAGCTGGCTTCCTTCCTCCTTTCTTCACATGCTAAGATTTGGGTCAAGAAGAGTAAAAACAGTAAGGCACGGCTTGGATGCCTCAGAGTAGGCAAATAAATCCAGTAGAAGAAAAATAAAAGAAAAACAAAAAGGGAGAACCAAGCCAGAAATCTTTGGTTAGAAGACTAGGTTTGGTAAGAGTAGCAACCAAGACCTCTATGGGATGACCTTGTCCGAGAATCCTGTGACCCAGGAAGCTGTAAGCAGCCTGACTGAAGTATTAAGCAATTAGATTATCAGACTAGGGAAATGTTGGGTCCCAAAGAAATGGGAATTCCCCTACAAATACCATGCTGGCAGAAGGGAAGGACCCCAAACAGAAGGAGAAGTTGTCTTCTGGAAAGTGTTCATACAGTTGTAATAACTAATTTGACCACCTCACAAGATGAGACTGAAGCCCAGACTACGATGAGCCAGTGGGGGCCACGATCACGCCTTGGCAGGGATGGCTTGGATGTGCACAGTCTTGGCTTCAGGATTTAGGAGTTCACTGGATCTCTGTTTCTCTTCCCAATCTGGTCGCATTAAATAAATTGCCTTTTAGACCCGGGCGTGGTGGTGCACGCCTTTAATCCCAGCACGTGGGAGGCAGAGGCAGGCGGATTTCTGAGCTCGAGGCCAACCTGGTCTACAGAGTGAGTTCCAGGATAGCCAGGGCTACACAGAGAAACCCTGTCTCGAAAAACCAATAAATAAATAAATAAATAAATAAATAAATAAATAAATAAATAAATAAATAAATTGCCTTTTCCTGCTTTCCACTTTTGTTTGTTTGGTTGGTTGGTTGGTTTGGTTTGGTTTGGTTTGGTTTGGTTTGGTTTGGTTTGGTTTAGAGACCGGATTTCTCTATAGTCCTGTCTGTTGTGGATCTCGCTCTGTAGACCAAGCTGGCCTCGAACTCAGAGGTCTGCCTGTCTCTGCCTCCCAAGTGCCGGGATTAAAGGCATGGCCACCACTACTCAGCTTCTGCTTCCCACTTTTAATTTGGCTTGTTGAAATTGCCTCAACAATAATGAGGTTGTGTGGGGAATTGCAGGCTGGTCTCCAGTCGAGCTGAGGTCTGAACCCCGATGGTCATAATTCACCTTCATGACACGGTAGGCGTTCCCTCATGCTCCTGGAACTCTGGCCCCTGCCTAAGGTACCACCTCTCACAGCCCCCACAAGAGAAGCATGGTCAGTAGTCACATAAGCAATGGCCCAAGCTTCTGACCTTCAGGCTACATGCCTCCCCAGTTACCAAGCAACAGTGAAGACCATAAAAGGGGTGCTCAGCCCCCACCTTGCTCTCTTATTCTCACTCCTTTGTCCTCTCACCTCTGCTTCTTCAAGTTCCACTGCCCACTCTGATCAGTGTTGGGAACTTCTGCCCCTATTCCCTCTCTCCTGCAACCCTGGGGCTTTAGCAAGGTACCTGGGGTTGGGGGGGAGGGGTGTCCCTGGTCGGGACTGCCCCTTTCTCCACCCCCTGCCACGTGGGCCAGGCATGCTCACGGGGCCAAGTGGAAAAGCGCCTGCAGTCTCCCCGCCTGCCCAGAGCACAGGAACTCTGGCCGGACGTGGCATATTTCTCCTTCCCTTTCTCCCCCAGCGTCCCCCCCCTCCCCCGCCTGCCCTTTATTTTGTTCCCAACAAGGTTGGGTGTCTGGACTTGACTTGGGCCACAATGGCCATCAAGTTTGATAACAAAACCAAGAGGATGTAACGAGGTAGTAGCTGAAGCAAGCCAAGTCATCGACTTAAGAAATGTGTGCCTGATCTTTTGAACTTGAAGGTCAGAACAGGTGACAGAGACCTTTCCACTGAACTTTACCCCTGATATCACCACGTGCACTTCATGTCTGAAGCAGTTTTGAGGAAAGGCAAGACAGTGGAATCCCGCTTGCATGTCGTCAGACTGATACTCAGCAGGGAAGTAGACAGAGCAGAAACACTTTCCAAAAGCCCACCTCCCTTCTGGGTGAGAAAGAGTCAGAGGCCCAAATTAAAGTGTTACCTTGTTTGCGAAGAAGTGTGGAGAAGTGCTGGGCCCTCTCCTAGCAATCGCAGTGAGCGGATGTATTTTCGTTTTGAGGTGTTAAACATCGCCAGAGAGAAACCGTTCTGTGGACATTCAGGTCAAATGCTACTATTTCGTTTTAACTCTTTAAAATTCTAGCCTAACAAAGACTCGTTCCATTTCCAGAACCACATAAAACCGGGTGTTACAGAAATGGAGCCAGGAGCTGAGAAGCCCAAGGCCAATTTGTGGCCAGTCTGGCCTATAAGAGTTTGTGAATGAGTAAGTGAGTGAGTGAGTGAGTGAGTGAATGAATGAATGAATGAATGAACGGTGAATGAGTGGATGGATGGATGGATGGATCAGGATTTTAGCCCAATTCATATGATGCTAAGCTGCAGCCCTAAAACTGACATAAACCTTCTCTAGACAGTTCATGCTGTTCTCTCAGAGGCTGTGTGCACAGAGATGAGACATCTAGCTAATACAGGCCTGGAGTTTCTGACAGTTGATGCTGGATACAATAGAAAGAGCTGATCTTATTCATCTTTGCCTGGTGGAATAAATAAATTTTAATGTATGGGGGGGCTGCCTAGTTAATTGGTTACAAAGGGTTTGTTGTTGTTGGTTTTTTTTTTTTTTGGTTTTGGTTTTTTGGGTTTTTTCGAGTCAGGGTTTCTCTGTATATCCCTGGCTGTCCTGGAACTCACTTTGTAGACCAGGCTGGCCCCGGACTCAGAAATCCGCCTGCCTCTGCCTCCCAAGTGCTGGGATTAAAGGCGTGCGCAACCACGCCCGGCTGGGTTTTTTTGTTTGTTTGTTTGTTTTGGTTTTGTTTTTCCTATCACATTGGTCCCATTGTATGTAACACAGAGGTGGGCAAGGAATGCCTGGCTCTTTAGAAGGTTAAAGCTAGCACAAGATTAACCTCAGGACCTGGAACATTCTAACCTCCCCACCCCCACCTCACTCATTGCAGTTTTAATCAATCAATTTTTATAGACAGCTTCTTTCCAGGGACTCTAGATCTCATCAGGGATGTGTGTGTGTGTGTGTGTGTGTGTGTGTGTGTGTGTGTGTGTGTGTGTTTCTCTCTCTCTCTCTCTCTCTCTCTCTCTCTGATATAATCAGCAATGTATTTGATTTATGACTTTCTTTGTTCAGCAAAACCATAAACCTTCATTGTTCCTGGTCCACAGCCACTCAATAATGGCTCCAGAATAAACTCTCTTATTCCATTTCAGGAGAGAAAAGTAGGGCTGTTGTTGTTGTTGCTGCTGCTGCTGCTGCTGTTTGTTTTGCATGACACTGTAAAAAATCCTGGCTAGTTTGATTGGCACCTCAGGCCTGGAATCTCAGGCCCTTAGGAAGCTGAAGGGGCAGGCAACATGGTCAAGGTTCAAGTCCTGTCCAGGCTGGTGTGAGTTAAAGGTTGCTCTGAGTGATTTAATGACACTCTTCTTCAAAAAGGAAAAGAAAAAGACTTTAAGAAAGCAATTATGAGGGCTCACTGACAGTGTGCTCACCTACTACGCAGGAGTCCCTGGGCTCAACCAACGTCTCAGTGTGTCATTTTCATGGAGCTTCAGAAATGCTGTTGCCAAAGCCTCTTCCTTCGTCCATTTTTGTTGTTGTTGTTCTTGGAAGTTTTTTTTTGTTTTGTTTTGTTTTGTTTTTTCAGCCTTTCCTCACATTTGGGCTGCAAGCCTATTAGTCAAAGATGACCTTCCTTGCTTGGTCACTCCTAAGAGAATTTTTTTTTCCAGATTTTAAAAGAAAGACGAAATAGATCCCTTCTGATTCCTGACAGAGTGGGTCTCAGTGCTTTTTAAAAACATTAACCCTGCCTTTATACGTCAACTTTCAAATAAGCGCCCTCGCTCCCTCACATTAAACATGATCTATTCCACCAGGCAAACAAAGAGAAATAAGATCAGCCCTTTCTGTGGTATCGAGCTTAGGCTGTCAGGAACTCCAGGCCTGTATTAGCTGGATGTCTCATCTCTGTGCACACAGCCTCTGAGAGAGCAACATGAATGGGGGATTTATTTAGTTTCTGTTTCAGAGGTGTGTTAGCACATTGTGGGGGAAGGGAGGGGAGAGCCATGGTGGGGAGGGGAATCAGGACACGAAGCAGACGGGGAATACAGGGAGTACTGAGAAGACCAGTACTTACCACTCTTAGTGACCACTTCCAGCCATGATGCCCTACTCCCAGTTGTGCCATTAGACCATGAGTCCAACAACTGACACAGTGCATTCATTCAATCTCAGGCCTCATGTTGTCATCACCTCCAGAAACCATCATAGACACACCCTGAGGACAGTTTTATTAGCCCCCTTGGTGTCTCACAGTAAGCCCCAATGTCCCAGAAAACGTTCAGGACGATGAAGACTTGTAAACAATTAGCTCTCTCAGGTGCTTATGCTAGAACCAAATAATGAGTTACCTCAGTGTTCACAAAGGAACGCACAGATCGAAAGTAGCTCAGCAAGGTAATTATTTTTGTAAAAAAGTGTGTGCCAAGATTCAATCGAAGCTAGCAAGCCTACTGGAGCCAACATTGCCTGTCTTTTATCTCTGATGTAGGTGGTAGCTGCAGCCCATCCCATTGGAGGGAGCTTGACTTCGTAAACTACTGTGATTGCAAACAGAGAGAGAGAGGTTCAGGGGATACAAATGTTTGTCAAGTTAAGAACCTCAGACTCTTTAGGGAAAGATCACTCAGCTCCCTCATGCATAGCTTTAAACGGAGCTCAGTAAATGCCATGCTATAAACAATATATAGAAGTTATAAATAAATATCTCATAATATCAGTAATAGATACCTGTCTGTAAAGTAAAGGACTATGTAACGTGAATACAATTTTAAAATGCTAAAACTAAGCTGATTGGAAACCACTGAATGAAAAAAGTATACCATGAAGACGGTGAATTATTAAGAAATCTGTTTTCAGGAACTAGGGAGATGGCTCAGCAGTTAAGAGCACTGGCTGCTCTGTCAGAGGTCCTCAGTTCAATTTCCAGCAACCACATGGTGGCTCACAACCATTTATAATGGGATCTGATGCCCTCTTCTGGCACATAGGTGTACATGTAGATAGAGCATTCATATACATAAAATAAAATAAATCTTATAAAAAAACAAAACCAAAAGTCTGTTCTCCCCAGCACATCTATATGTTTAAGACCTTTCAATGAAATACTCACATTACTTTTTAAGTTTTATTTTATGTGTATGAGTGGTTTCCATGCATGCATGTATATATACATGTGTGTACACTGCCCACAGAAGTCAAAAGAATTTAGGATGGCTATGAGCCATGTGGGTGCTGGGAACTGAACCTGGGTCTTCTGTGAGAGCGACAAGTGCACTTAACCACTGAGCCATCTCTCCAGGCCAACGCTACTAAAATATATATATATGTGTGTGTGTGTGTGTGTGTGTGTGTGTGTGTGTGTGTGTGTGTGTATCATACGAGTACACTGCAACTGTCTTCAGACACACCAGAAGAGTGCATTGGATCCCATTACAGATGGTTGTGAGCCACCATATGGTTGATGGGATTTGAACTCAGGACCTCTGGAGGAGCAGTCAGTGCTCTTAACCAACCGCTGAGCTATCCCTCTAGCACCCGACATTTTTTTTTAATTTATCAAGATGATTATAGAGTAGGAATATCCTAGAAATATCTCATAAGAAATATAATGTGGCAATGCCTCAGTACATAAAAATCCTGACCAGCCTGATCATCTGAGATCAGTCCCCAAAATCCAGCTACGGAGGAAGGAGAGAATCAGCCCCCAAAAGTTGTCCTCTGACCTCCACACATGTACCATGGAATACATGTGACTGCACACACATGCGTGTACACACACACACACACACACACACACACACAAATTGGAAATTGAAAAAAACAAAGAGAGAGAGAGAGAGTACTACCTTTATGAGATATAAGTATATATTTGTATGTGAAACATGGGACTAAAATTTGCCATAAAATCCAATAGAGTTCTTTGATAATCCCACTGAGAGGCAGGCATGGTGGCGTCTATCTGTAATCCCAGCATCTGGGAATCAGAGGCGAGAGAATCAGAAATTCAAGGCCACCTCAGGTTTTGTCTTAGTTTTGTTTTGTATGTTTGTTTTGTTTTTGAATAGACTTACTGTGTAGACTTAGCTAGCCTGAAGTTTAAAGAGATCCACCTGCCTCTGCCTCCCAAGTGCTGGGGTTAAAATGCATAGAATACCATCACGCCTGTATACTATTTTTTTGTTTGGTTTGGTTTGGTTTGGTTTGGTTTGGTTTGGTTTGGTTTGGTTTGGTTTGGTTTGGTTTGGTTTGGTTTGGTTTGGTATGGTTTGGTTTGGTTTGGTTTGGTTTGGTTTGGTTTGGTTTGGTTTGGTTTGGTTTGGTTTGGTTTGGTTTGGTTTGGTTTCTTGAGACAGTTTCTCACTGGTCTGGAACTTGCCAAGTAAGCTAGACTGGCTGACCAGTGAGCGCTGGGAATCCTCCTGTCTTTCCCTCCCCAGTGCAGAGATGACAAGTTTTACCAAACCTGATTTTTTTGGGGGGGTTGGGGGAGAGCACCTGCCAGGACACAAATGTGGAGGTCAGAGAACAACACGTAGGAATTGGTTCTCTCCTTCCACCACGTGGGCTCCAGGATGGAACTCAAGTTAGCAGACTTGGTGGCTTGACCTGCTAAGCTCTGCCACTGGCCCTTCAGGAGAGTTTTAGAGGAAGCCTTTAGGCATGACAGTGAGAGACCCTGGTCTTCCTCTTGTGACCTTTCCATGTCTTGGAAAACTGTATTTTACAGGCAGAACCACTTCCTATCTATGTGGTTAGAGATCATTTAGCCTCTGGAAAGTTTCACCACCGGGTTGGTAGATGAGAACTGCAAATAATCCTTGCTCTAATTTATTCGTGTGGTTGCCATGATTACGTCATAAGCGGTATATCTGACAGTTTTGGGTTTTGTTGTTGTTGTTGTTGTTTGTTTTTGGTTTGGTTTTTTTTTTTTTTTTCCGAGACAGGGTTTCTCTGTGTAGCCCTGGCTGTCCTGGCACTCACTTTGTAGACCAGGCTGGCCTCGAACTCAGAAATTCGCCTGCCTCTGCCTCCCGAGTGCTGGGATTAAAGGCGTGCGCCACCACGCCCAGCTCGGCTTAAGGCGTGCGCCACCACGCCCAGCTCGGCTTTTTTTTTTTAACTGACAGTTTTATACACTTTTAAATCCTGTACAAAACTGTGCACATATTTAGCACTGGACTGTAGTTTGGGGATTGGATTCTGATGCTCAGATTGACTCTCTTTCTCACACTCTATCTCTGTCTCTCTCTGTGTATCTTTGTCTTTCTGTCCGTTTCTCTTTGTCTCTCTGTCTTTATCTCTATCTTTAGCTTTGTTTCTCATTGTCTCTGTCTCTCTGTCTTTCTTTCTCTCTGGAGAGGCGATTATGAAACTAGGTCTGTGTAGCCCAGGCTAGCCTTCAACTTGATACACAGCCAAGGATGACCTTGACCTTCAGCTTTCTCTGCCTCTGCTTCCCAAGCGCTGTACCCTCCCTCCCTCCGAGAGTTGGTTCTTTCTCAGAGGAGACATCCTAGGAAAATGACCTTGAATCGCACTGTGAGAAGAAGATTCACGATGTGTCCGTCCGGAGGTAAGACAGTGTTCCAGGCATAAATGACAGTTTGGAAGAACGCCTAAAGAAAGGAGAAGGTGAGTCCCTCTCAAGAGAGCAGAGAACTGCTGACCTCAGGGCTATCAGAAGATACAGGCTGACAAGTCAGGGGAGAGAAACTTCAAGACCACAAGCACTCCCCCTGCCCCATGGACCATCAGAGCACAGCCTGTCAACTCTCCCCTCCCCACCCCCCCAAGTAGTTGTAGAAAGAAACTAGGCCATTTCCTTTAGGACAGTTGTTTAAATTCTTGTGTTTATCTTTATTAATCCATAAAAATTGCATCTTAATTTACCATATACAAAGTAATGATTTCTCCCTCAAATGGGAAAAAAATCTTCAGTAAACCGAATTCTATCAGGACATAACACATTTCTTCTGTGGTCCCCATAAGCCACAGGCTTCATTAAATACACCAAGGTAAAATGCACAGCAAGCTTAGCATCTCAGTAGAATAGTACTTCTGCCATCTTGGTGATAATGGCCATTGTACTGCAACCTCTACACTCTACGGAGGCCCTCCTGTGACTTCAAGGCTTTGGAGATGGGGACCATAAGAGGACATTCCCTGCATAACAATTCTATGCCAATGCCTTGGTCATTTTCCGTCTTCTCTGCAGCTTTCTCTGAGCACATGCCCCACCAAGTGCCATTACCCCGACCCCTGCTGGCTACTGCAGAGCTAACTGGCTTAGGGGGATTCATGACTACTTGGGTTTTTCTAAAACAAAATCTTTTGTTTCTGCTCCGTGCATGATTGGGAGTGGAAGTGGGGCTGTGGAAGGGAGACTGTGCAGGGGAGGGTGGGCTCAAACCAGAGAGCTTTCCAGAAGGCGGGGTTGAAACATGAACAGACTCCATAATTCTGTGACCTGAAGACCAAGTAGGCTCTGTCAGAGGTTCCAATACTGATGGCGGCTCCCACCTATTGGACTACGCCTCTTGAGGCACGAGATAGGCAGTGGAAGGTAGGGTGGGCTCAACGGAGTCAGCACATAGTCCTTCCCTTCCCTACAGATCTAGAAACCAGCTCTGGGTTAGAGTCTGCATACATGCCCCAAACCTTTAGTGACCTAACTTGGAATGACAATGTGGTCTCGTAATTCCAGCACAACCTGAAGCAAATGCAAGTGGACCATGTGTTCGGGATCAGCCTGAGTGATATAGCAATAATATTTGTCTCAAAACAGCAAAGGAGGGGATGGGAATAAGGAAACCTGGTCCAATTTGAAGAAGCAACTTGAAGAGACCTACCCATTTATGTTCAAAACAGGAAGCAGAGGGCAGCCGGGAAGTCTTCCTTGAGCCTGTCTCATCTTTGGAACCCGTTTTTATTACCTGCTAAGGGGCTACGTGAGGGTCCGCCATGGCCTTGGTGGGGACAGAATGACAAGGTTCCTGCCCTTGGGATAGAGCCAGTGGGCACTGGCCTCCAGTGGTGTCACTGGCTGCTTTGGGCAAAGTGCTCCTTTGTATCATAATGTACATATTTTACATTCCTCCTTCGAGGAAAGTCCTCCCCATTTAAGTTAATGACTCCGTGACAGAGTCTGGGAGGCAGAGGTGTAGCTAATGTCTCAGCAAAATGGTAAACACTCCTTCAGGACAGCCCTTGAGGCTGTGGAAAAGAATTCTAAAAATACGGGTTCAAATATATATAATTCCTCAACTATGCAAAAATATAAGGACGCAATATGAATTATGAGGGGCTTCACAAATCTAAAGGAACAAAAGCAGTTGCGCTGTGAGCCAACTTGTCAGAAAGACACTAAAGAAGGAGATTAAGCGATTTAAGGAGTGGTGATCAAAGGAGATCCCACCCAGCTAAGGTTTGTTGCTTACCAAGGCAGACAAATTCCTGAGTTCGGGGCTGGCCTGAGACAGAGCAAGGTTAGGCTCAGGCATGGTCGAAATGGTAATTTCGGGACAGAGTCCCACCTAGCTAGTGCTTAACCGAGGCAGGCAGATCTCTGAATTCTTTTGCAAGGTTAAAAGGAAATACGTGCTGGCTGTCTCCTAAGAGTTAAGGGGCTGCGGTCAAGAGATGCAGATCCATAGGATAATCAAAAGGGAACCTGGAGTAACTGATTGGATTGATATATAAAATAAAAGATAGGGTTTATAATCTGCAGAAGATTAGCTATCCAAAGAGTCCTTTGTTTTCCACTCACCCAGACAACCCTTCCATAGAACCGCTCCAAGCCAAGGCCCATCCTTGGCAGCTATAGATTTACAGGGAGTTGTGCCATTGAGAGGTGTGGCCTTGTTGGAGATGTGCCTCTCCTCCAACTTTGAGGTTTTGAGGTGTTGAGGTCTCAGAAGCTGAAGCCTGGCCAGTGTGTCACTCTCTTCCTGCTGCCTGCTGATCGGGATACGGAACGCTTCAGCTACCTCTCCAGCACCATGTCTGCCTGCAGGGTGGCTCTGCTTCTCCGGAGACGGTACGTAATAGCTCATGAGCCTCTGACCTGTAAGCCAGCACCAACTAAATGTTTTCCTTTTTAAGAGTTGCTGTGGTCACGGTGTCTCTTCACAACAATAAAACCCTAAGACATATGGGATGGACGTCTTTTTCTGGGAATGGTGGCCACTTGGAAAGGGAAGCCAGGCAAATGAAGCAGACACAATCCAGTCTAGGATAGCTAATGATTCAAAGTAGGATAGTAGGAACCTGAAGGCTTGTTACACAAGCCTTTCTATAGTTTGTTTACATTTGAAAATGTCCAAGATTCCAAACAAATTCCTGCCCTTGTAGAGTTTATGTTCTCTATGAAAAGAGGCCAGGCTGTGTTGTAGCTCAGTGTCAGAACTGCAGGATGGCACAAGGCAGAGACAGTGAGTGAGCTTTGCTCTGGCCTGCCCGTGGAAGGCTCTGTGGCCACGCTGTGTTCCCCTCAAGCCTAACTCTCACTGGTCTGGGATCAGCTCTTCTCTGATTTCAGAAAAAGAAAACTAGGTTCTTATCTGCAGGGATCAGTCTTGTAGCAACAACGGGACCAGTTCTGGAGCAGGTGACGGTTCTGTGCTCCTCTGCATGGGACACAACACACACACACACAAACAACAGCAGAGATTCCCAGGCCCTACCTCAGACTTCATGAATCTGGTGGCCTGGAACGAAGGGAAGACAGTTATAAACCCGTGCTAAGGCTGAGTCCTGGTGTCCTGGGTGAGAATTCCTGTCAGACTGACTCAGCACCAAATGAAAGGCTGACCGAGGTGAATGTTTTCTGGTTTTAATTTAATTTCTGTTCGTTTGTTTTGAGATAGGGTCTCACTGTATAGCCCTAGCTGGCCTAGAATTAGCTTTGTATTGTAAGGGACTGAAAATCACTGCAGGAAGACCCCAGACTCAGATAGTATGCAAAGACAAAGAGTGTTGATTGTGCAAAACCATCCAGCATGCAGGGATCACCCACTCTTTAAAATAGTGACGTCAGACAAAGACACGCAGGCCCTCTTATAGGGAACTGGGGGGGGGACTCTCTAGAAAGATAGGTAATCTAAAATTTCACTGGTGGGTGCTAGGGGCTCACAGGTAGCCCATGGTCTGCATTCGTGTGTCATGAATGTTCCAATCATGTTGGAAACAGGGCTGCCCAGCGCAGATGACCCATTCCGAGATTAGGTATTTCCCCATTTTTGTGATTATCCCCAGGCTTTGGAAGGAGGGGGAATTTATGATCATGTTTTGGGTTTTATGGTCTGTTCCTAGAGCTCGTGACTTATGACTTAGTTTCTGGGACTTATTGTCTATTCCTGAAGCTGGTGCCTTACCGTCTTTTTTTGTTTGTTTGTTTTTCGAGACAGGGTTTCTCTGTGTAGCCCTGGCTGTCCTGGCACTCACTTTGTAGACCAGGCTGGCCTCAAACTCAGAAATCCGACTGCCTCTGCCTCCTGAGTGCTGGGATTAAAGGCATGCGCCACCACACCTGGCTCCTACCGTTTTTTTTTTGAAATTAGGTCTGGTCCTTAAATGGATACAAATGAAGTTTATATTGCCCTTTCAGTATCCTAGGCTGGCTCAAACTTAAGAGATCTGCCTTCCTCTGCCTCTGGGATACTGGAATTAAAGACCGAGCACCATCACACCTAGTTAGAAGAGTTGTTTTGGTTCTAAAAATTCGTTGTAGCTGATGTTCCTTCCTGAACCCCACCCCACTACCTCACCTGGTCCCTGCTGGTGTCTAGAGACCAAGTGATTGGTTACTTTTCTGGTGGTTGTAACAAAGTACTTAACAAAGGGAAGAAAATGTGTCCTTTTACTCAGCATTGCAGGGTACAGTCCTTCCACCCAGCCTGGCAAGGACCACACTGCTGCAAGAGCATGTGTCAGCTGCTCACTTTTCTCGTGTCACATCTGCAGCCAGAAAGCAGAGGGAAAGATGCTGTTCAGCAGGCTTTCTCCTTTGTATTCAGTCCAAGGCCCCATCTGGTGGAATGATGCCACCTCAGTCCATCTGAAATCCCTCACCAGAGATCTGTCTCCATCGAGTTGATAGTCATGGCAGTTTCCACAAGCCTGGCTTGTTCCTGTCATTTCTGTTTCTTGTTCGAGTATGAGCTTCGGATCCACCTTGCTTCCTGTTCCCAATGTAGAAATTAAACATCTGAATTCAAGCTAATATACTAGGGTGCAACTTGGAGACCGGGTTTCTCTGTGTAGTCCTGGCTGTCCTGGGACTCCCTGTAGACCAGTCTGGCCTGAAACTCAGAGCTCTGCTTGCCTCTGCCTCCTCCAGAAAGCTGGGATTAAAAAGGTGTGCCAGTACCCCCCAGCTTATGATGTTAATGTAAGAATGCGAAACTACCTTTTGGGAACTTGGTTTGAAGTCAAAGCTAAATTGGACTTTCTATCTGTCCCATGACCCTGCCTATCCTCATAAGGATCTCCACACATCTCTTCCTTGCAGCAGAGTCCCTGGGCTGTGCTTTTCTAACTCCCACCAGAACATGGACAGCTGTTTCTCACTGTTTCTCCCACCATGTTCTTTCCCACTTCCACCCTCTGCTTTGGCATTTTGAGACAACCCCAGCCAGCCTTTCTGCAGATGGAGGTCCTCACCAGCCCAAACAACCATCGTAGCTCCCTTTATCCACTGTGCAGAGCTACGTGTAGTCTTCAGCCCTTGGGCTCAAACTTACTCTGTCCACCTATGTGGACTGCTGTTTCCTAACTCCGGAACAGTTACATCTTCTCATTCTTGCACTAAAATTGTACCTGTCCTTTAACACCCTTTCTTGAGTCACCTTCTCCGTGAAGAGTTCAATGATGACTCCAGCCAGATTTATACTCCTGACCCAAGTACCTTCCTCCATTCTTTCCTCCCTTCTTTCCTCCCTCCTCCCTCTCTTTATTTTTTTAGCTTTCTTGTGGTTTGTTTGTTTGTTTTTTGGGGGGTTGGGTTTTTTTTTTTTTTGCTGCTGTTGTTGAGTGGTGTGTGTGTGCGTGTGTGTGTGTGTGTGTGTGTGTGTGTGTGTGTGTGTGTGTGTGTGTTCCTCATGCTTGCAGGGCAAGCATTTCATCCTCTGAGCCACATCTAGAGCCTGAGCATCCTTTTCTTAAGGCACTTCACATGTATTCTTCCTGCTAAATCTTCTTATATGTCTCAGATCCTTTCTTGGACCATGAGTGCTTTGGGCTATCTTCCTAAATCTACCGTAAACCCTCTAGCCTAATGCTTTGGACAAAGAATCTGCTTTAAAATTCAAGCACCGGTGGACTAAATAAATGAAGAAATACATTATATGGGGTTGAATAAGGTGTATATGCAGTTGTACACCTCTTCTAATTATACCCATATTTAAATCAAGAAATATACTCATTCTTATTGATAAACTTAAGTAACTACTGTCCTGGGATTTTAGGTTCCCCCAAGGTCTGAGATCCCCCAGCCCTCCTGCAGGATCCCACCACTGTCGAGTGATGTAGACACAGCCAAGGTACCCAGAACTCATTGACATCTCCACAGCAACTTTGAATATCATCTATGAGGATGAGCGACCTTAAGCAAGTGCTAGAGCTTTGTGTGCATCCTGCAGCCTATGTGGCCATGGTATAGGCTACAGCCCCAGATCCCCGGGCAGCTCTGAGGACCACAGTGATAGCTTACCTCAAGGATCAGAGCAGTGAGCTGGAGGCACTGATGTCCTGATTCCTTCATAGGCTTGTCAGAAAATCTACCCAGCATCAGCATCAATGTGTTTGTAGAGGCTAGAAAAAAATGGTGGCACTGTCCAGACTGCCCTCAAGTTTGCATGTAGCTAGAAACACCCAGATGACGCTCCCTTTTGTGACATATTCTCTAGGGGAAGTCTAAAGGATAATGATGTCTTGGGCACTTTAGTTATTAGCAGTGCAAGCTGAGAGAAATGTTGGCATGGTGCTGATCTCTGCTCTAGTGACAGCTGTCCAGAAAAATTAGATGAAAGAGCAGGGTGAATAAAAACTGGAAGACGGGAAGAAAAAACAAACTGAAAACAAGAAGCAGTAGGAGTGGAAAAAAAATTATTCCATGGCAGTCTTGTACAGCTGAGAGTTTTCTAAGTGAAAGGCCCAGTCTGATGCAGAATTCATGGGATTAAGAAGAAATGGGTGTGGGGGTAACCAACCAGAATCTGATTAGATTTAAAGCCCATGACACAAGATGGAACCTGAATCTAACACTGCTCAGGTTAGCCAAGAACTGGAGAGTTTTTTCTACGAGAAAAGCAAATATTACTGATTTGTCAAAGGAAAGTATGAGGAGCGGGTGTGGCAGCAGTCCCAAGATGGCACCCGGGACTGCAGCTAAGTCTTATGACTTGCTGACTTCCTCATACACCTGAAAATAAGCCACGACTATCGTGAGAGCTGTGCAGGTGCACCATGATGCTGGTGGTGTAAACAAGTCCATATTTGGTGGAGACGCGCCCCTGCCGCCTTGATTGGCTGAAGCTGCATGCCTGGTGAGGTGACGTGGCCTGCCGTGAGTGGATGGGGGCTGAGAGTATATAAGAGTGAGAGGCCCGGGTTCGGGGGAGAAAAAGATGAAGCGAGAGAGGAGAGAGATGAAGACTGAAGCTTGCTAAATAAACTGCTGTTAGAAGAACTGGTGGTCATGTCGTTCTTGCTGGTCGAGAGTGGACACGATAGGAAAGTAGCAACACAAGGATTCCTGATGACATTCTGCTATACTTACAGACCAGTGTCTTGCTCAACCACTGACAGAGACACTTCCTCCTGCAGCAGATGGGAATGAGTAGAGAGATCCGCAGTCAGACATTATGCAGGTTATGCAGCGTAAGAGCCCTTGGAGCACTCAGTGCTAAATAGGATGGATGTCTCCATCAAACACCTCCCCTCAGGGTTCAAGAAACTGCAAAAAAGGAGGTGGAAAGAGGAAATGGAGAACAGCAAGGAACCAAGGCCGTCCAGACAGTTTAGAGCTGGCACATGTGTGAACAGGCAGCATGCAGGGTCTGCAGGAGTCTGCACCAGATGGCCAGATGGGGGTCCTTAGAGCTGAACGGGGAAGTAGACACAGGTCCCCATGCCTAACACAAATGCTATCTCCACCTGATAATCACTCGAAATTGAAAAAAAAAGTTTTTGACAAGGGACTCTCAATAGGAAAACAAACCACTCTTAAAGGGTAAGCCCCATGCCCACCAATAGATGGCTAACAGAAACAAACCAACAGCAGGATCTTCGGGGGTTCTCTGTGTCATAATGTTATGTCACAGCCTTTTTTTCTTAACCTCACAGGTCCTTTATGCATATATTATAGATTACAGCGTTGTGTTTTTACAGGATTCCTGTGGGTATGAGCGTGTGCCTCGGTGTCTGTGTGTGTCCCTTTGGCTCTTTTCCTGCTGCTTGTTTTGTCCTGTTCCGATTGGCTTGTTCTCTGTTTATCTTATTATTTTTTATTTCATTTTATTATTATTCCTTAGATACCTGTTTATCTTCTAATGGTGGACTAGTGGGGAAGAGCTCTGGATGGAAGGGGAGGTGGGAAGAACTATGGGAAGTCAGGGGAGAAGAAAATCATCGTTAGGATATTAGTGTATGAAAAAAGTCTATTTTTAATAAAATTCAAAAAATGTGTGTTTATAGAAACAGACCAGACAATAAAAGGTGATTAAAGTACTGTGAAAATTAACAAAAGAAAAGATGGAAAGAAAAGAAACGGCCGTCTGGGTGTGGTTCTGAGTACCTTTAATCCTAGCATGTGGGAGTAATGCAGGAGGAGCTCTTGAGTTTGAGGTCAGCCTGGTCTACAGGTCAAGTTCCAGGATACCCAGGGTTACACAGTGAAACTATGTAGGAGGAGGAAGGGTGGCTAATAAAGAGGAGGAATAGGAGGAAGCAGAGGAGAAGGAAGAAAAAGGGGAGGAGGAGGAAGGAGAGGAGGAGGAGGAGGAAGAGGAAAGGGAGAAACAAGCAGCAGGGAAGCAGTGGTGGATGCAGTGGGACACAGTGGTGGATGCAGTGGGACGCAGTGGCAGATGCAGTGGGAAGCACTTGTTTCAAGCAGATCTTGACTTTGACACATCCAAGATGCTGGAAACCTGCAGCGGTAGTAAAACCTTTGTTCCGGGAAATGGCTGGCTGGGAGCCGGAGGAAGGAAGTTTGGTCAGTACCACCGTGTCAACTGAGGCACTGGCTCATCCACTGGGATCGTCTGCAGCTGGGTGAGAAGGCTTTGGTTTTCCTTTCTGTTTTTATTTTCTAGGGAAAGCTTTTCAAGAGAATAGTCTTTAGGTTGTTTTAATCTTTGACCTTAATAAATTTAATAAATCTAGAGCCTGAGAGGTAGAAGCAAGAGAATCAGGAGTTGAAGGCCAACCTTAGCAACATAAAATGCTTGAGGCCTGGGCTGGAGAGATGGCTTAGTGGGTAAGAACACTGACTGCTCTTCTGAAGGTCATGAATTCAAATCCCAGCAACCACATGGTGGCTCACAACCACCGGTAATGAGATCTGACACCTCTTCTGGTGAGTCAGATATCAGCAACAGTGTACTTATGTATAATAATAAATACATCTTAAAAAAAAAAAAAGAATGTTTGAGACCAGCCATGACTACATAAGATCCTGTCACAAATACAATTCTTCAGATGATGTTGGTGGTAGTGGTGGTGGTGATGCTGATGATGCTGATGATGGTGATGATGCTGATGATGGTGATGATGCTGATGATGGTGATGATGGTGATGATGACGATACACTAATATAAGAGGTTTGGAGGTGGTTCAGTGGGTAAGATCCAGGCATACTGCATATACCTGAAACAGGGTACAGATAGGATGTTAGGAGTGCAGTGGCCAACAAGTGTAGATGAAGCAATGAAGTTCAGGTTCACTAAGAAACCCTGTGTCAAGGGAATAAGAAAAGGAGTAGTGGAGAAAGACACCACATGCATACTCACACACCGTACCATATACACACATCACATACTCCATCACATGCATGCACACGGATGCTCACACATACACACATCTCTCACACAGCACATACCATACCACATCATACACATATACCAAGCACATACACAATACACATATATATCATATCACGTACACACACATCTCTCTCACACACACCACATACAATACCCACACACACACACACCACACCACACACAAACAGATATACATCACATACACATCTCTCTCACACACACCACATACCATACTCCTCCCACAGCATATACCACACATTCACACATACACACACAAATATACCATATCACACACACATATCACACACACAAACACACACACACACCACTCCACACACATTAAATATGAAGTTAAAAAAATGAGCTAGAATCCTAGACATGGCTCCAGCATACCTTCGGTAGGAACACCTCAGTGACAGGACATGTGGCAAGTGCTCTCATGTGGAACCTGCTGAAGTAAGGAGAGAAACTGTGATGGCCAGCACTTGGTGCCATGCTTTTATACTAATAGAATTTAATTTCATAACTCTTGGAAACAGATGGTATTACTTCATCTTACAAGCCAGGGGCCAGACAGAGAGTGATGTGTCCAGGTTCCTACAACAAGAACACAGGCCATCTGAGTTCACACAGATTCTCACTGGCTTCACACTGCCTCTGTGTCAGACAGTAGTGCTCTCGCTCCTCCCGGAGAGAGAAGACAGGAACGAAAGAAGAAAGAAGGAAGGCTCGGGAGAGGGTCGGATGGACAGAAGCAAAGAGAGAAATGAAGGCGTGAAGAAAGAAGGAAAGTCCGAAGTTGTACAAGGAGCTGGGGTGGAGGGAAGGAGAAGAGGAAACGAGCAATGAGGAGAGAGAAGATGAATGAGAACAGGAAGAAATAATTGGGAAGGCAGAGGAAAGGGAGGAAGGAAATAAGAGAGAGAGAAAGGAAGAAAAACTCATATCCAGTAACCAGGAAAATTCTGAGAACATCAGAAGCCACCCAGGCTCCATTCTATATGACCATTAATAGGCTGAGATAGTCTCCTGCCGCTTATGAGCTCAGTACTCAGGAGGCTATGGCTGGAGAATGGTATGACTCCAGCCTGGGCTAACCAGCGAGACTCTGTCACAAGGTGAGTTAGCATCAGCCAGCCTGGGCTAAACAGCAAGACTCTGTCACAAGAGTAAAACATGCTCTTTACCCTGAACACAACACCAACAACATAGGCACTAAGATCAACAACTGATAAATGGGACCTTATGAAACTGAAAAGCTTCTGTAAGGTAAAGGACACCGTCAATAGGACAAACGACAGCCCAGAGAATGGGAAAAGATCTTCACCAACTCCACATCTGACAGAAGGCTAATATCCAAAATTGAAAAGATACTAGATATCAACAAACTAAATAATCCAATTAAAAATGGGGTACAGATCTAAACAGAGAATTCTCAAAGAGAAATCTCAAATGGCCGAGAAACACTTAAAGAAATTGTAGTGGCTATTCCTGGTTTTCAACTTGACTATATCTGGAATGAACTATGATCCAGAATTGGAAAGCTCGCTCGCTTGTGATCCTAATCTGGAGGCTGGGAGATACAAGTTTCTGACCTGGATCTTGGCATGGAGATCTTGAGGCATAGTGGCTATGAATTCCAGAAGATTAAGACAGGGAGATCTCTAAATTCAAGGTCATCTTGGATTAAGGGCGTGGTGGCACACACCTTTAATCTGGGTCACATCTTCAGCTGGAGACCTACAAAAGGACATTGAAATAAAGGAAGATTGACTCTCTCTTCTTCACCTGCTTGCCTCGTGGGACTGAACAACTGCTAGATCCTTGGACTTCCATTCACAGCTGCTGCTGACCATTGTTGGGAGTTGGACTACAGACTGTAAATCATCAACAAATTCCCATACTATATAGATACTACCCATAAGTTATGTGACTCTAGAGAACCCTGACTAATACAGAAATGTTCAGAACAGAACTCACAAGAGCTACAACCATGACAGAAGCAGCTGGGATGGAGACAACTCCGCATTTGTCCTGCATGGATAGAAACTCTGGGTTCACCTGTGAGCAGTATTGGGAACTAAGAAAGCACTTCAAGGCAGACGCCAACCCTAAGGAGGAGACTCTGGAGACCTTGGCTGATGCATCCAAACTGGCAAAAGAATGCATTTGTTTCTTCAAGAGGAGGCATGAAATGAGGCTCAAGCGGTTGTCCAAGGCCCACAAGAATTGGGAAATGTGTGGTCGCCAATGTCCATCACGAGAGACCACCAGGCAGAACCCCAAGGAAACCTCTCAAAATGCCCCTGGACTCCCCGAAGTTTTGGAAGCCTTGAAGAGTCTCACACTTTCTTCTGGGTACCAAAGCAGAGACGATATGTCACAGGATTTCTGACGTTTCAACTTCCTTGTTGGGGCAGGGGCTGTTGGGATTCATGTCTATGGAAGGTGCATTAATAATAAAGCTTGCATTCACAGAAACTAAAAAAATGCTCTTTAATAAGAAATATTACAACCCTTATCATTTTAATCTTGAAAGCTGATCCAAGAATAATTTCTTGGCAATCATCGCATGGAATCAGGACTTCTCCCCCAAAAGGAAAACTTACCTATAAATTTTTCCCTGATGTGTTAAAAAAAAAAAAAACTTACAATAGCCAATGTTTCAATCAATGAAAAACGATATTGTGCCCCTTTGTAGATATACTTGTTAATTAACCAGATACGCCTTTCAGTTTCTTCATTGTGAAACTGATTAGGTCTTCTGCATGTCTTGGTCTCTCACCCAAGGGGATAAACAGTCTTGGTTGCCAAGGTTTCACTAGGTCAGCAGAGCCCAGCTGACAACTGCATGAGGATGCTTAAGGTTACCATGGAAATGCTGTCAGCCACCCACTCCCCAGCCATCTTCACACATCTGCACAGTGAAAGCAAGCATTTGTGTCCACCGGTGGAGTTAATGGCATGTCTCAGAGGACCCTTTGGAAACTCCCTCCTCACTGGTGATCTGACAGAGCCACTGGGAAACAGAACAGCGGATAGGGGAGGCTGGGTGATACCAGGCACAGGAAACCAGCAGCCAGATAGATCTAGAGGCACAGTATGATTACCAGACTACAACACAGCCAACCTGGGCACACCCGAGGCCAGGCTGCAGTCAAAGGCTACACTGAACAGCCCTCCTTTTGCTTTTGGGGTTGCTATAGCAGCCAGGAATTTGCAAACCAAAGCAGACCTGGAAAAGAATTCTGTCCTTGGCCCCAAAAGTTTGAGTTTCCAAACTGTCTGCTGAGGGTTCCTGCTGTCCCCTCTGATACCTACCAGATGGAGGGATTGCTAAATCTGGGACCTGGAAACCCCCCCAGCAGGAAGGTTACTTCAAACTGGCTAAACCTCAGTAGGATGGAATGTAGGTGTGAGAGAAGGGATTGCTTGGCAAGAGGAGTTGGAAACTATTACATGAGGTCCCAGAGAGAACCCCATCGTCTCCTTGAAGAATCTTTTATATCTGTCTGGTGGACTGTGGGTCGCTAAGCACATCCACATGAGTTGTCTAATTTGATTTTTGCATCTGCTGGGTGAGGTTATCAAAGTAGCTATTGTAGTATTCAGCCAATTGACAAGGAAAATTAAATCCAGTAAGAACAAGATTGAACGGCTAATAAGCAACAGAACAAAGACCTTAATCTGCCTTTTCTAACTAATTTCAACTCTACCATAATATGGGCTGGAATTGTAGCTCAATTTGTAGAGGGTTTGCTTACCATCCATGGAGCCCTGGGTTCCGTCTCGTCTCCAGCGTTATACAAATGGGGCCAGGTGACACAGGACTGTAATCGTAATCTCAGAACTGGGGAGGGTAGAGGCAGGAGAATGGAGGGTTAGAAAATCAATGTCATCCTGTCTACACAGAAAGTGTGAGATCAGCCTAGCCTTAATGATGCTGTGCCTAACCTGGATGACTTAGAAGGACGGATCTGTTGTTGTTGTTTTCTTTTTTTGAGACAGGGTTTCACTGTATAGCCTTGGCTGTCCCAGAACTCACTCTATAGACCAGGCTGGCCTTGAACTCAGAAATCTGCCTGCTTCTGCCTCCCAAGTGCTGGGATTAAAGGCACGTGTGTTGTTTTTAAGGGTAACGTTGATACATTTGGGAGAGTTGTTGGCAGGGCAGTGGTGGTACACACCTTTAATCCCAACACTCGGGAGACAGACAGGTCAACCTCTATGAGTTTGAGACTAGACTGGTCTACAGAGCAAGTTCTAGGTCATCCAGAGCTACACAGAGAAACCTGTCTTCAAAAAGATAAAATTAGGGAGTTGTAGTCGTTACTGTGATTGTAGTTCTAAAATCAGATCTGATGTAGCTCAGACTGACTTCAAATTCACTGTGTAGATAAGGATGACTTTCTGAATTGCTGATAATCTTCTGTCTCTCTCAAGTACTGTGATTACAGCTGTGACCCACAATGCCAAGCTTTCATTATGTCTTCTTACTTTTCTTTTTTTGTGGAACTCGGGGTCCCACACATGCACTCTACCACCGAGTTGCACCCCTAGCCCAAACTTAATAAGCTCATAATTCAGTGGTAGCAAGTACATTCGTATTGTCATGTGATGCTATCATCATCCTTTTCCAAAACTTTCCTTTTCTCAAATGGAAAGTCCAACCTCCCAAACACTATATTAGTTACTTGCTCATCATTGTGAGCAAAACCCGGACAAGAAGCAACTTAAGTGGGGAGGGGTTTACTTGGGCTTATGGCTTAAGAAGGGAAACAGTCCATTATGGTGAGGAAAATGTGGAAGCAGGGGTGGGAGGCAGTGCTACACAGTGTCACAGTCAGGAAGCAGAGAGATGAACCCTGGAATATAGGTAGTCCCTTTCTCCATTGGATGGCGCTGCCCACATCCCAAGTGCGTCTTTTCTTCTCAGCTGAGTCTTTCTGGAAACCCCCCTCACAGACAGACACAACCAGAGGTGTGCTTCCATGGTGATTCTTAAGTTCATCAAGTTGACAATCAAGAGTAGCCACCACAAAACCCCAAAGTCTCTGCCTTTCAGACTCCGAAAAGGACTATTTCTATCTCTACGGTTATAATTATCCTCTGTTCTTCTTACAAGTGGAATCCTATAGCACAGGTCCTTTTAGGTTTATATCCTCTGGCATAATGACTTCAAGGTTCATCTTTGTTGTAGCATGCCTCAGACCTATCTTCCTTTTTAATGATGAATAATGTTCCATTGAATGGGACAGAGGATGCTATTCGGATGTTATGTCTGGAGCTTAGAGTGGTTCTCAGCACGAAAGCATCCCTGGGTTCAGTGACCAGAACTACAATGATAACTAATAATATCACATTTGGAATGTATATATTCCATTTGCATAGATAAGCACACTGCTAATCCATTCATCAGTTAGATTACTTCTGCTTTTGGGCTTTTGTAAGCAGTGCCCTTTGAACATGAATGAGGAAATATGTCTTTGAGATACTATTTTCAATTATTTGAAGAATAAATTCAGAAATTTATTTTAATTTTTTAAAGGAAATGCAGTATTTTTTTGTAGTGGCATTTAACACTCTCACAAATACTATACAAGGATCTCAATTACTCCTATACCTGTTATCTTGTGTGTGTGTGTATGTGTGTTTATGTGTGATCTTAATGGGAATACAGATGGATGAGTTTTTAAATACATAATTATTCGGGTTGGCTAATTCAGAAAGTCTAGAAAATAGGCAAGTGAAACCTCTTGTCCTACCAGTGCTAGGCTTATCCAGAAACCTCCCAAAGATCCTCTAGTTCCAGGAGAACCGGCGCAATAACTGCTTTGAGGGACAATCCACCGCACAGATGCCTCTTAGATAAGACACCTCTCCAGGCCTCCAGGGAACCACACACACATAGGCCATGAGTCTCATGGTGAGGATGAAGTTGGAGAACTAAGGGAGGGCTGAGATGGCTGGGGGGGACAGAGTTCTTTCCAAACAACTGTAGAGTTACAGGATGATATCTGTGGAGTGCCCTTCTTCCTTAGCTTCAGAAGGACAATTTAGATTGGATCTGTAAAGGACTTCAGAAGAAAGTGCTCTGTGGGCATCAAATGCAATTACAATCTGATTATCTCCAGAGCTGTGATCGCCCCACCTGGACAGAACACTTAGGATTCCCGCAGTGTGGTTTGGAACAGTGGGGAAGCTCAGGGCTGTTAAAGGTGAAACTGAAAACTGCCTTGGTCTCCTTGCCTAGTTCAAGTCCTTCTCACCCTCAAATGCCCCCTTCTCCCTGAAGCAGTCCCTGATGCTACAACGGAAGATACAGTCTCCTCCTCTTCCTCGGTTGCATTAGTACCTCACCTGTGCCTGTCTTAGGCCACCATCTGTGCTTTACTTTGGGTGTCTGACTATGTAAGCACATGCTATCTACCCCTCCCCAACTCAGAATGAGCATCCTCTAAAGGCACAACCCAGTTCAGGTCTGAGCACATTGTAAGCAAATCCTCACTAACATCTCCCCAGATTTTCTCTTCTAACTTAACTAATTGCTAGAATTATGTCATGTGGCCTTCCCCGTGGGCGAGGGAACCTGGTACAGTGGCCATTTCTCCCTAGCCTTCTCAGCGGAGGTGGGCATGAATAGATTAGTGTGGGCAGGGGCCGGTGAATAGTGTCTGTCCACAGCTTCTTGTGCTTCCTCCTGGAAGGAGGAGAGATCGGCTCTTAATCCTGAACCAGGGCTCCATTTCCTCTGTTTATTTTGCTATGTGTGTCCACACCAGATGCTCGTGAGCCAAGGAATTCTCTACTGCAGCTGAGTTAACACAAGGAAAAGCAGAGGATTCCATCTGGGTTCTGCCAAAGGTTTACAAAGCACTAGCTTCCTTACTTTCTTCAGGTAGATAAGTGAGACACGGAGAAATCCATAATTTGTTGGAGCTGGCTCAGTCGGGGGTGATATCAGAAGGGCCCTTCCTGGTTGGCTGACATCCCCCATCATGGTCCACCCTCCTCTATGGGCTGTCTGGCAAACACTGTTGGTTTTGGCCACAGCCGTTACTTACCTTCCCCCACCTCCTAGAAATAGTATTGCTGGGGAAGGCACAGGGGCCTGGTTCTGAGTCACAAGTCTCTCTGCTTTGCGGGGGTTAGAAGATGTTCTTCCCCGCCTCCCATCTCCTGAGTTTGACCGCTGCACACATCAGTCTTGTCAATGAGCAGCTGCAAGCAGCTGCTGACAGCTCAGAGCATCTCAGCCACAAACCATAAGCTCCTCACAGGCTGGTCACCAAGGCCTACTCAGGCTCTGCGTGTGCTGTATCTGCCTCGGTTTTGTATGGTTTCAGTTAAACATAAGTTAGGGAAGAAGAAAAAAAAATCCCAGCCCTCTCCTCAACAGGATCATACCTGTTTCTGGCAGCCAACATCATCCAGTTCTCTGATCTCATTCCTGGTCCTTAGGGAAGAGGCAGAGCCATTCTGTGAGGTATTTGTCCCCACTCTAGAATGAGAAAAAGGCTCATGACTTGGTGGCTTGGTGGCACACTAGGCTGTGCCTCCAACTGGAGCCTAGTCCTGTACTAGAAATTCCCTTGGGGAGACTACAGAACGAGGACATTGGATTGCAAGGCGTGCACATGCTCGGCATCCAGCTGGAGTGACTGTGGATTCAGGCTGGAATACATTCCCAGGCCCTCAAGCTGGCAGGAACCTCATTGCTGGCCTCACCCCACAACCCTCATCCCCAACCTGAGCAGAGACGGTAAAGACCTCTCCTGTCTCCTGGCTTGGTGATTTCTGTTCTCTGCCAGGCGCCTACATAGCAACAGAGTGGACACGATGCTAGAATTTTAGAAAAAAAAAAAAGAAAAAAAATTTCAACTGGGTCATGGTTCAATTACAAAATGAGGGTGGACACAGATCTGCTCACCCACCAGGTGGCCTTCGCCTGGGAGGAGACGCCACACAGAAATCACAGCAGGTTAATAGGGGACAGTGGCAAAAACATGCACTTGGGAGTCAGAGGAAGGCTCTTAGTGTCTCCAGGCTGCCAGCTGGCTGTGTGGCCCTGGGATTGATGGTGCTTTCTCTGTGCTCTGCCCTTCAGTAGGAAATAAGGACATTAGGTCAGCTATCTCTGATACTGTCACCCTAAAAGTCTGAGTCCCAGTACGGGATGTGATCTTAGCTCTCTTGTGCACGTCCTGGGGGCGATTCTGAGCATGAGCAGCTAGAAGAGACGCTCCTTCTTTGACTGCCGACAACAAGATCGGGAACAATGAGAAGAAAGGAAAGAACACAAGGATATTCTTTTTTTTTTTCTTTTTTCGAGACAGGGTCACTCTGTGTAGCCCTGGCTTTCCTGGAACTCACTCTGTAGACCAGGTTGGCCTCAAACTCAGGAATCTGCCTACCTCTGCCTCCAGAATTAAAGGCATGCAACACCACTGCCCAGCAGGGGTTATTATATTAAAAGACATTTTTAAAATAATGGCTTATTTTTGAAATCGGTTTCTCTTTGTAGCCCAGGCTAGCTTTGAATTTATGCGCGTCTAGGGTTGCTGGGATTACAGTGTGTTCCACCACGTCCTGTTTAAGAAGATTCTTATTTGTAGGCCAGGCTGGCCTCGAACTCAGAGATCCACCTGCCTCTGCCTCCCAAGTGCTGGGATTAAAGGCGTGCGCCACCAAGCTGGGCAAGAGGATGCTTTTGTTGCTGTTAACTTTTCTCACCCCACCTCCCAAGGGTACTGCAGGCTGCAGCAGCGCTGGAGAGATGACTCCTTGTTGTTGGTGGTCGTTTGGTTGTTGTTTTGTTTTGTTTTCCAAGACCAGTTTCTCTGTGCAGCTCTGGATGTCCTATAATTTGCTCTGTAGATCAGGCTGACCTCAAACTCCAAGATCCTCCTGCCTCTGTCTCTGGCAGATTAAAGGTGTGTTCTGCCACAGCCTAGCTAAGAATGCTCTTTTCTACCCCGCTCCCCCCTTCTAAGTGTTTCTTAGGGGGTCACCAGACTCTACTGGTTTGTAAGGCAGGAGAAGCTGTTACCATCTTTTCTGAGATATGGAAGGAACCTCACTCAGCTGGTGATGCCCCCATGCTGGGCACCTTCCTTTGTTTTTTACGATTTATTTATTGATTTTTATGTATATGAATATAGTGTAGCTGTTAGGAGTTGAATTTTAGGACTCTGTTAGCTCCGGTAGGCCCACTCGCTCCTGACCTCTGCTCTCTCAGTCAAAGATTTATTTATTATTATACATAAGTGCAGTGTAGCTGTCTTCAGACACGCACGGGTGGTTGTGAGCCACCATGTGGTTGCTGGGATTCGAACTCAGGACCTTTGGAAGAACAGTCAGTGTTCTTACCCGTTGAGCCAGCTGGTAAGAGTCAGCCTTTATTATAGACTTTGGCAACCTTTTCATCAGCCAAAGGAGAAATGCTACTATGAAATCAAGCAGGCAGAAAGCGGTTAAGGCTCGTGCTCAGGTTAAGGGCGACGTGTTAGAAGCTTTTCTCCCTGCTATGATGAAATGCCTACCCCTGGCAACCTTGGCTCACAGATTGAGGGTGGAGTCCGTCATGGCGGTGAAGGCACAGTGGAAGGAGCATGCGTCAGCTTTCAGGGTGCATCTTCCCTCTTCGGGTTAACATTTTGGGCAAGACTCTCATAAACAAACCCAGGAGCATGTTTCCATGATGATTCCAATCCAATCAGGTTGACAATGAAGACCAGCAGAAGAAATTTGGACTATTCGGGGGAGGGGCGAGGGGGAGCACTTTCAGTGTCATAGGAACTAAAAGGGGAAGGAGCCCAGACTACACTGCTCTCAGGGAAGAAAGAGAAAAAGATGGCAAGGGCTCTAGGATGAATTAGCTCCTCTTGAGTCTCCCATGATTCCCTCAAAGCCCCACCAGGTAGAGGGATAGACTTTGAACCTCAGGAGTTGGTGCAGAGAATGGTCCTCAGCAAATGTCCTCAGAGAAACACCAGCCCCGCTAGGTCTCTACCTCTTCAGAGGACCCCCACAGGTGGAAGCTTGGGACTTCCCCACTCAGTTTCGAGGAGAGAATCCAGACACTCTCGCCTCTTCCTTGTCCTGACCCTTCAGGAAGAAAATAGCCACTTTCTCTCCCAGAGTGAGGCGAACACTTCATTACTTAGCCTCCCCCAGCACACAGGGCCCGCAGGCACAGCCTCCATTAAAGTTATCCTGGCAAAACTCTGAAAGCCAGCTGGGGCCTCTTACTCTCCAGCCATAAAAAGAAACACACTGAATAGCCAAGTTGAGAAGCATCCTTGTAGGACAGGAAAGAATATATAAAGATAACCCTGTTTGAGTAGAAAAAAAGGAAATGAGACAGAAATTGGCTCTGTTTATTGCACAGAATGGAATTCTATGAACTCCACTTCAGCTTTAGTTGGAACAAATATTTACCAAGTTCCGTATGTGGTAGACGCTGCAGAAGGCGCCTTCACTGCAGTCATTTCTTCACCGTAGTCATTTCTTCACCATAGCCGTGCTAGGGCAGAGGAGAGGAAGGTACTGGGAAATCTAGGGACCTATTCATAAATACCAAGCCTGCCGCCTCCCACCCAGTACCCTTCCCATCACCTACAGCTACATCCCCTCAAACATCCTTACGAGCTTGGACCTCATCTGTGAGGCTAGAACACAGGTGGATCCAGGACCTCAAAGGCACTGAAAGATACATTTGTGCTCTGGGTGTCTCTCAGCTGGAGTGTATTAGTCCAGCATATACGATGCTCTGGGGATTGTCCTGGATGTTGGGTGGGAGGGACATGCTCTCTATATAGTTCCCAGTGGGGTGGGAAAATATAAGCTCTTTATCTTGCTAATGTGTCCCTCTCCAGCTCAGTTTGCAGACGTTTGTTTATTTTACAACCACCCTAGATTGTTTATCGGGTATGAATTTTGCAAACATCACTATGTTCGCACTAACAGTGGACCTAGAAAGTGTCGAGCCTTTTACAAGCCATGTGGCATGGCAAGAGTCATCAATAGTGTAAGCAGCCTGTGGCCCCTTTCAAGGCCACGACTCTTGAAACCTATAAGTATCTGGCTGTATTTGTGGATGGGTTTGGTGAACCATTGAGTATGAGGATTTCTTCCAAGTAGCTTTATGAAAGGGACCAATAAAGAAAACCTCAAATACTTTGTGTAATGCCGGGCAGTGGTGGCGCACGCCTTTAATCCCAGCACTTTGGGAGGCAGAGGCAAGTGGATTTCTGAGTTTGAGGTCAGCCTGGTCTACAGAGTGAGTTCCAGGACAGCCAGGGCTACACAGAGAAATCCTGTCTCAAAACAAACCAAACCAAAACCAACCAACCAACCAAACAAACAAACAAACAAACAAACAAACAAACAAACAAACACCTTTGTATGAAGAATCTTCACTAAGCCAGTAAGCATTATGGACTGCCAAAGCCCCACTGTGGCATCCAGCTATCTCCCCCATAACAGTCTGAATGAAGATGTTGGGCAAACTTTACCTGGTTAGCACTGTGGCAGACAAGCCAACCATAAGTTGCACAGGTATGAACTGGTTGTTAGCGGACACCACAGTACACAGAGCTCAGTACACAGAGCTCTGTGTATATGGCATAACCTTGCTTAGTCCGGTATTGGAGCCTGTACACTTTATCCTGCTGGGTGTGTAGTGGATCACAGAGAACTGGCAGTAGTGCCATCAGGGGACCCACAAAAGAAAGCTCACTGAGTCAGATTGCTTCTTCCTGCACGACTTCTGGATATACTTGTAGGCGCACAGCTCAGTTCACTTGGTGGCTTCTGCCCATGGAAAGGAATTCACAGCCTTTCCTCCCAGACTTTTGCCCTTGACATCATGGACTAACTGAGCACAGGGTCAGCTCCACACTCTCATTCCATAGATTGCTTTTGCAACAACTTCTCCCTTAACTAGCACCAAGCTCTGGAGAGCAGGGACAACTTTTCTTTGGTCACCATTGATTTAACAGACTTGCTGAGGGTTTTTGCTGTTGGTTGGTTGGTTGGTTGGTTGGTTGGTTGGTTGTTGTCTTGTTTTTCCTAGGCATATGCTTTACCAAGTTATGTCCTTGGCTCTGAATTACTAATTGGAAAAATATATAAAAAGACAGATGACAGATAGACAGATAGAGGATTGGTTATCTTCCTTCAATGTTATCATTTCTCAGAGTAATTGAGCCATTTGTCTTTAGCCTGACACATTGACTTTCTTGACTTCCACAGTGTGTCATGTTCAACCACAGTCTTGAGGTCTAAGAGCCTTGTCTCTTCTTACTGTATGTCAGGCCTTTGCTGTCTGCTACTCTTAGGAGTTTTATTCTCCAAACCCAGCCTCATCATTGCAAAGATATTGTAAAGCACATAGATGGCTGCCATTGATCTTAGCACATAGAGAGCCTAGCAGAATGGCTGGTTCTTGTGATCCAGCACGTGGGAGTCAAAGAAAGGACGACTATTGTGAGGACTGGCTTATATAACACATTCTAAAACAACCAGGGCTCTATAGCAAGACCCTGTCTCAAAACAAAACAAACTTTGCATATAGAATATTGTATTAGGTCCCCTACACTTGTTTTTGGTGCCTCTTCTGTCCACCCCACCCTCTCTCATGCTCAGTAACTGTTAGACACTTTGCCCCGTCTAATCTTCTTTCCACTTGTCTTCTGTTTGTTTCCCTATGTTCCTGTCATCAAGCATTAAATGAGATACATTGTAACTAGCTCCTAAGTCACCCCTAAGGCTCCATGCACCACCCCACCCCACCCCAGACCTCATTCAGGACCCAAGGGCTTCCTGGAGGAAAGGGTGAGGATGGCACTCTCTGGTGTCCCAGAGATCAAGAATTAGAATGCAGGGCATGTGTCTCTGCTTTGTTTTGAGATAGGGTCCCACTCTGTAGCCAGCAGCAGTCTTGTACTCACAATGGTCTCTCCCAATACAGAGAGAGTGCAAGCACATGCTACCACAACCAGCTAAGCAACAAGTGTTTCCTACCTTCTTTCCTTCTTCATCGTTTTCCTCCTACTCTCTCTCCCTTTCTCCTCTTCCTCCCTTTCCTTGGAGGCCAGGATCTCCTGTAACCCACACTAACCTCAAATGTGTTCTGCAGCTCAGGATGCCCTTGAACTTCTGATCCTCCTGTCTCTTCCCCCGGCAGCTGGGATTGCAGGTGTTCACTACCATGCTCACTTAATGTGGACTGGTAAGTTGAACTCTAGTTTTCTCGTATGAGATACATCTCTAGCTAAGTGATTCCTGAAACTGAATGTTCTACAAAATCTGGAGACATCTGGGCTTGGAAGTACATACCTGTAATCTGAAAACTTCAGATGTGGAGGCAAGAAGATCAGAAGTTTAAGGTCTTCCTAGCTATATATCAAGTTTAAGGCCAGCCTGAGCTACACGAAACCCTGACACAAAAGAAACCAAACCAAACCAGCCAACCGAACAAACAGAAAGCCAAAATTCTGAGACAATGTTTAATATTCATAAGAAAGCTTGGAGTGAGGAGAGGAGCAGGCATGGGGGAGATGCTAAGGTTCTCCGGTGCCCACCAACCCTTGCGGTCATCAAGATACCTCATGTTAGCATGATTTCGACGTTGAACAAATTCCAGAAGCCTTTGCCTGGCGTTCAGTAGCTTTCTCAGTCTGACTTCAGTCCCATGTTCCAGGGCTTTTTGCTTCAATCACTTAATTTTTCCTTTTCAACCAGTGTCTCCTGAGTATGTAGAATCCATGTCTTGACCCACCTAGGATCTTTGTTCAGTCCTAGTCATGCTCAAAGCTGAGACATTGCTCTCTAACCACTACACTCCACAGTGTGCTTGGGATGCCGAGTTTGTTTTTACTGGAAACTTAACTGTCTTCTGTTGTTGGTGAACCGTTTCCCATGATGAGGTCTTCTCTCCATTGGACTTGATGGTCCACTAAAGGTAAGAGTATCACATACATACCTGGATTCTCCCAAGGGACCCAGCATCAGCAGGCAGTGGAATGTCACTCCAGGCTGTCTCCAGAAGCTCTACTTTGGATTTAGGTCAGTGGCAAACCCCTACCCGAGGAAGATGCATCTGCTCCCTAGTGGCCCAGGACATTGGACTTGTGGAGAGTGAGTGTTAATCTCAGCGTGACCTAAGGACCTGGGTTAGTGATTAACAATCTGGGATCCAGGGAGTCTTGATAGCCTCAGCTTGGGTGATATGGACCTAGGCACACGTCAGCTGCACTTACACACGTCTGTCTTCAGGCACACATCTCTCCAGCCAGAGCAGCAATAGTGAGAAAGATAGCAGTGTGGTAGAAGCCATGCTTTAGAACCGTACAGAATCAAACCACACCTCTCCTAAGAAGGGACGACGAGGGGAAGCCAAGGAGAGGGCATCCTGAGGCTTTTGTCCTGTTGTTCCTACTTTTTGGTGTGTCTGAAAAGATGTCAAGCATTTTTTTTTAAGCTGTGGATTAGAAATATCAAAAGAGTATCTTTCCTTTAGTCTCCTTCCTACTCCCTCAGCCTTTACGAAGAATTCATTTTTCAACATAGTTGTGGATATACCCTATTAGATAAGTGATTACAAATGGAAAATTTGCCTATGGTGCCACACACACACACCTTTATTCTTAGCACTCTGGAGGCAGATGCAGGAGGCTCTCTATGAACTTAAGGCCAGCCTAAACTACATTGTGAGTTCCAGGCAAAATAGGGCTATCCTGTCAGACTCTTCCTCAAACACCCCCCCACACACACACACACCACAAACACACACATACAATCACACACATGCATATACATACACAATCACTCCTACACATAACACATACACATATATACACATACTCTCTCACACACACATATATACACACATACACACACTCACATACACACAGGCACACATACACACATATACACACATGCACACATATATATGTACATATATACATACACAAACACACATATACACATACTCACACACACATATATACATACATATACACACAAACACACACACTTATACACACATACACATAAACACACACTCACACATACAAATACAACATATACACACACAAAAATACACTCATACACACACAAACATACATCTCAACATGTACTCACACATTCACATGCAGAACACACACACACACGTATATACACTCATGCACCTACACAACACCTACACACACAAACATACATGCTCACATACATACATGCACATACACATATAGAACATATACACACACAAACACACAAGCATACACACACACACATTTACTCCAGAACGAAAGAAAGCTTTTAAATATTTTATAATATAAATATAGTGTTTTTAAATGCTTGGTTTTTAGAAAGATATTTTAATATTTCTGAGCTGGAGCAGGACATTTCACCCTCCTAAGAGATAGTTTCCTTCCCTCTAAAACAGAATAAGAATGCCCATGCATGGAGTCTGGGTTGGATTCTCAGGACAGAATGTGGGGAAGGAAAAGAATATGGGGGAGGGGAAGGGTTGGAGCTAATATGCTAAAACCCCAACAACTCAGGCTTTTGACAACACTTTGGTGCGATGTAAGAGGTGCAGTCTCTCCTAGACTCTGCTTTTCTCGCCTGTGAAATGGGACTGACTTTCAGTACAACTGGGAAGGCCTATGCCAGTCCTAAGGGGCTAAGAGAGCCAGAAAGGAGCTGGAGGGGGGCAGCCTGCCAGCCTCTGAGGGGACTGTTAATTGCTCATATGAGTTATGATTAGGCTCTGGCCCCAGCCCCCAGTCTAGGTGGTGGGACTAAAGGTGAGTGGCAGCAGCCCCAGCCAGTCCTCCAGGGACATCCATAGGCTGGGACTACAAAGGACTGATCTTTTCTGCAGTGCCAGGAAAGGTGCCAGGACGAGCTCCGAGCCCTTGAGCCCTGAGCAGCCCCTGCTGCTCTTCTCTTCTCTGGTCCTTCCTCACAGGAGGTTAAGCACCAAGGGCGACTGGCTCCAGGCTCTCCTCTGGGGGCCCACCAGTCTCTTGCCCTCTGCCCACCTCCAATGCAGTGTTCGTGGGACAGAAAAAGGAGATTTATTCAATCTCATCAGCCTCGTTGAGAAGAGGGAGAGAGATACAGTGGCCCGCTGCCCCAATCCATCTTCTGTGTTCTGGACTAAGGCTTAAGTAGAACCCAAGTTCATATCTAACAGATTCCCAATCAGGAAGTGGTCTGCCCATCACCTGCTTCTGTCTCTCTAGTAAGTTGGTCTGACAAATTGTAAATTCTTTTCAAGGAAAAAGTTTTCTCTCTGGCTGACCCAGGCATTAGACTCTTCCTTCTCCCAACATGAGATTGGGGGCGGGGGGGGGGGGAGTCCAGCTTATTGGGATTCATTATTTTAATAGTCTGATGGACAGGCTGAAGGATGCAAGTGTCTAGCGCTAACTTCTTTATCCCTGCAAGGCTGGTTACACTTAGCTCGGGCTGTCATGGAACTCACTAAATAGCCCAGGGTGGATGTGAACTCCTGACTATCCTCCCGCCTCAGCTTAAGGCATCACTGTTTCCTTGAACTCTGGATTCCCACTTCTCTAGGAGAGTGGCAGGCTCAGCTCTATGCGGATTTAACAGCACTTGACTATGAATAGCAAATGCAAAGGCCACATGTGAGCCGCAAAGGGTCCAAACAAGGAAGCCTGAAGAACTGTTTTAATAACCCAGTACTGCACAAACTATTTATATGGTGCCCCTAGTGATTTCATACCGACCTAACCAGACCTGGAAGGAGAAGAGAAATAAGAGGCTGGGGGAAACAAGAAGAGAGAGGAAGAAAGGAGGAGACAAGAGCAAGAAAGGGAACAAGATCTGGTGTAGTGATGCGCTCAGCACTAGGTATATCTATGTGAGTTCGAGACCAGCCTAGTCTACATAGACTTCCAGACCAACAAAGAGCTACAGAGTGCGACCCTGTCTACCACCACCCCAGTCATCCTCGGGAGGGGGAGGAGAGAGAGAGAGAGAGAGAGAGAGAGAGAGAGAGAGAGAGAGAGAGAGAGAGGCATAAAGCATTGTGAGAGACAAAAATATACAAAAGAGCAGAGAGATTAGAGAGATCAAGGAGAAAAAAGACAGAATTGAAAAGGCCGCATCCACCGGTTCTTGGCCCAAGTGCTGCGGATTCTCTCCTGCACCGCATCAGTTGGCACCGAGCGCCCCCCTCGATCACCCCGGGCCGCGGCCCTCCCTCCCGGGTGGGAGGTAAAGCAGCCCCAGCAGCTAACCCCAAACGCAGAGAGGGAGGGCGGGAGCGAAGAGAAGGGAGGGCGAGGGGAGGGATGGAGGGAGGGGCTGCGGTAGGAGGCAGCCGTGTGGTTCCAGCTCATTTTTTTTCCTCTTTCTCCAGTCGGTTTTCTTTCCAAACAGGGAAAAGTGTTCCACGAAGCGGTAGCTCCTTGCCGCCTCGCCTTCTCCTCCCTAACCCTGGGCCCGGCCCCCGTCCCGGCGCGAGCTGGTGGAGCCAGGGCTAGAAGCCCTCGGTGCCCCCGGAGCGCAGCGCGCAGGGGACCCGGGCGCGGGGCCAGCGCCCGCACATGGCTGCAGCCCCCCGCGCGCACCCCGAGGCGCCGCGCCCTGCTCACAGAAGGTCCGTCGGCTGGGCTCGGTCGCCCTGCAGCCAGGCTGCGCTGAGCCGGGAAGTGCCCGTGTCCGGAGATCGGGATGTCCCTCTTCTTCCTCTGGCTAGGTGAGTGCCTTGGGGAGGGCGGGAGTTTGGATGGCCCTGGGGAAACGCCACCCTGCGTTTGGGTGGAGACCCGCCCTCAGCACCGTGGTCCCCGCAGTCCCGGAGTGCGGCAACCACTCGGTCTCTGCCTCCGCGCCACCGAGGGGCGCATCTGGCAGCCGAGGACCGCCCAGTCGGCCATCGAAATGTCTCACACATCTGGGCCCTCCAGCCAGCTACGGGGTGGGGGCGTTTCCTGGTGGAGTTTGGCGGAGAACCGTTTCGTGGAGAGGGTACTTTTCAAGCGCGTGGTTTGGTTTCAGGAGTACCAGGGGAAAGTGGAGAGCTGGGGAGGGAAGGTTCATCCAGGGTTTTCTGTGCCAGGTTTTGAGGGTGGGGGGAGCTTTTTGTTTCAAACAGGCGCCTCTGAGCGCTCAGATTAGAAACAGATGTGTTGAAGGGGAAGAGGGAGGGAGAGGGAGGAGAGAAGGAAGAAGAGAAGGGTATAGAGGGAAACAGGGCAGGGTGAAAGAAGCACCAAAAAGCCAGGTGACCCCAGAAGATGCAGGCTGAACGCGACCCAGGGAAGGAGAGAAAGAAAGAGCCAGAGAAGCAGAGAGAACGGAGGACAGGAATGTGAAGACAAGCCTGAGAGAAGGGAGCCTGGAGTCCTTGAAACCAATGCAGCAAAGGAGGCAACAGAGGGAAAAGCATATTCTGCCCCTCCTGAACCTGGCTCCGGGGCAGAAAGAGCCCTTCTGGGTGGTCCTCATTTAGGACCAGGCGGGTCTCCTGAGGCTGGGATGGGGGTGTGGAGGGGTGCCCTAAGACACAGGCTGGCTGACATTCCTGGGCTGGACCTGGCAGCTTTGTGGGCCAGGGCACAGAAGGGGTACATGGAAAGAGCTGGAGGAGGTTTGTGAACCTGTGAGGGACCAGGCCCTTGGAAGGCAGCAAGACAACTGAACAAAGTCCAAGTGTGTGTGTGAAGAAGCAGGGCTCTTGTCCACCTGGAGTCAAACCCCAAAGTTAGCAGGCATTCAGAGTAGGGTAGGCGTGGTTGCCCCCTGAGGCTGGCAGAGAAGTAACCAGCGGATCCCGAACTGACTGGCCAGGTGACTCTGGGCAGCTCCCTATGTAGAGCTTTGTTTGCTTAGCTCCCCCCCCCCCAAAAATGAGACCGTTTTTCGGGCATTTCCAGGCCTGAGAGCCAGTATCTCCATGAATTAGATGGAGGCTGGAACCCAGAAAAACCAGCAGAGGTGAAGGAGAATTGAAAAGCCACTTGGCATAGTGACTACAGCTTGTAGACAGTCGCTGAAAACTTACACATTGGTTGGCATGCCCGTGTGCCGCCCCCAGGCTGATAGCTGCTAAGGCATAGAAAGAGAGAGAGAGAGCTACAGCCCAAGGAGAGAAGGGGAGGGGCTCTTTTCCAAGCTCTTTGAGATATTGGCCAATTGTTGCAGCACAACTGGCATAGCTAGATGGCACCTTTGTCAGCCTCCCAGAGGCACCTCTAAGCTACCAATACTCAGATGTGTAGTAGAATCAAACTCAGAACTACCTTATTGGAGCCAACTAGCCTCTGAGTCCTTTTTATACTGAGTACTTTCATGTGAATGAGTTCATTAACGCCTCTGCTCTTCGAGTCAGCCCTACTGGATACCCGGTAGGCCTAAACTCATATTGCACATGAAGAAAGCAAGGTGTACAGAAGTCAGGTAACTTCAACAAAGCCACAAGCTCACGATGAACAGATGTGGGATTTGAAGGTAGACTGCACATGGTGTGCCATGAAAAATGAACAGTGACTTTAGTTCAAGTGGTTGGAGTCAGCTGGTAGGTAGGCCTGGATGTGACCCTTGATGGCAGCCATTCTCTCAGTTTATGAGAAAGGGTCTGACTGAGGCAGAGATCAGAGGACATACTTATTCACTGTTTCTTCTTTATTTGCTTTTTAATTCCACTTTTAGATGTACTTACTTTCCATGTGTGAGTGTTTTGCCTGCTTGTGTATATGTGTACCGTGCATGTGCCTGAAGCTCCTGGAGGCTAAGGAGGGCATCAGATCCTCCAAAAAATGGAGTTATGAATGGTTTGTAGTTTGGAGGTATGGATGTGTGCAAGGAACCGAGCCCAGTCCTCTGCAAAGAGCAACAAGTGAGCTATCTCTCCAGCCCTTGTTTCTTCTTCATTAAGTGCTTGCTAGGTGTAATCACTTCCTTGATAAGGAAAGTAAGCAGCTGGATTAATTCCCCACATGCTTGCTTTCTTGGGCACTCTCACAACTAAAGACTGGGAGGAGAGAAAGAATGACTGGCCGTGAATTCACATCACTGAACCTCCCTCCACACCTCCTCTTAAGCTTTTACCTCAGCTGGCTATTAGCAGATTCAAGTCTGTGATGTCCTGGGTCTAAGTTGCTTCAACTATTCAAGTCAGAGACAGGCATCAAAAAGGAGCAATTTTCAGGACCCCAGCCCCCCCCCATACACACACACACACACACACACACACACACACACACACACTGCAAATGACAGTCTGCCTTGGATCAGGAGCACACAAGGAAAGCAGCTATGCTGGCTAGATCAACTTCTCTGCAAAATGGCTTTGAGCATTGGTGCATTGAAGACCCTTCAGCAACATCAAATTAAAATCTGGATTTGCCTAAAAAAAAAAAACATAAACAAACAAAAAAACCAAAACAAAGTAAAAACAAAAAGCCAGCAACAAAACAAACCAACAAGACCAACCCTTTCTTACTCCACTTGTCCTTTAAAGGGGTAATTTTTCATATTGTTTCCCCTCATGAGTGGCTGCAGTAGAGAATGCACAGTATAGGCGAGAGCTGGGGGGTTGGGAGAGTTTAATCATCTGTGCAAAGGTGGGCCAGTGGGCTTCTTGCATATATATATATATATAACCTGCCAGAGAGTGAGGCCCAATGCCTTGCTTCTTTACTGTGAATGAATGAACAGGTAGTGACCCCTAAGGGACAGAGAGAGGCCCTGGCCCCTCTTGATACTGTCCTGAGCCATCATTTGCTATCTAGTTCTGGTTTTGTTTGTTTGTTTGATTGGTTGGGTGGTTAGTTGGTTGGTTGGTTGGTTGGTTGGTTGGTTGGTTGGTTGGTTGGTTGGTTGGTTGATTCCCCCCCCCCCAAGCCGGGGGCGGGGAGTTATTTGTTTCTTTGGCTGTTGTTGTTTTTCTTGATTATCTTTCCTGGCTTTCTTGCAATAGTTGTTGTGTTTGTGTCTTTCATGGCCCACACCCTCCATGCTACGCTCTGCTGTCTTGTCTGTAGCTGATAGGAAGCCAAGAACCTGGGTTGGAAAGCGGCAAGCTCTCTGGGTTCTGGCTCCACCTCTCTTGTTTGTAAAAAAGCAGGTCAGGTAGAAGATCTTGAATTCATTTTTTTTTATTCTATGACATTTTGTTCCTCCAAAATCTTTAACAGTTCTCATTTCTTGTTATATTTTGTCACTTTTTAAAAAAAAAAATTAGGTTAGCTTGTAAAAAGCCATTGTGCCACCCCCTGCCTCTCTCTCTGTGTGTGTGTGTGTGTGTGTGTGTGTGTGTGTGTTTTGCTGGGAAGTGAACCTAGCATATGCTAGGTGTGCTTTCTTCCTACTGAGCTACATCCCTAGCCCAGTATCCATTGCTTTTGATACTGAGCATAAACACTTCACTCAGAGGACAGGGCAGGAGCTGAGTTCCCCAGCAATGAGCACAGGTCTTTCCCTCTTCTTCCCACATTAGTGATGATGCTCACAGTAACAGTGTGATCCCAGTGGACTCACGTCTTGTCCTAACTTATTTATGTCTTAGGCTCAGCTGTGCAACACATGATTGAGTTTCATCAAAGTACCTAATGATGGTGAACTATTGAACAAATGGTTTGAAACATAGACCCAAAGATTCAGCACAACTTGGGGGAGGGGATGGAATCTAAACTACTACACAAACTTCTGGTTCTTAAAAACTTGAACTCAGACCCCTCCGAGAATCTAATGGAAACCAGTTCTCAGAGGAAGACACGAGCATAAGATTTTCCATTGATCTCTAGGGTTTTGTTGACTTCCTGGTAGCCTCCCTTGGAATACAAATTCATCCTTCATCTAAAGCTACCTCTACTTTTATGATGAAGAAGGGACCAAAGTTCAGAGAGACTTGGCTAAGGCTACCCAACTAGTCTAGTCCCCAGACTCCATGATGTGTCCCACCACACATCCGTGAGATGGAGAATGTGTTCCCTGCCCTTTCGTCTTGCACAGCTTAGCTGCAGGATCATAACTGGCCTTCCAGTGTTTCAGTTAGATGAGCTAAATGCTGAGTAATTGGCACGCTCTTTCATGTTGAGAAACGGCTTGGAAAATAGGGCAGATGTCGAAACATTTCAATTCAGCCATCATAACTGGAAATCTTGGAAATTTTCTGAAGTGTCATGTTGGATGTGTTCAGAAAAGGGAGAATTAATACCCGAAGTTCCAAACATGTGGCTGTGTGCACACAAAGAACAGAATGGCACGCCAGTGGCTCCCTTCTGACTTAACTTTGCTCTATTGTTCCAGGCTTGCTACACCCCATACTCCACAAGAATGTTTGACTAAGTCCATCTCTAAGTTTTCTTGCAGGGCTCTCTCCTACTATTCTCTGAAAAGGATGTGGTCTTACCACTCCGCTTGCTTGGTTTTTGTTCTTGTTGTGTTTCAGGTACTGCCCACTTGGAGCAATTGGTGGCAGATGATTATAAACCCATAAGGGTCAGCTAAGTACTATGAGCAAAGTGGTCTGTGTCTTTCATCTTACAGTTGTCCTGTGTGAGCCAGGGAACCCTTTTCAAGGTCAGACTAATGTCCAGGTCCTTGTGCTTGGGGAGTTCATAACTGGAGTTATAGCAAAGTTACCTTCAGAACAACCCCCGAAAAGGGACACCCAGGGAAAACCAGTTTTGAGGATTTGATGGCCATAGTAAGGATACTGAGTTCACAGGACAACCCACGGGAACTAGTTTTCTCCTTTCGACCACATGAGTTCCGGGGACTGAACTCAGGTCATTAGGCGTGTCTGGTAGCAAGTTTCTGTATCCCTAGCTGTCCTGCTAACTTCCTCACCACCATCCCCTTTACTTTATCCATAATTTACACATAATAAAGTGAACCCATTAAGGCATACAGCTCCTTGGCTTCCTTGCATAGATCAGAATTCGTGTTTGTGTTTTCAAATTTAATCCTATATTGTTCACCTACTTATATTTCACTGAGAGAGGATACCGAGAGTCAGAACAGTAGGGAGAAATTCTCAACAGTTTTGGTGTAGGTTTCTTTGAGAGAAACTTACTCTGTAGCCCAGTCTGGCCTCAGACTTTCATTGCAGCAACACTGTTGTCCAAGCATCTTAAGTGCTGGGGTACAGGTGTGAGCCAACACCCTTGGTTCCATTTTTAACATCTGTACAAGGCTTGAGAGTTTACGAAGTATTTGAAAGAAGCAGGGAAAAAGCAATTGATGGGTTGGTTCGGGAGAAGAGCTGGCATGAAATTCTTTTTTAGAAATTAGTTTGATAGAAGAGAGGGTCTTCCAAGTACAAGAGCCAGAACCAGGCTGCCAGGTGAGAAATTGTTAGAGGCAAGAAGATGTGACTTAAAGGAGAAGAGAGACTTCCTTTTACAACTTAGAGAGGACAACCTCCAATAGAGAAGTAGCTTAATATAAAAGAAAACTAGGCATCAGTGATGAGGGGAAGCCCAGAGGAGAAATGCCCCCCAGCAGCAGCTGGCAGGAAACTTCATACCACATCATTTAGTCTGGGCTAGGCTACATGACAAGGATGAGGAGCCAGGTACTGAGTAGAACCATAAATGAAGGGTTGTTACCCCTCTTACCACCACCACCACCACCACTACCACCATCATCATCACCAACACCACCACCCTGCCCAGAAGCACATGGATTCTCTATCCCAAAGAGCTGCAGGGGAAATGGCCTGATTTCTTCCAGCTGTGGGATCTGGCCAAAGTGACCAGTGTGTCTTAAAGAGATAGGTACAAGTTCTCACACGAAGTTTGTTCACATACCTTATACCATCCTCACATTGTTCTTCCATAGCAAATGACTTATTACTCTACTTTACAAATAAATAAACAAAGCAAGGTTATGAGAAGTAAAAATGAGCTTGCACAAATACCCCAGGAAACAGATGAGCAGAGACACTAACCTAGGACTGGGGATTCCCAAGGCTGTGAGCTTTACCAGCAGACATAGTTATTCTACAAGGCTCAGTGCTACCAAAGGAGGTGGGGGGGCAGTCTAGATGTTGGGCCACTTATCACATCCCCTTTCCCTGTCCCATTCAAATGGTTTGTTTGGATTACCAACTATTGTTTATAAATGAGTCTCTGTACACATCCTGTGTGCATCCCATGGTCAGTGCTTGCTAACTAACTGAAGATCCCTTGCTGTCCTCAGGGTTCTTGGTGAGATGTGTCCTGTTTGGGGTCAGGCACAGGAGCCTCCTGGGTTAACACAAGATCCTGTGGCTATGGATGGGAAGGTTTGGGAATCTGTGTGAATTGCTTGTGCATTGCATTTTTCTGGTTAAATCCCACTTTTAGCAGTTCTGACTTCCTTGTATCCTAAAGAAAGAACGCAGACCTTTAACTCCTCTTAAAAAAAAAAGGAAAAAAAGAAAAAAAAAGGTTTTGGTTCTCTGAACTCCAACTGTCTGGTTTTTGAAAACATAAAAGTTTATTTCCTTTGGCACCAAAATGGGGAAGAATGCTGAAATGAACCTTTATTTTGTGATTGGCAGACGGTTGGATCAGTCTGTGTAGCGTCAGCCAAAGTCTGTCTGTGATAAGGCTGAAAACTGCTTTGTCTCAGGAGAAGGCAGGGAAGAAAGCCTGCTCCCTTTTGGGCCCCTACTGGGAGGAGAAAATGGAACCGCTCTCCTCAGAACAGGTCCTTAGTTAGTGGAGGCTTTTCTGAAGAGGTAGCAAAGGGAGTCTGAAGAGGTCAGGTCAGGAAAGTCAAGTGAAGAGAAGGAAAAGGATGAGGATGGAGAAGTGGGGAGGACAGAGCTTAGAAACAGTAGAGTGCAAAGCAAAGCTGACTGGTGGTGTCTGCAGAGGGGCCTCTCTGGCACTGTCTGTCCCTCAAGGATGGCTGCAGCAACCCATTTTCTCTTTTGGTGCTCACGTTCATCCAAGATCCTTCTTTATTCACATCTTCTCCCTCACAAACAATTTCAGAGGTGGGTACCACCCCTGAGCTGGGATCTGAAATTCTGATAAAATGGAAGGCCAGTCTCTGCCACCTAACCACTGAGCAGTGAAGGAGACGGTCAGAAACAAGGGCAAGCACATACGGGAGAAAGCAAACATCAGGGATGTTAGGAGGCCCCTACGGAGTTCTCAGAAGAAATATAATTCTATCTGTGTGGGAGTCAGGGTCTCCTCTTGTGCCTGCAGGGACCTTATGAACTTCAATCTCTTACTACACTTCCAGAGTATCAGGGTTGGTGCTAAGAAAGCAGCTGGCAGGCTGGTAGGGTGACCCATCAACATCAGAAAGGCTGGATTAATCAGTGTGTATCCTTGGCAACCTGCCAGGTGCTTCCTGGAGGGACTAAACCTCCCAGCATCCTCTGTGTCCTTGCCTTCTGAAGCGTATGGTGTCATCCTTCATCAAAACCTGTCACCTCCATTGCCTCATCCCTCACGGGATGCTAAGAAGAGAAAGATGAAGAAGGACCGACCGTACCAGTGGGTTGAGATGTGTTCATTAAGACTGGTGGACTCCTCGGCTGGGTTTGAGTGGCTTTGCTCTACATGGAAAACAAACAGGATTAAGCCAAGAAGGAATTTTCTGTCCTCAAAGAAATCCACTGTACAGAACAGAGCTCCAGCTCCTGACATAGTCTGATTTTCTCTTCTGGGTGATGAAAGGCAGCAGGAAGAATCCAATCCCTATGAGGGAGATTGTTTTGTGACTTCATTGTTTAAATTTAGGCTTGGGTTTGAGGGGGATCGTTCAGACTTGGAGCGGGGTGCCTTCTAACCCAACCCCTGTCACTTCTCATTACTTCCAACGACAATTCCAATTATTTGCAGTCACTCTTCAAGGGACAAGCAGGGGGAAGGCACATAAGGCTTCCATGTGGGCCAGCCATGGGACAATTGCCGTGAGAGCCGATCCTTGGGGTCCCAGACCCTGGCTTGATGCTAGCTTGGGGCTCTTGGTAATTGGGCAAATTACTTCACCTCCCTAACCTCAGTTTTCTCATCAGCCGTTTTGTGTTGTGACAATGTCATAACAGTGTGTGTGTGCGCGCGCGCGCGTGTGTGTTTTAAAGCTAAATGAAGTAATGCATTTCAAGTTTTAGCTCCCTGCCTGCTATATAATCAGCAGTTAACGATTGTCAGTTGTCATTATCATGACTGTCTTTGCACAGAGATCGTCGGCACATGGGGTATTTTGGTGGGCAGCCTGCTTGAAGTAAGCTGACACCATGCCATTCGAGCCTGTCTGCAGTGGCCACTGCTGGTCCCTTATTCCACTAGCAAGTCCCTAGTCCTTTGGGGAATATTATTGTCCTTTAGGGCCTCACAAGGCTCATAGCCCCATCTGTACTCCATCTGTCTGCAGTTTCTCTGGGAGAACAATTTTGTGTGTTATGTAGCTGTGGTCAAGATGGCCCTTCCTTGGCTGCTTAGCTTACTGTCTGCAGGTCCCTGAAACAGGAACACAGCCTGAAAATCTTTTCCCGTGCCCTCTTCCGCATGCTCCCTAGTGCCTGTCTGCGTGGAATGGCCCAGCTGATTCATTTCTGTTCTCACCATCGAGTAATGCTTTGTTGAGTAGCTACTGTCACTAGCCACTCATGCCAGCGCTTCATGCAGGTAGTCTGCTGCATAGCAACCTCTGAGCTGGTTGTTCTTTTCTGCCCTTAGAAACTGAGGCAGGAAGTCAGGTGCTCTACATTGTACTGCCTGAGTTCACGTGGTGGACCTTTACATTCTGCTTCGGGGTTGCTATGGAAGGACAAGGACAGAGAGGCAGGGCTGGGAAGGTGACTCTCCAAGCATGGGGCACTTAGTATGGATCCCCAGCACCCACGTCAGAGCCCAGAAGTACACTTCTGAAACTGTGGTGCCGGAAAGGAGAAACAGGTGGCTCCTCACAGCTCCCCAGCTATCCCAAACAAATGGTCCAATGATAGACCGATCTCAAGAAGTAGGAGGGAGAATGAGAGAGCAAAGACACCTGAGGTTGATGTCTGGCCTTCACATATCTGTGCATGTATGCCTCCCCTCATACACACAGAGATGGGAGGGGAAGAGAGAGAGAGATGTGGAAGGAGAGATGGGGGAGGGGAAAGAGGGTGGGAGGGAGGAGAATGAAGAGGCAGCTTGGGTAACCTGTGCTACACGACTGGCAATTCTATCTCTGTTTAAACGTCATACATCACACTTGTATGAATAAGATGGCTAACATCTGACTAGATCTGCTCTTAGGATCATCATTGTATCATTCGTCATCTCTTTCCTTACACAACGCACAGCTGACTAACACAGAGACAGGGCAGTCTGGGGTCTGGCCTCCCACAAACCTGAAATTCCTTTGTTCTCAGCTGGTCATGTACTCACCAAAATTAGACTCCAATGAGCCCAACAATCAGATCCAAGACGCGCTGAATTAGATTTCCTTTTTTAAGTTTGGGAGGAGACAGGAAAACCGCAAGGTGAGAAGAAAAACCTGCTTTTTTTTTTTTTTCCATTGACCCAAGGAGCAAAGTGTGATTTTCCTTCCTACAAAAGACAACAAGGCTGGTGTCCCAGATTCCTACAGGCCTCGAATTCCCACTCTGCACCCTTTCTGGAGCCAGGCTGCTGGAGTCTGGGTTGTTCTCTGAGGCCCAGTCTCCATCTGCCTTCCTCTGGGGGGTGAGTTCTATCTTCCATCCTTCAGCCAACAGCCAGGGGCAGCAGGCTTTGCCCTGCTTCCCAGAAACCAGGCCACAGCACCACAGCCGCCTTTCTGCTTCACCATCTCGCATACCCTGTTCCCAGAGCTCTGAAATTCCCTTGGCCCCGAAGAGTCCAAGTCCTCTGAACACACTACCACAGTAACTTTGTCATCTTCTTGTCCCTCTCTCTTCAGGCCCCAAATGACCTGCTCTTGGAGGAGGGACAAAGAGCGGGAGGAGAGATCTATGAAGTTCACCTACTTTGTACATACAATCCTGAAGCAGGTCCCTGCAGGGGACCTACCCCTAAGGGTCCTAAGTTCATCATGTGACTTTGTCTTGGGTCCTACACGTTGCTCATAGAGACCTCCACCTTGATGCCCTTCTAGCCTCTTTGCCATATACCCAGACGCCCTTAGCGGAGAGCTCTGTGCCCTAGAAGTATCTCATTCATTCCTTCCCAGTACTTTGCATTACATTGTAGTAGCTTCCAGGCTCTTTCCTCTGTAGTCATGTGGGTCACTGGCTCATGTTAGAGACTTGGGGATGCGTGGAGCCGAAATGAAGAAACACATTAATGAATGGGGAAGACCAAGCTTAGGAAAGGCAGGATGTTCCCTCTCCCAAGAGTCTCTTTGTCATCAGAAAGGCCCCAGAGAGGAAAGGATAATGAAGATGCTGAACAAAGATGGAAAGTACATCTGTAGGGAGAGGTGCTCCTCTGACCAGTCTCGAAGGCCTCGCAGTCTTCAGAGCATCCTGAACCGCACTGACTCCGGAAGGGATGGGCTGGAGGTTGCAGTGAGCGGGTGTAAGAGAGGGGAGGCTTCCTATCATAGTCTTTTCTTGCCGCTTGACTCCAGAGCCAGGAGCAGTTCAGCCCTTCCAAGTGGTTTATTTCCATTTAATAACTTTCAGGGCATGTGGCTTCTCCTCCCAATGGTATCTATAGTGGGCAAGGCCAACCCAGCAGTGCTGACTTGCTCCTGTTTTGTCCATTTTAGATGCTGAACAAAGGTCCTGTAGGCCAAGTGGACAAAGGGTAGATCATAAGCTCCTAGCCAGTTCCCTAGTGTGTAGAACTTAGGGCCCTCTTCCTCCGCCGCCTCCCCAACCCTGTCCCCCTCTGCTCTTCATTCTGCGTGTGCCTGTCTGCCTGTCTGTCTGTCTGTGCACGCACGTGCTCACACACATGTCCATGCCCATGCATGCACATTATGTCTGTGTGTGCATATGTGTGTTAGGAGGTATGTGTGTGTTCCTATTCATCATATATGGCAGCCAGAAGTTGATGCCGGGATGCCTTCCCCTCTCACTCTCCACCTCAATTTTGATGACAAGACCTTCCCCAAATGTGAAGCTATTTGGGGCTAGGCAGCCCCCCCCTCAAGACCACCCATCTCCGTCCTCAGCACTGGGATTACAGATGCCTGTGGCAACAGCCAGATTTCAGCTGCGTGTTGGGAATCCAAACTCCGATCCCCATGCTTGCCCAGCAAGTACTTTGTTCACTTAGCCATTTTCCCAGTCCCTTCCTCTCCTGCTTTGGTGGGTCCTTCCTCACTTGTCACTAATCCTCCCAGGGTTTCACTGAAGCAGAGCAAGAAGAGACACTAGTCAGGTAGTCATCCCCAAAAGCTGGGTGGGGCTTGAAGAACGTGCACGTTCCCTCATTTGCTCTTGTGATTCTTGTGAAAACACCTTGAGGCACGTAGTGTCAGCATCCATTGCTGGTAGAGGCTGGACCATGACAGCTGACAGCAGATGAGCAGTGTATACAGCAGGCTTAGGGATGGGAAAATAAGCCCCATAGGAGCCATGCTTGGGAAGTAGTGGAGCCTAGTCACTATTAATTGATAGAGTCACGAGGCTCTGAAAGAACTGCCCAAGCCTACATGTGTTCCTGTTTACAGCATGTCTGGCTCCATTAGAACAAGAAACAAGCTATCAAGGAGGAGCCAGCCTGTTCTCCACCCCTCGCCCCGGGTGATTACCTGACGTGGGTATAAACAGAGCTGAAGAATTGGGCTCTAGGTGAAGGGCTTTAATAATGTCTCTGGGTTCTGACCAAACATGGTCAAGCTTTCCACGGGGATAGCAAGTGCCCTCTTATGCTCATCTCAGAAGAAACAAAACCACTTATGTCTTTACTGTGTGTATATGCTATGGGGCACGCTAGAGAGAGCAATACGAGGTCAGAGGACACCCTGTAGAGCTGCATTCTCTCCTTCTACCCTCTGGGTCCGGGGTATCAGACACATGTCTTCAGGCCTTATAGCAAGCACCTTTACCTACTGAGCCCTCTCTCTGACTCTTGTTCATCTTTCCTTTTTCTTTGCTCCCAAACAATCAGGTGTTAGCCTAACAGATTCCAAGCAAAGGTGGGCAAAGACATTTATATTTCTGGTACTGCAGAGCTGGCTTAAACTAAAACAAGCGACAACCCACACGTGTCAACCTTCTCTCTGATTCCAAGTCACATGCTCGGTGGGCAGCTAGAAAGGAGGACAGCTCGGGTGGGGACAGGGGGATGACTGGCAGGCTCCAAGATAGATGTGTTTATCATGCAGTCAAGCTGATCTTTGCAGTGCTCTGAGTCCTACCCTGGCACCAAGACATCAAGCTGTCACCTCTTCCGTAGGAGGGAGAACATCTCTGACCTCACTTTGGTTTTCTTGACAACTTTCTTCCTGTGTGCTGTTTGTCTTTGGCTGGAGGTGGAACTTCTGAGAAGAGACGTTTTCCAATCAAGGAGCAACTCCCTGAGTTTGGTTCCGTGGGTGGATATAGAACCACACATGACTCACGACTCTGCTCATTTCAGTGGGGTCAGGGGACCAGGTTGACAGAGGAGAAAGAAAATGGCGACGGGGCTAAAATGTTTGCCGCAGACAAGGTGGGGAAACAGGAGTTCTACAAAAGGATGGTTGGGAAGATGGAAGATTCTTGGCTAGCAGAACAACAAGGATATGTAGTGGAGGAAGCACAGTTGCACAAGAGCACTGCACCGAGGCCGGGTGCAGGGTGGGAGTGGTGAGGGTGGCAGGGTACAGGGTGGAGCATGGAGTTTCAGAGAGCCTGGAGCAGAGGGTGGAGGGGAGGACATGTGGGAGGTGGAGGCTGTTGTGACATCTTGGTCTGTCTCACTCTGGAAATAGTACATATTTGTAGTTCACAGGCTTGGGGGGCACCTCAGCCAGTGTTGGAAACATTAGTAGACTGTGGTATAGATGTGGTTTCTCCACAAAGCTTCAGGTGCTAGATGCTTGGTCCCTTGTGTGGTGATTTTCAGAGGTGATGAGACTTTTAATGGCTGCTGTCCTTGAAAGGAAAGGAGGGAGGGAGGGAAGGAAGGAGAGATGGGGAAGGAGAGGGAGTTACTGAGGGACCCTGGATAATTCCTGTAGTTATGAGTGACCCTGCTTCCTCTGTCACGAAGTGTTCTCTCTTGCATTTAATTCCTTCCACGTTACATCCTGCCATGAGACCATAACCAGAAAACCTGCTCAACCTTAGATTTCCAGGATATTCACTTATTAATAAACATCTTTTGATTATACATTAGCCAGCATTACTATTTTGTTATGGCAATGGAAACTGACTGAGCCAGAGGGGACTCTCATTCTGGGTGTCTGTGACCATTCTGGAGGGACAAAGACTGGAAGTGAGAATTTCTGGGTTCTTTTCCACACTGCAGCTGCAGAGCTCTGGAGTGTTCTTTTACAGGAAAGCCAAAGACCAATGGCTTCTCCTGGCTTTTCCACTCCAGGCGAGAGCCAAGGCGTTTGCAGATGACGTTTGAGCCATGGCCCCTGTCGCCTAAACTCCGGTAGCACCCCAGCCTCTATTCTGCCTTTGCTCTCTGAGACGTCCCTTCACTGAGAATAGAGTCTAGCCATCTCCCAGGTTCCCCATCCTGGGCCGTCCAAGCCTGCTAAGACCTCTGCCCGCAATGATGCCACAGTGGCTTCTGCCTCAGGGTCTCTGCTCCACTCCCCTTTCCAAGAATCTTCTTTGCCCAGATGGTTTCGAGATTGGCCCTCTGCCTTTCAGGTTTGAGGGCGCATATTGCCTCACCGAGACCTTTCCTGAACTCCCTCTGCAGTCTAACCAGAATGCCTGTTTGCTTAGACATCACTGTCACTTTACCTGGCTATACTTATAAAAGCTGTTTTCTCTTGCATCCGCACTGCACCCCTCAGGACCTAAGTACCTTCCAAGTGTCTTGCAGAGACACACAGAGCTGAGATTGCAACATGGGAACTCCATTGGGGAGGGAGAACCCACAAACACCTGTCTGTAGTGAGGCACATTTGTCTAGTGTCTGTTTCTACCACAGCCTGGACTTCATCTTTTCCTCTCCACCCCTCAGAGCTTAGAGCAGTGTCTGACAGAAATTCTCCATGTATCTTGGTAGGCACACTTGTGCTCCTGTCTGCAGGGCTCATACCAATGGAGTTCAGAACTGAAACGTCATTAGCTAAGCCTGCAAGGCTCTCAATGTATCATCTCACGGGATGCTCACAGCACACCTATCTCAAGTAGATACCATTGGGATCCCATCTGATGGGTGAAGGGTTAGTTCTTGAGAAGCTATAGAGCAAGTGAGCTACAGTGTGAGGACAGGAATCCAGGCTGTCTGTCTGTCTGTCTGTCTGTCTCACTGATGCATGTCAAATGTAGCCTTGCTGAAAACTTTTCCAACTTTCAGGGACTTGGTCCTCTGCCCTCCATTCGAGCACACAGAGGAACAATCCTCAACAGTCCTTCTTAAGACAGCTCTCAGCATGAGGACTGACTTTGTTCTCAGAGTATGGGGATCTCCCTTCCTGCCACTGACTGAGGCTGCAGAGATTTACCACCTTGCAAGAGAAGAGAGATTTTAAACATTCATCTATGACAGACCCTATGCCTGCTGGGTTCATATGCATGTCGTCACCTCAAGTAAAACAACATCTCCCTGAAGTATGTGGTGCCCATGGACCTTTAACAGATATGGAGACTGAGGCACAGAGTAGATTGGGTGACGTGCGCAGTGAGCCAGGCTAGGAAGCTTCTGAAGCCATGTTCTCTGTCTTTCACACTGGCCTCACATCCTTCTACCCAAAATCCTTTTAAGGTTTTTGTTTTGTTTTGCTTGTTGTTGTTGTTGTTGTTGTTGTTGTTTTTAAGGCAATCCTGTTGTTTTTTTTTTAAAAGATTTATTTATTGTTATATGTAAGACACTGTAGCTGTCTTCAGACACACCAGAAGAGGGCATCAGATCTCATTATGGATGGTTATGAGCCACCATGTGGTTCCTGGGATTTGAACTCAGAACCTTAGGAAGAGCAGTCAGTGCTCTTAACCGCTGAGCCATCTCTCCAGCTCCCATTTTGCTTGTTTTATGAGACAGGGTCTCACTCTGTATTTCTGGCTGTGCTGGAACTCACTGTGTAATACAGCAGGACTTTCTGGCCCTGACAGCAGTTAAATGACACAGAGACTTATTAATATTTATTACAGCTTAGGTCTTTAGCTGGGTAGACTCTCAGCTAGTTCAATCTAAGTTGACTTGACTATTCTAGCCTTCGGTCCCATCACATGGATTTCCTCTTTACCTCTCTGTCAGTTCCGGTTTCTCTCCATGACGTGCTGGTGAGCCCTACTTCTATTTTCCTCTCCAGAGACCATTTCTCTGCCTAAAAGTTCCTCCCTCCACATCCTGCCTAGCTATACGCCATCATATCTTTATTAAGAAAACCGGCAAGTGAGGAAGGTAACTGTTGGCAAAATACGAGGCCAGTGATAGGCCTCAGAATAACAATACCAAGATCTGGCTAGTACTCAGCTCCCTGCCAGGATAACAATCAACAATCGAATAAGCAGAGACAACCTTCATTTAATGTACCTGGACACATCAAGGCCTCCCAGAAGATACCCAGTGGTGTATTGTGTCATTTGTCCTAGCGAGATGTGGACAAATGTCTGCTTATCTGAGATATGGCCCCAGTGACAGACCAAAGAAAAGATTCCACTCAAGTCTAGCTTCGTGAATGAATGACATTATTGTACTTACTTATAGGAGTTTGGGTGGAAGGCTACAATACAGGAAAGTAGATGAGTCCCCAAACAGATGAGTCACTGAGCAGCATAGCCCACCCCCCACCCCCCAGCATAGATGAGGACCCTTTAAAATGGCATAGACAGAGTCTCCATTTCAGTTCACACTCTACCTGGAACAGAATTGCATGCAGTCCCGTGGAGGAGGACTGGCTGGAGTCTTAGATGAAACCTGCTATTCTCCCCTTCCTCCTTCTCCAAGGGAATATTTGTAGGCTAAATCTTATGTGGGCCCCCTGAGTTTGATGATGACGGCCACAGATGTGTTATATGTGCAGCAGACAGCATTCCACAGCATGGGGGTATAGGGTGGGTGTGTGCTTCCCACCCTATCCTATGCCCATTCCCCTCACTTCAAACCCCAAATACGAGTTACACCAAAAGAAGAGGAAAACACCCTACAACATTGATGATTTCAATGGATGACTGGATTCAAAACTCAGGTTTGCTCTAAGATAGCTTAAGTGGCGAGATGTGATCTTTACCCTTGGGGTTCCCTCACTGCCCTGCCAAAAGCAGGCATTTCAGAAGTAGCTATTCGCTCAAGCTTTTTTTTTTTTTTTTTTTTTCACCTGCTGGGCAGGGAGCTCTCCGAGGGTGCAGTTGCTGATCTCATTCCGCTCTGCACCCCCAAAGTGTCTGACACTCAGTGCTCAGTGTAACATGGAACAAGTGAATGGCCCAAGCCCAGTGTCCTCAGCCTCAAGGAAGGGCTTGACCTTAGAGTCTCATAAACTTGCCACAAGCAGCTATATGACACACAACAGTGATTCTCGTGTGTGTGTGTGTGTGTGTGTGTGTGTGTGTGAGAGAGAGAGAGAGAGAGAGAGAGAGAGAGAGAGAGAGAAGAAGGTGCTTACGATGTCTTCTCTCTAACAGTTTAGTCAGCTTGATGAGCCTGGCTGCTGGTGGGGCTGCTTTTGGGGGGGATGCAGCTTCCCTCTCTCCCCATCCTATAGGTGCTAAGGGGGCAAGAGAAACAGACACGGAGAATGAGAGGGGAGATGGGGGGAGGATCTGAGCAGCTGGGATCCCGTTGATTCTGTCTTTGCGTAGGACAGATCTCCACAGAATACTAGCTTCCTAGCCACCAGTGTCTCTGTCGCCTCCCTGACATATCCATTCCTTGTGAATACATGTTTAAAGACCCACACAGTCTTATGTTACTTAAAAAGGAATGTAGATACTGAGTGAAGTACAGTGCCTGGGTTAGTGTTTCTCAGACTTACATTTCAGGATCCATGAAGTTTGCGTGGAAATAACGTTGCAGAGAAACAAATGTGAGTGCAATGCTGGGTGCGGTCGTGCACACCTTTAATTCCAGCACTCAGGAGGCAGAGGCAGGCAGATCTCCGAGCTCAAGGCCAGCCTAGTCTACAGGGCGAGTTCTAGGATAACTAGAGCTACACAGAGAAACCCTGCCTCGAAAAACAAAAATAGTAAATTAAAATGTAGAAAACCGGAAACTTAACTGTTACTCTATTACTAGCTATAGATGTAAACAAAACCACAAATGAGAGGGGGCTGGAGAGATGGGTCAGTGGTTAAGATCACTGGTTGCTTTTCCAAGACCCAGGTTCAAATCCCAGCACCCACCTGGCAGTTCACAACTGTCTATAATTCCAGTTCCAGGGGATCTGACACCCTCACACAGACAAATGCGGAGGCAGAACACCAATGCAAATAAACTTTAAAAAAACACACACACACAAATCATCATTCTTTTATTAAATTCATTCCTTAAAAGAAGTGGCATTTCAACCAGCATAAAAAGGCAGCTGGCCATATATTGTCAGCTTTCTGTTTACAATGGCTAGCATTTATTAAGTGCTTACTATATGCTAGGCACCATTCTAAGTCGTTTATTGACAGTCTTTCCCTTTACATGTGTGTACTGTCTGTTTTTCTTCCCTGGGATGCTATGAGAGCTTTCACTCTGGTCCAGCCGCTGCAGTTTACACCATCCTGTCAGGATCACTAAAGGATCCTTCTTAGGTAACTTCACATCTTCCACCTGAAGACAGAAACCAGGATGTGACCCTTCAGAGTAACTTATTCTGGACCCAAATGACAAATGACTCCCTTTGAAGTTCTCTTTGATGTATGTGGCCCGTCAAGTTCTGCTCCCAGAAGGCTCACTGTGCTTGCAGCCTTTGTTGACAAACGTAATACCCCCTAGGCAAATCAGAGTCCAGCCACTGCAGAATGCTTCCAACCTCCTTTGTGAGGCCTGGAAACTGAAGAGATAGAAAAGCAAGAAAGAGTGCCCCCTTCTCCTGCCTGTACTTTGAAAAAGGGAGCATCCCACTCTCAGATTTCTCAATGGCACCAAACCAGATGGCTCCAGCCAAGGGGGGAAATGTGGGACTGAGTAAGGAGGTATGGATCAAATAACTCTCAAGAACCTTCTAAAAAAAATCCTAAACATTTCCCTACGTTCTGGATTAAAAGAGACTTAAACAGAAAGAGGCTCTAAAGGCTTTGAGTGCTGTCTGTAGCCAAACGGGCGGGCGTTCTTCAGAGGACACAAGCACAAGGGGGGGGGGTTGTGTATTGCAAAGTCTCCCCGGAGACCAGACACCTCTTCCGGAAGAGGAGGCAAGTGGGAGACTATGTTTATTTTTTTTAGTCCTTACCAAAACCGCTCAAGGAGACCCAATGTCAGGGATATGAAATATCACATTTCAGGAGAGAGCACTGTTGCATACAGAAGAAAAAGGAGCAGATTCAGAGTGGGATGTGGTTTGTCCAGACCATCTTGGCCAACAGCATCCCTTCCGGTTGGCCATCTTACTTCTGTTAATAGAAAAGATGAAAGCAATCACAATTTCCTATTATACATACTATGGGGGAAAAAAAGTGTCTAACTACTTTTTGTCACTGAAGTGGGGCCAGTGGGAGGTCATATGAGGCTGCATACGTGGTACAGAAAACATGCAAATATGCATAAAAAGAATGGCAGACGGCAGGCTTTGACCTGTATTTCCCGTGAGAAGCTGAAGCTTCATAGATGTGTACATGCTAGGCGGGGAGTGTGGGTCAGTGGTTAGAGTGCTTGCCAAGCATGTAAGAGGCCCTAGGTTCAACATTCAGTACTGAAAAAAGGGGGAGGGGGCGGTTTAGATTCTAAGCTTGGATTTTCATATGCTAGAGGGGGCAGGGGAGGGTGGTGCCATCTGTGTATTAGCTCTGTGATCTGAGGGAGGTATCTTGTCGCTGCCCTCAGTTTTTATATCTGTAAAGCCAGTTTGTGACCTGCAATGTGTTGCAGGAGGAAGCTGAGGCTCTGAGAAGCCACAAAGCTTGATCAGTCTCGAAGTCGTGTACATCTGACTGCCACGCCCGTGTGCTCTCCCTTTGTCACAGAACTCTCCAAACGAGAGACTGACCGCATGTTAAAATGTCACCAGCCAGGCATGTGATGGTTCCCTCCTAGTTCCATTTGGCACATAGGAAAGGAAGATCGTTCCACATCTCCTTATGCATGTGGACACACTCATGTAAAACCATTAGCATCAAGTTGTAGTCTGGCTCACATAAAGATACGTGAAGAACAGGCTGAAGAAGCTAGAGAGATGGCTCAGGTGTGAAGAGTATGTGTAGCTCTTCCAGAGGAGCTGAGTTCGACTCCCTGCACTGATTCAGGTGGCTGAGTCACCTGTAACTCTAACTCCCACACCTCTGGCCTCTTCAGGCAAATGGGAGTGCACATGACAACCCTACCCCCTAACTAAAAAATTGAAAGACAGACAGACAGACAGACAGACAGACAGACAGACAGACAGACAGATGGACAGAGCAGGCTAGACCCACAGATGATCCTGCAGAAGCTATGTGGTGGCTTCCACCTTGAAGCAGCCTGCAACCAACACTCAGTAACTTGTCCTCCATAGAGAGACTCTAGGTGTCCTCTACAGATATGAGGCTAATTCTGAAGTCAAAACCTACCACCCTGCCCCTAGGAGGGAACATTTGCTAAGCATGCCTGCTCGATTGATAATGATTCTGAAGAAGTTTGAGGAAATACTTCTTCAAACTGGATGTTCCTGGCCCAGATCCACAATGGTGTGTGTGGTGGTGGTGGGGGGGTGTTGGGTGGGAGGGGCTTGGGGGTTGGGTTGATCATGTTCCCTGAAGAACTGACATCAGAACGGTGATGGGAAGACAGTCCGGTGGCCGTCACAGACTGTCACTCTGGGAATGTGGATGAATTTATTCATCAAGGGGAGAGATGCCGATCAGTACACAGACCTCTTAAAGGAAAATTTAAAGGCTTGACTCAGCAATTAAAAAAAAGACCATTCATAATTTTGGCCCAAGGATTCGATTGTTAGAAACTTATGCTAAGGACACAATCTAATGTAATAGTCACCCAGCCAGAGGTGTAGTGAGACGAAGTTGTGCACGAGGCCCCCAGTTGGATCTCCAGCATGGTAAAAGACAGAAAACTTGCCTGACCCAAAAGTATATATACAAAAAGCAATAATGCAAAATACCAGCCTGACCCGAAAGGCCCCAAATAGGAAAGTGGTTTGGTGACAGCCGGTCCTGAATCCAAAGCCATGAGTAGGATGTGCCCAGGAAAACAGGTAAGAGAGAAATTCTATGACTTGGGTAACTGCTCAGGGTATAATATTGATTAATAATACTACAGGACTGAAGGTATGGTAAGATGTTTAGCCTATCAATGCTGAAAAAGATGAAGAAAACCTCTTACTTCATATGATATGTAAAGCACTTTAAAAATGTAAAGACTGGCAGGAAATGTGTAGTCATAAATTAAGAACGGATATAGTTGATTATTCTTTTGTTATTTTGCCCCTATTATTTAATAATTGCCTAGTGTGTCTATGTGCTACCCCCAGATAGCTTTCTTTTGCTTGAAATTCATTCGAGAGTCCACAACCACCCTCCTTCCCCTGGGCTAACCCTTCCTTCCGGGTGCCACGTGTCATACACAACAAAGTCCTTTGGGAGCAGTAATCAGGCTGCCTCTGGTCTCAATGCAGACCTCAGCTACCTGTTGCCTCCAAGCTATGAGTACTGTGCCGGCTTACTCAGTACTTGCTGCTCACCACACCAGTCAGAACCTTTCAAGGCTGTTCTTCAAGAATGTTTTCCTTTGCTGAGAATGCCCTTTCTTCCCTCTGCCTACCCTTGTGCACGCCTCCATGTGTGCGTGCATGCGCACATGAGTGGGTGTGTGCGTGAGTGCAGACCCTCCCACGTAGTTCAGAAGTCCATGTCAGTGTCTTTCTCAATTGCTCTCTAACTTATCTTTTGAGACAAGGTCTCTCACTGAACCTGGAGCTCACAAATTAAGCTAGAGTAGCTGGCCAGTGAGCTTCCAGGTCCTCTTACTGCCCTGCTTTCTGGATTAAAGGTACGCACCTGTACTGGCTGGTTTGGGGTGTCAACTTGACACAGGCTGGAGTTATCACAGAGAAAGAAACTTCAGTTGGGGAGATGGCTCCATGAGATCCAGCTGTAAGGCATTTTCTCACTTAGTGATCAAGGGGGAAAGGCCCCTTGTGGGTGGGACCATCTCTGGGCTGGTAGTCTTGGGTTCTATAAGAGAGCAGGCTGAGCAAGCCAGGGGAAGCAAGCCAGTAAAGAACATCCCTCCATGGCCTCTGCATCAGCTCCTGCTCCCTGACCTGCTTGAATTCCAGTCCTGACTTCTTTCAGTGTGAACAACAATGTGAAAATGTAAGCTGAATAAACCCTTTCCTCTCCAACTTGCTTCTTGGCTATGATGTTTGTACAGGAATAGAAACCCTAAGACAGCACCTTTTTTTTACTTTTTATGTGGATGCTTGGAAACCTTACCAAGTGAGCCATCTATCAAGCCTCCCTCACACTCTTTTTATATTAAGCTTAGGAGTTAGCCTTCCTCTGAACCTTACTCATCAGCCCCAAGTAGGGTGGTTACTGTTTGCTGCACTTCCTTACAGAGACTCTTGCTCATCGCTCCATTTCCACAAACACCATAACTAATGGCTGTCCCCACGGCCATATGTTTGGGAGGACAAAGTTTGACTCGTTCTTCTCTCTATGCCTGCTGCCTGGCACAGAGTCACTGTCTGGTGACAAACAGACTGAAGGTGGCCACTGACCTGGAACCAAGGTGGCATCAGGCAGCTCTAGGGAGATGCTCTATAAGGTGACAATGAAGGGCTGATTTTCACGCTCCAGCGAGGCTTTGCGGGTAGGTTCACAAAGCTGGTCTGCTAGGGAGGGGCTTCTACAGAATTCCATTCTTGGAAAGGATGTGTGGTGGGGGCAGGAATCCCTTAGCAACGGGGTCCAAGAACTCCCTCTCTAATAGATGTCAGGCACTGCCTCTTGGACCCTGGGAGATGGACAAACTGATCTCAGCCAGGCATTCGGCTCTGCTTCCTGCTGGTGTCCCTCTGATGCTGCTGTAGGCCTGGCAGGTGTCCATGTCAGCTGCACTTCTAAGCTCAAATCGGCAATTTGAACCTACAGCCCTGCACACAAAGAAGCTGATGTTAAGAGTATACCCAATTGCTCACAAAACGCAGTGGGGCGCTTGGCTCCGCAACACTCATTAGCATCTTAAGTTCACATAAATATATATGAGGCATGTGGGTTCCCCCTGGGAGTCCCGGAGGCCCTCATAGCCAAAGAGAACATCCTTCACTTTGTACCTCCCCTGGACCTCTAAAGTCAGCTGTGTCTGGGGAGCCACATCGATGTAAGGGTGTTCCCTAGGAGGGACCTAGCAGCTCATTTTAGAGTGCGAGAATTAGACACATGGTCTTTTGGAGTGTCAGCCTTCCATGCTTTCTATGGCTTTCTTATACTGGGCCTTCATATTAAAGGGACTTCATATTAATGGGACTTCCCCATTACCGTCTCATATGCTTGATCCCAGAGCACACATGGGCGCAAGCGTCACACACACTAGATTCTGACAACCTAGGGAGGAGGAGGCACAGGGGAGGAGCATAGCAGGGGTGGGAGGTTTGGAAGATGAGGAGACCCAAGACTTTATGTTCGTAAAAGGCTCCTGGCCTAATGGAACATACAAATCAGAGAACAACACGATGTTAAAAAGGGCAGCCCAGCATCGACACCAGAGGATTGTAAATGGGAACACAATTAGCAGTTCGCAACCTTGAAAATTTCACAGAGATGAGGCAGAAGCAGAAGGAAGTGTCATGGGATCTGAGCTCATCCCAGAGGGCTCTTGTAAGAAGAGAATTTGGAAACAAAGAGAGAGAGTGAGTGAGTGAGTGAGTGAATGAGTGAGTGAGTGAGTGAGTGAGTGAATTTGGGAGGGTACCGACTATGGACAGATGGCCAGCTGTCTTCCCTGCCTTTTCAGGGCAGTGCAGAGCAGCTGAGTGACACGGAGAAAAGCAGTCAGCCCCCAAGTTCCAGATTCCAACAGCTCTGCATCTGAGCCAAGTGCCTCAACCAGCATTGTGATTTCCACTTCTGGAAAGAAAAGATCTCAGAGAAAACTCCCAAAGGAAGCCCTTCAAATCCACTGTGATAGAGAGTGTCCATCTGCCCGTGGGTGCTGTCCAGTGAAGCTAAGATGCCCTGGCCCCAGTGTCAGTATAAGCTTCAGCTCCTTCCAAATCATATTGTGGCCCTGCCTCTCTGCAGGTGCTTTCTAAGACAAGTGCATAAGACACACGGTAAACATGGGTAGGGTGGGAAGGGGTGGGGCAAAGGAATGAGCAATGGGATTGCATATTCAGCTCAACTGTTTATCTGATCTGATCTGGTGCTGCTAAGGAAAAAGCTTCCCCAAACCCCGACTTCACTGCTGCTGATCTCAGCAAGTTGGCAGCCTGCAGTCAGTTCACAAAGAAGACTTTCTAGGGCTGGAGAGATGGCTCAGCAGTTAAAATCATGCAGTGCTTTTGCTGAGTTCAGATCCCAGCACCCACGTCATGCACCACTGCCTTTTAACCCCAGCTGCAGGGATTCTGATGCCCTCTTCTGGACTCTGCAGGCACATGTGCACACACACTTGCATATAGATACCAAAAAAACAAAAAACAACAACAACAACAACAAAAAAAAAACTATACACAGGAAAAAAAAAAAAACAGCCTAAAGATACAACAGGACGTTCTGCTTTCAGAGCACTGTGTTTGTATTGGCTGCCAAAAACAAAAGGAGGGGGGGAACCTCATAGAATGATCTGTAAGATTATTTTTGAGAGAACCAGGCATAATAGCACCTGCCTTTAAACAGCACTTGCGAGGCACAGTCTGGCAGATCTCAGCGAACTTTAGGCCACCTAGGCTACATAGTTAGACTCTGTCTCGAAAATGTAATTAATTAATTAAGTTAAATTTTAAAAGGTTATTGACGAGGGTTGGCAAGAGAGTTGAGTGGGTAAAGGTGCTTGCCTCTAAGCCTTGCAACCTGAGTTCAATTCCCAGGGCCCTTCTGGAGAAAGAAGAGAGCCAACTCCTGCAGGCTGTCCTCTCACCTCCATGAGTACCACGGCACACAAGTGCATATGCACACACACAATAAATAAGTGTCATTTTTAAATTTTAAAGCAGTGTTGTTGGTGGGACTGGAACAATGAATGGCTCCGCGGTTAGGAGCACAGGCTGCTCTTCCACAGGACTCACACAGCAGTTGACAACTGTAACCTTCGGTTCCGGGGATCCGGCACCCTCTTCATGCCTCCTCCTGCTACCTCAACACATGGTGTACAGATTTACACACATGTAAAACACCCATATGCATACAATAAAAATAAATAACTCATAGGCTAGAGAGATTGCTCAGTGGTTAAGAACTCATGCTGTTCTTACAGAGGAACTGGATTCAATTTCCAGCACCCATATAGTGGCTCCCAACTGTCTCTAACACCTGTTCCCTGTGCTGACTTCCCATAGGTACTGGGAATATCTGTGGTGCACATACATACAAATATACATACATATATACATGTAAGCAAAATACCCACACACATAAAATAATTAAATAAATCTAAAAAATTTAAATTAAGTAGTTTAAAAAGATTTTTTAAAAGATTATCAATAATAGTAGCTATCACTTAATGAGTACTTCCTGTGTGTCGAGTTCTGTGCCAAATGCTATACTCTCATTACTCCCAAAGTACTTAGCGCTAAGCCTGGCACACAATAATATAAATTATAATGACCTCTACCCTCTGATCCAAGAAGTTCATATCCTCTGTGAACATGTCTCACTTTTAGCAGATAATGAAAACCCTACCGTTCTGTTTCTAAAGTCAGACAGACTCATAGGCAAGGAAGCAGCTCACATTCAGGCCAGGCAGTCTGACCGACCTGTTCCCCCACACTAGGGAAAGGTCACTGGCCTATGAGTACAAACATAGCCTGCTCTTGTCCTGTTTAAACAAGGCCAGGAGGCAGGCAGGCAGCCTGGGGTTGAGAAGGAAGGAACCAGGGCTATTTGGGATTCCTCACAGACTCTGGGCTATTGAAGCTGTCAGGCCGATATACAAGTTCTGTCAGGCTCATAGCTCTTGGCATTCTGGCTGCCTCCCCTTGATGACCATTTATAGTCAACCCTACTGAAGAGAGCAGAAGCCTGGCATTGGGCAAAGAGACGAAGTTGGAGAAGAGGCACCTGGCGCCTGGGGAGGCAGGCAGTAACCACGGAAAAACCTCCTTATATCCAAAAACCTATTTCAGAGAAACGTGGGCCCGGCTGCTCCTGCTTTGGGCCCAAAGGGCAAGAACAAGGCAGTTGCAGACTTGCTATTTTCGCACAAGGAGGCACATCTCGCCTGGCTTGTTAGTACGGCTGCATTTAGGGTCCTGAGCATGAGAGAAAGTTGAAATGTGGAAGGAAAGGAAGGGTTGTGCTTACAAATAGCATTCACATATATTGATTATACATAATAACGGGTTTCACTGTGGCATTTTCTTACAGGAACATAACGTATTTCTGTCATATCCATCCCTCTTGTCCTCTTCTCATGAATCACTTTCCTCTTCTCTGTTAAGCCCTATTCTATGAGAGAGAGAGAGAGAGAGAGAGAGAGAGAGAGAGAGAGAGAGAGAGAGAGAGAGAGAGAGAGAGAGAGAGAGAGAGAGAGAGAGAGAGGAGTTTCTGTGATGGCTTGAGTGAGAGTGGCCACATAGGCTCATATATTTGAATGTTTGGTTCCCAGTTATTGGAAGTGTTTGGGAAGGGTTAGGAGGTGTGGCCTTGTTGGAGGATGCGTGTCACTAGAAGTGGGCTTTGAGTGTTCAAAACCAAGCTCAGTCTCTCTCTCTCTCTCTCTCTCTCTCTCTCTCTCTCTCTCTCTCTCTCTCTCTCTCTCTCTCATCTTTCTGCCTAGAACTTTTGGGTCAGATGTGAGGTGAGCTGTCAGCTACTGCTGCAGTCTCCTGCCTGTCTGCCTGCCTGTCTGCCTGCCTGTCTGCCTGCTGCCATAGTTTCCCACATGATGATCATGGACTAATCCCTGAAATTAGAAAAAGACCACAATTAATTATGCTTTCTTTTAAGTTGCCTTGTCCATGGTGTCTCCCCACAGCAACTAAGGCTGTTGCTAGGAAGAGCATAGGCGAGTAACTAGACCATTGAAGAAAATATCTCTCCTCTCATCCGTCATTAACTGTGTACAGATCCTCACTGGGGAAGCAAGCCTGAGTGAGCTCTTTATTCTTCCACAACAACACATTAGGGAGCCCAAGTGTGTTCAGCTCTTGTGCAAGTAATCTGAGCCACTGTCAGTTCAAGAGTCCGACAGCCACATCATGTCTGGAAGTCACCATTCTACTCCACACATGGAGTTTTGAGGTAAGGAATTCAGACCGTATACCTCTAAATTGTTTTCCATCTTCCCCTTAAATGTAACTCAAGACGCTTTTATGCATATAGGAAGTAGCAAACCTTTTAAAGCAGAGCCTGGAAAGGAGAAAGTCGGCTAGGCATGTTAACAGTGCAATGGGAACACTGGCTGGTAGCACGGTCTACCCTTTGTGTCTCCTCCATTTCCACAGATTTGAGAGCACTAGGCTGTGTGGGCCCCAGGTAGACCCTGTGCTATTAGTTCCTAGGATGACAAAAATTAAGGGGAGAGTTTTAAGATGCCTGGAGACCTAGGGTTGAGTAAAAAGAAAACATTGAATCGTGGTGATGGCCTATGCCTGTAATTCCAGCCCTTCCCATTTAGGGATGCTTGAGGCCATGGAGAGATCAGCCTGGTCTACACAGACTACAGACTGAGATGCCATCTCAGGAAAGAAGGGATGGGGGTGATATAGTGGGGGCATGCTTGCTGGCTATCTGACAATGATCCCCTGAGCTAAAATAATAATAACAATAATAACAAACAACCACTGTTGGATTAAGAAACAAACCTACCACAGAAATGTGTGGATTTCTTTTCCTTCTTTCTTTCTTTCTCTTTTCCTTTTCTTTCTTTCTTTCTTTCTTTCTTTCTTTCTTTCTTTCTTTCTTTCTTTCTTTCTTTCTTTCTTTCTTTCTTGATTTATTTATTTTATTCATATGAGTACACACCAGAAGAAGGCATCGGATCCCACTACAGATGGTTGTGAGCCGCCATGTGGTTGCTGGAAATTGAACTCAGGACCTCTGGAAGAGCAGTTGGTGCTCTTAACCACTGAGCCATCTCTCCAGCCCCCTTCTTTCCTTTTCCAATCTCTTCATTTTATTTTTAATTATTTATTTGAGGTTTTGTTTTTTGTTGTTGGTAGTGGTGGTGGTTTTGGGTTTTTTTTGTTTTTGTTTGTGTTTGTGTTTTTTGTTTGTTTGAGACAGGACAGAGATGGGTGAAGTACCAGATACTGGGTTTGTACACACCAAGGAGCTTTAGAGACATCTTCTATAAGGCTGAGAAGTTGGGTTAGTTTTATTCTTATTTTGTAAGGAAAAGCTAAGGCTCCGAGAGATTGGTGACCTGTTCAGTGTTTCAGACTTATCATATACAGAGCTGGGCTCCAGACATCTTGCTGTGTTCTAGCTGGTTTTACAAGCTTGTTTATACCAAGGTTAGGTCCTTGCTTAGGCCATCGCCCTCCAGGAGACTGGTAACAGACCAGAAGTTGCTCTGAGGGCTTTGTTGGGGGCGGGGGGTGGGGGTCCCTCTCATCAGGCTAGTAAAAACCGGAGAAGCTGTCTCTGTTTTTGAAGAGGTGTCGGTTTTGTTACAACCCCCTGCCTCATGCACAGCATAGAGCGATACTGTCAACATCACATTTTTATAGTTCCGTTTTCTAGAACTTTGTCGCTATCATTACCCTTCCGATATGACGTCCTTTCTTCCTCCGCCAAATGATAATATACTCATGTTAGAAATTTCCCTGGTCGGGGCTGGAGGGATGGCTCAGAGGTTAAGAGCACTGGCTAATCTCCCAGGGGGACTTGGGTTCAATTCCCAGCACCTAGATGGCAGTTCACAACTGTAACTCCAATTCCAGGGAATCCCATACCCTCACACAGACATACATACAGGAAAATAATTTACATAAAATAAAAATAGATACATCATTGGAAAAAAATTCCGTGGTTGGTTTCAAATCCAAGGAGCCTGAGGTTACTTTTATTAACTTTTAAGGCATTTGTTATCGTGTTTTAAAAGCCTCTACTTGCAAATATGACTTCGTTTAGTCATCCAAACTCATTGTGAGGTGATTATATGAAATAGCTGATGACAGCGTGTTCAACCCTGGGAACAGGAATATTGACAAAGTCATCTCTTCTCAGATGAGGCAGATGTCCGAGCAACAGCACTGTGACACGTGTCACAGTGTCACTGTGTTGAGATGTACTCTTCCTTAGATGAGCTTTTTCATCATGGAAAATGCAATCAGTCAGTGAGTTACTTACTACCAATTTTAATACCTTAATTAAGATACTGAAACCTGGGAGAGTCTGTTGAGGGCAGGCAGTAAACAAACAACTAAAAGGGCCCAGAGGAATTCCTGTTGGCCTTGACTTCAACTCGTAGCTGTGAGTGACCTTGACCCCTGACTCCTGCTTCCAGCTCCTGAGTGTTTGCCTCTGCGCTCAGTCATACTAAGGAGCAAACCCCGGGCTTTGTACATACTAGGCAGGTACCCTACCACTTGAATGCCACCCCCAGCTTAAGTACAGTTTTAAGTTGCCCCGTTAGTATTTGTTTGCCTAGAATTATCAGAGCAAACACTGTAAGCTTGATATAGTGCGTGCCCACACTGCTGTGGATGTTATTACCAAACAAGCAATAGAGAGGCTAGCTTGGATCTTATTGTTATAAAATAATTCTATATGCTATACAATGTGACTAAAGTGGCTTTATTGAACAATAGTCTGGCACAAAGATACAAAATTAAGCGTAAGTACCCTGATCCCTTTTAGCGATTGGTCTCAGAGCTCCTCAGCCAGCTATTAGTCTGGCCCTCCCAACCTCAGTACAAACTGATTCTGAGCCTCCATAAGCCCTTGTGACCTAGACTTGGAAATATGTGATGTACAATTCTCCAACACCCCACACACACACACTTCTTGCACACAAAGCAGGTTGTCAGTTCCCAGTGGCCATGGGGACTGTTTATGCGGTCTGTGTAATACCTAGGGCTTTAGTAAAAATGCAGGTTCGGATTCAGCAGTGTCCAGATGGAACCAGAGGTTCCCGGCCTCACTGGCTCCCAGATGACCAGGTGTGGGACCACACTTGAAGAAGCAAGCTGTAGATGATAACCACAAAGCATCTCTTGGAACTGGTCTCCTTTCTCTAGTCTCTTCTGTACCCCGCTCATACTGTGCTTCCCTTTCTCTTGGGGTCTAGACCAGGTTCAGCCTCCTAAGAGGTCCCCCGACACCCCTTCTCTTTCCCACTCCATCCTACGTGTGTCTGCTAAGTCAATTCCCCGAAACTATTATCTTTCCAATGTTTTCCTGCCCTACCCCTCTCCCGACCCCCCACTGAGACACTGGACTTGAGCATGGCCGACTAGCCAGCTGGACTGAAATCCCTACAGCTGAGGAGAAGACCCTCTCAAGTTGGGCTGTGGTTTTTTCTGCAGGAATTTACTATGTTCCCACTGGCTTGTCCCACCCTCCAGCTGGCTTGTTGCTTTGCCATTAAGAACTTGATGACCATTTCCCACCTCGCTGGTGCTCCTTCATGCTTCCAACTGCAGCTCCCACCTCCTCTTCCTTCTGAGTTCAAACTTCCTCCCTCCTCCTGGGCACTGGCACTGTGCTCCACGGCTCAGAATGATCTTGCCTATCTGGAACGTTCCAAAGCTCTTTGCCTAAATGCGGTTTCTTATGGACACTTCTCTCCTCCCTGTGGACTCTTAAGTTACTTCCTCTCACTCAATAAAGCCCATGGCACCTCTGCAGGGCTTCCTCCCAGCAAGCTTTCAATTAATCCATCCCAGGTGCTTGAGAAACTATTCCCTAGAACCTCTTAATGGTTCTATGTTCTATTTACGATACTTACATCCCTGTTTGGGGATGTGTTTTAAATCACCCCAAATCCTCTTTGGAAGTCACTGAACTATAAATCAACGATCAGCTGTAAGAGTGGACACTTGGGAGATGTTTGTTGAATGAATGTATAAATGCCTTCTAGACAGTGTAAAGAGCAGGTTGTTGTCTGCTCTTCTTACTCTCCCTTGCCTCCAGCCCCTTTGTTCATCTTTTCCTCTGTGTGGTTTTATCCAAAACTCTTTGGAATCCTGCAAAATGTTGTGTGGGGCCCTAGTTCATCTGTCCACCTCCCCCTGGGTAGAGCTGTTCCGTGGCATCTAGTGGCATTTGGGTTAATATCCAACCCACTGACGTGAGAACTTCACGTCAGGGGCCGTGTTCTTTGAATCTCTCAATTTGTCAGCACAGTGGCTCCCTATCCTGGCTCCATAGCCACGTATGCTCTGTGATGACTCAGGTGCCAAGCCTGCCACGGTACCCAGCAGCTTCCTCTCCAACTAGAGCTTGCAGACATCCTAGCACTCTCGGGGCAGCAGGAGGCGCAGACTGCTGAAACCCACTCCTAGGAGGACAAGCCAAGAGTTCACGTGGGAACGAGTTTCCGGATGACGTCCACAGAAAACTGCTTGGAAGACAGCTGCTCTGGGGGGGTGAGATCCAGCCACGCTGGGTAAGAAAGAAAAGTAGAAGGACAGGAAAAATGGATCCGTGTTCTCACACTCAGGTGGAGTGTGATGCGTCTGGCGCACAACAAAAGTTTGATAAATATTTCATGGGCTAAATCACTCATTGCACCTATCTCCGTGTGGCATCCCCAGATGATAAGTAGTTTGCAATTGGAGATTAAGAGGACAGTGCAGCTTTGGCAGATGCCTTGGGAGAGGCCAGGTGGAGCCTTTCGATAGAACTCAGTGACTGCAGCTTTGGACCTGTGTGTGATGTTGCTGGCTGAGTAAATCTTAGGAAACCTAACCCTGACTGTTTCTCGGAGAGTTAACAGGAAAACAATGGAGGGGGAGGAGGGGGGAGAGGAGGAGGGTTCAAAAAAAAAAAAAAAGAAAGAAAGAAATGCATAGCAGGAGGACCTGGGCAGGCGCTCTATGTCAGGAAGTCAAATTCTCGGACATGAACCATGCGAATCATTCCACATGATTTCAGCCTCTGCTCCCAAGAAGCTCGAGTTACAAAGTTGCTGTGCACACTGGTTTTTCTCTGGAACTACACCGTGGTCACGTGAGCTGGCCTCGGGGAAGTCACAAAAAGTGAAGCAAAGATACACAGCAAAACTTGTTCCCAAGGCCTCTCCTCATCAATAATTTACCTTCTTAGGAGAAGCATTGAATTCATAGAGAACAGTTGGATTATTACAATAGATTCTTAGCACCGATTTCTATCTCTCAGCTCCCCAAGCATTTAGAAGGAATTCACAGTTATAAATAACAATGTATAGAAGTGTTCCACTTGCAAAAAAAAAAAAAAAAAGTTCATCCTCATCAGGAAGGATGGACGAAATCTGGTAGATGCAAAAATGACTTGTAAATTGATCTTTCCCCCTTTGAGCTAAATACCAAAGAACAGATTTGAAAGCGACCACGATCAACTAAGTGTATTGGCAAAGACTTAAGACTGCTCCCCTGCCCCGTAGACACAGCTGTCCTCTGAAATCCCCTTCCTGGGTGCTCCCTGCACACCTGGGCATCTCACCACCACCCAGCAACATTTACCTCACTGCCTTGTAGTTGTCCGGCCCTGGTCCTCTACTCTGTCAAATGTGAGAAAATTACCTCCAGAATGAAGCTGCAGAGATAAAAACAACATCAATTAAAACTGACATAGGACATCCACCGACTTAATGCACCTATGGACTCCATCCCAACAAGAGATTCTTTTTCTCTCTCATCAGATGTGAGGCTTGTGTGGACACTTCCCGCACCTACCTGGAGGATACCATTGACTCGCACAGCACAGTGATCCACGGGAGACAACACCATTCACCCCTCTCAGCCACTGGCTCTCTGTTCCTAGCTCCCTCTTGGTGTCAGGTGCAAGCTCTCTTTTTGGTGATTTGCAGTTTGGTCTTCATGCTGGCCTGTAGGCTCACGCTGCTCCTTGGTAATGTGGTATGCACACATTCTGGAAGCCCCACAAGCTGATACCTTTGCATGGAAAGTAAATATATAATTCCCAGGGAGAGTGGCTTTTGGAAAGACGATCCAGAAACTGTGCTGGGCAGTGGTGGCGCACGCCTTTAATCCCAGCACTTGGGAGGTAGAGGCAGGAGGATTTCTTAGTTCGAGGCCAGCCTGGTCTACAGAGTGAGTTCCAGGACAGCCAGGGCTACACAGAGAAACCCTGTCTCAGAAAACGAAACAAACAAACAAAAAACCCAGAAACTGTTTGGGTCTTTTTTGTTTTTTAATAGCACACATGCACATCCAAATTTAAACACAATGAGTTCTTTAATGCCTTAACAGATATCCTACCTTTTCCAAAGGTCTGAGAATTAAGATTGCGTGGCAACTACTTCACAAACTTCCTCGGACTGTCCTTTCTTTCTTCCTTCCTTTCTTCCTTTCTTCCTTCCTTCCTTTCTTTCTTTCTTTCTTTCTTTCTTTCTTTCTTTCTTTCTTTCTTTCAGATTTATTTATTTATTTATTACATGTGTGCTTTCTTTCTTTCTTTCTTAAAGATTTATTTATTTATTTATTTATTTACTTATTTATTTATTTATTTATTACATGTGTGTACACTGTAGCTATCTTCAGACACTCCAGAAGAGGGCATCAGATTTTTGTTACAGATGGTTGTGAGCCATCATGAGGTTGCTGGGATTTGAACACAGGACCTTTGGAAGAGCAGTCGGCACTCTTAACCGCTGAGCTATCTCACCAGCCCTGTCTTTTATTTCTATCTTAGCACCACACGGAATATCTTGCTCCTAAGAGGAGGCTCTATGAATTAGCCATGGACCATCCAGTACTCACCACTCATATCCACTGGTCCCTAGTGCTGTACAGGGTGAAGCCCTTTACGGATAATCTTTAATGCCGATGCTACCTCCCTCTGTGTGGTTAACACTGTTCAGTGACTCGCCGCGGGGTCGGAGGGGCGAAGTCACTTGGCCGCTTCTAACAACTGGAAAGAATAAAGCAAAGTTCAAAGCAAGATCTGCCTCATACCAAATCCCTTTGTGCTTCAGTGAGCAAAAAATACAAGAACAATTGAATTTCAGGGCTGCAAACATCTGTACTGGCTCTTGGCTTCGTGATTTATTGCAAAATTAAAGTGGTACACCCAATATCAAGACACACATGGGAAACAATATGAGGAGGGTTTTTTTTTTTTTTTTTGGTTTTGTTTTTGTTTTTAGGAAGTAGTGAGGTCTCAGCAAGAGATGGGTCCACCAAAGGTTTTGAAGCCTTCAAAGCAAGGCAGAACTGTCTGGACCAAGTCTGGTTTCTAGAAGGAGAAAGTGGCATACAAGTCTTCCCTCCTTCCCTTTAATTCAGATACTAGGAACACTCAGGCAGATGGTTATGAGACCTGATCTCAAAATAATCATTTCTACAAGCTGAAACAGACCCAGACAAGCAATACCTGCTTCCTCTCATATGTCCACATATGAGATGCAGGTTTTTGGAAGTAAGAGGCAATCCAGAAGAGTGTTAGAAGAGCTCTTAAGGGAGGGAAGACACAAAGAAATAAAGAGGATTGGAATACAAGTGACATGAAAGTCAGATGGGGGCTGTTTGAGGGGAGGAAGCAGAAGAGAGGTGGGTGGAAGGATTGGACGAGGCCGGTGAGGGAGAGGGATAAGTTAAGAGCAAAGCACAGTGAAAAATACAGATGAGAATGTCAGAGTGAAACCTACAGCTTCATATGCTAACTTAAAAGGCAGGTGTTTTGAAAAGAGAATTCATGTGGTAGTGCTGATCATATAGCTCAGCGGCAGGGCATGTGCCTAGTGCCTAAAGGACCCCCGAGTTCAATCCTCGCTAGCATACGTGGGTACACACACACACACACACACACACACACACACACACACACACACACACAAACCTTCTTCATCTACAAAGCCTAAAGTCTCTACCATAGTTACTGCTCTTGAGCGTGCCTCTAAGAGAGAAGCATTATATCAAGACTGCAGCATTATATTATCTAGGCACGCTGAACGTTAGCTAGCTAACTCATTAAAAGGGATTGCTCTCTCTGATTGATGAGACAGCAGGCTATAATTGGAAGGGCACTTAGAGGCTGGGACGCAATACGTGACTTGCCTACAATCCCTGGGTGGCCCAGTGGCTGACGTGAGAGCCCCACTCTAACCCTGCAGTCGGTGGTACTTTCCATTCCACCTTCTTTCTGTCCTGCCAAAGGCTGGCTGGACATCAGGACTTGAACCAAGCAGTGTGCTTTGAATGCAGACTGAGTGATCAATGGGAAAGCCTCTGAGAGACCAAACCTGGGAGTTTGGGGCAGAAGGAACCAAGCAGGAAGAAAAGGGACTAAGACAAGTGAGGGACCAGAGGAGCAATACTGAGGACCTCAGTAGAAAACGCCCCTCCCCCTTCCCCACCCCCAGAGAGAAACAGAACACTCCGAACTCAAACTATGAAGACCAAACAACCAAACTAGGCATAGTGGTCCATATCTATAATAGCAGCACTTGAGAAGCTAGGGCAAAAGGCTATTAAGCCTGGGCTACATAGTTAAGAGTTCAAGGCCAACTGTGCTACATAATGAGATTCCCTTCTCACAAAACCAAACAAGGGACAGTGAGAGAGATGGCTCAGTGGATAAAGGTGCTTGCCACCAAACTTCATGATTTGTATTTGATCACTGGAGGCCACACGGTGGAAGGAAAGGATGGACTCCCCCAAATTATCCTCTGATTTCCACACTTGAACGCACACACACATGCACACGCACACGCACACACACACACACACACACACACACACACACACACACACGGCTGAGGGTGCAAATGTAAAAAATGGATGAAACCCACCAGACAGTCAACCAAGAGAAGATAACAGCTCAGAGTCCTAGGCTGTGCCTTACTATTTTATACCGTGAACGTTCGGAAGCATGGCATAGTTTCTCCGCCTTCTCTCTCCCTTTTTCATGATATTAAGAGGTGGTCTTGGATGAGTTCTAGCTTTGACAGTCTGTGATTCTCTTGAACAATTTGAGGTAATGTCTTAAGCTATTTAAAACACCCCACTCTGCTGTGCCTGACCTGTGACAAGTTATCTCCTCAAGTTCCTCTAAGTCTCATTTTGGAAGCCAGAGGCAGCTAGTGAATTGGTGCCAGCCACCCAGTCATATCTGTATCTCTTCCATTCGCCAACAAATGGATGCTGCATCCCTGAGGGTTTCTATCCTAAAGTTGGTCATGAGGCTCAGCAATGTGATAGAAATCTCAACAAAAATGTACTAGCAAAGTAGCAAGCAGAAGTCCCAGGAAGAAAACATCCAACTGTGATATCCCAGGAGACGTTCCCTCAGTCCCATTCTCCACTCCTGGAGATGTTCCACAACACATTTGGAGAAGAGGAATATCATTTACTAATTTCTTATCTGTGAGCATTTCTCTAACACACAGCCAACAAGAATAATTGTTTGTGAGCCTCTCTATCCGTGGGATGGAACAGGTTTGGGAAATCTTATAAGCATCAGTTCAAGCTATATATCACGCCTTCTCTGGTATTCTGCCTTGAGGTAAATCCCTAACCTATTCCATTCATTAGTCAATTATTGCTACATGTAAAAATCATACCCCCAACACGGTGGCTTAAACCATCACACTGATCAGGTCACAGTTTCTGTGGATCTGGGACTCGGAAGAGGCTTAGCTGACCAGTTCTAGCTTAGGTCATCCTGTGGGTGTGGTCACAGTCAGGCTCCATTCATCTAGAAGGTTGGTTGGGACTGAAGGATCTCCCTTAGCAAAGCAACCCAGGCTAGGTGGTTGAAACAACATATACTTACTTTATCAGGGCTCTGTAAGCTATATGTTGATATCAAGGTGCTAGCAGATTTGCTGCATGGTGTGAGTACTCCCTCCAGCTTGTAGACAGCTGTTGTTTCACTATGTCCTCACATGGACTGTCTCCCGTGTATAAATAGAGAGATTCTCTGTGGGCTCCTCTTACGAAGATGTTTGATTGGGCCAGGCCCCTATTATGATCTCATTTATGCCCAGTTACTTCCTTAGAAGCTCCATCTTCACATATAGCTAAGGCAGATCTGCAACTTCTGCCTATGAACTGGAACAGGGAACGCACGGCCCTCGGTCTACTGCTTCCTGGACAACACACTTAGATGATGTTTGTTTTCACAGGAAGTATGTGAGACTATCTGTGACTGGTTTATTTTCTTGGTGCTGTGATGCCTGGCTTCTCCCAAGAGGAGCAGTCCAAAAGAGAAGGGTAGAAGCCACAGTGTGTTATATGACCCAGCTTTGGAAGCTAAACACCATCATTTCTGATGAGAGAAATACTACTGGCTAAAAAGATCAGTCCTCCCCAGGGGAGGCAGTAACTCCAGATGGACGCATATGCCAGGGAGCCATCTGGGAGGCCAGCTCCCACACCAGTGTGAAAGAGCAGGACTTGACTTCAAAACCAGCAGTCCTGGAAATACAACAAGATTCTAGAGCTGCCACTTGTAAACTGTGGGGACTAAGCATCTCTGAGCCTGTTTCTCCATTGTTGGGACAGCATTGACTTCAATTTAAATGGTTGTTAATTAAGTATTGAATGAGAAAATAGACTTGGCATGTCACAAATGGTTATCATCAGGTAAGTGCTAAGTGCTCCTTCCCCCCTCCAAACATGTGCCACCTGTCACTAGCCTCGCCTGTCCCTACTCCCATCTGCAGCTCTGCTGTGGCTTCACACCCTTGTGTTGTACAAACCAGGAATCTAGAAGGTCACTTAGAAAGGACTTAGATGTCAGTTAATCTAATAAGTCAACACATTTTTAACCATCAAGTCTTTTTCTGTTATTTGTTTCCCCAAGCCCCCATATTTTAAAATACCTTTAGCCACCAAATTGTGGTAATTGCATACTCACCTCCCATTCTCCCCATTAACTCATCTGTCCCTGCTCATCAGAAATTCCTATCAGTAATTGCTGGTCCATCCACCATGAGAACTGGGGCTCTAACTTGGATCCCTGATCCCAAAGCGTTTAAGCAATTCCTTAATTCTAAGTGGCCATGTGTATGTGTTATATAAACATGATCTGTTTTATGTATTTGACATCGGATGTAAAGTTCTGTCTCGTCTAACAACAACAATAACAATTAAACAAACAAACACCTTCTCAGGCTCTATTTATAGGAGCCTGCACAAACAGGCTCAACCTCCAGACATACAAATCTGAGCCTGTAAATACCATAAAGCAGGCCTATTTGGCCTCCATGTAAGGTTTTCCCAGCAACCAATATAGTTACTAGTCTGAATGTAGATAGAGGGTGAAGTCTATGTCTTTAGCTTGGCTGCAGCACACTCCCATCACAAGGAAAAACCTCAGCTTCTCGCTGATTCATAAAAGGTGCTGTAAGGACAGGGTCTAACGAAGCCTTCCTGTGGTGCCCTCCTCTGCGGAGAGGACTGAGAGGGCGGTCTTAGCATAGATCCTTATTCTGAGAAGTGGAAGGTTCCATGTTCATCTTGGGCTGGCCATCGGATTCAAGCTTGGGTAGGAAGGTCAGCATTGTGATAGGTGTCTAAACTCATTGCTTCTCCTGAAAGGATCAGAAAAGAATCAAGTAAAGAAAAGCCCAAGAATTAAAGCAAAATCTCTCCTGGTCTGTAAATGTAAAGCATTGGTGTTTAATGAGCAAGTTAAGTGGGCTAGTTAGCTAAATGTCAATAGTAAATAAGTAGTTTTATGCTGCCACTCTCTCTTCTCTCTCTCTCTCTCTCTCTCTCTCTCTCTCTCTCTCTCTCTCTCTCTCTCTCTCTCTCTCTCTCTGTGTGTGTGTGTGTGTGTGTGTGTGTGGTCCCCCCATTCAGTTTACAGTTTCTCATAAATGCTCCAGCCTGCTTTAAGCTTTATCAAAGGGCACGAGGAATGAGGATTTTGTGTTTTCCATTTGTGGCCCAAATATTAAGTGAGAGAGGTACAAATCACTGGGGGCAGGTGTAGATACAGTCCTGGTGTTGGGGCTCAGAGGCACTGATAGGAGAGAAAGGGAAGTTCAGAGGAAGAGATCAGATAGAAGTTTCAGTTGGGCCCTATCCCACAGAGATACATCTGAAACTCGGGTTTGCTCCAACCCTGCAGGCTGTTTGTGCCCGGGGAGAGGAGAGTTCAATGTTCCAGATGACTGGCAAGCTTGAATGTCATTGCTCACTGCCATGCAAAGCCCTGAAACCTTAAGCGCTCTGCGGAAGGCAGTCCGGAGTGATGCTTTAATGTCAATTACACTTAATGTCACTGTCCTTCATTCTCTTTGTCAGACATGTTTCATGGCAAGAGAGTATGATTCCTAGGGAAAAGAGAAAAAACGTTTACAAAAATAACAATGAGCTGCTTTCATGGTACTCTGCATTGGCCCAGTGACTACATCGTTTTCCAATCTGTCTCCCCACCAGGCCTAACCTCTGTGCTTAAGTCCTTTGGCTACAGATTTCGGCTAGGCAAACATATATAACATGCAACATGAAATTATGCAGGGGGCAAAATGGAAGCCAGAGGAAAACAAGAGCAGGTACTTAGCAAACATTTTCCTAATCTGAACTCTAAAGTGAATCCAAAGTAGATATCTTTAAGAGGTGCATTTGTCTGTCAGGGTTATCAGACCAAAGTGCTGTTGACTGGGTGACTTGAAGAACAGACGTTTGTATCCTTAGAATTGTGGAAGCTGTAGGTCTGAGATCAAGAGTTAGGATGGTTTCTTCCGGGACCTTCTCTCACATCTCTGCATGCTCTTCTCTGCACCATTTTGTGTCCCAATCCCTCTGTTTATTTGTCTGTGAGATTGGAGCATCCCCTTTGAGCAAGAGACTAGCTTGAGAAAATTATAAACCAAAGAACAGAGCGCCAAACTGCAGACAGACTTTCTCTTCAAATCTGGGGTTACAGTAAAACAAAAGCAATATTGTGTACATACAGCCTGGTGCAATTATTAAAATTTTTTCATAAACATTATCTCATTTTCATGGCTCTGATAGTCAATGAAGTCACCGGGGCATCATTCCAACCGTTATACGATGGTTATTGTTTGAAATTAAACTGGAAGGGATTGAAATAGCTCAATCAGCAGACTTTTAAGGACTACCATCAGGATGGTGCTACGGGCAAAGCAATCTGATGGCATTAATTATGAAGAACATTCTGTAACAGGAAGAAGCAGGAGAAAGAAGAGTTGCTAAAGATTAAATCAGAGGTGAACTGAGAAAAGGGGAAAAGACGGTGGTATTAAAGTTAAAGAACTCTGGCTGGAGAGATGGCTCAGCAGTTAAGAGGACTGATTGCTCTCCCAGAGGTCCTGAGTTCAGTTCCCAGCAACCACTGGTGGCTCACAACCATCTCTAATGGAATCCAATTCCCTTTTCTGGTGTATCTGAAGATAGCTACAGAGTACTCATATAAATAAAATAAATAATTCTTTCTTAAAAAGTTAGAAAACGTCCAACAGACATCAGATGTGCTATAGTTGATAGTAGTTCATTGATATGCTCTAAATGAAGATTCTATGAAATAAGGAAAGTGGTCCTGGTCAGGGATACACATTTGATGCTCATTAGACTTCTATATCTGGGTATAACCTAAGTGACCAGGTTCTCTCCCAACTTTGGTAGGCAGGGCCAGGAAGAGAACACCAGCTTTGTATTTGTTAAGCCTCTTACGGGCACTTGATGTATCTATACTGTAACTGTGGATCTATCTACCTGTCCTGCTGCCTGTCAACAGGGAGAGTGACAGTGTATTATTTATCCTTGCCTACTTCACAGCCTGTAAAATGCTTCAAAAGTTGGTGTGCAATAAATACCTTGGGGACAAGTAAGTGAGAGTAAACAGTCACGGAAAACAATACAAGAGTTAGGTTGAAGATGAACCTGCAAGGAAAGAGGGGTTTTATAATACACCAGTGAATTGGAAGGAAAGTCTAGAGCCAAGTCTGACGGGAAGTCACTCAACAGATCTTAACCTGTTCTAGACCTAGAAAGCTTGGGAATTGGACAACAGTCGGGCTGTGTAATGGGGACAAACCCTGAATAATCAGAGTGATGAGACAGAAAGAGGTCTGTTACTATTGTTTAACAAAGTGGACAGTGAGGGTCAGAGAGAAAGACTGGCCATAGTTACTCGTCTCACGGGGGGGGGGGGGGTGTAGGGGAGGGGACCAGGACTGGGGTCTGTATGCTTTAGTCTGCACCCAGTGTCCCTTCCACCACACAGTGACAGCAAGAGGTGCATCCTGGCCTTAGGAAACTTGATTAAAAATAGGAAGTACAGCCTAGATGCAAGATCTGCGGGACCCTGCTGAGCCCATGCTGGTGAGAGGGCTGGCTCACAGAGGCACTGAGTGAAGTGTAGAGCATCCACTGGCTTCTTTATTTTATGTACATGAGTGTGTCACCTGTATGCATGTATGTGCACTGCCAGTGTGACCTGGTGCCTGTGAAAGCCAGAAGAGGGTTTCAGATCCTCTGGGACTGGAGTTACAAGCAGTTGTGAGCTCCTACACTTTAAACCACTGAGTCACCTCTCCAGTTCCATCCATTGGTTTCTTGATATGTTGTCCCTGCATCTATGCAGAGACACCAGTAAGGAATGGAGTCACGGATGCATGTGGAATAGAGACTGCTTGTGTCTTAGGGTTTCTATTGTTGTGTTGAAACACCATGACCAAAAGCAAATTGGGGAAGGAAGGGTTTATTTGGTTTACAGTTCCACATCATAGTTCATCACTGGAGGAAGCCAGGGAAGAAACTCAAACAGGGCAGGAACCTGGAGGCAGGAGCTGGTGCAGAGGCCATGAAGAAGTACTGCTTACTTACTGGCTTGTTCCCCATGGCTTGCTCAACCTGCTTTCTTATAGAACCTAAGACCACTAACCCAGGAAGGCATCAGCCACAAGGGCTTGGGCCGTCCCTCGTCAGTTGCTAATTAAGAAAATGCAATATGGACTTGCCTACAGCGCAATCTAACGGAGGCATTTTCACAATCAGGGCTTCTCCTAGCTTGTGTCAAGTTGATGTAAAACTGGCCAGCACAGCTTGGGTTTTGTGTTTGTTTGTTTTTAATTGTTCCATGAGGGTTCATTGCTACCCTTGGCTATATATATAGTAAGTTTGAAGATGACACCCTCTTTTAAAGAAGAAAGGAGAGGAGAAAAAAGAAAGGGAAGAAAAAACAGAATCCATCTTTTTAAGAACATCACCCCCAACTGTTCCCACCTGGCTTACTTCCAGGATTCCCAAGGCTCTGGAAGCTTGCCTATAGATTGGGTCCACCCCCTCTGCCCTATAGATGTAGAAATATATCCCTGAAAAGGGGGAAATCGTGGCAAGACCCTACAAGTTGCCAAATAGCAAAACCGTCTGTAGAGTCGAGACACTCTAAGCTCCTGTCAGTTCCTGTTCTTTTATTTTTACATCTAATGTCCAGTCACTTTCTGAACCTCTTCTCCAAGGTGGCTCCCAGGGAGTTAAAAAACAAAACAAAACAAAACAAAACAAAACAACCATTTGGGATCTCAGAAGTTTGCGAAGTTTTTCTGTCATGGACCCTCTGATAAGCATCTCAGGCTTTGAAGACTTGGCCAGTTCTGTTGCAAATACTCAGCCTGACTGAGTAAAAGCCGCCGAAGACCATAATGCATTTAAATTTCATATAATTTCTCAAGTTCAAAGCAGGTCAGATGAATCTATACTAATGAAAGTTGGAATGTTGATTTGGAAGATGACTAAAACCAAGCATAGGGAGGATTTCTGGACCCGGGGATGTTATGTATCTTGATATTTTTACATAATATAGACCTGTGTAGAGAAATATGAGTGGATCTCACGCCATTTTCATGCGCCAGGAAACACTTTGATCCTCAGTCTCCCAAATGCAAAGGGCTGAGCACATTTGCTTAGAGTGTGCAAGGACTTAGGCTGAGCCCAGCACTGTGTGTGTGTGTGTGTGTGTGTGTGTGTGTGTGTGTGTGTGTGTGTGTGTGTGTGAGAGAGAGAGAGAGAGAGAGAGAGAGAGAGAGAGAGAGAGAGAGAGAGCATTCTCAGCACCAGGTCATACAAAGTGTGCGGAGGGCTGGTGGAAAGAGCTGTTGCTGTTTTGGCCCAGTAGGGCTCCCTAGCTCATCCCTCTATCATACCTGCCCCTCCTTCTCATGATACATGAGAAACTCAATCACAGAGTAAAAAGTAAGTCTTTGTTATAGTCTAGGAAAAGTATTTAAATCTATCAAGAACTGGAGCTAGAGAAAGGGCTCTGTGGTTAGAAGCATTCGCTGCTCCTGCCGTGGACCCAGGTTCAGTTCCCAGCACCCACACGGTGGCCCATGAGCATCTGTAACTGCAGATGCAGGGCATCTGAGCCCTCTTCTGACTTCCAAGAGCACTACGCAATCGACTGTGTGCATGCACTCGGGCACTTGGGCAAAAGAAAAGTTAATACATCTTTTAAAATTTACTACTGATTGTAATGACTTACAAACACGCACATACGAATACCCATTTAGTTAAATGTATAGGCTCATCTTCCCCTGTGTGCATACGCTGGTACTTGTGACCACACAGGGGAAACTATTTATAAAATTAATAACAGTTATGAGCTGGAAAGTTGGCTCAGTGGTTAAGAGCCCTACTTGTCACATAGGACCACCTCCTCGGGTACCAAGTACAAATATGTTGAGCACTTGTACACATAAAATACTAAAAGTAAATCTAAAAAATATTTTGTTGCTGGTGGTGGTACATGCCTTTAACCCCAGCACTCAGGAGACATAGACAGGCTGCTCTCTGAGTTCAAGTCCAGTCTGTTCTACAAAATGAGTTCTGGGACAACCAGGGCTATACAGAGAAACCATGTCTCAAAGAACAAAAACAACAAGAACAAAAATAATAATTATTTGAGAGGGTTGAAGGGCCTGGGTCAAGGAAGACATTAGTGTTTAGTAGTAGTAATAATAATAATAATAATAATAATAATAATAATAATAAGGCTGGAGAGATGGCTCAGCGGTTGAGAGCACTGACTGCTCTTCCGAAGGTCCTGAGTTCACATCCTAGCAACCACATGGTGGGTCACAACCATCTTTAATGAGATCTGATGTCCTCTTCTGGTGTGTCTGAAGACAGCTACAGTGTACTTACATATAGTAAATAAATAAATAAATCTAAATAATAATAATAGCAATAACAACAACAATAGAGAGCCAGGCGTGGTGGCGCACGGGAGGCAGAGGCAGGCGGATTTCTGAGTTCGAGGCCAGCCTGGTCTACAAAGTGAGTTCCAGGACAGCCAGGGCTACACAGAGAAACCCTGTCTCGAAAACAAAAACAAAAACAAAAAACCCCAACAACAATAGAGTATGTGAAACCTTCAAAAAGGCTTATAAGTGTCAATAGTACTTTGGGGTGCCTGTGTGCGCGCGCGTGTGCGTGTGCACGTGCGTAGTGGCTATCCTTGTTAAATTGACGTCACACCCACAAATACGACTCATCCCTTTTGCTGTGTCCTGGGAGGGTAATTAGGGCCTTTTTCACAACTGAGAAACCAAGAAGTTGTCTGATGCTGTCCAGTACATTTGGAAGCAGAGACCCCAGGCCTCGGGGTTTCTAATTATTTTGTTATTGGGGGAAGTGCTCCTCCCAGGATGCTTGTGGTCTAGTGCTCTCAGTCGCTCTAGCTGGAAACCCAAGGGACTAAAGAAACGCTAGAGGCTACAGCAGCAGCGGCCGCCGCCGGTCCCTGGTGTCTGCCCCCAGCTGTCGCAGACCTCCCGCACATGTGGTTTCAATCACCCAGCCTGGCGCCTTCCGCCAGCGCAGAAGCCCTGCAGCTCCGAGAGTTCTGCGACTCTTTGTTTAGGGAGGAGCCCAGCCCAGCCCGGGTGGCCACCCTCGGGAGTGGCTCTGATCTTTGCCTTGCAGATCTATAAAACTGCGGCCATGGCAGGGCAGCTCCGGGAGGGAGGCTGCAGGCTGCAGGAGGCACGGGAATTCGGGCTGCTGCAATTTGAGTCTCCAGGGATAGGAAGGCCCGCGCCCTCTCTGCAGATTCTTGCCAAATCAAACACCCAGCAGATGACCGGAGCGGGACCCTGGAGAGACCGCTGGTTCTTAGCAGATGGCCATCTCCCCAGCCTGTCTCTTACTCGGAATCTTTCCCGGTTCCTTCTTCTGTGTGGGGCACAATTTTGTGAGCTACAGAAATTGAGCTTTCTAATTTGATTTTCTAGAGAAGGATTTGAATAGAAACGCACATGGGACTCAGGAAGGTGGGCACAGACGGTTGACTTACTTGGTTTGGAAGGAGGACAAACCCTGACAGTCTAATTTAGCAGCCTGTCACGCTGGGAGCCAAAAGACGTTCTCCAGCCCGTAAGCCCAGTTCTTTTTACTGTAAGTTACTAAAAGAACCCTTTGGGTTTCACGTTGCACTCGGTATTTCTTGAACGCGGTATCCTGGGCTGCAGCCATGAAATGTTACACTGGAGGTAGAAATTTACTGCAGACTTCTTCCACAACCCCATACCTGGTCTGCATTCCTGAAATATCTGTTGCCAGGGAAACGGCGATCTCCCTTTGCGTTCTTAGTCTCATTAATAAAAGAATTTTAAAACGGACTCAGAAGGAAGCTCTAGAACAATTTTATTATTAAAGTTTGACAGAAAAACAACATGGCAAGTAAGCTGAAAGGGAACAGGGGAATAGCGGGGAAACTAGGAGTGGAAGTCAGAAAGTAAGAAAGCCCGGGTGTCAGGGAAAGCCTGTTCAGGATTTGGGCTGCTATGAAGGGAGGGGCTAAGGAAAGGGGAATCCATGTTTAAAGGAGGAGCCAGGGTTCTGAGCTCTCTGGGACATTCATTGCAGGTCTTTAGCCTTGACCACAACATCTATAGTAAACAGGCTTTATAAAACAGAGTTGGCGGTTTTTACAGGCATAACTTAATTTTTTTTTAAAGTTCATTTTATTTTTTAATTGTGTGTGTGTGTGTGTGTGTGAGTGTGTGTGTGTGAGTGTGTGTGTGTGTGTGTGTGTGTGTGTGTGTTTGCGCGCACATACGCATAGGAGTACAGACACCCACAAAGACCAAGAGAGGCCATTGGGGCCCTGAAGATGTAGTTACAAGTGATTGTGAGCTACCCAAGGTAGGTGCTGGGAACTAACCTTGAATCTTACTCACTCTTCCCTTCCCTAGACATAACTTATTTTTTAGAATATCTATATAAACAACGCAAAGATGTTTGATCATCTCCCCAGGTATTTTATTGTTATTGAGATAATTCAGAAACAGAAAATTTCAGAGGATCAAAAACAGCTCGTTGTTTAATGTGACCCTCAGATACACTGCAGCTGGTCTCCACGACACCAAACCCTCCCTCCCTCCCTCCCTGTGTGGCATCTGTCACAGTGCTAACAGCTCATATGCTAGCTTTACAGACTCAGACTTAAAGCCCCCCTGCTTTAAACCCCCATTGGCTCCTCTTGGCCTGTGTACCAAGAATGACCTAATCCCCTCAGTATGTTATTGCAAAAGAAAAAAAAAACTATTCATAATACTTGCTGGAGGTGGAAAGGAGAAGTCTTTCTAAAGGAAGTATAAAAAATTTTTAAAAATAATAATAACTTTCCTTTTACCCCTCCATGTTCTTAGCCAGGTCCCTATAACAAAAGACAGATGATCAAGAGAAAAGCATCTAAATTTAATGTCTTCTCTGACATCAGAACATTGGCAAGGAAATGAAGGCTCAAAGAAATGATTCAACCTGAGTGTTTTTATAGTGGAAAGTTGTGGGGCGAGGGGAACGAACTGGAAGGCCAGGCTGTGTGAGGCTGTTCACCGCTCCGTGTCCCTCAGCCCTTTTCTCTCTGGGTATAGGAAGGACATCTCTCCCAGAATCTGCGTGCTACAGGAGAAGATCACAGGATCCCTCTGCTTTTTCCTCCCACCCTTTCAGCTTAAAATATTCAATGTGCCAAAGTGTTATCTTTTCGGGCCCTATCCGTGGTCACTACAATGGGATTTGTAGGAGGAGAGAGAGATGGAAATGAACTTTAAATATAAAAAGAATAGATTTGCAGCCATGGAGCAGGGAGGGGAAATCGGAGGATAGAAACATTAAGAATGGGGCAATTTTTTTTTTTCTAAAACAGACCTAATAAAAGTAGAGCATGAGCCGGGCGGTGATGGTGCACGCCTTTAATCCCAGCACTCGGGAGGCAGAGGCAGGTGGATCTCTGAGTTCGAAGCCAGCCTGGTCTACAAAGTGAGTTCCAGGACAGCCAGGGCTATACAGAGAAACCCTGTCTCAAAAAACCAAAAAAAAAAAAAAAAAGTAGAGCATGGTGGTAAGCCAGATAGATCAAGAGTGGGATGTGTCATTAAAGTGACTCAGGAAGTTTCCTGCTGACATAAGTGGGTCAGCATAGCACCCAGGGTTGAGAAGAAGCAAAAGAAGGCCTTAGAGGGTTCTGACCCCGGGCTCAGTCAAGGGAAATGCTTGCCACCACACAGACCTGACCCTGTTCTACCTTTCAGCTGGATTTCTAGTGTTAACATCCTGTCCGTCCTCCAAGGAAGTCAGTGGAAATGTCTCGTCTTTCCCTGATTCCTTTAGTGATTACATATGACCTCAGGAGTCAGCCTTAGGAAATGTTGGGGAAACTGTTACATAAGAACTAGCCATCTCTACGTGGCTAGCCCATGCACTACCTCAAATAGCTTTCCTTTGTTGGTTCCCAAAGTAAACGCTGTCTTGTGAGTCCTGGGTTGCTCTGCACCCAGGATGTGGGCCTGGGTGAAGAACTGACCTGGAGACTTGGAAATCCTAGCTGGCTATTTGTGTGAACAGAAGCTCTGCCCAGCATTTGGATTCAATTCTGATTCTTTTTAAAGATGTGTTGTTTGTTTGTTTCTTGTATGAGCGTGTATGTGTGTGTGTGTGCATGTGTGAGTGTGTGTGTGTGTGTGTGTGTGTGAGTGTGTGTGTGTGTGTGTGTGTGTGTGTGTGTAGGTACCCCTGTGCCATGACACAGCATGCAGGTCAGAGGACAATTCTATGGGGCTGGTTCTCTCTCTCTCTCCACCTTTATGTGGGTTCCAGGGATTGAACTCGGGACTCCAGACTTATACCTGCTGAGATATCTCACTGCCTCGGTTTTGCACTTTGTGTGTGTGTGTGTGTGTGTGTGTGTGTGTGTGGTGGTACAGAGACTCGAACTCAGGGCTTCATGAATGCTAGGCAAGCATTTTAAAACTGAGCTATAGCCAAAAGACTTGTTCTTCTTTCTTCTGTATTTTTCCCCCAAAGAGTATCAGATAGCTCACTCACATTGGCCTCAAACCCACTATGTAGACAACAATCACCTTAAACTCCTCATCCTCCTGCCTCACCTCCTAAAAGCTGAGGTTGTAGGCACGTGCCCTCTTGTCTCTTCCCACTCCTTGGTAGAATAGCTAAGGTGTACAATGGATCGATTTAGGGTTGTTTCTTTGTTTGTTTGTTTGTGTGTTGACCTGACGATGGAGCAAAAGTAACATGCACTCAGTTGACATCCTACTTTGGTCCTGTTCTTTCCCCAGGGCTGCAAAACAAGATGACCTGTCCTTTCTCATGACTCTGAGCTGTTGCAGGGAGCCCCCATCGCAGTCAGCCACCTGACTGTGAGGACAAACTACCCTTGTTCTCTCTCCAGCCCACGATGTTTCTAAGTTCTGGTGTTTTATGGGTTAAATATGAAGGCACTAGAAATTTCTGATCTTTTCATTTAATGTGATAATTTGTCAGAAGATAGCCCTATTATAAGTCAAGAAGCATCTCTTTTCTATGGGGACAATGCTTTGTGCTTCAAACAAGAGCTATTATAGTTAATCTTTTTTCCCATTGGATATTTTCTTTATTTACATTTCCAATGTTATCCCCTTTCCTGATTCCCCCTCTGAAAAACACCCTACCCATACATACCCCCTGCTCCCTCCCCCTGCTCACCAACCTACCCACTCCCGCTTTCTGGCACAGGCATTCCCCCACACTGGGGCATAGAACCTTCACAGGACCAAGGGCCTCTCCTCCCATTGATGTCTGACTAGGCCATCCTCTGCTGCATATGCAGCTGGAGCCATGAGTCCCACCATGTGTGCTCTTTGGTTGGTGGTTTAGTCCCTGGGAGCTCTGGAGATACTGGCTAGTTCACATTTATTATAGTTAATCTGATGACAGCCATACTAATGCTCATTCGCACATATTACAATAAGCTTAGGTCAGTGAAGGATCTTAGTAAATGGCAGGGAGGACTTCAGTTTGACTCCAGTCAGCTCAGGTGACCACTGGTGTTACACTGGGTTTTCTAATTGTTTTGATTTCTTTTTAATGTTTATGTGTGTGTACATGTATTCATGTGTGTGTTGAGACATGCTGTCATGTAGTCCAGGGTAACCTTGAACTCACTATGTAGGGAAAAGTGACCTTGGCTTCCTGATCATCTCAATGGTACCTTCTAAGGGCTAGGGTTATAGTGTATCCCACCATGCCCTGCTGCTCCTAACCTCACACACATAAAATTAAAAACCAAGAAGGATTCAAAACTACCTGTAAGACTCAAAATACTCTTTCCCATATTTTTTTTGAACCATTGTGGCTTCTGGGAAATATTTCTCTATATATAATTCACAGGGGAAAGTTAACTTTCTATACCTTTTACCTTGGAGGTGAAGTTCTTCCAGAGAAGGAAATGATCACTCCAACAGTACTCTGGAGGAATGCAGATTTTTGACATTCATCTGGGAAAGGAAAACAAATCTTTCCCCCCACTGCTTACCCTGTGTACCCTGACAATGTTTAGAAACAGCTTCCACTGAGGTCTTAGACTAGTCCCCTTCCCTTTTCAACAGCTCCTTCCTTGATCTAGACTCCTTGTTCCAGAATGCTCGTCCTACACCATCTGCCTTATGCAGGAAATAGAAATGGTGCAGCTAGCTTGGGGTGTTATCAAGGTGCTATTCTCCCCAACACTTAAGAGATGTCAGCCCACATAACAAAACAAGCAGAAGAGACTTTTATTCTCCCTCTTGACTTGTCAATACCATTTTCCTCTCTGTCTCTGTCCTCCCCACCACCTCCTCTCTATGTCTATGTCTCTCTGTTTCTGTCTACACACACACACACACACACACACACACACACACACACACACACACACACACACACACACGTCATATTTGTACAGGTGTCCACACGTGTCTATGGAGGCTTGGAGGTCTTGGGTGCTATTCCTCAAGTGCCAGTATGGATTTTTGTTTGTTTGAGGTAGAGTCTCCCACTGGACTGGAACTCACCAGTTAGGCTGACTGGCCAGTGAATGCCAGGGATTCACCTGTTTTACACTCCCAGCCCTTATGGGTTTACAGTAGATACCACCACTTCCTGCTATTTCACATGCGTTTGGAGGCGGAAACTCAGGTCCTGTGCTTAACAAGGCAAGGGCTTTACCAGCTGAGTGATTTTCTCCAGCCTCCATTTTTCTCTTTAATTCACACCACTTGGATGAATAAGAATTTTGCTTCTGATTTTGTCAAACCCTGACCAGAGAGCAGGGCAGAACTCTGGAGTCTTGGTTTCCAGGGGGCCACTTCTCAGGGAGTTAGAAAAGTCTCTGGTGCAGTAAAGATGTTGGAAACTGGTCCTGGTCCACAAGAAGATGGATCATCTCAAAGCCTTGTGGGACATTTACGTCCACCTGGAATCTCCCGCTCAGAGCCCAGAGACTCTTGTTCCAGAGAGAGGGAGAGAGAGAGAGAGGGGTGGGGGGAGGGAAGGGAAGGGAAGGGAAGGGAAGGGAAGGGAAGGGAAGGGAAGGGAAGGGAAGGGAAGGGAAGGGAAGGGAAGGGAAGGGAAGGGAAGGGAAGGGAAGGGAAGGGAAGGGAAGGGAAGGGAAGGGAAGGGAAGGGAAGGGAAGGGAAGGGAAGGGAAGGGAAGGGAAGGGAAGGGAAGGGAAGGGAAGGGAAGGGAAGGGAAGGGAAGGGAAGGGAAGGGAAGGGAAGGGAAGGGAAGGGAAGGGAAGGGAAGGGAAGGGAAGGGAAGGGAAGGGAAGGGAAGGGAAAAGAGAGAGCCATGAAGTGAAGTTCTTGTAGTCTCTCGGCTCCACCCCTCGTCCCACCTCCTCTTCTCTCTAATGGTTAGTCTTTTGCACCATCTACATTCCTAGGAAGGGAGAATTACTCTCAGTCTGCTTTTGAATGTTCTTTTCTCAGAGTGGGCAGGCTTCCCTGTGGCTTAGCGGTTTCGAATGCTAAACCCAGCAGGAGATGAAATTCAGTCCTTGGCGCTGTAAGTTATATTTATTCCTCTAGTATTTCGGGGCTGGAACTTCCAAGAAAGAAAAAGGAGTGTTCAGTTAAAAGGAAGAGGTAGGAGGATTCAATGGGAAAGTAGTGTCTTCTAAAAGCAAAGACAGCATTGACAGGAAGAAACCTGGGTTCAAGCCCCAGCTTGAACCTTACCATTAGGTTCCGCTATCTAGTTGATAAGGTAACCTGACTGGATAACAAGTAATATTGAGCAGCTAGGGATCTGATCTCCAAATAGCAGATCTTGTATTCAAATGCAGGTTATACCATCCAGCTACATGTACTTAGCCATTGACTCCTCTAAGCCTTAGTATTATCATCTGTAAAATGGGAATAAAGTTTACCTATCTCATAGGGTTGTTGTAAGGATTAAATAATATCCCTGGCAGTTTTAACAGGTGCTTCATAAAGCTAGCCATCAGCATGGACATTACATGAGCAAAAGCAATCTTGCTGTTTCTGTACACCTTAAGATTTGGTGTTTTTAAAAGGTCAAATCTTTATGATTTAGTTTCATATGGACAATTATTAAATTTATTTTTTTTCTTTTCTCTTTTTACTGCCTATTTTATTGCTTGTTTGTTTGTTTTTAAATCCGACCCCTTTCTTGGTTTATTGGTAATTTCTTAAATGATGTTATCTGCATGCCTGTGCTGGTACGTGTTCCTGAGTGCAGGGCGGGGCCCTTGAAGTTCAGAAGAGGGTGTTGGATCTCATGGAGTTAGAGTTCCAGGTGATTTTGAGTCACTCAGTGTGGGTGCTGGGAACCAAACTGGGGTCCTCTGCAGAAGAGGTTAAGGTGGCTCTTAACCTTTGAGCCTCACTCGGACCCCTTAAAAGTTTGTAAACATGATGCACATGTGTTGCATTTGTTAGATGCTTTTTCTTTCTTTCTTTTATTAAAAATAAGACAAGGCTGCCAGGAACTCGCTATGTAACCCATGCTGGTCTCAAACTCACTGAAATTAGTCATCTACTTCCCAAGTGCTGAGATTAAAAATGTGTGCCACCGCGCCTGGCTGTTAAACACTTTCTTGGTTTCTGGGGAGTTGTAGCTTTTCTTCTTTCGTCTACAAATGTAGGGGATTACAGTGATCAGGTTTTATTGTTTTCTTTTGGGAATTGGATGCAGCAAGTTTATGAAGCTCACGTGACCCGAGCATCGTCATCAGTGTTGGTTGCATGAACAGATCATATTGTTTTTTCTTTGTTCCTATGTGCCTGAGGGACATTGGTCTTTTTCCTATGTCTGGTATCTTTGGCTTTAGGCTTAGAATGACAGTGACTGAAATGTGTTGAGAAAGGCTCACAGTCTTCTAGTTTCTTAAAGACCACAGAATGCGTTTCTTGGGCTAGAGAGGTTGGCTCACTGGTTAAAAGCACTTGCTGCACTTCCAGAGGATCCAGGTTCGATTTCCCGCACCCACATGGCAGCTAGCAACATCTCTAATTCCAGTTCCAGGGGATCCAGTACCCTTTTCTGACCTCAGTAAGCCTTGTATGCACTATACACACACATACACAAGCAATATAGCCCCACACATAAAATAATAAAGTAAAAATAAGTTAAAAGAAAATAGAATTGGCTTCTCTGCTACTGGCAATTTGAGCTCTATGTCTAAAGGTTGAAGAGAACACCTGTCCATTACTTCTCTCTCCCCTATGTGGTGAGGCTTACTCATCACGGTGGAAAAGCAATGATTATTCTCAAAGTGGGACAGTGTAAAGATCTCATACAAGAAGGGTGTGTCTGTCCAGCATGTATAACCAACATGTGTCAAGCCCTGATTTTGATCCTCAGCATGGGAAAAAAAATCACTGTATTCAGAGATAGAATTATATATTCATAACTTCCTACATCTTTCCCATAGAAAATTTGTCACATTTTCATAGCTAGTATTTGATTATACTTAATCTATCCTATTGAGTATAATTAAATACTTGTAATTAAGTATTTTTTCTTTTATTCCTAGGTGTCTTCTTCAATTATAAGCTTTATAAGAGAAGAGACTAGATCTGTTTTCTTTGCTATTCATAACCTACCTCAAGAATAGAAAGTTGATATTTAATTAATTCATGAAGTGATAAGTGAATAAAATAACTAATGCTTTTAAATTTAAATGAACTCTCCCAGCCATTCGCATGTCCCTCTGAAAATTAATCAGGTCAGCTTATATTCATGGGATGCCTGTTGATGCAAATGTTGTGTGGGGTGCACGTGAGAAACGCCCCTGCCTGGGGAGCTTACTGTCTGACTTGGAGAAAGAAAATGGGAAATGGGTTTAGAAGATGGAGGGTGGAGAAAGGAGGAGCAGGAGTTCAAAGCCAGCCTGAGCCTGTCTCAACAGAAAAGGGAAGAGAAGGGGAAAGTGGAGGGGCAGTGTATCTACAGAGTATTATAGAGAAATGCGAGAAGAAGAAATCATGGTTTTTCTGGAAAAGGCTTAATCAGAAGAGACTTTCCAGCTCAGGAAGGTGAGATAAAGCCAGGGTTGGTAGCACACAAATTTAACCCTGGTACTTGGAAGACAGAAGCAGGTGGATTACTGTGAGTTCTATCCAGGCCTCTGTAGAGATAACCTGTCTTTTTAAAAAATTTAAAAAGGAGAAAGAAATGAAGATGAGGAGGAGGATGAACAGGAAGACGAGGAGGAAGAGGTGGTGGTGATGGGGTATAACAGCAGCATGGCTGTAGATAGAACTATGTCTTTGTGACGCCCAACCTGGCCCAGGACCAAGTAGCTGAGAACAAAGTCTCAGGAGCCTCCCTTGGGCCCTGCACACAGTTGTGTGGCCACCAGAGGTTGTTAAGTTGGACACTGCTTTGCCAGCTTCTCCACCAAAGTGTTTACTTTATTTTTTATATATGTGTATAGATATTCTACCTGCATCTTTATCTGTGTATCATTTGTGTACTTGGTGCTGCCAAGAGTCCGATCTCCTAAAATCGGAGTTACAGGCAGTTCTGAAATACCATATAGGTGCTGGGAATCAAACCCAGGTCCTCTGGAAGAGCAGCCAGTGCTCTTAATCACTGAGCATCTCTCCAGCCCCCATTCCCACTTGGAGGCAGGGTTTTACAGTATAGTTCTAGCTGGCCTGGACTTTGCTATGCAATCTAGTGGCCTGGAACACACAGAGACCCACCTGCTTCTGACTCCCAAATGCTGGGCTTAAAGGCACCCATCACTGCTCCTGACTCCAAGTGTTTCTTTAAGGCAAAGGAGTACACTTCTCCTTTCAGGATTCAGGACATAGTTCTGGACAATATGGCAAAGGCATGAGTCTTTTCCTTCTTTCTTTGTGTGCTTGATTGTTTTGTGTGTATGCCTATGTGGGGGCATGTGCATGTATGTAAAGGTACCACTGGAGGCCAGAGGTGTCAAGTCCTTCTGGAACTAGAGTTACAAGAGGTTATGAGCCACCTGCTGTGGAAGCTGAGAATTGAACTTAGGCCCTCTGCAGAAATACTCTTAAGCACTCTTAACCACTGAGCCATTTCCCCAGCCCCAAGGATGCATTACTTTAAAAAATACACATGAATTATATATATGTGCGTGTATATATGTATATGTACGTATGTACATGTATGTCTAAGTTCACATGTGGCAATCAGGGTTGGTTCTATCTAGTCATGTAGGTTAAACTTTGGTCTTCAGGCTCGGCAGCACATGCCTTTATCCACTGAGCCATTTGCTTACCCATCCCTCCATTTTATATTTTAAGATTTTATTTATTATCATATGTAAGTACACTGTAATTGTCTTTAGACACACCAGAAGAGTGCGTCATATCTCACTATGGATCGTTGTGAGCCACCATGTGGTTGCTGGGATTTGAACTCAGGACCTTCAGAAGAGCAGTCAGTGCTTTTACCCACTGAGCCATCTCATCAGCCCCTCATTTTATATTTTTTAAATACAAGAAATTGAAGCCGGGAGTGGTGGCGCACACCTTTAATCCCAGCACTTGGGAGGCAGAGGCAGGCGGATTTCTGAGTTTGAGGCCAACCTGGTCTACAGAGTGAGTTCCAGGACAGCCAAAGCTACACAGAGAAACCCTGTCTTGAAAAACCAAAATAAATAAATAAATAAATAAATAAATAAATAAATAAATAAATAAATAAAATTTGAGCTGGTTGTGGTGGCACACACCTTTAATACCAGCAGAGGCAGAGGCAGGTAGATCTTTTGAGTTCAAGGTTAGCCTGGTTTACTGAGCAAAATCTCAGGATAGGAGAGCCAGGGCTCCATAGATAAACTCTGACTAGGAAAGAGAGAGAGGGGAGGGGAGGAGAGGAGGGAGGGAGGGAGGGAGGGAGGGAGGGAGGGAGGGAGGGAGGGAGGGAGGGAGGGAGGGAGGGAGGGGAAAAAGGAAAAGAAAGGAGAACTTGGTTTTACTTACTGACATTCAGAAAATGACACTCCAGGTGACTCTTTATTACACTATTAACTTAATCACTTAATCACTGGTCATGATGAAGAGACACCATGACCAAGGCAACTCTAATAAAAGAAGGAATGTAATTGTGGGTTTGCTTACAGTTTTAGAGGGTTGGTCCACTGTCATCACAGAGTGTCCTGGCAGTGCTAGAGCAGGAGCCAAGAGCTGCATCCAGGCAGAGGGAGAGATACTGGGCCTGACTGGGGCTTCTGAAGCCTCCACACCCACACTGGGGTGGGGGGATGTGTGTCAAGCATTCATAATATGAGGCTATGGAGGCCGTTGTCATTCCAACCACCACACACAGATTATATAACCATTCTGTAAGTCTAAGCATTCCTATCAGACTCCTCATGACTTTGCCTTTCTTTGTTTGTTGTTTCTTGGGACAGGGCCTCGCCATGTAGCTCAGGCTGACCCAGGATCTTTTCACATGTGCCAGTGCCAGCTTTAAGTGTCCCTTTGGAGAAGGACACGTGAGAAGATTATCCATTTTGGTTTTCTTGTGACTACTTGTATTCCCTTTAAGACGTTTACTGGCACCTGGCATTTGTCCAATAGATGCTTATCAAATGAATAGGAGATAGAAGGACATGACCAGATATCTAAGAAATGATTGAGAGTACATAGGTGTGGTGATATATACTGGCATTCTAAGTACTTGGGTTTAAGTAGCAGGAAGATTAGGAGTTCAAGACCAGCCTCGGGTAGATTAGTCCTTGTCTCAACACACACACACACACACACACACACACATACACACTCCACACCACACCACACCACACCACACCACACCACACCACACCACACACACACACACACACACCACACCACACCACATACACGGTGGGGTGGGTGGGGAGAGGGAGAACACAAAACAAGGGATTAGGGACCATGGCTTAGTTGGCCTATTACAGAGCCACAACTCAGGGGCTTAGAGATTTGGCCCCTCTAGGATCAGCAGACAGGCCCATTTGCTGGGTGAAATCCATTCCCGTCTCCTTTGATCTCACCTGTGACTCTACATCCCACCTGGAGTGATAAGAAGGGTTACAGCCCAAGAGAGCAGAAATAGATGTCTACCTGTGTCTGCCACAATCTCAAGGAATGGTACACCAGTCAGCTGGAAAATTGTAGGAAAAAAACAGATGCTTCCTGTTAAACCAAAAATAGCAGAGAGAGAGAGAGAGAGAGAGAGAGAGAGCAGAAACTCTGGCTGTTCTACCCTTATGTCCCCTTCGAATAGCTCACTCTTTCCCCCTTGCTCCTTTTTTCCCTTGTAATACAACCTTGATCAGTTTACTCCAACCAAAGACCCCACCTCAATCCTGCCTCTGTGACTTTGCAGTTGCCCTTCATCCCGTCTTCTGAAATGCCATGGTCCTTTGCAGGCCGGTCTTGCTTCCTCCCCTGACTTCACCATTCATTCATTACCATCTCCTGCAGGCTCCCATGGCCTTCAAAGTGATGCCACTTTTTATCAGTCTAACAAGCTTTTACAACTCTATTGGATGCTTCGTGAGGACAGGGAGAAGGGATCATGAGTCAATCCTGCTCGTGTCTTAGCCTGGAAAACACTGTATGGTCCAGTTGCTCATTCACTGGCTGTGACATTTGTCTGAGTGTGCCTGAATCCCCTGGCAGACCTTACCACCAATTTCTCACCCACAGGAATATCAGATTCCTCCCAGAGTTCTGCAGAGTTCATGGCCTCACAAAGGTCACAGCTGGAGACAAATGTGATATGCCCAGAAAAGCTGATTGCAAGACTGAAAACCATAGTGGTTTCTAAAGACCACAGAGAAAGGAAAAAAAAGAAAAGAAGAAGAAGGACTTAAACAAATATTTTTCCTAAGCAGACCTCAGTCTCTAGAAGGGTTTTCAAACTGCAGACACAGCAAAAGAAATGAGAGCTGAGAAAGCGAGAAAGCGCTGTGCTGGGCAGAACAGGGCTTCATTTACACTGTGGTGATGGCTGATCCGGGGGATTTCTGTGCTTCCGTAGCCTCTGAAAACCTCCGTTCCTTTTCCCCAGTCAGAACCAAAAAGACCCTAAGCTCAGAGAACCTGCTAAACTGAAAGAAGTGAAGAGGAAGTGAGAGCCTCCGAGGGACAAATAGAAAGAGAAAGGGGGGATTTTCTCTTGTGGTGTCTTAGGTAAAAAACGATAGTGCATTGGTGAGGCCAGGAGTCAGACCCCGGCATGGGGTCAGGAGATAGCAACGCTAGGCTCAATAGTGCTAGCTCTGGCTGTTTAGGACCACTTGAATCCAGGAGTTCAAGGGTAGCTGGGTGTCATAGTGAGACCTTGTCTTATAATTAAATAAATGTTGGGGGCTGAGGCAGGAGGATGGTCAGTTTGAGGCCATCATGAGCTATATAGCAAGACCCAATATTGGAAAAACAGACTACTGACTGACTGACTGACAGTCTGTGGAGAAGCAGAGCCTAATGGGAAAGGGAGCTCACTCTGCTCTCATGCTGAGCAGAGGATGTTGCAAGAGCAAAGGTTCCCAGCCTTTGTCAACAAAGTGTCAACAACCAGGATCCAACGGAAGCTGCTGAGCACAAGGAGCGGCTGTCCTCTTCTCCAAGGACTGTCCCCTGTGGTGCAGAGCTGGGCATCAGGACAGCAAGCACCCTGGCAGTGGAGGGACTGAACTCAGCAAAGATGACTGTCAATACAGGAAGTGGGAGGATAGAGAGTCACAGGCAGAGCCAAGTCGTAGATGTTCTCAAAATTGAAACAGAGGAGATGCCTACCTGCCCTCCCTTCCAAATCACTTCCTGTAAGTAGCAGTGGATTGGACAGAAGTACTTTCCTATTTCTTCTCCCAGCTCCCATTAAGGTGAGAACAAAAGAGCAGAGTAGACAAGAGTCCCCAAGGACAAGAGAATAGGGAAGGAAATAAAAGCAGAGGAGAAATGTCAGCAAGTGTTAGCAATGAGAGCGTGCAGGAGAGAGACAACTGATGTGTGAGCTCATGGATAAAGACTTACAGGGAGCAAGCCAGTCCATCAAAGGACAGGAGTCTACCTGAGTACAGCAGACAGTGGAGCTGAGGCCTGGGCTCACAGCTGGGGCTAGGGGACCTGCTTTTAAAGGATAGTACACAGAGTGTGGTACTACATGTCCATAATCCCAGGGTTTGGGAGATAATGATAGAAGGATCGGAAGTCTAAAGCCAGCCTGGGTCACATGAGACCTTGCTTCTAAAAGGGGAGGGGAGGGGTAGTGTCTTAGTTAGGGTTTTACTGCTGTGAAAAGACATCATGACCAAGGCAAATCTTATAAGGACAACATTTAATTGGGACTGGCTTACAGGTTCAGAAGTTCAGTCCATTATCATCAAGGTAGGAACATGGCAGCATCCAGGCAGAGTCTTAAAGCCCACACCCACAGTGGCACACCTATTCCAACAAGGTCACACCTACTGCGACAAGGCCACACCTTCTAATAATGCCATTCCCTGGGCCAAGCATATTCAAACCATGGCAGGTAGTTAGATATCTAAGTTTCTGTTTCTACACTTCCATGTAGATGTCCCAAATCCTCTGTTATCCCAGTGGGGAAGTTTAGGAACTTAGACTCAGTGGCATCAGGTACAAGACAAAGCAAGCCAACCTGGAAGCAAAGCCAGAGTCTGTAGCTCTTTTCTCTGGGGTTGCTCTATGTAGTCATGGTTCAGACATTCCTCACCCACCTCCTGCCAACAGACAGCTGACCTCTGGGCAATGCTGGGTAGAGAGTCACAAACCAGTAATCTCAGCACTTGAGAGCAGAAGCAGGAGGACAGGGAGTTCAAGGCCAACCTCAGCCATCTAACCAATTCAAGTCTAGCCTATGCTTCATGAGACACTGGGTTACAGACAGCACCACTTAGAAATTCTGCAATGAAAAAGTCTACAGAGAAACCCAGCATGGATCAATTCCCATTCCTATCCATTCACAGCACCATCAAACTTGTTTTTGTGTTCTCTCTCTATCTCTCTCTCTAAGACATCTAAGTGAAGAGAAAAACACACACAGAGAGAGAGAGGGAGGGAGGGAGGGAGGGAGAGAGAGAGATGCAAGGAACACTGGTTAATATCCCAGAACCATAAATAGGATGAATCCTTAAAGAATGGGATGTTATTTAAGAGGAACAGATAATAACAGTAGTAGCAATATTTAATGGACATTTATTATGTATCGGAAGTGTGTTTAAGGAACTGGAGAGATGGCTCAGTGGTTAAGTGGCTGGCCTTCCAGAGGACTCAGGTTCAATTCTTAGCACCCACATGGCAGCTCACAACTGTAACTCCAGTTCCAGAGGATCTAGCGCCCTCACACAGACACACATGCAGGCAAAGCACCAATGCATAGAAGTATATTTAGACTCTCTGAATTCTTATACTTTTTTGGTGGGGCGGGGAGCTGGTGTCACACTCACAGAGATCCGCGTGCTAAGATTAAAGGTGTGAACCATCACGCTCAGCTTTAATTCTTAATGTCATGGATTCTGTATGGTTATCTCCCATATCATGTGGTGAGAGAAAAAAACTAAGATACAACAATGAAAAGGAAAGTACTAAAGGTTACAGAACCGGGAAAGAACAGATCTGAAAGCTAAATGGCCAGTTTTAACAGCTTTCTTTTAATGCTTCCCCAGAGAGCCCTCAGGAAAACCCTTGGAACGGCTCAGTGGAACGACAGGAGTGAGCAGACATGGAAAGCAGAGAATAGATCCAAGGAGGCCCGACATCTAAGGGAGAACTGCACAGAGGAGTTGTGTGCAACTGCTTTTAAATAGCACAATAATATTCCCTGATATATGAACCGTCTTCATGTTAAATGGCATGACAACAAATGAGAGGGAGAGGGGGAGAGAGAGAGAGAGGAAAAGAGAAAAATCCCCAAGATGATAATAAAAGCCTAAAAACTGCTCGTTCCAGGGCATCTGAACATCAAGGCAGGAGAAGCATATGGCACAGTCTAACCTCATGATGGACAGGTAGGGGAGGGAGGGTCCTCTTTCCAGCCAGTAGGGATGGTACCTCTCGCTCACACGCCCACATACAGGAAGTATCTCTCTGACAGTGCCTTGGCAAACATACCTAAAGTTTGGCTTTCCTCCTTTCTCGGGCACACCTCCATCCAGCCAAGTTGACAGTCAGGACTAAATATCAACCACTCTAAATGGAGCAATCTGTCTGAAATTTGAGCAAACTCCATTTCCAACCTAACAGTCGGTGTCTAGCCAAACCGTAAATCCGTGTGGCACACAGAATGCATGTGAACGTGCAGTGAGTCATCTGGAGAAGGGAAGGGAGGGCGGGGCGTGAAGAGGGGATAATTATTTCTTCTGTGCACCTCTTGTTCTGTTTGAATGTTTACTTACCGTGTGGTTACATTCAAACCCTTTTAAGGGATGCTACTCAGAAGCTGGACTGGGGGACACTCATCGTGGATGATAAAGCACACGGGTGATTTTCGTGCGGATGACGTCTTGTCCTTCGATACTCTTCTGCCCCATGCCCGGGTGTGCAGGAAGGGAGGTCAGGCCATGTTGGTTTTTAGCTCGGATGGAACTGAGAAGACAAATTAGCAAGACAAGCTCAGGACTCACAGTTAGATCATGTGAGGAAAACCATGAGTAAAGACAGCAGACAGCAGACAGCATGATGCAGTCCTTTGAGTCACTTGGGTGTGGGTCACAGGAGTGACTGGAAGAAGGAAAGTTCCAGAACCCACTTCCCTTACAAATCCTCCTCTGCTGAGACGGTCTGAAAAAAAAAAAAAGAAAGAAAGTGACTGAGGAAGGAGAAGGGGTGAAGTTCAAAGCAGTCACCTTCCGTTTTACCAGCTTTGATAAGAAGGTAAAATAAGAAAGATAGACAGACACTCAGACACTCAATCGAAGCTTTCATATGGATGTGGATTTCAGCCATTGACATCCCTTCAGTCCCTCATTGTCATGGGTCCCTAACTATATCCACTGTCACTCCCAGTAAGTGTTTTTTTTTGAATTCCCGCTTCTGTTCAGATCTCCTCCGACAGTAATAAAAGATTTAGATATGAAAGTGCCTTAACATTTGGAATGAGACCGAGGCTGTAAATAGATATGCTGAGGAAATAAGCCAGGGTAAGATCTGGATCTCTGTAAGTGTCATTCATAGTCAAAGGCAAAGCCTCCCTGGTCTGTGGGTTGACATAGGCATGCACACAGAGGACAGGGATGTGCATGTATGTGTTCCTGCATATGTGAGCCGGAATACACACACATACACACACACACACACACACACAGGATGAAGGAAAATCTCAAGCGTTGCTGTGTTTCTGAGTGGCCTGGTCTTTATGGGCAGGGTGATACCCTTCCTTTGGTCGTTATTTTTTGAGAAATGAGGATAAAACCTCTAGTGTGTGGTGCCACACACTAGAAACCCCAGCCCTTGAAAGGCTAAGGCAGAAAGAATGCCTGAGTGCGAGGCCAAACAAACAACAAAAAAGCTAATTCCTAGATAGCCGGCCAGCTTCCAGTCTGCAGTGGCGAAGCATGCGTGCCAGTCATCTTCCTCCTCCCCACTGCCACACTCTGACAACATGTCAGGATGAAGGGTCTCATGTGCCTGTGCTACGGTCGGCTTGGTGACTTAGGTATACCAAGCGGTCTGACTGTTAATCACAGCTTACAGCATGCCATCCCTTGTCATTTACAGCTGCTAGAATGTCAACCAATTCAAAGGCCAAAGTAGACCCAACCCTGTTTTTGATGTTCCCCCTCTGAGTTCTTAGAGAACTACCGGCCCTCAAATATGGTCATTGCACAGTGTGTGTGATTTGGTGTCTGTGTGTTTCTCTGTCAGGCTGTGGTCTTTTCATAGACAAAAGGGAATCCTCCACCCTTGACAGTGCCTAACACAACAAGAGTGCCACTTCGATTTGTGAACAATGATGTGCTCCTGTCACTCCGCTTTGGATGGCAGCTATGTTGTCAGAGTCCTTGCTGCTTTGTGGCACTCACAGAAACAGGGGATTTGGTATTTGTCTAAGGAAATGTGGTATCGGTCGGTATCCCCGAGTGTGTGATATACAATAATAAAAAGGTGGTGTTCCACACCACTGTCACGATCTCAGGACTGTCTCCCTGTGATTCATATTCTCAGCTATAATCAGAGTATGTCTGACACGTCTTGGCAGACTACCTTGATTCATGGCCTGAATCCATGACAGTGACTTAGATGACCTTCCACACGCCTGCTCTTGTTTAAGGTTCTAGAATCCAAATAACCATCATCTTCCATGATTTTATAGATAGGGTAGATTCTTGGCCTAGAACAGAATCTAAACTTCAAGGCTGAAAGTGCCTGGGGCCTTTAACTGACCTCTCAGCATCAGGGCAGATTTCTGTTGTGCTTTGTTCTTTGGCTTTTAATTATATTTAATGTGTGTGTGTGTGTGTGTGTGTGTGTGTGTGTGTGTGTGTGCTTGGGAAGATCAGAAGAGTTCTCTTGAAGCTGAAGTTATAGGTGCTGGTGAGCACCTGATGTGGATGCTGGGACCCAAATGTTGATTGTCATAACTGAGCAGCAACTGTTCTTAACTGATAAGCCAGTTCTCCAGCCAATGCTTTGGTCTTTTGTTGGTTGGTTGGTTGGTTGGTTAGTTGGTTGGTTTGGTTTGGTTGGAAAAGTTTACCTTTACTCTAAGCAATCCTCTTACCCCTACCTTCCAAATGTAGGCACTACATGCATGTGGCTCTGGCACAAGTTGTGGGTTTTATTGTTGTTGTTTGTTTGGTGTTGAGACACAGGGTTTCTCTGTGTAGCCCTTACTGTCCTGGGACTCACTCTGTAGACCAGGCTGTCCTTGAACTCACAGAGATCTGTCTCTGCCTCTGTGTCCCCAATGCAGGGATTGGCTTGTGCCACTGCCATCCATCTGGCTTGGGACAGGTTTTAGTCTTTTCCCTTTTTGTTTTTATGTCACATCTACTGAGTAACTTGTTTTGTTTTGTTTTTTTCTTATAATATATTCTGCAATTAAAATAAATATTTTTGGTCTTAGACAAACAAAGCAAACATCTGTTTTAGTTACAGAGAGTGAAATATTAATCTTGAGATGTTAAAATTCATTAAAACCAGGGGCTGGGGATATAGCTCAGTCTACGAGCACTGGCTGCTCGCTCGTACGGAGGACATAGCTTTGGTTCCCAGCACCCACACTGTGACTTGCAAATGCCTTAACTCTAGTTCCAGGGGACCCAGCACCCTCTTCTACGGCCTCCAAGTGAGCATGTGATAGATACATGTGATACATACTTACAGACAAAACACACAAAAACACAATTTCTTTTTTTATTTTAAAGTTATTAAAACACTGCTAATTCCCATTTCCTGGATAAATTTCCTCTGAAAGCCCTGCTATTTCCTAAGGTTTTCATTTGTTGCATGGGCCCTTGGGAATTAAGTGTGTGCAGTTTTAACACAAGACACCACATGCAGCAAAGTGCTGATCAAGCCTAAGCCCAGGAGAGTCTATAATTCTTTGTCAGTTATGAGCTTTGTTAGGAGAAACCAAGGTTGGCTATTTGTTAATTCTCCCTGAGTGAATTCTGCCCCCTTGTGGATTAAAACATCTACAGAGCAGAAAGGAGCACTGTAACCCTATAGATAAGTTCCTTTCCAGTCTTTCCAAGAACACTGGGAAAGTGAAGGACACAAGGAAACAAAACTAGACCCTTAGTGTAAACCGTAAGAGCTCAGAATGGTGACGAAACACACCAGCATGCAAGAGTACGTGTTTTTCTGTACTTTATACTCTTCATGGCATAAATTTGCTGAGTATATATTCTTCATAATGGCAAATGCTTTGAACATTCAGTTTAATGTTAACGTAGGAGGCTCCCCTTTGCAGCCTCTGACTAACCCTAGGTGGATGAGAACTTTCCTGAATTCCGCAGCTCGTTCTGCTGTCAGGCAGCACTGCTAACAAGTCTATCAACATATTACCTGCAGACTCTGGGTGTAGCTCAGTGGCACAGTGCTTGCTCAGCATGTGCCAGGCCCTGGGTTCGTTCCCCAGCACTGCAAAACAAAAGCCCCGCAACACCGACAAATGAGCCCCAGATATTGTTAATGTCTCTTAAAAGGGAACCACATGATTCATTCCGTTATCTGTGATACATACGGGAAGATGCTGGAGATCTCCCAATGTATCATTTTATGGTTGAATCACTTAGGCCATAGGGCTATAATCCTGCCCCAAAGAACAATCCCCAACTGGCCAATGAGGTGACTGGTTTTTTTGGTTTTTTTTTTTTTTTTAATCTAAAGAAGCCCTTTTTCCCATATGAAGAATTCACAAATATAAATGGCACATCAAGTTTTTATTTTAAAAGATCATGATGGGGCCGAAGAGATGGCTCAGTGGATAAAGTGCTTGCCATTCAAATGTGAGGATCTGAGTTCAGTCCCTAGCAGTCATGAAAAACACAAACCAACAAAGCTGGGTACAATGGCATACACACTCTTGTAATTCCAGGGCTGGAGAGGTAGAAACAGGCAGGTACCTCAGGGTTATTAAACTGCCAATCTAGCCTACTGGGTGAGTTCCGGGCCAGTGAGAGACACTGGGGGAAAAAGAAAAAGGGTTGATTTTCCACTTCCACATCCACTCAAACCCATGAATACCACAGGTACACATACCCCTCCCCCTTGCACACATAGACATAGAAAATCATGTTGAGTATGGTTAAAAAAAAAATTGGTACCCATAGGTACTGGTCCAGAGGAGGTGCCGGTGAAATGTAGCATCGGATAATGTGCCATTGAACTTATAAGGTTCATTTAGCTGCTTTGCTCGTGGACATCCATGAACCCTGACGCCGCAATAAGTTTGGAGGCTAAGAACTCACAAGAGTCTCATTTAACTCTGGTCATGGGCTGGCAGCACCGTAAAGTGGGGGGCGGGGATGTTCACTCAGCTGAGGTTGCAGGCTTTTCACCAAAGTCACTCATCTCTCTCTCTCTGATCTGGAGCCAGGATGTAAGGTGAGCTACAGACAGGTCAGCAAGTCACACACTGATTGACACAAAAGCCATGAGGAGCCCTTCAGACACATCCGGTGCTGCCCCCTGCCTTCCCACACAAGAAGTCCTGTTCATTGTCATTTTGTAAATGTTTTCCCCTCTGGGTTGAAGGATTATGCATGCTGTCCAAGGGACCTACAACTGAGGTCTAGCCTCAGCCATCTTTTCACTCTTTATTTTGACATGGAATTTCACTGAATTGCCCAGTAACTTGCTGGTCTTGTGGTCACACTATTAGTCCAAGCAAACCTTGACAGTGTGAGCTTCCTACTTCAGCTCCCCTTGTCACTGGGATTACAGGCCTGGGCCTCCAAGCCTGGCTCTTTTGCCATCTTTTAAATATTTGGGAAGACAGATGTTAGACTGCCCTGTAGTATTCTGTCCTGCTGACTTTCACCTATAATTGTGCTAACTGTACTTTAGACATGACTCTCCAACTTCATCACTTCCTGCTTACAATCCTCTGACAGCAAATTTCTATTGTTTTTTCCATCAAAGCCTCATCCAGCTTTTAATGCCTAGCACTGCACATAGCTGTGCTTAATGTAACGGCTTGGCTCCTATAAAATGCAGTGGGCTGTCACTCCTGTGTCTGCAACATCATACTGCCAGGAGTGCAGCCTTGCGCTTAAATTCACAGTCATATCAACCAGTGGTCCATTAAACTCTTATTTGATTCCAGGTTCCGACCCTGTACTTGTGTCTGGATGTAACTCCCAACATATCTCTATCAAAGTTCTCTTTCTGTTTGGCTCAGACTCCCAGCTGGCAAGACAATTATGTATCTACCTCCAGAGTGCCCAATGAGATTAACTTGTCTACCTAGCTTGGTGCATACATAGTTAATAGAAATGATCTGTTTCCCACTGTACTGGGGTGCGGGGAGGGTGACCAGACGGGAGCTATCTCCATGGTGCTTCCTATAAACCACATGGCTTCAGTTTTTGCTAAACAGAACGGATAGCATCAGTTCACTCTGTAGTCACTGGCCTCACTTGGGACGAGGCTTTGGAAGGAGCTGAGTTAGTTAACTGTTAAAGTAATTGAAGGTAGCCAGGCGTGGTGGCGCATGCCTTTAATCCCAGCACTCAGGAGGCAGAGGCAGGCAGATTTCTGAGTTCAAGGCCAGCCTGGTCTACAAAGTGAGTTCCAGGACAGCCAGAGCTATACAGAGAAATCCTGTCTCGAAAAACCAAAAAAAAAAAAAAAATTGAAGGTATCATTAACCATCAGCTGTCTGAGGGCCATAGGGGACATGAGGCCCACGTCTTTGTATTCCTAGTGCCATCTGCACTTGGTAAGTAAAGAGAACACTGGAAGTTCTTAATGTGGGCAGCCACATTAAATCACATAATAGCCAGCCTGTCACAGAGCGGGGAAAGGGTGAGTCCTCATCCCTTCTTTCTTTCCTCCCTTTTTGAGACATACATTCACTGTGTAGCCTTAATTGACCTGGAATTCATTGTATAGGCAAGGCTACCTTCAAACTCAGAGATCCACCTGTCTCTGCCTCCAATGCTGGGATTAAAGGTGGCCACTGCCACACCTGACATGAGCTTTGGCTTTGATCAGCCTTTGTTTCATCTGAAAACTTAAGTGCTGGGGTGCAGGAATCACCTCACAAACCATACAGTGACAGTCAGAAAGGGATAGTTTACTGGGCATACACCCCAAATTCGGGAATTGAACCATGACACTGAGTTAGGATTCTATAGGGTTTTTTAAGCCCCAAATCCACAAATATCTATGCCAAGTTATTTCACCAATCAGGATTTAGGGATAGGGGATTTCCTAAGGAACTTGTCTTAGTTGTATGTTTATCCTGTTTCCATTGGTTGGGTATTGAACTGTGGCAGGGGACTTGCCTTGTCTAATATTCATGTCCTAACTTGACATGAATCAAGGGCGGGGCTTGCCTTGTCTAACATTCATATTTTAACTTGTCTACCAGGATGGGACTTGTCTAACATTCATGTAATTAACTTGCCAACCAGGATGGCAGTTACCCACATACATGTCTCTTTCTGCCAAGTAGGATGTCAGTTCCCAGGGAAGTCTTGAGAATTTAAACTTTACTCGACCACTACTCAAAATGAAAATCTTACTCCAAATAATTTCTTAAATTAGTGCAGGTGTCTCTCTTATATTGGGGTCCATCCTAGGGGCAGCTTATATCATAAAAGCTTATACACAGCTGCAGGAAGAGCTGTTGGGGAGTTGGTTCAGGTCCAAGCTTATTACAGGTAACGATACAAAACAGTTCTACTGTCTTCTATCAGGATCGGTTTCCAAGGGCTCAGAACGTAACAGAATATGTACTCAATCTTGGCATTAGAGGGTTTCTTAGTAACAGCAGAAACATATGAGAAAATTTCCTTATAAAGGCAGGCTAGCCAGGTAACAGTTACCCAGGCCTTAACATTTTATCTAGGCCATAACATTCCACCTAAGACCTAATATTTTACCTAAATCCTAATACTTAGGGCTAGGGATGTAGTTCCGTGGTTAAGTATTTGCCCAACATGTACAAGGCCCAGGGCTTTGAGCCTCAGCCCTACAGTAACAAATCACAGAGGAAAAACCTATCCCCAAAGCCAGGTGTGGTGGCGCACGCCCTTAATCCCAGCACTTGGGAGGCAGAGGCAGGCGGATTTCTGAGTCCGAGGCCAGCCTGCTCTACAAAGTGAGTTCCAGGACAGCCAGGGCTACACAGAGAAACCTTGTCTTGAAAAACCAAAACCAAAAACAAAAAACAAAACAAAACAACAACAACAATAACAAAAACCTATCCCCATTATTGTTTCCGTCAATACTGGGCTCTCATTACTCATATTCTATTATTCCCCTCTCCCTCTCCTCCTTTCCTCTTTTTGTCCCCTTCACCATCTTCCTGTCACCTTCTCCTTATCCCCAACCCCTCCTTTCTTTTCTTCTTCCTATCGTTTACTTAAAACCCAGCCTAGGGTGTGGAGCTAAATCCCTGCGACCCATCTCCTGACTAAAGCCTAGTCCTTGTGGCCACCCCACTATTTCAGAGACTCCTGGAACAAATGTCCTCTCAGGGGGACACCATCCCAGTTTCCAGATGTTTGAAATTCCGCTGGCCTCATTCCTTTAGCTTTTGGCTTTGTCTAAATACCAAATATGTTTGCATTAAAGAAGTCGCTGAAATAGGTCTGGTCTGGTGGTTAGCAACACATAGCCTATGTAGTTTTTTTCTCTCCTCTGAAGACCTTCATATGGAGATCCCGGAATGGGCTGGGTCCAAGGCTTAGAAGGAAACATATGCTGGGTAGAAAAGGAACCTCACTAGCTGTCAGTGAAGCTGGCAAGAGAGGCCACGTTCTCCCTCAGCTCCAGGTGCTCCCCCAGCTCCAGGTGCTCCCCCAGCTCCAGATGCTCCCCCAGCTCCAGGTGCTCCCCCAGCTCCAGGTGCTCCCCCAGCTCCAGGTGTTCCCCCAGCTCCAGATGCTCCCCCAGCTCCAGGTGCTCCCCCAGCTCCAGATGCTCCCCCAGCTCCAGGTGCTCCCCCAGCTCCAGATGCTCCCTCCACCTGGTGTGTTCTCCCTTCCCTCCAATCTGCAGCCACAGCATGCCTGACTCCCCAGAACACCTCACAATCCTGGTTTGCCTCCTTGTGCCTGTTTCTCTTTGTCTTTTACAACACAGTGTGACTGTCGTTAATAATAACCACCGTTTGTTGAGTGGGTGCCTTGTTAGATCTTTTACCCAGGCCATGTACAATCCTTCCAACAACCTTTCTTCGTTTTACAGAGAAGAAAAGGCGTGTTGGGAGTGGGGGTAGTGGTGCATGTCTTTAATCCCAGCACTCAGGAGGCAGAGACAGGCGGATCTCAGAGTCCGAGATCCTTGGTCTTCAAAGCAAGTTCCAGGACAGGCAGAACTTCACAGAGAAACCCTGTCTACAAATAAACAAACAAAAAACAAAAACAAGCAGAGAAGAAAAGGCTGAGAGAGGTCAGGAGACTGTCTAAATCCGGGTCCATGGTGCCTCATGAAATGTATACAGTGTTCCAGAAAGTGTGAATGCCTCACTCATGCATACACATACACCCCCACACCCCACAGGACTCTACAACTTGGCTTGAGTCACTGTGTGTCTTAATTTTTTTAAAGATTTATTTATTATGTATACATGTATGCCTGCAAGCCAGAAGAGGGGACCTGACCCCATTACAGATAGTTGTGAGCGACCATGTGGTTGTTGGGATTTGAACTCAGAGCCATCTCACCAGCCCGTGTCTTAATTCTTGATCTATACAATGAAATACGGCTTTTCCCTTTGTTTTTGTTCATTCTCTGTGTTTTGCTTTTAGACAGGATAAGTCAGTGTAGCCCAGGCTAACTTTGAAGTCACAGTATTCACAGCTTTTTCCCTGCTTCAGGCTTGCAAATATCCGAATGACTTTACTTTCTAATACCTTACTTTCTTACGTATATCCGATGCATCCATTCTCCTGAGGCTTACTGGAGCATTCTGGGTAAAGCAAAATATGGGGAAACTCCTCCCACTCAAGGTTAGTGAATACTAAATGTCCCCTAACCATTGAAAAATGTTCTCACTCAATGGAAGAAAGGGAGGCTACATCTGTGTCGCCCACTAGAGGGCACTGTACTGTATACTGCACAATGTGAAAGACCAGACTTTCGATCCCTGCCATGGGATGCTCTAACTTTGTAAACTCTGATCTACACAGGCTGGTAAATTACTTGGATGATAACTCCTACACCAAGAGCTGCGGCCTTGCCTAGAGCCTGCTTTGACTATACATTCAGGGGTCATTTCCTTAGTTCATTACTCGGAGCTTGGGAACATGTAGGGAGCCTGTACTCATGGGGTAACCTTTCAGGAAGAGCAAACATGGGTGACTAGGGACAAGTTGTCCGCCTTGGGCATTCAATGAGCTTTGGGAAAGTAGTAAAGTCTTATTTAGGAAGAAGAGAGGTTAGAGGTTGTTCTTTGGTCACGGCCCAGCCCACTATCCCTTATGAGAGGGGCGGGGGATATGAATATGTTTTTTGTTAAAACTCCTTCTTGCCTGGTCTTTTTGAAAAAAAGTCTGGAATGATCAAAGGAGTCCAATGAGACCCAAGGTTTTAGAGCGCAAAATCTTAAGCTAATCTTAAGCAGCAAGTACACGAAGAATTAGTCCCACCTTACCATGGAGGAGCACGGAGGGAGCGGTTTCCAGGGCAGCTGACCCCAGGCCGGGGGATGGGGGTGGGGGAGTGGCTGTTGATAACGCTAAGGCTGAGAGGTTCCCACTAGCACCTTGTTAAGTGTCTGAGTTGCCCGTGAAATCCCCACTAGGGAAAGCCCAAGGCTTCCAGGAAGGCGTTTTGCATATACACAAGAAGCCTCTTTCCAAACCCCGCTTCCTATCGATAAATACTGCAGCAAAAATTTCAAAAATTCTTCCCTTCCCTGAACCCCTGCGACTCACTAGCTTGGCCAGGCTGTGATCTCCTCCTAAGTTATACCGACTGTAAGGGTTTCTTCGCCCTAAGGTTGATCCCTGTTGCCCAGGAAATCCTATGCTAGCAGCCAGAGGGTGGCTGGACCTGCCCATTCCCTCTCACCCACCAGATGGCAGGCACATGCTAAGCAGTTCCCACAAACACTACCGAGGGCCCTGCCAGCTCAAACTGTAGATTCAACATATGGTAAAAATTATTTCTTAAGATGACCAAAAAAAAAAAAAATCCCAGAAATCTGGTAGCATCTTGGAGTTGGGGGGAGGGGGGAGGATGGTGGGGAGGAGGTGGGGGGGGGTCGGGAGGAGGGAGGACGGGGACTTAAGGTTCAAGAAAATAGGCAGATCCGTAGGCTCTGGTTGACACTCCCTGCCTCGCTGAAGTCGTTTGTATTCACGAAGGCACCCTCCTGGCGCTGCTGTATTTAATTCTGGATGTGTTATAAATAGAAGCTAGAGAGCGCAGTGTACACCGCCCACCACCTTGTTCCGGCCCTCTGGGGACATCGTCCAAATCTGGGCCTTTGTTTCCCTCTAGTGGCCTCCCTCAGCAAGTCTCACAGCAGAGCCTTTGCATTTGTTTATTCTGCATATAGCAAGGGCCTCCTGGATGCACGAGGGTGGTGTACAGTTCTTGAGCTTTGCACGAAGCTAAGACAACTCTGCGGGTTTCAGCGGCGAATGAAAGCTAGCGCATCCTCGGCCAAGCCCAACACAGTACAGTGCAGTCAGTTTCTCCGCTTTCCTGAGGGCTGCCATGTGGGCTGAAGGAGAACCGGCAATGTTATAGAGCATTTCCACTCTAAATGATTTAACCGGACCTCATCTCACGATGTTCCTCCCCTGTGCCAAGGTTCACTCAACAGTAAAATAGGTCTAAATGCTGACTGGCTATCTGCTATGTATTCAGACTCACAAAAGCAAAAACCAAAAGCAAAACTATGTTAGTTTACAGGAAATCTTCTCACATAGGCAGTAAAAGTATGATTTTGAAAGTATGATTTTGGGCTGGAGAGATGACTCAGCAGTTAAGAGCACTGACTGCTCTTCTGGAGGTCCTGAGTTCAATTCCCAGCAACCACATGGTGACTCACAACCATCTGTAATGGGATTGGATGCCTTCTTCTGGTGTGTCTGAAGACAGCTACAGTGTACTTAGATATAATAAATCTTTTTTTAAAAGTTATTTCTATATTGGTTGCACCACATAAGCTCGGCACATACACATTTGTTCAAATATAAGTGTAACACGTGTGTTGCATTTCACAGCCTTGCACTTTGCACCACATTTGTTCTAAAAGAACTTGACATCTGGGGTACACGTGATAAGAGAGGCAAGAATCCTGGTTTGGAAGAACAGCCAGTGCTCTTAACTGCTGAACCAACTCTCTGACCCCATCTTTTTTTTTTTTTTTTAAGATTTATTTATTATTATATATAAGTACACTGTAGCTGTCTTCAGATGCACCAGAAGAGGGCATCAGGTCTCATTATGGGTGGTTGTGAGCCACCATGTGGTTGCTGGGATTTGAACTCAGGACCGTCAGAAGAGCAGTCAGTGCTCTTACCCACTGAGTCATCTCACCAGCCCCTGACCCCATCTTTTTAATTTTTTTTTTTTTTTTACCCCGGGTGGCCCCAAACTTTTGATTCTCCTACCTTAGACTCCAAGTGATGGGATTAGGGGCACATGGACGTTAGAGTTGACCTTTGTTTTCTCTATTTTAAAGACAGGGTCTGACTGTCATGCTCAAGTTCAAGTGACCATCTAGGCTCAGCCTCCCAAGTAGCTGGGCTTATAGATGTGTTCCAGCATGACCAGCAAGGCACTCAGCGATACCAGCAGTTTCCTTTCTTTTAGAACCTTGAAGTGCTACCCTCTCCTAGACAGATGATTTCCATACAACATTTCTAATATTTACCAAGCCCTTGGAAGACTGTCCTGAACCCTGTAATTAGATGCCCATGAACTTCTCTAGATTTACATAATTCTCCTAGCATGAATAATTTCCCTTTATAGTACAATGGTGTTTGTCATGTTTTCATTCTCCGAAATGCACGCCGCTAGAAAGCGGAAAATCATTCTGTGGTTAGAGCAGCTCATTTGAAAATAAGAAGGCTCTCCTGAGCGTCAGGGCCTTTGAAACTTTGTAACTTCAGGCACTAGAGCTGCCTGTGTTGATGCAGAGATTCCGTGAGTGCCATCCTTCCAGAAGCTGCTGCTAGTAGACAGATGAAAGACATGGTTGTGACTGGGCAGTGGTGGCACATTCCTTTAATCCCAGCACTCCGGAGGCAGAGGCAGGCAGATACTGAGTTTAAGGCCAGCCTGGCCTATAGAGTGAGATCCAGGACAGCCAGGACCACACACAGAGAGAGAGAGAGAGAGAGACAGAGACAGACAGAGAGACAGAGACAGAGAGAGAAGCCTCAAGAAATAAACAAAAAATGAAAAACAAAAAGGAGCTGTTGACTTATATCATTTGTTTTATGTTGTTATTGAGTGCTAAGGACTGAACCTATTGCCTGGCAGTGGTGGCGCACGCCTTTAATCCCAGCACTTGGGAGGCAGAGGCAGGCAAATTTCTGAGTTCGAGGCCAGCCTGGTCTACAGAGTGAGTTCCAGGACAGCTAGGGCTATACAGAGAAACCCTGTCTCGGAAAAAAAAGAAAACAAAACTGAGCCTAGATCTTCTCACAAGCTAAATAAACACCCTCCCACTAAGCTAAATCCACAGGCTTCTTGCCTTTTTTTTTTTCTTCCATATTTAGTATTTTTGAGACAGGGTCTCACTGTGTGACCCTGGTTGTCTGGGAACTTACTTTGTAGACCGGGGTGGTCTCAAACTCACAGAGATAAGCCTGTTTCTGCCTCCTGAGAATTAGATTATGCACCACCACGGCCTGGCTCACTCTTCACTTTTTATTCAGAGACAGGGTCTCACTAAATTTCCAAGGTTGGCCTTCAACTCCTCTGCAGCCTGAGCCTACCTGGATCCATTCATCTACCCGCTTCAGCCATCTAATCGCTAGGCTGTAAGGCTATACCACCAGGCCCAGCAATTACCTCATAACTTATTTTAAAAAGCAAATAACAACAGCAAAACTAATAAGGGGAACTGACCATGGTTGCTAGTGAGGTGGGGAAATTGGAAAAAGCCAACCTAGACTAGAGAGTACACGCCTAGAGAGTTACACCGTTAAAACAATGTTGCAAAACAAACAAACAAAACACGAACAAGATTAACCAGGAAGGAACACAGGCAGCAGTAGGGTGAAATCTGTGGCGGCTGAAGACTCTTTGCCTCTGCAATTGTGAGGAGCCAGTGGCAGGCATAGTGCTTGTAAGCCTAGAATCCCGAAGCCTTGACTTGTCTCCTCCTTGTCCACAGGCTCTATCTCCCAAGGCTTATTTGTTGTGATTTCTGCTGGTCCGGGCTATCATCCAGCATCTGCATTGCTCATTAGAGGGTTTCCCTCTCTCTCTCTTTCCAGTATCCTATTATGTTGGAACGCTGGGAACTCACACTGAGATCAAGAGAGTGGCAGAGGAAAAGGTTACCTTGCCCTGTCACCATCAACTGGGGCTTCCCGAGAAAGACACCCTGGACATTGAATGGCTGCTCACCGATAATGAAGGGAACCAAAAAGTGGTAAGTACCCCCCTAGCTATAGTTGCTCTCCTTTCTGCCCTCACGTCACCTTCTTTAGCCTTCACATCATTCTTGATGGGTCTAGAAGAGTTTGTTTTCTCACCTAACAGCAACCTGAACGAACTCATGTACAAAACTAGAGAAAAAGGACCCAGGTGGCACACACTTATAATCTTGGCACTCAGGAGGCACGGGCAATAAGAACTCTAGTTTGAAGCTAACCTGGGCTACATAATAAACCCCTGTCTCCAAAAAGCAGGGAAAATAGAGGAGTATCTATGTTAGGAGGGTCTAATCCAGAGACACCAGACACTGGGAAAGGAAGTCTGCGCTGTTAACATCTTCATCTAAGAAGCAGGCTAAGATGCAGCAGCTTGATGCCCCGGTCTTGTGAGCAGAACTCAAAGCCCAGAATTCTCTACCTCCTGCTTCTCTGAAGCTGTCGTCACCTGAGCAGGCCTTGGCTTCTCGAAGTCATAACCTCCAGGTTCTGAAGATGACAGGTGACATGTGACACAGGAGCACATACGAGACAGGAACGACAGTGCCGCTCCCAGATGTGACCGTGACCGACTCTTCCACAAGACAGCCGATGCTGGCTCTGAAGTTGGAAAAAAAAGAAGCAGTCTTGGGACTTCCACACTCAATGTGGGGAGGGCTGTGATGGGCATGGGGTCCTGTGCTTCTGGCAGTGTGGGCAGAAGTTGTAGTGCTCGGACTCTGGGGGCACCCCATGCTGCCTGCTCGGACTCCCCGGGAACCCCTCGCTTCCTGCCATTAGACACCAGGGCTAAGTAATCTGCTTACCATCCTTCCATCCTTCTTTGCCTTGACTGCCTGCAGCCAGGCTCGTCCTCATTCAGACACTTACCACTCCGCTATTCTCACTTACACAGCGACTTACTGTTGCTCTTATTCAGACTTACCTTTTTCTTAAGACTCTCTGATTGAGGAAGATTGGAATAATGAGTGGCTAGAAAACCTAATTCTTTAGCAACGCCCGTCAGTCACAGACAATACTTGGGGGTGTGCTGCTGAGTTTTAAAATCCAGAATGTGGTCTATTCTTACCAGCCTTGCTGATGCATTTATGGAGCATCTATGCTTTTGGTCTTGGTCTACCCTAGTGACTAAGCAGCCATACCCATTGTGAGAGGTCCTGGCATTTCTCACCTGCTATCCGAGATGTGTGGCATGTCCCTTCATAAGGTCTGTTCTTGCTGTGTGTCTGAAGCTGACGCCACTCTTCTGAACCCATCTTTGTCTTTAGGGCTTAGTCTGGCCGGGCAGTGGTGGCGTACGCCTTTAATCACAGCACTTGGAGGGCAGAGGCAGGTGGATTTCTGAGTTCAAGGCCAGCCTGGTCTACAGAGTGAGTTCCAGGACAGCCAGGGCTACACAGAGAAACCCTGTCTCAAAAAAAAAAAAAAAAAAAAAAACCAAGAAAAGAAAAAAAAGAACTTACTCTGTAAATGAGGAAGTATGTCCTACATCCTACTGGGCAATTTTTTTTCATAAGCAGCAATGCTCTTCGACTTTAGACATGGTTACATTTCCATAAACAAACAGGAAAGTTCACAAACTCAGCATACGTTTAATATACCTATCTACTGAATACCAAAGCGGGACCTATCCGACCTTAAATATGTTCATATTGTTTGTTTTAGCTTAGGGTTGGGCAAAATGGTCTAGCATAATGCCTGCTTTTGATTAATAATAGAGTGCCACATGTCTTATGTGAAATAAGATTTTGTGATTTTGCCGGGCGGTGGTGGTGCACGCCTTTAATCCCAGCACTTGGGAGGCAGAGGCAGGTGGATTTCTGAGTTCAAGGCCAGCCTGGTCTACAGAGTGAGTTCCAGGACAGCCAAGGTTACACAGAGAAACCCTGTCTTGAAAAAAACAAAAAACAAAAACAACAACAAAAAAAAAGATTTTGCGATTTTAATTTTTAAATCTACAGCTCAGAGTCTTTTAATCTTACCTCCTTTTTATGGCGCTTTGCTTTTTCCCCTCTCGCTGATTTAAAGAGAGGAAGAAAGGGTGTCCTTCCCTCCGAATGTCCCCGTTATTAATTTCATAGCATGGTTTGTACAGGGAGAAGCTAAGGTTTCCACTAAAAATACCTCTCATGATCACGCTGGAGTCTTTAACCTGCCTACACGGCTGCCGGTGTCACCTTGTTGTGTGATTCTGCTTGTCATCTTGTTCTCTCCTAGCACGTCCTCCAAAGGCGACCTGTTCTCTGCAGAGCAAGGTCACCTTAACCTGAATGTGTTTACTCGGAGAAGGTCCCGGTCAGTCATAGACATGATAGTCGCAGCCCTGAATAGAGTAAGTGGCTCTGTGTTCCTGGAAGAAAAGCCAACAAACAAGCCTGAAAAAGACTCTCTCCAGAGTCTGACTCCAGTCAGACCCCCAGGTTCTTCATGATCTGGGGCTGCCTTTTCTGTCTGGTGGAATCTGTTTTGAGTGAGAGTCCTGTCTAGTCAGTTCACTACATAGTTCCCATCTTCAGTATCTGCCCATCTTCAACATCAAATCATGGCAATCGCTGTTCAACACCAATCCTCTCCACTCAATAGAGGCAGCAGCTCTCTTACCTCTGATGTTTCTTTATAATTCAAGGCCCTGCTTTATTCTTTGAATCAGAGTTGAGCCGACCTCTCTCCCTGACTCAAGGCCTGGCAGCAGTAGTGCCTACAGATGTCATCAGTCACCCAGTGGAATAGATGTTCCCACCATATTTAACGAATCTCACTGGAGTACTCTCTCCTGTAGTGCTTGTGTTTATCCCCACTCCCTCAGAGCACCCACAACCACACATCTAACTTCTGCCCAGAAGTTTTCATTTAAAGGAAGAGGGGGAGAAAAGAGCTTTTGCGTTATACATCTGAACGACTCCAGGAGCGAAGAAGTTAATATAGGCTTAAAAACACCACTCAAGTGGCTTTGTGGTCACAGTTTCCAAACTTACCTTTGGTGATGGGTGGGCATCATTTATCCGGTCATTCAGATCCTACAGATTTATTTAGCATTATGTCATTCTAGGTGCCAAGATACAGCTGTGAGGAGGTCAACATATCACTGCCTCCTTGGAGCACCCCATGAAAGGCATCCAATAATTTGAAAGGAAAGGACTGGAGGAAGTAGTGTACTTCCTCCTGTAAGCAGTCCCCCTGGACTGCTGACACAGAATGCACAAAAGCCCTGGGTTCAACCCACAGCGTCAAATAGACTGAGCACGGCAGTGCACACATGCAGTCCCAGCACTTGGATGGAGATGGAGGATCAAAATTCAAGGTCTTCTCTCTACATAGAGAGAAGGAGTGGTACACAGTCTTTGTGACGTGAGTGAGACCTGAGTTAGCCTTACCAGAAACCATAGCAATTTCAGCACATGGTGTTTCGTTTGTTTGTTTTCTCTGTTAAAGGCAAGAAATTTCACCTTTGACTGAAGGAAGACTTTTTATGTCTTCTCCTCAGCATTTCCAAATTCTCACCATTTCTACTGTTGAATCTGCCAGTCAGGTTTCAGAACATAAGTGCTACACTATCTAGACAGCCATGTAAGAGCAGCCTGGTGCTAAGTGACTGAGTCACCTACAGCACGGACAGGCTGGATGAAGGCTCAGGAAGGATGGAATAGAACTGCGAAGGCTTCCCCACACTACCCAGAAGAAGGCTTCCCCACACTACCCAGAACGGTGCTATTTAACCATATGTATTGTTTCTCTCTGGAATTTTCATGGAATCCGAGATAAGAGGACTGCTATATAAAGCTGGAACCACCCACCAAGACTTGATAGAGGAGGGTCAAGGCTGGCCTTGGATTTGAGACTCTTTCCTCAAGCGCTAGAATAACAGGCGTAGAGCATAATGGCCAGCTTTGATCGAAATCTCTTCTTTTCTTCCCTTCCCTTCCCTTCCCTTCGTAGCAGTTAAGAGCTCTGGCTACTCTTCCAGAGGGTTCTGACTTCAAGCCCCAGCAACCACATGGTGGCTCACAAACATCTATAATGCAATCTGATGCCCTCTTCTGGCCTGCAGCTATGCAGGTAGGTGCACATGCAGACAGAATGCTCATACATGAGTAAATCAAATTAAAAAAAAAAAAAAAGAAAGAAAGAAACAAAAATAAAGATGCCTGTAGGAGCTTCAGGACTTGAGCATGGATGATCTCCCAGCCGTACAAGGGCATTTAAAATTGTTCCTGTATTAGCCATAGAGTTTTAGAAAGACTTTAAGAGTGCTGGGGACACGTTGCATTTTAAGGCATTGATTTAAGAGGGCTTCAACTAAACTAACAATAAGCATAATCTCATACTATATAATAAAGGCTTATCTTCCCTCCCCTCCTCCACTCACTCGTTCTCCGATTGACTCATGCTTTAGCAAGCACACACACACACAGGCACAGAGAAAAATCTACAAATATTTTTCAAATCTCACTGTATATCCTAAATTGACTGTAAATTCCCATCCTTACCACCTGGAAAACCTGGATGCTGAGGTTGCGGGCATTTGCCACCTCATCCCGTTTACAATAAGTTTAAACTACGGGCGTGAGTTGGGAATCTCAACCTAGAGATAGGAAGTAAATAGTAGGTAAAGTTGCCAGGACTTTATAACTTCCGGGAGTGGGGGGTGGAGCGAGTCTGAGGGTGACTGGAAAGGAGGAACAGGAAAGGCTGAAATAGACGTGCTGCGTGAAGTGGGCTAACCAGTGACGCAAATCACAACTTTAGCTCTGCATTTCAAGTTGAGAAGTGTTTTTATCTCCTTTGTCTAGGATGCTCGGAGTAGGCAGGGAACATCTGGGGGTGGCTCGGCAGTCCCGGGAACACGTGTATTTATTTCAGTCTTGGTAGAGTAGAATGACCAAAGAATTCAATCACTTTTCTTCGTTTATCCTAAGGCTGACTAAATTTCAAAAAAAGGAGACTGGCCATCCCCTCCCAAAGCCACCCAGCAACATACAACAGAGTTTTCTCTAGGTTCTCAGATTAAGTAATTAGAACAGAAAGCATCCAGTTCCCATGGTAACCTCTTACTTGTCACCCTGTCCTTTTCCGTTTGGCTTTGAGCAAGAAAACTCTTGATGGAAAGCAAGCAGAAGCCAGGCTGCTGGGTTGGCTCAGAGGGTAAAGGTGCTTGCAGCCAAGCCCGGCATCTGGGAGTTCAATTTGTGAGACCCACCCGCTGGAGGAGAATTGAGTCCCACAAGTTATCCTCTGACCTCCACACACTTGCCATGGCCTGTACCAACATGCCAAGAATTAAACAAAAGGGAAACAGACAAGCAATTTTACCGTTGCTTCCCAGGCCACTGCACTACAGAGGAGTTGCCAGACAGCTGAGGGGCTCTGCCTGTTCCATATAAGACATAACAAGTTGACTTGTCCTCGGGGAGGTTCATAAAGCTCAGCCTCACAACTGCTGTAATTCATCTTTGTCCTTGTGTTTATTGGGCTGAAATCCATTGTTATATCACACCATGTACTGTTTACTCTCGTCACTAACCTTTTCTACAATTAAGACGAAATCATCCCGCCCAACCAGATGTGTCAGTAGGTAAAGGCACTTGCAGCCAAGCCTAACTACCTGAGTTCGATCCCAGGGACCAACTTGGTAGACAGAATTCACTCCTACAAATAGTTCTCTGACCTCTCTACATGCGGTTTGTACGCCTACACTTCATGTGTGTGTGCATACCTACGCACAGACACACAGACACAATAAATAAACATGTCTAGGTGTGGTAGTGCATGCTTTTTAATCTCAGCATATGTGAGGCTGAGGCAGGAGGATCACGAGTAGGAGGCTAACAGTATCACTCACACTTCTTCGCCTCAGCAACAAAAGTCACTGATGCTCACAGAGAAACAAATCTAGTTGTCCCAAGGAAACATCTACTGCTCTTAGTCATACTTCTCATGTGCACTGGTTGTAACATCTTCCTGCTCTTGCTTGTTGGTTTGTGTTTTTATTTTGAGACAGGTTTTTTTCATAACCTGGAACTTGCTCTATCCTGGGTTGGCCCAGAACAAGATCCTTTTGTCTTGGCCTCCTGAAGTCTGTGATTATAGGTGTTTGTTACCACACCTGGTTTCTCACCATGTTCAGTCTTTTAATGAATGAAATAAAAATTCCTGGCAGCCTGCTCACCTTTCCTGCACTGAGTCATGGTTTTACCCCTTCTCCAAAAGCTATCCATTAATATTTCACAACACCCAACCCTTTGTGTTGTTACAGTTTCCAGCATGGAGCCAAGAACACAGCATGTGGGGTCGATCTTGTTTTGTCCTAAGACAAGGTAGTCCAGGTTGGTGTCAAACTCATGACACCTGAAACTCATGTACCTCATCTCCCAAGTGCTGGGACTATGGACTATGGCTCAGAGAATGAGTTTAGTAAAGGCATACTGAATGCAGAGTTGGTAAATAGCCAGCCAAACACTGCAACAACTGGACATAAAATCAAATAGCTGCACGGAGTTCCCTGGACACATCCAACATTATAGAAAGTACATCCATCAGCCTGTCTGCCCAGTTCCAAGGTCCTTCACAATTGTTCCTCAAAGGAAAACGGTTAAGAGACAGTAGTTATCGGGCTGGAGGGATGGCTCAGTGGTTAAGAACACTGACTGCTCTTCCCAAGGTCCTGAGTTCAATTCCCAGCAACCACATGGTAGCTCACAACCATCTGTAATGAGATCCCATGCCCTCTTCTGCTGTGTCTGAAGACAGCTACAGTAGTGTATTCATATACATAAAATAAATATTTTTTAAAGAGAGAGAGAGAGAGCAGTATAACTCGGTGAAAGATGTGCAAGGTCCTGAGTTCAATCCTCTGTCCCCAAAAGGAATAGAACAATGGAACAAAAAAATACTACAGATGAGACCAAAGTGAAGACATCTTTCTTGCTAAGTTCTGAGTAAACCCAAGGATAAGTATTCTGGGTCTATACTCCTCCCCTTGCAAACCTCGCTCAATTGTAATTGAAATCAAAAGGACTTTGCATGTCTGATGGGAAGCAGCCATTCCTGGGTTATGGAGTTTATGCTGAACTGGGCGGCGGTGCTGCTCTTAGAGGACTGGGTTTTGGTAGGCTTGATCAGCATGGCTTTGTGACTAACAGGAATGACATCCAGCCGCCAGAGTAAAGGACTGCAGGCTGATGGGCAGGCAGGATATACTGACTAGTCAGGAATTGTTTTCTTTTCTTAGGGAAATCTAAAATGTGCTTTCACTAACTGGGAAAAGCAAACCCTGCAAGCTCACACATTTTATGGGGAAAAAAAAATCACATTTATTTCCCCCAAGTAACAACTTCTTCCTCTTCCTCCCCTTCTCCTTCTTCTTCTTTTTTTTTTTTTTTTGGTTTTTTGAGACAAGGTTTCTCTGGCTGTCCTGGAACAACTCACTTTGTAGACCAGGCTGGCCTCGAACTCAGAAATCCACCTGCCTCTGCCTCCTGAGTGCTAGGATTAAAGGTCTGCGCCACCACGCCCGGCTCTTCTTTTTTTTTAGATGTATTTATTTTTATGGTTTGCTTGCGTCTATGTCTGTGTGAAGGTGTCAGATCTCTGGAACTGTAGTTACAGACAGTTGTGAGCAGTGAGCTCGACTGGGTGAAAACTGAACCCATGTCCTTTACACAAACAGCCAGTTCTCTTAACTGCTGAGCCATCTCTCTAGCATCCCAAGTAACTTATTCTTTTAACAAAAAACAAAAAACCAAAACTAGATATTTTCTTTATTTACATTTTAAATGTTATCCCCTTTCCTAGTTTCCCCTCTGAAAACCCCCATCCCTTCCCCCTCCCCCTGCTCACCAACACACCCACTCCCACTTCCTGGCACAGGCATTCCCCTATACTGGGACATAGAATCTTCACAGGACCAAGGGCCTCTCCTCCCGTTGTTGACCAACTAGGCCCTCCTCTGCTACATATGCAGCTAGAGCCATGAGTCCCACCATGTGTTTTCTTTGGTTGGTGGTTTAGTGCCAGGGAGCTCTGGGGGTAATGGTTAGTTCATGTTGTTGTTCCTCCTATGGGGCTGTAAACCCCTTCATCTCCTTGAATGCTTTCTCTAGCTCCTTCACTGGGGACCCTGTGCTCAGTCCAATGAATGACTTGTGAGCATCCACCTCTGTATTTGTCAGGTACTGGCAGAGCCTCTCAGGAAACAACTATAGCAGGCTCCTGTCAGCAAGCTCTTGCCAAGTAACTTATTCTTATCCATGGAGAAAGCAAACGAGGAGGGGGATGGGGAGAAAGGAGGCAAAAATGACCCTCAAGGCTAGGCCTAAATTCTAATCCTTAATTATCCGGTTTGTCTGGGTTTTCAATTTTTTAATGGTTTTACTTATTTACTTACTTACTTGTTTATTTATTTGTTCACTTATTTCTTTAGTGTGGGTGGGTGTTGGGGGAGGGGTGTCGGCATTATGCCCTGCTACTACATGAGGTCCTTATATTTGAACTGCAACCTCTTCGCCAACAGAACCATCCATCTCTGTAGCCTCGATTCTCAGCTCTTGCAAGAACAAAATATATTATTGGCGGTGACTGGCACGATAGCTCAACTAGTAAAGGTGATAAGGCCAGTGATCTGAATCCGAATTGTTGGGGAATTGTTGGTGTTGGGGAAGAAGAGAATTGATTTCCATCGGCTGTCCTCCGACCTCCGCTGCTGATGTACACACCCACACACATGAAAGATAGATAAAATTTAAAAGGTTTTTTTTTTCAAAGATTTATTTATTATTATATCTAAGTACACTGTAGCTGTCTTCAGACACATCAGAGGAGGGCATCGGATCCCACTACAGATGGTTATGAGCCACCATGTCGTTGCTGGGAATTGAACTCAGGACCTCTGGAAGAGCATTCAGTGTTCTTAACAGCTGAGCCATCTCTCTAGTCCCTAAAAGTACTTTTTAAAAGACATTATTTTTTTTCGTTTTTATCTTTTCTCCTCCATTTCTAAATCTTCTGGGAAAGCTATCGAAAGATAAATAAATTTTAGAGCAAAAAGGAAAAACCGAGTCTCTGTGGAAGAAGAACCTGCAAACCCCACACTTAACTTACTTGCAAGGTGGTGATGGGGGAGGGGAGGGGAGGTCATCCTCAGCTACACAGACAGCTAAGGCAGCCTAGACATTGCTCTCTCCCTTCCCCTCTCCCTCTCCCTCCCCCACCCCCACCACCCACCTTGTTTTTCAAGATAGAGTTACTATGTGTATCCCAGTCTGTCAGGGAACTTGCTTGGTAAACCAGGCTGCCATCCAGCTCAGAGATCTGCTTGCCTCTACCTCCCCACTGCTGGGATTAAAGACGTGCACCACCATGCCTGGCTGTTGGAGACCCCATCTCAACAACAAAAAATGAACTCCATGGCTACGGAGACGAATGCTCTGCTGCCTGTCTGTGGAATAGGCACAATTAACAACGTGTCGGGGGAGGGGCCTACTGAAAAAAAAATGTGATGAGACAGATAGTGTGACAAAGTGACTAGCAGAGAGAGACAGAGAGAAAGACAGCAGAGAGAGAGAGAGAGAGAGAGAGAGAGAGAGAGAGAGCAGTGTGCTCTGAAGAGCCCACACTCCAGTGGTAGAGGAATTCAGAAGAAATGGTTGTGTGGAAGGGCATTTCTCCTCCTAATCCTCTAGCCTGAGGCAAGCACTGGTAACCTCTCCTGCTACACTTCCGGAAACACTATGCTCAGTGCATGGCAGCTGTCCACAGCCAAGCCACCCCAAATGGAGTCGTTCTGAGTATTTAATGAAGTAGTTAGGACTTTATGAATAAACCCTACGCAGGCCCTGCGTGGTGGTGCATACCTTTTGCCCCAGGCGAGGCAGGAGGGTCTCTGAGTTTGAGACTAGCCTGGTCCACATGGTGAGTTCCAGGCTGGCCTGGAAGCTGTGATCCTACTTCCTCGGGCTTGCTGGGATAACTACTACACACCTGGCCCTCTCCTCATCTTGATAGCTGGAGAAGGTTGAGTCCCACCTTTTGCCTCTGTCTGTCTCCTCAGGTTATTACGTATTCCAGCCGTCATGTCTACAATAACTTGACCGAGGAGCAGAAGGGCCGAGTGGCCTTCGCTTCCAACTTCCTGGCAGGAGATGCTTCCCTGCAGATTGAGCCTCTGAAACCCAGTGATGAAGGCAGATACACCTGCAAGGTGAAGAATTCAGGACGCTATGTCTGGAGCCATGTCATCTTGAAAGTGCTAGGTAAAGTAGGACCCCAAAATAAATGTCTGCCTTCTTTTGCTGTTGTGGTTTGGTTTGGTTTGGTTTGGTTTGGTTTGGTTTGGTTTGGTTTGGTTTGGTTTGATTAGTTAGTTAATTAGTTTGTTTGTTTGTTTTTTAAGACAGGTTTTATATGTGTGTGTGTGTGTGTGTGTGTGTGTGTGTGTGTGTGTGTGTGTGTAGCCCTGGCTGTCCTGGAACTTACTCTGTAGAAATCCAACTTGCCTCTGCCTCCTGAGTGCTGGACTTAAAAGCATGTACCACCATCACCTGGCAATGCCTGCATCTCAAGTGCTATCTATCTATGAGGCAAGAGACAGCCGCAAGTGGTAAAATCACCTATGTAATTCTTTGTAGTGTGCACTTAGACATCACCACAAAGAAGCATTTATATTCTAGATTTTAGCTATAATGAGAGAAGAAAACACAATTATAGCTTTCTTTTTTAGCCTTATTTTATCGAGTGTGTGCTCGAGTGTGTTTGCAAAGGTCAGAGGACAACTTTCAGGAGTCGCTTCTTTTTGTTCCACTGTTGGTTCTGGGATGGAACTCAGGACTCCGGGCTGATACAGCAAATGCCTTTACCCACCAAGCCATCTCCATGGCCCACAACTATGATTCTTCCATGGTAGCTTATTATAAAATTCAAACGCCCTCTAAGACTCACTGTCCTTTGAATATTTGAACGATTACTTCCAAACTACTTATCATTTATCCTTGTTTCAATATCAATAAAATTGTTCATAACTTTCCTTAAATTTCCCCATAAATAGCAGTGTCTACCTTTTCTGCGTCACCGCAGGTTCCAGCGCTGCTAGTAGCAGCTGGGGGCAGAGGATCTTGTTAGGGAGAGGGGCAGAGGAGGAGAGGGTGATCAGGGATCCAGGAGGTGAAGCATGGCTGGATAAATTTCAACTCAAAACTGAATAAAATCAGGCGTGACGGGAGAGTTGAGTAAAGCGCTAAGTGGGGTGTATTTTTTTCTCCTGGCATTTGGAGACTCTCTGACCCATCAGTCTTAAATCTTTTTCACCAGTGAGACCATCCAAGCCCAAGTGTGAGCTGGAAGGAGAGCCGACCGAAGGAAGTGACCTGACGCTGCAGTGTGAGTCTGCCTCTGGAACTAAGCCCATTGTGTATTATTGGCAGCGAATCCGGGAGAAGGAGGGAGAAGATGAACACCTGCCACCCAAATCCAGAATTGGTAAGTCATCTCCCTGTCAGGCTGCTGGGCCAAAAATATAACGCGGCGTCCACAAATTCCAAATCTTCCTTGTCAGAAGCGCACTAGATGCCCTGGAGCACGCTGCTGAATCTTGTACGTACGTGCGTGAGTGCGTGTATACTTGCGCGCGCGCGTGCGTGCGTGCGTGCGTGCGTGCGTGCGTGCGTGCGTGCGTGCGTGCGTGCGTGGTTGTCAATGGCTTGTTTTGTTCTGGCTTGGTTTGATTTGGAGTTTTTGCGTTTTGAGGCCCGGTCTCATACAGCATCATGTCCTAGTTTGCTTTTCTGTTGTTGTGATAGAACAGTATGACCAAAAGCTAGTGAAAGAGGGAAGTGTTATGCATCTTATTCTCCAAGGTCACAGTCCATCTTTGAGAGAAGTCAGAGAGGAAGGCAAGTCAAGGACCTGGAGGCAGGAACCATTGTCAAACCCTACTTACTGACTTGCTCTCTCTCTCTCTCTCTCTCTCTCTCTCTCTCTCTCTCTCTCTCTCTCTCACTCTCTCTCTCTCACTCTCTCTCTCTCTCTCTCTCTCCTCTCTAAATCATGCTCAGCTAGCTTGCTTTTTTTTGTTTTGTTTTGTTTTTTGTTTTTTTCCAGACAGGGTTTTTTCTGTGTAGCCCTGGCTGTCCTGGAACTCACTCTGTAGACCGGGCTGGCTTCGAACTCAGAAATCTGCCTGCTTCTGCCTCCCAAGTGCTGTGATTAAAGGCATGCACCACCACTGCCCGCTCAGCTAGCTTTCTTATACAGCCCGGACCCTCCCACCTAGGGATGGTGCCGCACACAGTGACCTGAGCCCTCCTCCCACACCAATCATTAATCAAGACAAATTTTCACAGACATGCCCAGAGGCCAGTCTAATCTGGAATGTTACTTGTTCCCTCTTCCCAGATGTGTCAATTTGACAATTAAAAACTAACCAGCACGGGTCTATTCTCAACCCTTTGCCTGAGATCAAATGTGAGGTCTTGTGTAGCCCAGGCTAGCCTTGAACAACTGATCCTTTAGCTTGTGTAGCCCAGGCTAGCCTTAAACAACTGGTCCTTTAGCTTCCACCTCTAAAGTGCTGGGCTTACTTACACACACACACTACCCCCATGCCCAGTGTGAACCTCTCTTGCTGTTATTGTTTTATTTTTAAGACAGGGTGTCATGAAGCCCAGGCTGACATATAACTTCCTACATAGCCAAGGATGGTTTTGAACTCTGGATTGTTCTGTCTCTCCCAATTGCTGGGATTACAGGGAATTAACAACATGACTGGGTTGCTGTTAAACCTCTTGAATTTCATTTTTCATTTGTAAACTCAGACCATAATAACAACAAAACCCATTTCCTTATTTAAATGGCACGGAAATGGGGGGCAGGGCTTTATTTGAATTAACTGGCTTAGTATCTAGTATCCACTAAATATTTGCCATCTTTTTTTTTTTCCTTTTGGTTCTGACTGTGGATTGGACCTAGGACCTTGTACACATATCCCCTCCTCCACAGACTCTCGGGAAGTTGTGCAAAACAGCCTTGAACTTACTTTGTAACCCAGTTAGGACTATGACTGGTAATGTTATGTATGCCTCAGCCTCCCAAATAACTACAGGTCCTTTGTTCCCGATGTTTTGTAGTTCCTGAGGATGCATAACAATTTCAGATAACATATCCCTATTTCCCATGCCCCAAAACAGGATCTTCTCTGTCAGTTCGTCCCATCCAACCATTCGTCATCACAGGTCTGTGATGCTCATCAATAAACAACAGAGATGCTGTTGTGGAGGGGATTTGCCATCTCGATTTCTGATTTCTGCTCCTACAGATTACAACAACCCTGGCCGAGTGCTGCTGCAGAATCTCACCATGGCCTCCTCTGGGCTTTACCAGTGCACAGCAGGCAACGAGGCTGGAAAGGAGAGCTGTGTGGTACGGGTGACTGTACAGTGTGAGTATCTCGGGGTTGTCTTCCTTTTACGGTGGAGATTAAAAACCCAGGACCTTTAGAATGATAGCCACTGAGCTAAACCCCCAACTTCCCAATAATGCATGGGTAGGATGCCAGCACCACCACCACCACCAGACACACACACACACACACACACACACAAGTGTGTGCATACACAGAGAGAGACAGAGACAGGCAGGCAGGCAGACAGACAGACAGACAGAGACTCTAGAGACAGAAACAGAGAACGGGTGAGTTTAGAGATACACACTGTAATCCTCAAGTTTAGAAGGTGAAAGCCAGATAACGGAAGTTGAAGATCATCTCCCTCCCTCCCCGCCCCCCTACACACAGAAGTTTAGAGCTAATCAAAGCTACATAAAAACCTGTCTCAAAAAATATTAAAACGGGGCTGGAGGGATGGCTCAGTGGTTAAGAGCACCGGCTGCTCTCCAGAGGTCCTAAGTTCCATTCCCAGCAACCACATGGTGGCTCACAACCATCTGTAATGGGATCCAATGTCTTCTGATATGTTTGAAGACAGAGACAGTATACTCACATACATTAAATAAATAAATCTTTTAGAAAATATATTAAGCCGGGCATGGTGGTGCACGCCTTTAATCCCAGAGCTCGGGAGGCAGAGGCAAGAAGATTTCTGAGTTCGAGGCCAGCCTGGTCTACAAAAGTGAGTTCCAGGACAGCCAGGGCTATACAGAGAAACCCTGTCTCGAAAAACTAATATATATATATATACACATATATATATTAAAACAAAAAAGTAGGGTCAGGTGTTTTGGTACATTCTGTAATCCTAGCTCTTGGAACAGGAGGATAATGAATTTGATAGCTGCTGGAGCTACTTGGTAATATAATTTTTCTTTTAATTTTTTTTTTTTTAAAGAAAGGAAAGAGCCAGGCGTGGTGGCTCATGCCTCTAATTCCACTAGCATTTACGAGAAAGAAACAGGTAGATTTCTGAGTTTGAAGCCAGCCTGGTCTACATAGTGAGTTCGAGGACAGCCCAGGCTACATAACAAAACCCTGTTTCAAAACAAACAAACAAAGTAAATAAATAAATAAATAAATAAATATGCCAAGGGAGAAAAGCAATCAATAGCCTTAACCAGCTCTGAAGCTTATAGACCACAAAGATGATAGCCTGCCAAGGACAGCAGCCTTCCCATCTTGGGGACTACTAAACACTGTTTTAAGTAAAAGACATCAGAAACCAAGTTACAAAACAAAACCAACCTGAATATCTGTATCTATTTCTGTAGAACAAATTACCCCAAATTTAGTGCACTTAAAACTTTTTTTTTTTTTTTTTTTGGTTTTTCGAGACAGGGTTTCTCTGTGTCTGTGTAGCCCTGGCTGTCCTGGAACTCACTTTTGTAGACCAGGCTGGCCTTGAATTTAGAAATCTACCTGCCTCTGCCTCCTGAGTGCTGGGATTAAAGGTGTGAGCCACCATGCCTGGCACAAAACATTTTTTAAAAAAAATAATTACTTATTTATGTATGAGTACACTGTAGCTGTCTTCAGACACACCAGAAGAGGGCATCAGACCCTATTACAGATGGTTGTGAGCCACTGTGTGGTTGCTGGGAATTAAACTCAGAACTCTGGAAGCAGTTAGCACTCTTAACCACTGAGCCATCCCTTCAGGTCCCCACCCCATCCCCCTGCACTTAAAACTTCTTAGTCTCAGTTTCTGCAAGTGGCCTAGCTGGGAAGTCAGGCTCACTGTCTCCTCAGGAGAGGTTACACAGAGTGTCTGTCATCTGTGCTGCACACGTGGCAAGACCTGGAGGCTGGAGGCTACCCTCTAAAATGGCTCCCAGTGGCTGTTGGGTGCAGGCCTTCTTTCTTCACATAGGCTCTCTTAAAAAAGAAAAAAAAAACAAAAAACAAAAAACAAAAAAACAAATTCACAGCTGGCTTCCCTCATGACCTGAAAGTTCCAAGCCCCCTCTCCCCCAGCTTTTTGATGAGATGCGGCCTGACACAGGCGTTTGAGATGTAGAGACTTGAGAACTGAGAATTGTACTGATTTGTATAACCAAAGTCTCAGATGTGACCTGCCATTACTTCTGATCACGTCTGTATTTCATTTACTACGAGTGAGTCACGGGCAGTAAGAGTGTTCGGGCAGATAAGGCTCTTTGGCACCAAGCCTAATGGTCTGAAGGTCTATGTCCAGGACTCACATGGTGGAAGGAAGGAAACAACTTCCTTTAGTTGTCCTGTGGCAGCCACTGGAGAGTTGGGGGGCGGGAGGGGACGTGCCTACCCAGCACCACCCCACATGCAGCACACAAAAGAAAGAAAGAAAGAAAGAAAGAAAGAAAGAAAGAAAGAAAGAAAGAAAGAAAGAAAGAAAGAAAGAAAGAAAGAAAGCAAGCTTAAAAAAAAAAACAACCAATCAACCAAAAACTACTTTATCACTTAATGAAAGAAAGAACTGTTAAGATGTTAAAACTGGTCCAAAGGCCACTTGAGACATTAGATTAGGGACAAAGACACTTTAACTTGGAGACTGTGAAGCTTGCTGGGGCAGGCAGCAAAATAGTTAATGTTCTACAAAATCTGTGATTTCTGTGGTCACCTGTTTAGCTGGAATAGGAATCTTTCTGCTGTAAGTTGCCATCATCGAGTTACAAATTGTCAAGTACTTCTGCCCTTTCAAGTATCAGTTGTCCTACAAATTTAACAAGGTCTTCACTGAAAACGTATGAGCTGGCTTTCGTGTCAACTGAACATCTGCCCTTTTTATTTCAAGCTATGGTGTTAGTAAAAATCTTAAAGTCAGGAGGATCATAGATTCAAAATCAGTCTGGGCTATAAACCAAGGCTGGGTTTCAAACACACACACACACACACATACACACATAAATAATAATAATACCAGTTATTAGGAAGATTATGTATTGAAACAACAACAACAACAAAATGGTTCTTTAGCCTGGTGGTACATATCTATAATTCCAGTACTTAGGAGGTGGATGTAGAAAGATCCAGAATTCAATGTCATTCTCTTATATAAAGAATTTGAGGCCGAGCGTGGTGGCGCACACCTTTAATCCCAGCACTCAGGAGGCAGAGGCAGGCGGATTTCGGAGTTCGAGGCCAGCCTGGTCTACAAAGTGAGTTCAAGGACAGCCAGGACTATACAGAGAAACCCTGTCTCAAAAAAACCAAAAAAAAAAAAAATTGAGGCCAGTCTAGGCTACTTGAAACCTTGCTTCAAAGAAATATTTTTTTTCCATTTTTTATTAGGTATTTAACTCATTTACATTTCCAATGCTATACCAAAAGTCCCCCATATCCACCCACCCCCACTCCCCTGCCCACCCACTCCCCCTTTTTGGCCCTGGTGTTCCCCTGTACTGGGGCATATAAAGTTTGCAAGTCCAATGGGCCTCTCTTTCCAGTGATGACCGACTAGGCCATCTCTTGATATATATGCAGCTAGAGTCACAAAGAAATATTTTTTAAATAAACTAAAAATGGGGTGGGGGGAACTAAGTACTGCTATATTCTTGGCCAGTATAAATTCTAGCACCTTTTATTATTGTCTGTAGACTTGAAAAGAGAAAATATAGTGTAGTGAAACTTCAGAGACCACGTAAACCCTGAGTGCACGTTCTGGTAGAATGTCAAGTGAGTGTGACCTTGTAAATGGCATCATGGGCTGGAGAGATGGCTCAGTGGCTAAGAGGCCCGGAGTTCAATCTCCAGCAACCACATGCTGGCTAACAACCATCTATAATGGGATCTGATGCCCTCTTCTGGCATGCAGGTGTACATGCAGATAGAGTATGTATGTATGTATGTATATGTATATGTATATGTATATGTATATGTATATATGATAAATAAATAAATCTTTATTTTAAAAAAAAAGGCAAGTAGCATCATAGTCATAGACCAGTCATTGCTCCCTGCTGCCTCTTAGACCCAGAGACTAACTTGAGAGATTACTCTTCCTGTTTTAGATCCCTAGTGAAGTAAAATTCCATTTATACTAACTTCTTCTATACCTTATTTTGTTTCTGAAACTCTCCCTAGTTTCGTTGTTGCTGTGATATGTTGGCTGGCATTGAGGTTTTCTGGGTTTGTGGGGAAAGGAAGGTGTAGGGAACTAGAACCCAGAGCCTGGCATGTTCTAAGCAAGCAGTCAGCTTTCATTTTTCTGTGGCAAAGTCTTCAATCTAGCTGAAGCTGGACTTCAAACTCAGGAATTCCTCCTGCCTCGACTTCCCAAATGCTGAAATTACAGTGTTCCCACCAACTGGACATCCCCATGGTTCTGTAGTGTTTTGTTATACTAGTGTGCCTCAATTACAAATCCATCCTATTGATACATTGAGTGTGTGTGTGTGTGTGTGTGTGTGTATGTGTGTGTATGTATGTATGTGTGTGTAAAATTTTTCTTATTATTGAGACAGGGTCTCACTGTGCAGCCCAGAACTTCAATAGACTTTCTATATAGCCAAAGATGGATTCAAACTCACAGCAATCCCCCTGCCTCTGCCTCCATATGCTGAGATTATAGGCATGTGCCGCCATGCCTCTTATCTATTCTATTTAACTGTAGGTTGAGAAATGCATTTCATTATATTGAGCAACATTTCTGTGAATTTATCGTTTAGATATTTTCCAAAAGCATGCAAACATACATGGAAATTAATGAAATATTTTGATTGTGAAAAAGTAAAGACAGCGGTAATTTCCATTAGTAGATAATCCATCCAGAGTGTATATTGGGGGTGGGGCCATAAGGAAAAGAACAGTCCTGAACTGAATTTGTTTACATAAAATAAATCCCAAAGCCAGTGAGATGGCCCAGCCGTAGGTGCTTATTGCCTAGCCCCGTGACCTTAATTTGACTACAGGAATCCACATAATGGAGGAAAGAACAGATTCATACAAGTTATCCTCTGACCCCTACACACTCACAAAGGAATAAACACAAAGAAAATAAATAAATAAATGTAATGATTAAACAAGATAAACTCTAGCTTTTCAAGAACCTAGCAATAGCTAAAGTCCAATCTCTTTCCAAAATATATATACATATATATGTGTGTGTGTGTATATATATATATATGTATATATATATATATATATATATATACACACATACATACATACATATACACACACAGATGATGGTTGCACACACCTTTAGTCCCAACACTCAGGAGACAGAAGCAGGTACATCTCTGAGTTCAAAGCCAGCCTGGTCTTAAGAGCAAGTTCCAGGACAACCAGGGCTACAGAGAAGCCCTGTCTCAAAGAGGGAAACAAACAAACAAACAAAAAGACAGGCATGGTGGGTGGTGCACACCTTTAACCCCAGCATTCCAGAGATAGAAGCAGGAGGATTTCTGTAAGTGAGGACAGGGTGACTTATATAATGAGTTCAAGGCTACTGTAGACACTATCTTGGGGGGGGGTAGATAAAAGGTAAATTTTTATAGTAAGAGACCACGTCGTTTATAAAAATGTCAACTACTTTCTGTTGGTTGACAACACTTTCAGAACAGAAGCCGTCGCATCGCATCCTTGTACCAGCCTCTGTGCACATTAGGTCCAGCCTGGTCCACTCACTGTCATCTGCGGTTTGCACCGTCAGAAACATCCTGACTTGTATCCTTGCTTCCTTTTCTCCCTGTGAAACACTCCATTTCCCCCAGGAACAGCCACAGTGTGCTTTCTTCAATGTAACATGACCCATGCAACTCTTCTGTTGCCTCTATGGTGAAATGCTTGCCTGGCCTATTAGGATCCATGGGAGTGATCCCTTCCTGTCTCTGTGACTTCATCTCCCCGTGCTTTCCCTTGTTCATTGTGCTCCAGACACACTTATTCACCACACCCTCTGTACCTCCTGGAGGGCTGTCTCCAGTTCACCACAAGATGGTCCTGTCTTTTGTATTTCAACTCAAACACCACTTTTCCAAACTGAGACTGTAGTCCCCTATTCTCTTTCCAAGCTGCCAGTCATACACTTTTGCCCTCACATGTCCACTGTCTGAAATTATTTGCATCTATTCTTTATTGCTTTTCCCTTTTGTGGAGTGCAAACTCAAAAAACAGAGAAACTCTTATTGATCTTTACAAGACTGCTGGCTTAAATGGGCACTTAACAAATATTTAGCATGTGTCATAGCCAAATGAGAGCATATATGTTACTAAATAAAATTTTACCTTGAGCTCAGAGTTTGAGAGTCACCGGCAGTCACACACAGAATTATATGCTGTGGGCTATATTCTATTTTATTTTACTGGTAGAGAGGGGCAGTTAGATAAAGAGGGGCAGAGCTAGAAGACTGCCCAGAAGGATTCTATGAAGGTTGAATTTTTCTTTACACGACACAATAACTTTCCCAGCCTGTTTTATCATGTGAACAGAGACAGACGTAGTCACTAAAATCTAAGCAAACCAGTAAAGTGGTGCAGTAACTTCAGCTTGCAAGAATATGGAAAGGCACAGTCACAGCATGCGAGGGTTGCTGGGTGTGGTCTGGAAGCCACCCTGTCCGGGCTTCTGTCCTGGGTATGCAGGAATCTCCGAGCTTATGTTTGACGGTACTTCTGTCTGTGCTTCCGAGGAAACAGATGTGCAGAGCATTGGCATGGTGGCAGGAGCAGTGACAGGCATAGTGGCAGGAGCCCTGCTCATTTTCCTCCTGATATGGCTGCTAATACGAAGGAAAAGCAAAGACAGATACGAGGAAGAAGACAGACCTAATGAAATCCGGTAAGCTTCCCTATTTGTGCAAACTCCCTTTACAGGCCAATTCCATAGTAACCAGTCAATATCATTCCGTAGGTCCCCTGCATTATTAATCTCTTCAAAGGGTTATCCTAGCAAGTAGGAAATTACAGTCTGGGGACAGGAGATGTGATTCACTTATTGTGAAACTATCTTTGTCCTGGCTTGCTTTTTGTTGCTATGGCAAACAACATGACCAAAAGCAGCCTGGAAAGAAAAGGGTTTCTTTCCCCCTACAGCTTACAGTCCGTTACCAAGGGAAGGCAGGAAAGGAAAAGAATTCAAGGCAGGAAAGGAATTCAAGGCAGGAAAGGAATTCAAGGCAGGAAAGGAATTCAAGGCAGGAAAGGAATTCAAGGCAGGAAGCTGGGGGTGCCAACTGAAGCAGAGGCCATGGAGGGGTGCTGCTTACTGGTTTGCTCCTCACAGCTTGCTCAGCCTGCTTTCTAATAGAACCCAGCATCGCCTTCCCAGGAGTGGCACCACCCACAATGAGCAGTACTCTCAGACAGCCATCATTAGTCCAGAAAAAAAAGCACCACAGGCTTGCCAACCAGCCATTCTGATGGAGACATTTCTTCAGCTGAGGCTCCCTCTCCCCGATGACTCTAGCTTGTGTCATGCTAACAACCAACCAGCTTAAGTCTCAGCTTTACCTCTGATTCACTTCCACTTAGCAAGGGTAGATGATAAAAAGGGTATAACCCACAGGACATGAAAGGGTTTAAGTACGCAAACCCCCAAATCAAAGCAATTCTATCAAAGCAATCAAAGTCTCCTGTTGAGCTGTATCCTGGTGCAACTGGCTCAACCTCTCTGGCAGTCACTCAACAAACATTTTCCTAAACTGAGCATTAAGTCTTAGGAAACCAGAAACTGCTCAGTTCCTTAACTGACTGCCTTGGAGGTTTATGGCTTGAGGAGTTTATTGGAAAAAAAAAAAAAAATCTCAGGAGGAAGTAACTTTAACGAGCGTCAACCCAGCCCCGGCAGTACTAAAGTTTATCTTTGCTATCTGTTCACTTTTCCGCTTTCAGAGAAGACGCCGAAGCGCCCCGAGCCCGCCTTGTGAAGCCTAGCTCCTCTTCCTCAGGCTCCCGGAGCTCACGCTCTGGCTCCTCCTCCACCCGCTCCACCGGGAACAGTGCCTCCAGAAGCCAGCGGACGCTGTCGAGTGAAGCAGCGCCGCAGCAGCCCGGGCTAGCCCCGCAGGCATACAGCCTCATAGGACCGGAAGTGAGAGGTTCTGAACCAAAGAAAGTCCACCATACGACCCTGACCAAAGCAGAAACCACACTCAGCACAACGCCCAGCCAGAGCAAAGCCTTCCAAACTGTCTGACTTAGAGTGGACTTGACTTGCGCTTGCCCCAAAGTCAGGATCTTAGCCTAGTCACTGGAGCTCGTCCACCAGCCACGCAAGCCCCTCAGCCAGATACGATCTCACTTAAGTAGCTGCAGAAATGGCACGGACCAGTTCTGATGAGTACCCTCCTTATATAGGATACCAAACAAACACAAGGACGGAGGCTGACCATCTATCTCTAAAGGCACCTCACTGTGCCTTCAGACAGAGTGGAGGGGAGGAGGGGCCCAAGCTTATTTGGTGAAAATAAAGGGAAAGGTGAGGCTGCACACACCTGAAACATCTTACCTAGGATGTTGCAAGTCACCACAGTCAAGAAGAAGCGGGAATCTCGTAGATCAATTTTCTATTCATTTCTGCAAATTTATTGGATTAGTGTGATTATTCAGATAGTCAAAACAGAAGCCCACGCCTTATAATATACCTATCTGCAACATGTACTGGGAGAACTGCGTTTAAGAAATTCACATTAAAAAAAAAAAAAAAAGAAGGAAACACATTTTTTTTCTACTTTGACTTGACTTCTTGTGTCATAAGGTTTGAACGTTGGTTGGGGAGGATTTGCAATGTGGGAGACAGAGAAAAGGGACTTTTCTCTTACCTCATCAACAGCCAATCTTCCTATTTCCGTCGAACCCTAAAATAATAACTAAGGAGGGAGTCCAACCAAGATGGGACATGATTCTCTGAAGAGCTTTCCTTTTTGATATTCAGAGGCTTGACAACAGATATCAAGACGATTATCCCGGGGCAGTTGTGGCTCTTTATTCCAATTTGACTGACTCCCCTAAAGACTTCTCTGCTGGATGTTTCTAGGAGAAACAAATACTCACTACATGTCACTTAATGAATGTCCTTAGGGACAGTCCTCTAGAGAAAGTCTCTCAGGGATGTTGAAAGATCCCCTTGCATACCACTTCCTGCTCCTCTTTCTGGGAACAAGAGCAACCAGAATTTCAAGACTGCTTGGAATAGAGAGGGAGAGTAGACCTTTCTCTCAGTAGGTCAAAGGACATTTGATACTGGCCCAAAACTTGGCGATTCTTTCATTCTAGAAGGATGCAAATGTGGGACTTTTGATGATTCTAGGCCTTAAATTTTCAGCAATCATTTCCTAAAGGCACTGAAACCCAAACCCCTCCCATGGCCCTCTCCCCGCTGAGAGGTTGAACGGTATCCTCGCTGTCTTTCTTCTCAGCGGTAGACTCCAAGAGACTTGGAAGGAGTAAACTGCCATTAGGGAGTAGGTGGTGAGCAAAACAAGGGGTGGTGGGCGGTGGGAGTGGGTTCAGCTCAAGGCTGTTAACATTTTTGGCGTTGGCGCTTGGGAAGGAATTAGCAGAAAGGATTCACTACCAGCAAAAGTATCAAACAACTCACACAAGGAGAAGAAAGGTGTCTGAGAAATGTTTAAAAAAAAAAAAAAAAAAAAAGGCAGCCTTTCCAGGACAAGTAACTTGCCTTTTAGAAGGTTTTGAAGATTAGGGCACTTAAGGCACAGCTGCTAAACCTGAATGAGCCCTTCAAAGAACAAAGCAAAGTCAGCTGGTCGTGGTGGGTGGAGCGGAGCATTTCCTATTGTTGACCAGGGCAAAGGCTAGAGAAAAGCGGAAGTGCTGTGGCTGCTGAGATGAAGTGTTCTCTGGAGCAGGACTCGGATGCTTCCAGGAAAAGGTTGAGGCTCACCACTGCCCTGTGTCTCTGGCTTCTTATTCCTACGTTTAATTGGCATAAGAGCATCCTCACAGGATGTACACACATTTCCTTCTAAAGTGCCTGGGAAATGATGCTTGCGTTAAGTTGTTTGGGGTTCGTTTGGGTGGGCTTTGTGCATGCTAAAGTGACCGTCCTAACCTGAGTTTTGTCTTCCTTTTAAAGAGGTAGAAATAAGAGACATTGAGGAAACAACACAGGTGCCTGTCCATTTGAGAGAACCGGCATATTTGAATGCTTCTTATACTAACTCTTATCTCATTGTAAGATTTTTATTTTAAGCCCCTTACTCTGATTACACTTTATCCTTCTTGGAGGATGGTATCCAAGCAACATGTCTCTCCTGCTATATAATTCTGAGCGTTCTCATTCCTGGAGTCCCTGAGCCATGCAAGCTTACCATGAAGGCTGCAGCTGCGCTGTCAGGAGCAATTTTCTCACTGTTCCCTGCCTTTGAGCATCGGATTTCCTGCCTGTGCTTTGCAAGCAGGGATCAGTCCCCTTTGTCTGAAAAGGAAATTCCAATTCTTTAAACGTGTTGTTAGAAACCAATACCACTGAATATCCAAATTACTTTGGAAACTCTTTCCAATGGAAAACTGCATTAAAACACGCCAAACATTATACTGGGAGCTGAGAAATTCTGAGAGATAAGGCACTGAAGTCTTAGTAACGACAGAGCCTCAGCATCAGCCATTCGCGGTTAAATAAGACAGAGAATGAGCTGAAGATGGAGCAAAAGCCATGACTGGCTCCAAACCTTATTCCATTGACTTTGCAAACCAAGCCAGCTGAGTCTTTAATGTGAAACAAATAGAAAAGGAAAAAACAAAAACAAGCAAACAAACAAAAAACTGATGGGCAAAAGCAAAAAAAAAAAAAGTAATAATAAATGTTTGTAAGAAAATGCAGGAGGAGGAATGTGTATGTTTAAAGAATAACCGTTTCAATAAAATATATAAGCCAAACTGACATTTGTAAAATAGTAAGATTAATGTTTTTGTTGTCATCTTGTACACAAAGCATTTCAGAATTGCTGTTCCAAAAGGTATTTATGGTATGTTTCGTTTCTGGTACTATGCTGTTTGTGTGTCAGTCTGCTGTGTTGCCTTGTAAACCGGGTGGTACTTGTCACAAAAGCAGTTATTGATTGTAAGTCCATTTGTAACAGCAATGAGAAAATAAATAAGGGACGGTGGCACCCAAGGAGGAGCTGGGGCTATTTAACCTGCACAGGATATGTATGTATGCCTTGCTGCCAGAAGAACAGAACTCGGACCGTATATGATTAGTGATTGGTTTCAGTCACGAGTTTTATTTAATTCAGTTACCGGGGTCTAGTTAATCCCAAAGATGAGAGGAGAAAGACCACAGGCCCAAATCATCATGGTCAAGTTAATTACAGCAGACAAGTAATTAAAGCAGGCTGCCTCATCAGTATATGAAATCCTTTTTTTCTTCTCAAGGCAGAATGTTAAGCATAAGTGTCACAGAACTGGCTGCCCTGAGGGACTTTGAATAATTGTGAAGCAAGTATTTTGTGCCAAGACTAAGTACCAACAGAGAATCCTACACTGTGGGATCTGAAAAGAGAAGTGACTACTGAGAGTCACAGAATCTGCAAGTAACTTTTCAGAAGTCCACATAGATCTAACAGAAAAAGGTGACAGGCTGGTGGCCCGGGCCTGGAATCTTTGCGCTCAATAGGAAGCAGGAGTTCAAGTTCACCCAGTTTGGGATAGTGAAACCTGTTAACCTGTTTCAGAAAGAGAATAATGGTAGTTATCACTTACTGAAACATCATGTGACAGAGAGGATATCTTTTCTTTGAAGACAGGGTCTCATGTAGCCCAGGCTAGCCAAGTACTTACAGCTAAGGATCCCCCCCCCCCCCCCCCCCCGAGATCCTGACTCTTCTTACCTCCTAGAGTGTTGACATTACAAGCAAATTCCACTACGGTTAGCTTTTTTCTTTGTCTCCCCCTTCCAAGTCTAAATGCTCTATACATTTTGTCTCAACTTTGTACTCACATTAACTCTATGAAAAGATGTTTACAGGGGGCTGGAGAGAGGGCTCAGCAGTTAAGAGCACTGACTGCTCTTCCAAAGGTCTTGAGTTCAAATCCCAGCAACCACATGGTGGCTCACAACCATCCGTAATGAGATCAGACGCCCTCTTCTGGTGTGTCTGAAGACAGCTACAATGTACTTATTTATAATAATAATAAGTAAATTCTTGGGCCGGAACAAACAGGGACTGAGCGAGCAGGGCCGACCAGAGCAAGCAGAGGAACTAAATTCAGTTCCCAGCAACCACATGAAGGCTCACAGCCATCTGTACAGCTACATAAATACTCATATACATAAAAATAAATAAATAAATAAATAAATAAATCTTTTTTAAAAATGAGGAAAATAGGTGTTGGAGAGATGATTCAACAGTTAAAAGCACTGGCTGCTTTTTTTTTTTTTTTTTTCCTAGGCAGGGTTTCTCTGTGTAGCCCTGGCTGTCCTGGAACTCACTTTGTAGACCAGGCTGGCTGGCCTCAAACTCAGAAATCTGCCTGCCTCTGCCTCCCGAGTGCTGGGATTGAAGGCATGCGCCACCATGCCCTGTGCACTGGCTGCTTTTGCAGAGGACTGGGGTTTGATTCGCAGTACCACGGCACACATGTTATCTCATGGTTGTCTGTTAACTCCAGTTCCAGGAGATAAAGTGGCTTCTTCTGGTCTCCATGGGCACTGTATATATGTGGTGCATATACTCATGCATACGCATTCATGTACAAGTAAACGCATACAAGTAAAAAATAAAAACAAAAAACAAGAAGTCTGGGTGGTAGTGACACCTTTAATCTCAGCACTGGGGAGACAGGGGCAGTCAGATATCTGAGTTCAAGGCCAACCTGGTCTATAGAGTGAGTTCCAGGACAGCCAGGGCTACAGAGAAACCCTGTCTCAAACAAGCCCTCAATAGTAGATGAAGAAGAAGAAGAAGAAGAAGAAGGAGGAGGAGGAGGAGGAGGAGGAGAAGGAGAAGGAGAAGGAGAAGGAGAAGGAGAAGGAGAAGCAGAAGCAGAAGCAGAAGCAGAAGCAGAAGCAGAAGCAGAAGCAGAAGCAGAAGCAGAAGCAGAAGCAGAAGCAGAAGAAGAAGAAGAAGAAGAAGAAGAAAGAAGAAGAAGAAGAAGAAGCTGCCGCCGCCAGCCAGCCATATACCATTGTATTCCATCAGAACTGCTAGATCTTGACTGACTGCTCTTCTTATCCCTAAAACTCTTACCCAAATCCATGGGCTTCACTTTCTCTTTGCTCGCTTTCTCATCCCTAAGCTCTTCATGCTACACACTGAAAATCATTCCTACACTACAGTATTTACTGAAGAATTTCTTTGGGTTGCAAGTTAGGAGAAATTTTCCTATTTTTTTTAATTGTCCCCCCCCCTTTTTTTTTACAACAAAGTAACCATTGACATAGATGAAATAATGCATATAATTTTCAGAGAATGTTAAACATAGTGTCTTGAACACATTAAGTTGATAATCATACTTGAGGCATATCAATTTTATTAAAAATGTTTATAGAGCTCACACATTTGAGGGACCCCATATTTAGAAGTCATTATGTTTACATCTGGGTTTAATGGCCCATGCCTATTATCCCATCACTTAGAAGGTTGGTGGAAAGACAACCACTGAGAGTTTGAGGCTAACCTGGATTACAAAGTTAATTCTGGTTCAGTAATAAGGACCATAGGCTGCCCTTCCAGGGTATCCAAGTTTGATTCCTGGCACCCACAGGTGGCTTACAACCATCTGTAACTCCAGATTCAGGAGATCTGACCCCCTCTTCTGGCTTCTTCAGACACTATGTTAATGTGATGCACAAACATACATGCAGGCAGAACCGCCTTACAAAAAAAAAAAAAATCTGGGTGTGGTGGTACGAGGCTTTGATCCCTGTATGAGAAACTGAGGCAGGCAGATCTTTTGAGTTCAGGGCCATCCTAGTCTATACAGCAAGCCCCAAGACAGCCAAAGCTACATAGCATTACCCTATCTCAAAAACAAACAAACAAACAAACAAACAAACAAACAAACAAATCTAAAACAGAAAAACAAGCTGGGCAGTGGTGGTACATGCTTTTAATCCCAGCACTTTGGAGCAAGGCCAGCCTGCTCTACAGAGTGAGTCCAGGACAGCCAGGGCTACACAGAGAAACCCTGTCTTGAAAAACCAAAAAAAAAGAAAAACAATATGAGTTCAGCCAGCATGGGCTACACAATGAGACCCTGTCTCAAAAACATAATAAAACAAAATCCCCACCCAAGAACTGTGTTTATAATTATTTAAGGTGTTTTTTTCCCTCTCATCCCCTGCCTGCCTAACCACTCATTGTCTAGGATTGCAAACCCATGGCCTAAATAGAGCTATGCAAGTGTTCTACTGCTATGTTACAGAGCCGGGTCGCTATTGATTTATATCTCAGTTTTGTCACCATTGCCAGATAGAGACAGAAGAAACTTAATTTTTTTAAAGATTTATTTATTATTATATGTAATTACATTGTAGATGTCTTAAGCCACACCAGAAGAGAGTGTCAGAGCTCATTATGGAGGGCTGTGAGCCACCATGTGGTTGCTAGGATTTGAACTCAGGACCTTCAGAAGAGCAGTCAGTGCTCTTAACCACTGAGTCATCTCTCCAGCCCCTATTATTATTTTTTTCCATTTTTATTAGGTATTTAGCTCATTTACATTTCCAATGCTATACCAAAAGTCCCCCATGCCCACCCACCCCCACTCCCCTACCCACCCACTCCCCCTTTTTGGCCCTGGCATTCCCCTGTACTGGGGCATATAAAGTTTGCGTGTCCAATGGGCCTCTCTTTCCAGTGATGGCCGACTAGGCCATCTTTTGATACATATGCAGCTAGAGTCAAGAGCTCCGGGGTACTGGTTAGTTCATAATGTTGTTCCACCTATAGGGTTGCAGATCCCTTTAGCTATTTTTTTTTTAACAATTAGTTTAACCTCTAAGCAACGTTGACAATGATTTTAATTCATAAAAAAAAAAAAGGATAGTTCAGAGACCGTGGAAAACATGTCTTTCTGAGTTCAAGTCCAGCCTGGTTTACATAGGAAGTCCCAGACCAGCCAGGGTTTCATGGTGAGGCCCCCCAAAAGCCACTAATAGCAATGACTGACAACAACACAATTGTTGGAGAAGCATCTCTTTCCACACTACAGGATCAAACACAATGTTTACATGAAATTTGAAGCCAGATGAGGTAGTACTCGCCTTTAATTCAGATTCACCCTTGGATATATAGTAAGGCCAGCCTGGGTTACATAAGACTCTGTCTCAAAAGCCGGGCACGGTGAAGCACACCTTTAATCCCAGCACTTGGGAAGCAGAGGCAGGCGGATTTCTGAATTTGAGGCCAGCCTGGTCTACAGAGTGAGTTCCAGGACAGCCAGGGCTACACAGAGAAATCCTGTCTCGAAAAAAACAAACAAACAAACAAAAAAAGACTCTGTCTCAAAAGTTTCTTGAAAAAAAAAGAGAGAGAGTTATTGTGGATAAATTTAAGTAGGCAAGATGGCTCAGTGGGTAAAGATGCTTGCCCTCCAAGCTTAACCTGAGTTCAATCTTTTTTAATGTTTTTTTTTTTTTTTTTATATAGGGTACTAGTCAGGGTTCTCTAGAGCCTTCCTTCTTCCATTGTCCTTAATGGTCAAAGCTTTTCAAGGCCACTGTGCCTCAAGATCTGGATCAAAAGCCTGTGTCATCCCAGGTCAAGATCCGGGTCAGAAGCCTGTGTCTTCCAGCCTGGAGAACTGGATCACAGGTGTGCCCTCCGCATCTGGATTGTAGTTCATTCTATATATAGTCGAGCTGATAACTAGGAATGCCATCACATGTATATTGGTGTTTTACCTGCACGTGGGTCTGTGTGATGGTGTCAGATCCTCTGGAACAGGAGACATAGAACAGCTATAACTTCCGGAAGACCTGGGTTCAATTCCCAGTACCCACATGGCAGCTCATAGTGGTACCATCTCTCCAGCCCAAAAAGTGTTTTTCGTTTATTTTTGTTTTTGTTTTGTGTGTGTGGTTTGTTTGTTTGTTTGTTTGTTTTGAGACAGGGTTTCTCTGTGTAGTCCTGGCTGTGCTGGAGCTCACTCTGTAGATCAGCCTGGCCTCGAACTCAGAGATGTTTGCCTCTCCCTCCCAGGATCTGGGATTAAAGATATGTGCCATCACTGCCCTGAGTTTAATCTTTGGAGCTCGTGTAAAGACAGAGAGAAGCTAGCCTGGTCTATACAGTAAGTTCCAAGCCAGCCAAGGTTAGATAGTCAGACGCTCTTTTTAAAAATGCTTGTCTAGGAGCCAGGCGTGGTGACACACGCCTTTAATCCCAGCACTCGGGAGGCAGAGGCAGAGGCAGGCGGATTTCTGAGTTCGAGGCCAGCCTGGTCTACAAAGTGAGTTCCAGGACAGCCAGGACTATACAGAGAAACCCTGTCTCGAAAAACCAAAAAAAAAAAAAAAAAAAAAAAAAATGCATGTCTAAACCGGGCATGGTGGCACACGCCTTTAATCCCAGCACTTGGGAGGCAGTGGCAGGCGGATTTCTGAGTTCAAGGCCAGCCTGGTCTACAAAGTGAGTTCCAGGACAGCCAGGGCTATACAGAGAAACCCTGTCTCGAAAAACCAAAGGGGGGAAAAATGTGTGTCTATGTCTATGTAGATGCTACTCCACAAAGCTGTCTGGTATTCATATACAAGCCATGTACTTTCCTGATAACAAATTAAATATTTTGAAAATCCATGCAGTGCAAACACTCCTGGCTAAGAGTTAAAGAATAAGCTGTGGAGTAAAGTAGATCCGACTTTGACACTAGATTGAGGTAGAACTGATTAGTCTTTCAGGAGCCTTTCTGTCTGTATCTTAAGACAGGATAAGGTCTTCCTAAAATAAACTGAGCATGGTGTAGCCTACAGCTTTAATCCAGGCACTAGGGAGGCAGAGGCAGCGGATCTCTGTGAGCTGAGATCAGCTCTGTCTACATAGAGTTTTCCAGGTCCCACAAAGCTGCACAGTGAGACCCTGCTTCAAAGTAAAAATAAACGAAACAACAGAGATCTGCCTGAAATAGTTGCCATTCAAGTCACACGAGAAAGCATACGTTAATGTTTAATGTGGCTAAATATTTGTTTTCCTTAATATTATTTTTTTTGTCTAATATAATGAAAGTAGATGATGTTAGGAGGTCTTATACGTTTAAGTAAAGTAATTCATACTTTGCTACAATTAGAAAGGCAAACTATAGCTGGGCGTGGTGGCGCACGCCTTTAATCCCAGCACTTGGAAAGGAGGAAGAGGCAGGCAGATTTCTGAGTTCCAGGCCAGCCTGGTCTACAAAGTGAGTTCCAGGACAGCCAGGGATATACAGAGAAACCCTGTCTCCAAAAGCCAAAAAAAGAAAGAAAGAAAGAAAGAAAGAAAGAAAGAAAGAAAGAAAGAAAGAAAGAAAGAAAGAAAGAAAGAAAGAAAGAAAGAAAGAAAGAAAGAAAGAAAGAAAGAAAGAAAGAAAGGCAAACTACTAATACGGGTTTGAATCATTCTAGCTTCAATTTTCCTGAAAGAATGCAGTAAACACATTCAAGTCTTGGGCAATCAGGTCACATGCTGCAGTTTTTAGCCATGTCATTGGTTCCTAGAGGGACTCTTTTTGATGGCCTGTCCATGTCGGTCCACCATTCTTTGATCTATCTTCTTTCTTCTCTCCCCCTCCACCCCCCCCCCATCCCGCCACACCCCTCTCCTTTCCCCCCTGAGGCAGGATCTCACTCAATCCTAGGCTGGCCTCAGGCTCAAGGCAATTTTTTTGCCTCTCCCTCCCAAGTGTTGGGATTGCACACAGGAGTCACAATCTCCAGCTGAGTAATCTTTAAAACGGAATACTTTTGTTTTCCTTTGTTGTGTTTTTTTTGGGGGTGGGGTGGGGTGGGGTTGGGGGAGGGTTCTTTTATTTTGAAACCGGGTTTCAATGTAGCCTTAGATAGCCTCAAACTTACTTTGTAGACCAGGCTGGCCTACACAAAGGTAAACCTGTGTCTTTCCTCCCCAGTGAGTGTCAGTGTGTTAAGGGCATGTGCCACCACACCCAGCACTAGAAGCACATTTTTTTTTTCCTAGACAACACGGTTTCTCTGTGTAGCCCTGGCTGTCCTGGAACTCACTCTGTAGACCAGGCTGGCCTCCAACTCAGAAATTCACCTGCTTCTGCCTCCCGAGTGTTGGGATCAAAGGCGTGTGCCACCACTGCCTGGCTAGAAGCACATATTTTAAACTAGGCACCAAGGCACCCATCTTTAATTCCAGTACTAGGGAGGTAGAGGAGAGTGGGTGGCTAGGAGGCCTGGACCATCTTGGACTACATATAGTTCCAGGCCAGCTAGATAGCTAGATAGGGAGACCTTGCTTTAAAAAAAAAAAAATAATATAGCTGGGTGTGGTGGCGCATGCCTTTAATCCTAGCACTTGGGAGGCAGAGGCAGGCGGATTTCTGAGTTCAAGGCCAGCCTGGTCTACAGAGTGAGTTCCAGGACAGCCAGGGATACACAGAGAAACCCTGTCTCATAAAAAAATAAAATAAAAAATAAAAAATGTATGCTTAGAAACTTCCACACTGGGCTGGTGAGATGGCTCAGAGGTTAAGAGTGCCGACTGCTCTTCCAAAGGTCCTGAGTTCAAATCCCAGCAACCACATGGTGGCTCACAACCATCCGTAACAAAAACTCTGATGTCCTCTTCTGGAGTGTCTGAAGACAACTACAGTGTACTTACATATAATTAATAAATAAATATTTTAAAAAAAAAAGAAAGAAAGAAACTTCCACACTGAGCTGGGTGGAAGATTTCTGAGTTCGAGGCCAGCCTGGTCTACAAAGTGAGTTCCAGGACAGCCAGGGCTATACAGAGAAACCCTGTCTCAAAAAAAAAAAAAAAAAAAAAAAAAGAAAAAGAAAAAGAAAAAGAAAAAGAAAAAGAAAAAGAAAAGAAAGAAACTCCCACACTATTTATGACTTTTTTTTTTTTACATTTACTTATTTAGTGATATATGTGGACCATATGCACCATGACATTCCTATACAGGTCAAGGAACAAGGTGCCTGTGTTGGGTCTCACCTCCTAACATGTGACTTCTAGTGACAGAAGCCAGGCTTGGTAGCAAGTGCCTTTACCTACTGAGCCATCTCTTTGGTTCTTTTTTTAATTTTGTTTTGTTTTAGTTTAGTGCTAGAAATTGAACCAAGGCCTCCAAATGCTAGGCAAATGCCGACGATGACCTTATCCATATCCTATCCTGAAGGTGACTGACTTGCCTCTGCTGTTTGTGGAGGGGTGTGTGTGCATGTGGAGGGGCCTGTGCACGTGTGCTCATGGAGGCCCAAGGTTGATACCAGCTTGCTCTGGTAGCCTCTGTTTCCACCTGCCAAGCTCTGGAATTACAAAGCGGCTCATTTTTCCTACTACCGGTGATACCCAGCTTTTGGTACCACATAATTCTAACACAAACCATCTAACTAAATTCTTAGCTTAAGTTAGATAGAGTGTAAGACTCTGGGGAGCCTTAGCTTACCGGGGATCCCTTGAGTGAACCATGTAGAGCTGGGAACGATGCAAAAAGCAAGATAAATGTATGTATGTATTTATTTATTTATTTATTTATTTTTGGTTTTTTGACACAGGGTTTCTCTGTATAGCCCTGGCTGTCCCGCAGGCTGGCCTGGAACTCAGAAATCCGCCTGCCTCTGCCTCTGCCTGGGATTAAAGGGCTCGCAAGAGAAATTTATTGTTCCAGTGCATTGGGGTCATCCCAGACTGGAGGGAGAGGCGGCAACCCCCAGCAGGGGGTTAGAACAGAGCACCAGCGACTAGGCACAATATGATTGGCAGAACAGTGCACTCTTTAAACTGATTGGTCTTTAGGGAATTAGGTGACAAGGACTTCCCTTGTCTGATGGTGGGCAATGGTCAGTCCTGGGGAATGTGTCCCCACCCGCAGGTCCATTCCTGCCCTGTGGTCTGAGAAATGCTAATTAGCCTCTCCCTTCCGGAGGGGGGGGGGGAGAGTGTTTCTCGTGACCTTCCCAAAGTTCCTGAGCTGACCTTTTCAAGAGCTGCACAGTAACTCCAACACTCTAAAAGCTGAGGCAGAAGGATCACAAGTATGAAGCCCATCTTGCCTACAAAATGAGACTGTCTCAAAAGTAAATACATAGCAGGCTGGAGGGGTGGCTCAGCTCAGCATCTGTTGCTCTGTCAGAGGACACAGGTTCCCAGTTCTCACGCAGTGGTTCACAACTGTCCCAATTCCAGTTCCGGGGATCTGAACTCTTCTGACTCCCACAGCACCAGGCATACACACGATATACATAAATACCTGAATGTAAAACACCCATACACACACAAAAATACGTAAATTCTAAAACCCTTACAAAGGGAAAAGACAAAACAAAACAAAAGGCCGTCTACCTTAGGCTGGTTTACTTACTATTTGCATAGTAGCTAATAAATTATAGTGATCTGAGTAGTTCCTTTGGTATTTTCTTTAATTGGTGGTGCCAGCGCACTACTCTCGTGAAACAATTACCTATGATGACCTAGCAGAACAATTTTACAGATTGATACCTGTACAGCCTTCTTGTGCTGCACCTGGTGGTTCAGGCTTGTGATCCCAGAGACTCACCGGATGACACAGGATGAGACAGGATGACACAGGACTGAAAGTTGACGTCTCCCAGGCTGCAGAGAGCTCAGGGCAGCCTCGGCAGTTTGGTAAGACCCTGTGTCAGAATTGTAAAGCATCTGTCCATATAAGGAACTGCTATCAGGGAGTACATATGCCTATGAATCCTGTTTGTGTTCTAGACCCAGTATAAGTTTGGGCCCCCCTGGCCTTTCCTTATTAGACAAGCATTAAATAGTAAGGGCATGACAAATTCAGAGTTTCCATGAACTAAATGTTCCATAAACCCAATGTCCTAAATGTTCTGATACTTCCAGACTTAAGAACCCCAAGGGACATAAAGAAAACCAAACGACAGAAAAAGTTAAAAAAGAAAAAGTCCTGCACATTTTATTTAACCTCTACAGCTCTGAAGGTTTTGCTCTATAGGAAAAGAAGCAGAAATTTTGAGTGCTACACACACTTGTAATCACAGAACTCAAGAGACCAAGGCAGGAGAATTGCTATGAGTTTGAGACCATCATGGGCTATGTACTAAGTACCAAGACAACATGGTAAGATGCCGAACAGAAAGGGGGGGGGCTGAAATTATCTCTCTGTTACCACACAAGAAAATGCCTGGAATTTAAATTCAGATGTAACTGCAGAGTCCAAACTCTTGCCACTCCCTGAAGCTGCTCACCAAAGCAAGATTTTGTGCTCCATACTGATAAGACATTCCAGGGCTGACTAACATCTCATGGATTTCAGGATTCTGAGACACTATGAAAGAAAGCCACACCGGTCCAATCTTCACTTAAATGTACTTTATTTCCCTTTTCTATGAATGCTGAGATTTTAGGTAGCATAAAACAATGTTTTTGGTTTTTTTTTGTTTAAAAAAAAAAAAAAAACCAGAACAAAACAAAAACTCTAGCCAACCTGAGTTTAAACGCCTGATTCCAGGAAAGCACGCTTCTCACAAAGGACTGTTTTCCCTCCTTCCCAGAGAGAGAAGAGGAAAACACAAGAACAAATCCTGGTGCAGAGCCCATTCCTGCTTCAAGGAAGTGAGCTGCCAGGGATGCCACAGAAAGTCCATGGTCTTCAGCCAGGCACAGACACAGACACTTTTACGTGTTGGCTGCTCCACTGGCCTTAGCAGGCTTCAGGAGAAAAGATAAGGCTTACGGAAGGAAGTTCCCTCTGGAGGAAGCAGAGCTGAAAACTGATCCCAATAAACACATTTGAGATTAGAGAAAACAAAAACAGACAGACAGACAGAAACCCTGGTCTGATGGTTTACCAGTTTAACCATTTAACCTTTCCTCATCTACAAAATGAAAACCATGCCAATTCGTACTTCTTAAGATTTGAGGTAAATCTGTTGTTGTTTGAGTTGTAGCTCAACTCAAATCCTCTTGCCTCTGCATTTTGAGTGCAGACATGTGCTCCTATACCTGACCTTGTCATGAGAATTAAACCAGTTGTGTATGCCACATACTTAAAATAGAGCTTAATAGTGTTGTATGCCACATGACAGGCACACAGCAGTGTAAATCATTATTCAATTTCGAGTCAGAACCCCATGCTCCAAATTTCTCCATTATAAGTCCCAAGCACCCAAGCTGTGATTTATTTATTATTATTATTTTTTAAAGGTTTACTATTATACATAAGTACACTGTAGCTGACTTCAGACACATCAGATCTCATTATGGAGGGCTGTGAGCCACCATGTGGTTGCTGGGATTTGAACTCAGGACCTTCAGAGGAACAGTCAGTGCTCTTACCCGCTGAGCCATCTCGCCAACCCCATATTATTATTATTTACTTTTTTTCTTTTCTTTTTTTTTTTTTTTTTGTTTTATCAAGACAGGGTTTCTCTGTGTAGCCCTGGCTGTCCTGGAACTCACTGTGTAGACCAGGCTGGCCTCAAACTCAGAAATCTGCCTGCCTCTGCCTCCCGAGTGCTGGGATTAAAGGTGTGTGCCACCATGCCCGGCTATTTTGGTTTTTTGAGACAGGGTTTCTCTGTGTAGCCATGACTGTCTTGGAACTCAATCTTGTAAACCAGGCTGGTCTGGAACTTAGGAATTGGCCTGCCTCTGACTCCCAAGTGCTGAGATTTATAGGTGTGTACAAGCACCCTGCTCTTTGCTTCTGCTTCTGCTCCTGCTTCTGCTTCTGCTCCTGCTTCTGCTTCTGCTTCTGCTCCTGCTCCTGCTCCTGCTCCTGCTTTTCTTCTTTCTTCTTCTTCTTCTTCTTCTTCTTCTTCTTCTTCTTCTTCTTCTTCTTCTTCTTCTTCTTCTTCTTCTTCTTCTTCTTCTTCTTCTTCTTCTTCTTCTTCTTCTTCTTCTTCTTCTTTTTTAAACAGTCTTAATGGGTGGCCTAAGATAGCCTAGAACTAGCTTTTTTTTTTTTCTATCTCCACCTCCTGAGATCTGGGCTTATAGGTGCATATCACATGCTTGGTTTATTTCAGATTGTGAATAAGTAAATTTTCTGTTTGAAACCCTGAGATGCTAGAAGCAAAGGAACAACTTTCACTATATATATAATGGGATTAAAGGCGTGTGCCACCACCGACCGGCTCATTATATTTTCTGCTTTTATTTGGTCAATAATTTTATTTTTTATAATGGAAGGAGCACTCATGCCATGGAGCACGTAAGAAGGTCATAGTACAACCCTGAAGGACCAGTTTGCCTCTCTCTCTCTCTCTCTCTCTCTCTCTCTCTCCCTCTCTCTCTCTCTCTTCCCCCTTTCTTTCAATAGCTTCCAAGAATCAAACTCATGTCTTCAGGTTTGCATGGCAAGCACTTTACCCATCGAGCTAGGTGGTCTTTTGTGCTTTTGATATATTAGATAGTAAAAACAGCTCAAATTCAAGAGCACATTTTGAGTGACAAAGGCAGAGATTAATTCTTCTGTCTAAAAACTATTTCTGTGCATGTGTGTATGTGTGGTGTGTATGTGCAGGGGTGTGGACCTGTGAGGTGTCGGGGATCATACTAGACCAGAGTTCTACCTTCTTGGCCTGGGACTGGAATTTAGCAGTGATTAATCTGGCCAGAAGCCCTAGAAAATTATACCTCGCCTCCACCTATAACTACTCTCAGGTAATCTGACACCCTTACACGTAGATACAGTAATAAAAATAAATCTTCTTTAAAAGATCCCCATTCCACTTTCAGGACTTCTGACTTTACTTTGTGACCCACAGGATTAATGAAGGCTGCCTTTGTGGGCCCAAGTGTGCGCTTAGCAGCTAGAGCAAAGCTTACTCACACCAGTGGTTCCCCACTGAAGACAGACTTCCTCTCCACTAGGGTGAGGCAGAGCCCCTGAGCCCCTCCCCATTTGTGACTATTTAGACAGTCCGTCTTGAGAGGATCCCATGCAGTGATGGCAGCCACTGACTCCGGAGTGCCACTGCCATGTCATGCCCAGGATGTCATAATCCTCTGCCTCTTTCTTCTTTCAACCCCCTCTTCCCTCATGCTTCCTGAGTCTGGGAGGTGATACGACATCCCTGTAAGGTTGAGCACCTATCAGTCGATTGAACTCAGCATTAACCTAACCGGCATTCTCTGCAGAGGGAAGCTGAGACTGCACTAATCTACAACCCCCTGTCTTGCAGGGCCTCAAATGTCCCCTCCTCCTTTTCTGTCTCTTGATAAGTGAGATTATAGGTTGGCTCCTGAGATGCCTCGGCTGGAATGGTCATCTGATAAAGTGAAGCCTGGGGCCACTAAGACTCACTAGAAGCCGGGCATGGTGACCCACGCCTTTAATTCCAGCACTTGGGAGGCAGAGGCAGGCCAATTCCTAAATTCCAGACCAGCCTGGTCTACAAAGTGAGTTCCAGGACAGCCAGGGCTACACAGAGAAACCCTGTCTCAAAAAACAAAAACAAAACCAAACAAACAAAAAGACTTCACTAGAGTTAGTCAAGTCTTTTCCCTGTAGATGGGGTTTCTGGTGAGATTCCTGGAAGCTTGCAGGCTCATGGCTGGGAAGGTAGAAGGGTACTAAGGAGTTGTTAATTTGCTGGAATTCTTATTTTTCCACTGGCAAGAGGCTTCAACTGGATTGCCAGGCAAGGGGCCTGCTCTCTCCTTCTCCTACCCTCAGCATTTCCTGTCTCCCCATGCTGCCTCAGTTTGACTTCTTTTGAGACGGGGTTTCACTGAGTTGCTCAGGCAAGCCTTTGTTTGGGCAGGGCAGGGCAGGCAGGCCTTGTTTTAGACTCTGGAGTCGCAAGGGTCACAGGCCTGAACCACCCACCTCCCATCCCAGAATGTAAGCTTGTGAAACAGACTCCGGCTCTAAATTTTTAAAAATTTACTTACAGACTGACAGTCTCATATATCCTAACTTCTGTCTAGCAAAACTTTTGATCCTTCTCCTCAGTGCTAACTAAAAGCTCGAACCACCACACCTTAGCTTAAAGAAAAAAGAAAAAAGTGGAGAGGGTGATTCCAAGAAAAAACAGTTGTGTCTATTCCTATAAGTAATGTCTCTGTGTCTCACTTTCCCTCAGGTTTCTAATATGGGGTACTACATACCTTAGAAAAGTGTTTTGATATTTATAGAGAGCACTTTACATGTTATGTACACTTTAGGTTAGCAAAAAGCATTGTATTAAAACGATCTTCTTGAACTGCAACAGAGTTACATCCTTGTACATCCTCCCATGAACTCCAAGCCAACATTCCTCCCGAGATGCAAATACCAAAGAAAAAATTTATTTATGACTGTCTTAGTGATTACTAGCTTTTGACAAGGACAAAGAGTCCCCGGTCTTCCGCTAGCCTTCCTCACGTGGTCTGGAGACCTTCCAATTTAAACGCCACAACAGTATTCTTTAAAAAATAAAAAGACAACCTATCTAACTAATAAAGAGCTGCACTCCCTGCCTATTTGAAAGGACGCGTGGAAAGTGCTAGAGAGCCGGGTGTGACGAGGCCCGGAACGCCCAGCCTCCAGGCACTGCGGTTTCAGAGTCTAAGCACTCGCTCCGGCCATTGGCTCAGTCACGTTTTCAAGGACTCAGCGCGGCCGGGCGTTTAATTTTTGGTAAAAGTCAAGTCAGGAGAGACATTACCTCATGTTACTGAAAATAAAAAGGTCGCGATCACTCTATCAAGGACACGGGGCTGCCGGAAACCAGGAATGCCAGTGCCTAGCTCACCCACAAAGGGACAAAAAACATTTATCTTTCGTACATTTATTCCATTAACTGATGAGTCTGGTGGAGCAGAGAGGGGACAGAGGTCACGCTGTCCCCTGTGGGACAGCGGAGGTGGGGAGGGGCGTTCGGCTCAGGGGTAAGCAGAGAGGACTGGGCCATTTCTTTGATAGAGGATCACAAACGATCCTGGGGACATGTGGCGAGCCAGGCAGATCGAGCCTCCGCACTGGGGGGGGGGGGAATCGAGGTGTCCCATTTTGTGGGGGGTGAGGGGTGGGGAAAGCCAGCGAGATAGCGCGGCGGCTTAGCCTCCCACAAGCTGGCAGCACGAAACAAGAAGCCTAGCAGTGCTCCTTAGTCTCAGGCTGGGGTGGACCAAGCCCGAGGCCGGGAAACCGCCGGGCTCAGGGAGAAGGACCGAGGGTCGTGTGGGGGAGGGGCGCAACAACCTTCGCAGCCATTTTGTCCTCGCCCCACTTCCGTCTTCTCTTCCCGGACTCCCCCTCCCTCAGGCTCTTCTCTCAGGCAGCCCGGGGTCCCAAGAGGTAGGGATCCGGCCGAACGCTGCTCTCATTGGTCCGTCGCGGAGGTACCCGCCTTCCTCCCAGGGCATCCTTCCGCCCCCTCCCGCCTGCGCTGCCGGGTCGCGCACGCGCACTCGCCGGCGACCCTCTCCCCTCCCCCAGCAGCTCTGAGTGACAGAGGACTCCCGCGCGCGGGCTCCCGGCGCCCCGCCTTCTCCGCTCCCCCCGGGCCGTTCCCAGAGCGGGGGCGAGCGTGAAAGTTCCAGAACGCCGCGGTCGTGCGTCATCGCGAGGCGGGGCGGGGAGAAGGCGGGACCTAGGCGAGCGTTCTGGCTCTTCATTAGTGCAGTCGGCAAGGGCTGGTCGTCCATTGGCTAAGAAGCTATGATCGGCAGCGGGATGGGGCGGCACCCTTCTGGAAGGTTCTAAGACAGGGTATAAGAGAGAGGGAAGCGGGCGGAAACCGGTCTCATTGAACGCGGAGGCAGCTGCCTGGCATTTGTGTGGTCTCGTCGTCAGCGCAGCTGGGCCTACACACAAGGTGAGGCATGGGACTCGGGGGTTTGCGGGGGTCCGGGGTGGTGCAGGAGTCCCGGGGAGTCTCTTAGGCGGCGGCTGCAGCTCAGGCCGTCACCACCAGGGACAGAGACTGCAGCAGATCCGGAGGATGGGCTGAGTCAGGGCGGCGCCGCCATGGCCTTGTGGCTCCGCGTGGCGGGGGAGGGGAGCCACAGGCGCCCTGGTCTTTTTATCCTGTCTGTGACTTCAAATATAAGGCTTCTGCCCGGCGCCCACAGGGCAGGGCCCCCCGAGGTGGGAAAGGGGGATCCTGGCTCCCGCGGTGCGCGGTCCGGGTGGGGGGGGTTCGGGGGGCGCTCGGAGGTGGCCACGTGCTCCACCATTGTCGCAGACCTTTAGGACAGATGGTTCCTTGAGCCTTGGGCGGGCTGTGCCAGGCTTGGCACAGACCACCTATACTGCAGCACTGCTGCCACGAGCCTGCCGCGTGGCTTCAGGTGATAGGTCTGGGTCACCAAGTCCAGACCCACTGCGGACTGGATAAAAGCCGGAAAGCGAGTGCTTAGCCCCCCTCCTTTTTTTTTCTAATAGCAACCATGTCTAAGGGACCTGCAGTTGGCATTGATCTCGGCACCACCTACTCCTGTGTGGGTGTCTTCCAGCATGGAAAGGTGGAAATTATTGCCAATGACCAGGGTAACCGCACCACGCCAAGCTATGTTGCTTTCACGGACACAGAGAGATTAATTGGGGATGCGGCCAAGAATCAGGTTGCAATGAACCCCACCAACACAGTTTTTGGTAAGTCGCCAGCATCTTTGTGCCACTAGCATGAGTAAAAGGGCTGGGGGGCAGGGCATTTGGAATGTAGAAACAGATCTGCCTTAATAACTGCAGCCTGAGATTGCAACTGTTTAAATATGACAATATAAGGCCACAAGATTTTAAATATGGGCCTTGGCTTCCTGCACTAGAGATTACGTCCATCTAGATGGGTGCTGCAGGTTTTTGTTTTCTGTTTTTTTGGTTTTTTTTTTTTTTGCAGTGATAGGCACTAAGGAGTGTGATGAGGTATGTTTAATATTTTACAGATGCCAAACGTCTGATCGGGCGTAGGTTTGATGATGCTGTTGTTCAGTCTGATATGAAGCACTGGCCCTTCATGGTGGTGAATGATGCAGGCAGGCCCAAGGTCCAAGTGGAATACAAAGGGGAGACAAAAAGTTTCTACCCAGAGGAAGTGTCCTCCATGGTTCTGACAAAGATGAAGGAAATTGCAGAAGCGTACCTCGGAAAGGTGGGTTTTTTTTTTAACAGGTGCCATTTGAGATGGGTGTTACCTTTATGTTTAATTCACACATTCTGATCGGGAATTTGCCAACCAAACAATTGTGCAATTCATTGTTTTTTAGACCGTTACCAACGCTGTGGTCACAGTGCCCGCTTACTTCAATGACTCTCAGCGACAGGCAACAAAAGATGCTGGAACTATTGCTGGCCTCAATGTACTTCGAATCATCAATGAACCAACTGCTGCTGCTATTGCTTACGGCTTAGATAAGAAGGTAGGCATTTCAAATCAAGTACAACTTTGTTAGGGTTAACTTGCCAGAAACAGGCCTGAGCTAAGAATGTCTTATTTGACAGGTCGGAGCTGAAAGGAATGTGCTCATTTTTGACTTGGGAGGTGGCACTTTTGATGTGTCAATCCTCACTATTGAGGATGGAATTTTTGAGGTCAAATCAACAGCTGGAGACACCCACTTAGGTGGAGAAGATTTTGACAACCGAATGGTCAATCATTTCATTGCTGAGTTCAAGCGAAAGCACAAGAAAGACATCAGTGAGAACAAGAGAGCTGTCCGCCGTCTCCGCACGGCCTGCGAGCGGGCCAAGCGCACCCTCTCCTCCAGCACCCAGGCCAGTATTGAGATTGATTCTCTCTATGAGGGAATTGACTTCTATACCTCCATTACCCGGGCTCGATTTGAGGAGTTGAATGCTGACCTGTTCCGTGGCACACTGGACCCTGTAGAGAAGGCCCTTCGAGATGCCAAGCTGGACAAGTCACAGATCCATGATATTGTCTTGGTGGGTGGTTCTACCAGAATCCCCAAGATTCAGAAACTTCTGCAAGACTTCTTCAATGGAAAAGAGCTGAACAAGAGCATTAACCCCGATGAAGCTGTTGCCTATGGTGCAGGTAAATACATACAGCCTTTATAGTCTTTATAATCTCAACAAGTCCTGTAAGATTCGCTGTGATGATGGATTCCAAAACCATTCGTAGTTTCCACCAGAAGTACTGTGTTGGCTAGTTCCTTCCTTGGATGTCTGAGCGAATGAAACATACATATGTTGAGTAGACTGCAGTTACAGTGCGTTGTTTCTAACATTTTTTTTCTTTTTATAGCTGTCCAGGCAGCCATTCTATCTGGAGACAAGTCTGAGAACGTTCAGGATTTGCTGCTCTTGGATGTCACTCCTCTTTCCCTTGGTATTGAAACTGCTGGCGGAGTCATGACTGTCCTCATCAAGCGCAATACCACCATCCCCACCAAGCAGACACAGACTTTCACCACCTACTCTGACAACCAGCCTGGTGTACTCATTCAGGTATGTTGTCCCTAGAATTTTGTAGCTTGTATAGAAAGCCCAGGGAAGTTCCTCGCTGTGATGATGGATTCCAAAACCATTCGTAGTTTCCACCAGAAATGCTGTGTTGGCTAGTTCCTTCCTTGGATGTCTGAGCGAACTTATCTTCCCCAAATTTGAGCTTAAGCCACACGAGCAGTAGTTTCTAAAATTGGATGTCTTAATTTTTATTGTCTCTTCTAGGTGTATGAAGGTGAAAGGGCCATGACCAAGGACAACAACCTGCTTGGAAAGTTCGAGCTCACAGGCATCCCTCCAGCACCCCGTGGGGTCCCTCAGATTGAGGTTACTTTTGACATCGATGCCAATGGCATCCTCAATGTTTCTGCTGTAGATAAGAGCACAGGAAAGGAGAACAAGATCACCATCACCAATGACAAGGGTAAGTATGGACCTGCTGCTTTCTTTCTGAATAGAAAGAACAAGGTTTGCTCTTACCATTAAAGAGACATGCTCATGATTTTGTAACTTTCATCATCAGGCCGCTTGAGTAAGGAAGATATTGAGCGCATGGTCCAAGAAGCTGAGAAGTACAAGGCTGAGGATGAGAAGCAGAGAGATAAGGTTTCCTCCAAGAACTCACTGGAGTCCTATGCCTTCAACATGAAAGCAACTGTGGAAGATGAGAAACTTCAAGGCAAGATCAATGATGAGGACAAACAGAAGATTCTTGACAAGTGCAATGAAATCATCAGCTGGCTGGATAAGAACCAGGTATGTGTTTTGCCAATAAGTAGATGTTCATTCAGAAAAGGGCTGAGAGGGGTCACAATGATGATGAATGGTCCAAACATTCGCGGTTTCCACCAGAACGCAAGGCAGTGTTGGCAGTTACCTTCCTTGGATGTCTGAGTGACTCAATAGCTAAGGGTTCTTTAGGCTTAGTTGTCAGTCTCCTCCCCCCAAAGTAATTGGAGATCTTTTAATAAATTTGATTTCTTTTTTCTCAGACTGCAGAGAAGGAAGAATTTGAGCATCAGCAGAAAGAACTGGAGAAAGTCTGCAACCCTATCATTACCAAGCTGTACCAGAGTGCAGGTGGCATGCCTGGGGGAATGCCTGGTGGCTTCCCAGGTGGAGGAGCTCCCCCATCTGGTGGTGCTTCTTCAGGCCCCACCATTGAAGAGGTGGATTAAGTCAGTCCAAGAAGGTGTAGCTTTGTTCCACAGGGACCCAAAACAAGTAACATGGAATAATAAAACTATTTAAATTGGCACCATACAGTTGTCCTGACTGAGTTAAATGTAAGAAACAGGGACAGGTTGAGACGGTCTTGTCTCTAGCTGGCCTAGGATTTAGGTGCTTCTCAAGCTGGGAGAGCCAACACTGCCAGTAAGCAGGTCTAGCCCCAGGCTACAGGTTTACCTTGAACCTGGATAACATTTGACAAGCTAAATGAACACAGGGTGCTGGTTCTCAGCTATGAAATCTATGGGTGCAGATGGGGACTTGGCCTTCTAAGTCCATTTGCTTGTATAATCTAGTGTTAAACTGCCACCTAGTGGCCAGCCTTGTTTCAGAGGTCTGCATGCAGCAAAGCCTAGTAACTTGATGTAGTACTAATAATTAGGGGAGAATAAAGGCTCGCCTTTAATGCCAGTACTTGGGAGGTAGATTCCTGAGGCCAGCCGGGTCTACCAGAGTTCCAGGGCTAAACAAACCCTGCTTTTTTCATCTGCTGGGAGTACTGTCATGCTGAGTGAGGTCCATCTGCAGCCTCTGGCACTTGGTATTTCTAATACTACTGGATGTTTTGCCTTGGCAGGAGACTGCTCTTCTAGTTCCCTAATGTTGGGATTAAACTGCCATTCTACTGTACTGAAAGTTGGGGAGATACATGTAATTTAATAGGATAGGGTACTTAGGTCCAGACAACCAACTGCAAGGAAATTTTTCTGTGCAGCGTTCATCTGAAACCCATGGTGGTTGCTGTTATAAGAACATTTCAGTTTTCCTTTTTAAGTGATAGTGTGGGTGCACAACTGGGGTTAGAATAGATCAAATGTGTATTTTGGGGACTGAAGGCAGGCAGTAGGCTTGCTAGTACAACTGTTCCCCTGCCCCCTACACTTGGAAGTCATGCCTGGGCTTGCACAAAATGGTTAAACTGATTTTGCTGAGAATTGTGTAGTACTAAAAGTGAAAACTAAGTTTATGGAAAAGCCTTGGAATTAAGTCAAGTTATAAGTAAAACTAGAGGATGTTAAGCGTGAGCCACTGCTTTCAGTTTTGAAGGGATCCTAAATCCGTTTTACATGGATTAGAATACTTACCTTTTTCCTGGCTATTCAAGCTGGTTTCAGGTTTCCCTGGAAAGTACTGACAATCACTACCAAGCCAGTCTTAGTTAAAATTTAACTATAATGCATCTTTAGTGCTATATTTCACAAGTAACAGACCTTTAAACTAAGGGAAATGCTTTTGCTATGAGCCACAGCAAAAGTTCTCCACAGTAGTACAGTATTTCAATGTAATTTGAGTTCAAGGCTCTAGGCTTATAGGTGGAATAACCCTTTTCTTCATGGGAAGACATTTTACAAGTGTTCCTTGTGCTTAATGACTTGACGTCTTTGTCCAGCAGATGGCAGTGGTAGCTAATTATAAAGCAACTGCCAGGGTCCTTGGGAAAGCTACTGGAGCTTTTTTTTTTTTTTTTTCCTCCAAGGTAGGCTTTCTTTAGCCCTCAAACTCTGCCAACTTCTGCCTCTGCCTCCTGAGTGTTGGGATTAGCATGATCCACCATACCCCACTAGAACATTTGTCAAATGGGAGCAGGTGCCTTTTGCTTATTGGCAGCATCGCAAAGGGCTTGAAGTTAACCCTGGGCTTGCACAAGATGGTTAGTGCAAGCTAGTGATAGACCAACCCAAAGTCAAACATCCATATTCCTGAGTATGGCATTGTAGAATGAGCAAGTGCCTGGTCAGGAATGGTGTGGGGTCTGGCTTGAGTAAAGTTTAGTGCTTATGAGTGAGAAGAGTGGAACAAAGACACAGTGGTCAAGGAGTCTTTCTTCTGAGCTGATGTTTGGCAAGGCTGCTGGGCACTGTGGCTCAGCTCAGGCGGTAATGCTTGGCCAGCAGGATTCAGTCTTGGCACCACACCAAACTTGGTGTGATATGGTAGCACTTGGGAGGTGAAAAGGAAAGGATCAGAAGTTCAGGGTCCTCTGTAATGGGATAGTGAGTTGAGTTCAAGGTCAGCCTTGGCTCTAGCAACCGACTCTTAAGACGAGAGCTATAACAATTCATATACCATCTGCTTTGCTCTGGGGATGTGGTAGATATACTTTGTGTACATTCAAAGAACGATGCAAAACAATCTAGTCAAGAAAACCCTATAGCATTATTGCTGTGGTTTTTTTGGCCCCACACTCCCTTAGCTATCCATTCTGAACACTTTGGAGACAAGGAAGGCACAACACATGGTCTTTTGTGACTGTCTTAACGTTTTCCACCAAGCTGCTGTAGGCAGGGAAGAGCAAATGGGAGAGAACTGTTAGAGTAGTTGGGAAGATTGAGAAGGAATAGAAGAAGTAAAAGTGTATTCTCACAAGTACGTAAGGGTAGGAGACATGCCTCCTGGCTGCAATCTAGCATTTAGGAGATAGAGGCAGGAAGAATGCAATGGTGAGACTATCTGATGTTTTGATGCGTTGGGGCTCAATTCAAACCAAATAGTTTCCACTCTCAGGAAATACTAGAGACTTGAGACTTGAAAGGCGGCCAGCTGCAAGCAATGATGTCAATTGGAAGTAGCTTGGGAAGTTCAACAGAAGCTCTTTGTTGCTTTGCTATTTCTTGGGTTTCTGTCCAGAGACCTGCAGTGCCCTCTAACGTTGTGCAACGATGAGCAGATTACGTTTCAGGAACTACCTAAGAAGTGGGGGTTACAATATTCGACCTTAGGATCGTCAGGAGAATGAAGTGAGCCCGTGTGTGCAAACCATTTAGCCCTGCAGCTGACTTGGGAAAGGGCTCCGTAAATGGGCTATCATTAGCTATGAGTGCACACTATTTCCTAAGGGTCCCATACAGAGCGACACACACACACACACACACACACACACACACACACACACACACACACACAGAGAGAGGTACTTTAAAACAACAGACTTACTGTCTCCAGTGGAGAGACTGAAAGTCTGAAATCAACATTTGGATGAGAGCCATGCTTGTCAGGGAGGGAATCTTCTGACTCTCCAGTCACCTGCTGCCCTACTGTGCTGCTTGTCACTGTGTACATTTAGCCTTTTAGAAGCACAACCTTAAACATTAGCTTCCCAGGCAGCTGTGCACGGAAAGTCATTCTCGGAGGTTCTGGGATTAGAACTCAGTGACAGGTCAGCCCACAGCCCACAGCCATCACATTCCAGGTTGTCAAAGGGAAAGAAGCTTCCCAATTCGTGTGCAAAACCAGAAAGGGAACCCTAGGACAAAATCCAAATTCCTGTTCTTCAGTGAGATGGAGTGTCAGGTCTTTTAACTGCAGTCTTTCTCTGGAGCCGCTCCCCACAGCAGGCTACCAGCTGTGGGGCTCTTTTTCCTTCCTACTTTGTCATCCCTCCGTTGCCCCTCCGGATTCCCAAACAATGCCTAATTCTATTATTTCCAGTCATTTCCTCGTGGATGGCGGTTTATTTCTGTCATCAAGTCTCTGATGAAATCTATAGCTGTGAAATGTTTAGTCCAATCCCAACAAATCGTGTATAGTGGTAACATGTCACAGGCAGCCCGCGGCCTGCATTACGTGGTAATTTGGAAGAGAGAGAAGTGATAATATAAGGCTGGGCTTCCTTTGTGAGCTCGCATTAATGCTGTAGCTGGTGATGTCAACTGACAGCCCATCGATTTGGGCTAATAGTGCACGGAGGGGGCAGAATGGGGGCAAGGCAGGGAATAAAGGATATTGACGTCCAGCCACCAGGATCCCGGCAGCTTTTAATCTATTATTGCCCTCTTTTAATGCAACTTTCACATGTCAACTGCATTTGCTTCTCTTCGCTCTGCCTGCTGAGCTGAACTGTGAAGCCAGTGGGGTGCCACCCCCAGAGTGGCTCAAAGTTCCCCAGTATTGATTCTTTGATGCTCTGGGGGTGTGAATTATAATTATTTCATTAAGCCCTTTAATGGGTATCAACCATAAACCTTCTCCAGCCCAGGCTGAGGAGACCAGAGCAAGGTCCACGTCATTAATCTATGTTCATCTCGTTGCCACCAATTGTCCGACTCTCGGCCCTTATTCGTTTTTTTTTTTTTTTTTTTTTTCTCCCCTCCTATTATCGCATCTAAGGTTTTAGCTAGAATCAGGTCGATCTATTCCCAGAGAGGAACTGGGAAGAGGAGCTGGCTGATTTGGGGAGACTTGAGGGAGGCCACAGCTGAGCAGACCGCAGAGCCGGCTGTTCACACTAAGGGGCTAACTTAGCACACCTCAGCCCAGCTCTACCCAGCTCCAGTTGGTTTATGCAGGGAGGTGATGCAGGAGATCTTGGGACAAAATCAGAGAGCTTGCAACCCCTTGTGTCCGAGTCTTTCGTGGTGGTGGCTTTGGAACACTACACACACACACACACACACACCACTTAGGCCATTTCTCACATGCTAGGGTCCTATGAGTTCAAAGGCCTTGTGGCTTCAAACACTTTAGACTCCAAGAGGAGGGAAAGGAGTGAAGACGTGGATAAGCAGCAGACACTGGTCAGAGTATTGAGTAAGCCACAGACTCCAATGGAAGGGACACTGGACCCTGTCTTGGATAAAGGAGGCTTTCCTGGAGGAGCCAGTGCCTAAGCCAGCCCTAAGGAAATGAGCAGGAAAGCCAGAGGAAAGAGGAAGGAAGGGTTTGCCTGACAGTGGGAACAATGGTTGTTGGGATCTGAAAGTGAAGATGTGCGGGCACATGAGATTTGGGAAACCTTGAGTAACCTCGGCTTTCACTCCACTCCCTTTTCAGCAGTACTGGGTTGAATCTAGGGCATCAAACACGGGAGGCAAATGACCTATCGCTGAGCCCCAGGCCTATGCCCAACTTCATCTTCTAGGCCACTTCTCTCTACTGGTGTCTTATCAGAAGCCTTCGGAAAGCCAGACACCCTCCAGGTAAGCATCAGGGTAGCATTTCTACCCTTTCTAAGGGAGTTCTTCCTTCTTCCTAGGCCGAGGGTAAGCTGCATTCTAGACCCTCCCCTTCTTTGTTTTCGGGTAATAGTTTTATTTGTTTGTTTTACATGTATAAGTGTTTTGTTTTGTATGTATGTCTGTGTCCCACATATATGGCCTGGTACCTGTTGAAGTCAGAGGAGGGTGTTGGATCTCCTGGAACTGGAGTTATGGATGGTTGTGAGCCACCATGTGGGTGCTGGGAATTGAACTCAGGACCTCTAACAGAGCAGTCAGTGCTCTTAACCTCTTAGTCATCTTTCCAACCCTCTTTTTTTTTTTTTGCATTTCTTTTTTTTAATATCTTTATTACGTATTTTCCTCATTTACATTTCCAATGCTATCCCAAAAGTCCCCCATACCCTCCCCCCCGACTCCCCTACCCACCCACTCCCACTTTTTGGCCCTGGCGTTCCCCTGTACTGGGGCATATAAAGTTTGCAAGTCCAATGGGCCTCTCTTTTCAGTGATGGCTGACTAGGCCATCTTTTGATACATATGCAGCTAGAGTCAAGAGCTCCAGGGTACTGGTTAGTTCATATTGTTGTTCCACCTATAGGGTTGCAGATCTCTTTAGCTCCTTGGGTACTTTCTCTAGCTCCTCCATTGGGAGCCCTGTGATTCATCCAATAGCTGACTGTGATCATCCACTTCTGTGTTTGCTAGGCCCCGGCATAGTCTCACAAGAGAGAGCTATATCTGGGTCCTTTCAGCAAAATCTTGCTAGTGTATGCAATGGGGTCAGCGTTTGGAAGCTGATTATGGGATGGATCCCCGGATATGGCAGTCTCTAAATGGTCCATCCTTTCGTCACAGCTCCAAACTTTGTCTCTGTAACTCCTTCCATGGGTGTTTTGTTCCCAATTCTAAGAAGGGTCCAACCCTCTTTTTAAAGGTTAATTAATTTATTTTATTAAAACAAGTGCTCTTAATCACTGAGCCTTGGTAATAGTTTTAAATATATCCATAACCTCTGTCTTTCCACTTCTTTAGCAAAGGTACAATTGAATTCTCTCCCTTGGCCTTGGAGACTGACTTAGAGCAGATAGAACGTGGACAACGTGACTCTGAGGCCCCTCTAAGTTTAGATTATCAAAGCCACATGGCTCCCGCCTGGTTCACTGTAGGCATCTCCCGTTGCCCTCTGGGAAGTGTGCTTTACCCCAGCCTTCATTTGGACAGACCGCCTGGATGGGGAGCTTCTGGCACTGGGTGAGGAAGGGAAGAGCAAACTGACTCTGTCCCAGCCACCCGATGTCTCTCATGAGAGGCTCAGATGATCCTAGCCTCCTCAGGCCTAGAAGCAAAATAAATGTTGCTGGAGATACAGGTTTTCAGCATTGTTTAGCACAGTTTGTCACACAGTCACAGAACTAGGACAGTCACATTGTGGTTACGTTAGATCACCAAGCTATTTATAAAAAGCCTTAAATTAATAACATGAGCCTCCTGTTCTCAATTTCCTTTTCTTCTCTCTCTGTCTCTGTCTGTCTCTCTCTGTCTCTTTGTCTCTCTGTCTCTGTCTCTCTCTCTGGTTTTTGTTTTGTTTTTCTGATACAAGGTATCTCTGTGTAGCCCTGGCCATTCTAGAATTTGCTTTGTGGACCAGGCCGGTCTTGAACTCACAGAGATCTATCTGCCTGTAACTCCAGAGTACTGGGATCAAAAGCGTGCACCACTATACCAGGCTCTCCAATTTCTTTTCAAGTTTTTTTTTTTCAAAACACGATTTCAATCTGATTATTAATATAAATATTAAAACATCAACATTTAAAATCATTACCTTTCTCTTCTCTCTCTCTCTCTCTTTTCTTTTTTAGATTATTTCTTTTGATTTAATGTGTATTGGTGTTTCACCTGTATGTGTGGTCTGGGCACCATGTGCATGCAGTACCAGTGGATACCAGAAGAGGGTGTCAGATCTCCTAGAACTGAAGAAACAGGTGGCTGTTAGCCCCACATGGGTGCCAATTGAACTCAGGTTCTCTGGAAGAGTACCAAGTGTTCCCGACAGCCAAACCATCTCTTCAGCCCCTCATTATGTGTCTTTATTGGTACATAGTTTATTTTGTTGTTGTTGGACATAGGACCTCTTGGAGCCCACAATGGCACTGAATTCACTATTTAATTGAAGTTGGCCTTGAACTCCTGATTCCCCTGACTCCACCTCTCAAATGCTAAGATTACATGTCTGTGCAGTCATGGCCAGCAATCAGCTCAATTTTTGTTAAAAGAGCAGGCTGACATATGATGGGGATGTTATTGACTCTATGGCTCAAACTGAGTAGAGCTGACAGTTTAATAATATTAGGTCTGAAGATGGAACAGCTCTCCATTACATAGGGCTTCAATAATCTGCCAATTGGTAGTTAAACACGAAGAACTCTTGTGTTTCATTTCTTTTTTATATATATATTTATTTATTATATGTAAGTACACTGTAGCTGTCTTCAGACATCCCGGAAGAGGGCATCAGATCTCATTACGGATGGTTGTGAGCCACCATGTGGTTGCTGGGATTTGAACTCAGGATCTCTGGAAGAGCAGTCAGCGCTCTTAACCACTGAGCCATCTCTCCAGCCCTGTGTTTCATTTCTTAAATTTATTCCTAATTATATGGATTTGTTTTGTTTTTCACAAATAACTCACAGGCTGAGCTTGAGCTAGTGAGTAGCTTACCATCTCAGCCTCCTAGGTGCTAGGATTCCAGGTGTGAGCCACTCCACTCGGCTAACTATGTGTTTGATGCCACTGTAAATGAAATTGTTTTCAAACTTTATTTTCTAGTTATTTATTCCTTTTATATAGGGATGGCATAAAATATTTTATATATATAAATATAACCATATATATATAAATATAACCATATATATATATATATATATATATATATATATATATAACCTTGCTAAATTTAATTATCCATCCTAATAGTTGATTAAGGGACTTTTCTCTCTGTTGTATACTGTGATAGATTTTTCATAGGTGCTGTTGCATGGATGGAGATTTGCTGTATCTTCACATTAAAGAATCTATGTTGCACATGGCAACCTACCCAAGATAAACTGCAGCAGAAACAATGATGGAGGAAAGGGACTAATTTGAGAAACGTAAGAAGTCACCACTTAAAGGAAACTCCTGGTGCTGAAGAGATAGCTCAGTAGTTAAGAGAACTGACCGCTTTTCCAGCGGACTCAGGTTCGATTCCCAGTATCAGCATATTGGTTCACAACCATATGTAACTCTAGTTCCAGGGGATCTGACACTCTCTCTAGCGCCTGAGGGCTCAGCCATGCATGTGGTGCACAGACATTAAGGCAAAAACAGCAATACACATAAAAACAAGTAAATAGATTTAAAGAAAATCCCTGAAATGGAAATGCTGAGAAAGAAAACTTACAGATGAGACTAGTTGTGGGCAATCGTCCAGAAAAGTCAGAGGTCACTTGAGTTTGATTAGGCTTTGTTTCTTTTTGTTTGTCTTTGGTTTTTTGAGACAGGACTTCTCTGTGTAGCCCTGGCTGTCCTAGAACTCACTCTGTAGACCAGGCTGGCCTCGAACTCAGAAATTCGCCTGCCTCTGCCTCCTGAGTGCTGGGATTAAAGGCATGCACCACCAACGCCCGGCTCAGGTTTTGTTTCTTGAGACAGGTTTCATGTAGCCCAGGCTGGCCTTCAGCTCTGTAGTAGAGGATGGCCTTGAACTGCTGATCCTCCTGCTTCTATTGCCCAACCCCCCAAGTGCTGAGATCATCATGTGCCACCACACCAGCCTCCAAAGTCTCTTGGGATGTGGCTCTTTCTTTGATGTGAAGGACTTTTGCATGTAGCAAGACATTAAATATCCCTCTTCCTCACTTACTACTGAAGTCCAGTGGTGTCCTCACATCATAGCAACAACCAAAAATGCTCCCAAAAATGTGCCCCTAGGTGTCCTCTAAGGTTGAACTACATTTGAGCCCTCTTTTTGGAGTTGGTGTTGGGCTAAAACAAAGCCCTAGCTCTGCATCCTTTTGACTTTATGGTCACATGACTTCCTCTTTCTTCACTATCAAGTGAAGATGGAGGGGGATGGACATACCCAGGTCACAGGATGTGGAGAAGATTACATAACAACGTGGTAAGTTAGCGGGGTTTCAAGCACATGGAACCGAGAACTAGCTAGTAGGTATCAAGCATTTGTTATTTGTCTTAAGAAGTAGCAGGCCGGGCTGGTGAGATGGCTCAGTGGGTAAGAGCACACGACTGCTCTTCTGAAGGTCAGGAGTTCAAATCCCAGCAACCGCATGGTGGCTCGCAACCATCCATAACAAGATCTGACTCCCTCTTCTGGAGTGTCTGAGGACAGCTACAGTGTATTTACATATAATAAATAAATAAATATAAAAAAATTAAGAAGTAGCAGGCCTCTTCTGTGCCATTAATAATGCTAGTATTCAGTTGCGGTAGAATAAGCACAGAATGACATAGGCATAGAAATGTCACATAAGAAGTGATAGGAAGGGGCTGGTGAGATGGCTCAGTGGGTAAGAGCACCCGACTGCTCTTCCGAAGGTCCGGAGTTCAAATCCCAGCAACCACATGGTGGCTCACAACCATCCGTAACGAGATCTGACTCCCTCTTCTGGAGTGTCTGAAGACAGCTACAGTGTACTTACATATAATAAATAAATAAATCTTAAAAAAAAAAAGAAGAAGTGATAGGAAGGAACTTGAACTTAGGCAGTCTGACCCCAAACCCTGTTTGGTAAACCTCGCTACTATTCTATCCTAATCATGAAGAATATCAGGCAGGGAAGGCTCTGTCTCTGCACTACATCAAGATTTTTTCCCTCCCCAAAGTTCCCTGCTGCTCACAAGGATCTCCGCCAACCCACTCTTCAAAATACTGACATCCAAGATAGCAAAGTGAGAGACAGTGGGACAGGTCTGTTGCATAAGAGATTCCTTCCAGACGGGGACATTTCATTCTGCAGGGAAGATAAACAACTCAAATAGCTTCAGAAAGTCCCTGAAACTGACCAGATTCACTAGGTCCCTCCCTGTCAGAGAAAGCAATAAAGGCAGAGAGTCCTTTTAGGGCAAAGGGAACTGAGGTGCAAGGAAGACTAAGACCAGACTAGCTCCCTTGAAGAAGCAGAAGCCAGCAGAGCTGCCTAGAAGAAATTTACACCAACTGTATCACTTGGAAAGAACACTTTCCAATGTGTTGAGCTGCCTGCAGGCTGTACAGTGTGCTTCTAGGTTCCCAGCTTTGTGAGGTGAGCCTTGGAGAGGCAGCTGTCTTTGAGTTGTTTCTGCTCCTGTAGGTAACCCCTTACCTACACTCCTGTAAGTAACCCCGATAAAACTCATTGGTTCATTATGTTGGCCTTTGGTGGTATCCATAGTTTGATATATTGTGAGCTCTCTCTCTCTCTCTCTCTCTCTCTCTCTCTCTCTCTCTCTCTCTCTCTCTGGCCTGAGTACTTGTATATGTTGTGAAAATTTTTGTCACAAAAGGACATAAATCCACTCAATATTGTTTGGACCTGGAATGTCCCCCAAAGGTCCCATTCTAAAGGCTTAGTTCCCAGTTTGGCATTGCTGTCAGGGTAGAAACTTTTGAATTTACAAAAGTTTTGTGATGAGCTTTCTCTTGAAGGGGAAAGTGGGATCTTACGTATTACTCTTTCTCTCTTTGTACCTGGCCAGAAGGTCAGAGGTTTGACCGTGTGTTGCTACCATGATATGCTTCTGGGGACCAGGCAACCCTTCACAAAAAACTCCAACTCCGAGCCAAAAGAAACCTTCCGTGGGCTGTGGATGTAGTTTCGCCAGTGGAGTCTGTGCTCACTGTTATTTATTTATTTATTTATTTAATTTATTTATTTATGTTGTTTGTTGCTGTAATAAAACACCATGAACAAAAAACCAACTTGGGAAGGAAAGGGTTTATTTCAAGTATACCTCCACATCACAGTCCATCACTGAAGTAAGTCAGGGTAGGAGCAGAGACCGTGAAGTATCACTGCTTATGGGCTTGCTCAGCCTGTGTTCATACAGTAAGAAATCTGGACACCGGACTAAACATGGCCCCACTTACAGTGAACAGGATCCTTTCACACCAATCATCAGTCCAAAAAAAAAAAAAAAAAGCTCCATATGGCTTACCCACAAACCAATTCACTGGGGGCATTTTCTCAATTCAAGTTCCCTCTTCCAAAGGACTCTGTCAAGTAGACACAGAACTAGCCAGCACACCCATCATACACAAAGCCTTGGGTTCAGTCTCTAGCACTACATAAATCGAACATGGAAATGTATATCTGTAACCTCAGAATTTGGAGAGAGAAAGCAGGATGATCAGAGGTTCAGAGGTTTAGAGTCATCCTTGCTACAGAAAACATTTGAGGCTAGCCTGTGCATGAGGGTTGTTTGTCTGTTTGTTTTGAGACAGGGTTTCTCTGTGTAGCTCTGGCTGTCCTGGAACTCACTCTGTAGACCAGGCTGGCCTCGAACTCAGAAACCCACCTGCCTCTGCCTCCCAAGTGCTGGGAATAAAGGTGTGCACCACCACTGCCCAGCCACCTTTTCTTTCTTCTCATTCTTGTTGGAGACCAAACCTAGGGCCTCAAGCTTGCTGAACAAACCTGAATTACATCCCTAAATTCAAACTTTTCCTTCTCTTTCTCCCTCCTCTTCCCTCCCTCCCTCCTGCTCTGCTCTCCCACTCTGCCCCTCCCTCTTCCTTCCTTCCTGATTTATTTATTTATTTATTTATTTATTTATTTATTTTTATGTACATGAGCACACTATAGCTGTACAGATGGTTGTGAGCCTTCATGTGGATGCTAGGAATTGAATTTAGGACCTCTGCTTTCCCCGGTCGGCCCTGCTCTGGCCCAAAGATTTATTTATTATTATAAATAAGTACACTGTAGCTGTCTTCAGACACACCAGAAGAGGGCGTCAGATCTCATTACAGATGGTCGTGAGCCACCACGTGGTTGCTGGGATTTGAACTCAGGACCTTTGGAAGAGCAGTCAGTGCTCTTACCTGCTGAGCCATCTTGCCAGCCTACCCTCTCCACTTTCTTTTTTTTTTTTTAATTTTTTAGATTTATTTATTTATTTATTATATGTAAGTACACTGTAGCTGTCCTCAGACACTCCAGAAGAGGGAGTCAGATCTCCCTCTTCTGGAGATCTGACTCCCGGATGGTTGTGAGCCACCATGTGGTTGCTGGGATTTGAACTCCTGACCTTCGGAAGAGCAGTCGGGTGCTCTTACCCACTGAGCCATCTCACCAGCCCCCCTCTCCACTTTCAATAGAAGATTATCTAGCTTCTAGTTCTAGAAGTTAAACACCACAGCAAACACATTTGCTTGGCATCCGGTGATGGCGAAGAGCCATCTGGGTCAGGATAGTCCTGCCCAAATCCTCCTGTGTTCTCCTTTCAATCAGGTCTCTTGACTATGGGATCAAAAATTGTCAGTGTAGGAGTGCCTGTCTTGTTATCACATTGAAGAAACTGAGGCTTGGAATGGGTGAGGTGTTAGTACAGGTTCATGTAGCTGAATTCATCAGGCCACTGACTGGCTTTGAAAAAAAGCTGTTTTGGGTTCAATACAAAGGGTACCATTTGAAGCAACCAACACATTGACATTCAGCCTGAGAAAGCACTCAGCATTACAAAAAGCATCTTGGTATTGTGCTGGCTCCAGGACACAGAAATGAGTCTCATAAGAATCCTTGTCCTAGGAGCCTGTGGTGGGGAAAGTAGAAAAAGGTTTTGAAAGACTAGGGAAGAGAGAGGGAAAAAGGTTTTGAAAGACTAGGGAAGAGAGAGGCAGGGAGCATTTTTCAAATGGGTGAAGAGTGATATTTTCAGTCTGACTCCAGTCAGAGCACTCTGGGACAAAAGAGAAGGATAGCAAGAGGCAGCTCTGGAGCTGTCTGGGGCTGGTTAAGTTACTCCTTGTCTCTAACCAGGAGTTCTCTTAAAGCCTCTGAGATCAACACACCCCCATCCCCATGACTAATATCTGTTCAGCTCCCCTGTTAGGGACATCGCTGGAAGGAGGCTGGAAAGCTGAAGGAAGAACAAGGGGACCCACCTGCCATTTGTTGCCACAGAGCACCCTGAAGAACAGTACTTGAATAGCTCTCTCTGGCCTAGAACTCACGCTTTTTGGTCTGGAACTCAAAACATCTTTCTGCCTCTGCCTCTTAAGTACTGAAATTAGAGCCATGTACCACTATGTCCAATTAAAAAATATATATTTATAAGCACCCCCTCCAAAAAAAAAAAAAGATTTGCTTTTCAAATTTCTACTACTCTGGTGACTACTTTCCAAATGTTAATTTCTTCAGCACCCACTTTACCAGGAAATTTTCCCACTGAGATCTGTGGTGTGGCTTCCAGGGTTGGTTGGTTTGTTTTGGAGACAGGACTTTAGCTGGCCTGGAACTCTATATGGAGCACAGGTTGGTATTACACTCTCAATCCTCCTGCCTCAGCCCCTCAAAGGGCTGAGTTTCTAAGTGTGTACCACTGATTCTCAGATCTTTGTTTCTGGTTTTAGGTTGTGTTGTTTGTTAAATCTTATGTGTGCGGATGTTTTGCCTGCATGGTGCTCACGGAGACCAGAAGAGGGTGACAAATTCCCTGGAACTGGAGCTGAGAGCCATCATGGTCATGTTGGGAACTGAATGGGGCTGAGTCCTCTGCAAGAGCAGCTAGTGTTCTTAACCGC